>NC_013487.2:10179240-10184340 GCF_000004555.2 Caenorhabditis briggsae | reverse complement strand
TCAAAAAGTGGTTAACTAGTAAATGTTTATCAGGATATCAGCAACATTTTACTAGTTAGCCACTTTTTGATATCTTTCACAGAAAATGAGATATATAGGCTCAAAGTGGACGATCCGGGTGTCGTTCTATTAGAGGTTTTACGGTATATCAAACTTAGTTGGTCCAAAAATATTGATACTAAAAGAAACTATGGCAGGGCACACAAAGAGCCGCTACGGCCCAGTTTACAAGTATGGTTCTCTGAATGTCTTTGCAGATACACAACTTTCTCTGAAAATCTTTCTATAATTATTCGCTGAAAAAAAAACAAACGTTATTTAAAAATGGCACAGTTTATTGAACAAAAAAGCAGAGAGAGTTCGTAAAATGAAAGGCACAAAACTTTAAAACTTTTTTCAGGGAGCAATCATCGGTTTTCTTTTGTTTTCTTTGTCTTATTTTCGGTTGGGTTAAGGTATAAAAAATAGTCTAGTAGTGGGAGTTATTTTTGTTTGATTGTTTTCACAAATGGAGCACGTTCGTCGTCGATGTAGTCGTCACATACTTCGATGAAATCTTGACAAATGTTACGCATTGAAATTGTCAAATAACTGAAAATAGAGAATTTGAAAATAGAGATTGGCAATATTTAAATCACTAACCTAGCTGGAATATCTCCCAAATTGAGAGCCATCTGATCCATAATGAAGAGACCGTCTGGACCCAGAGCATCGAAGAATTGCTCATCACTGATTGGAGATTTGACTGGAGCAGTTGCAAGATAGTTGCGAATTGTTTTTTGAGCCTGAATCATTCAAAATTTTATGAAACTTGTGGTTTTTTTTTTACTTTGCTAGTGTTGCACAAATAATAGATCCATCTCATGGAGTTGATGGTGGAGACGATTGCCACGAAAACAAGCCAAAACCAGAGAAAGATGAAAAGTTTCTCGTAGTAGATATTCAGAGTAAGAACACAAAGTACAGTGTCCAGCTGAAAAAAAATCGTTTGAATTGCTTCTCAAACACATACCGTAAAACATGAAATAGAAGGGCCCCACTGGGTTCCCAAAGAGTGGGTCAGAAAAGGCGCCCCAGCAAATCTCAAAAATATTCTAAATTTACTATCGAATTTCGTTGGCTGAGTATCAAACGGTTGAACCACAAACTGATTCCATTCAAAAACTATTTAAATTCGAAAATTGAAACTTCTCCTAGCCTACGAGTTCGCTGGGGTGCCTTTTTTGATCCGTTTCTTGGAAACCCGGTGGCCCCCAAACTGTCATGTTTGAGCTCAATTATCTTCATTCCCATATAAGATATAAAAAATGTGTCAACTGATGAATTTTTTCTGAGATTATAATAAACAGTTTATCAGTGGAGAATGTTTGAATATCTTTGACAAGAACCGAAAAAAATTGGCTCAAAGTTGAAAGTTAGGGATCCCGTCTATTACAGGTTTCACGGTAGTAGCACTTCCTAAATAGCACTATTACTTAAATTGCACCATTTTTTTTCATTTTATTTATTTATTTCAACGAAGGGGAGAAAACCACTAACACGTGAAATGTCTATGAAACTAGGAGATATAACAGGGACATACATTTGTAGTAATTGGGAGATGAAGGATAAACCGAGTTAGTAATTAGTTGAATTCAAGACAAGAAAATGTTTTAGATCACAGGATAATAGTCGATTTTTGAAAGCCTGCTTTGAGTTTTTTTGAATCTTCTTACTCTAGACATACCTGAACACTGGCCGGTCGTCTTGTATTAAAATCGCAATGAACAACTCTTGGAAAGTGTCCAGTAGTCTGCCAATCATTTCCTTGAATCAAATCTCCAAGAATAGATGGCCCCCAGGCAGAATATAAAGGTGAATCGAGAAGTTTAGTGAGAATATAAAATTGAATCCAGGCATTGATTGCTTGCCAAACAGTAGAAAGAGTATAGAACAGAGCCATATTCTTGCTTCTTTTCTTTCGAGCCAATCGTATTCCATCCCAAATATATACAGATGGACGTCCTTCGAAAACAGCTAGACGAGATTTGAAAGTGCTGTCTTGATCCCGAATCGAAGACCAGAAACGATCCACGTACTTGACAGCAGCAGCCAGATCGTAACCTGAAAAATACACTTTTGGTTAATAATAACAATTGGTTTCAATACTGACCACTATAGGAAATCAATGCTTTCCATACAAATCTTGGAATGTAGAATAAAAAGGCCTGAAGAGCAAACACATATGGCACCCACTGATAGTACTGGATTGTGTCTTTTCTTCTGAAATTCTTAAAAAATTTTCATTTCGATCTTTTTTCCTCAACCTTTCTCCCTCATCAAATGAAAGTTGCTCGTCGAGAGGAACAAAATATGTGCCATGGACGAAACAATATTGATTCACAAAATCGGCCCTGGAATTATTTAAATTTTTTAAAATTAGTTAGTTATTTTAATACCATTGTTTTGTGAATTGAGCTGGTGTCCAACAGGTGATCGGGTCTCCAATAAAGTGTGAAGAGAGGAGAAGTCCAGAGGATACAGCAAGAATTACTACTGTGATTCTGGAGTTGAGACGGTCTGCCTAAAATTGAACTATTTTTTGACCAAATTCAGAATTATTATGTACAAAAAAGATCAAGTTAGAAAAAACAAATTTGATGCATGTCAGGAAATATTTTTAAAATTTATTATAAAAACAATTACCGTATCTTCTCTAATAGAAGCCGACCCAAACCATCAACTTTGAGCTTAATTATTTCGATTCCTGTGAAAGATATCAAAATATTGCCAACTGATGAAAAATTTTTTACATTATGATAAGTAATTTATTAGTTTACAAAACTTTAATATCTTTGACAGAAATCGAGTTAGTTAAGCCCAAACATGAAGGAGCATGAAATTTCGTTCAACAAATAGATCAGAATGATTTTGGGTTCCTCCAGAACTCATGTGTTCTTCTTTGTGTATTAAACCGCTTTGTGTTTCGGATTACTGTAATTCAACCAGATCGTCAAAAAAACAACTCACCAAATCACCTTTGGGCTGAACGAATACCCTCGAAATGAGCGCATTCACCGAGTTGATCGCTCCAACTTGCGACGACATCGCTGGAGTTTCGACTCGATGTTTCTAGATGTGCTGAAAACGGTTTCGATGAAAAAAAAAATCAATAGATAGTTTTTTGAAAGTGGGTAAAAAGGTGAAAATTGAGACAATACAATTTGGAGTGGGGGATGGATGCGCAACAATCCACTCCGGGTATTTATTTTTGTGTACGTATGTACTTGTGTGTGTGAACAAGCTGTAGAATAAGAAGAAGCTAGGGAGAGGGACAAAATGAAGAACAAGATGTACTGTCTGTTTGGAAAACGAAGAAAGAGATGCACACGGAAGCAATGAGCTCCGCAGATTCCTTTCAATTGACACAGGTAACCTGAGATTTTTTCAACGAACTGTAAAGGAAAAGGTCAGAGGGATGGAATTGTACTTTTCGGAATGGGCGGTTCGGATGGGTATGCATGGAGTATCTAGGAGCTTCTCAGCTAGAATTCAGAATTTGTGAGAGGGTTTCTAAAGCTCTTCGTTCACTCAAGGCAAAAAATTCAGATTCGACCAATGTCTGATTTCACAAAATGTTTTCGATCGGAAATTCTAACCGTATTTCCTATAATAGAAGCCCACTGAAACCGTCAACTTCGAGCTTACTTATCTCGATACCTGTGAAAGATTTCAACAACTTGTCAATTAACAGTTGATTATTCTTT
Source organism: Caenorhabditis briggsae (assembly GCF_000004555.2). Lineage (NCBI taxonomy): Eukaryota > Metazoa > Nematoda > Chromadorea > Rhabditida > Rhabditidae > Caenorhabditis > Caenorhabditis briggsae. The sequence goes on along the minus strand of NC_013487.2, from coordinate 10,180,594 downwards.
TATATCTTTCACAGGATTCGAAATAATTGACCTCAAAGTTGATGGTTTGAGTGGAGCTTCTATTAGAGAAAATACGGTAAGTACGAATTTTGAAATCTCCTGACGAAAAAGAAAACGCAAGTGGACTCTAACGCCTTCAATTGGAAAAAAAGATTGTAGTTTCTGAGAAAAAAAAAGAAAATGAGCCACTCTATGTAGCTCATAAAAATAATTTGGAACTAAAAGGATTTCCCTCTCCAAATTGACTGCTCATCTTCACGGCTTCTGGGAGGTCATTTTTGATGTAATTACAGAGAAAATAGATTTGAGTAAAAGGAAGAAACTAGGTTTCTCCTTTTTCTTTTTCTTTCATTTGATGAAGAGTATCTACATCTATGTTTGTATCGAATTGTTGTATGTGTATTTTTTGTATTACACGGACAGATTACTACCGCTCGTCGTCTCCTTTCTTCGATGTTGCCACTGATGCGATGTGCATTTATTAGAAAATGCCTTTATAATGAGCAAATAAGGATTACGGTTGGCCAGCGGAGGTTATGCACCATCTGGACATTGTGTTAGTACTTTCAAAGTTCCTAATTCTGAAAACTACAAATTTGGAATTCCAAAAAATTTGTTTTTTTTAACATGGAAACATGTTGAAAATAAAGATAATGAAAAAAAAAGATTAAGCAAAAAGAGAATCTGAAGCACTTCCAGCTACTCCTCAAAGAACTTTAAGATAAGATCATCATAATTCTTTCAGGACTACTTTATAATAACTTGACACAGGACCCAGCCCGGGTAGTCTGACGTAGATGTCACGGTTCCAAATCTTGACTACAACCAATGGTGTTGAAATCCTTACAAAACCAGTCGATGTGGTGGATCCTGAACAATTGAAAAATAAAAAAGTACTGATAATTCGGTTTTCAATTCCATGATGGGACTTCTCGTGGAAGAGCATTACAATTATTCAGACATCACTTGATTTCCCTTTTGAAAAATGTTGTAGAAGGTTAACGAAGGAAATTCTGTCTGAGAAAAGGTGACGTAAGATGAGTAACGAGCCATGACGACCGAATTTCACTATTTTGATTGCGTTGAATTAGGTCAACTTGTGAAAACAGAAAAGAATTGAAAGTTGTTTCTTTTTGTTAATCAACAATGTTAGTTTTTAAGCTGGTACAAACAGTTGGAGTCGTGGAAAAGAAATTCCGGTGGCCGTGGCCGAAGGGCTCATAACGACAACTACCGTAACTTTTATGGGGTTATTCATGTAGCGAAAATATGTATTTAAATGCATTTCCGCGCCCTCGAAATTCAATGCATGAGCGTCGCGAAATGTATTTCAAAGCATTTCGCGACATAACTG
>NC_013487.2:10176841-10179140 GCF_000004555.2 Caenorhabditis briggsae | reverse complement strand
AACGGTGGTATCAGTGAATTTGGGAAAAGTAAAAAAGAGAAGCATTTTCCTAGGATAAATGATAAACCCGTTTAAAAGAAGAAGAACAAGGAAAAGAGAAACGACATATTTGCCAAATCTTCCCCTATTCAATGTCCTGTAATTAACATCTGATTTATGTATGATGTTCTTGATAAGTGGGTGCTGCTGTCCAATGAGAAATTGAAGAGAGAAAAGTGAGAATATGATAGAGCGAATAATAGTGACGAGATGGTTTAATGTCAAGAATACTAGAGAGAAAAAAACGAAGAAAAAGGAAAAAGAAGAACCATTAATTTTCAAGAGAAACGAAAATGAGTATTAAAACTTTGCTTCTTTTTGACTGGGAAGAGAAGAATCATACAAAACGACAAGACGAAACGATGAGAAAAGGGAAGAAGAGATAACCAGAAAGTGCGCGGAACTACTTGAAAAGAGCTTTTTCTTTGTAATTATGTATGTTTGCATACAGTTCGTACATGACAGAAGCTCCAGAATAAATCCTCTTAATTTTCTAAGTCCCTTTTCCCCTTTTGCTCCGAAATTTCCTTTGCAAAAACATGACGTTGTTTCTTCTCAGGCTTATTCATATTTCTATACGCTTTTGTATTTTTTTCTCACTTGAATGTTTGATCTCTACAGGGTGCGGGAAAAGTTCTGCAACCAAGAGAAGACGCCATAACCTACTTGGAAAATAGTCCAATCCGGGTCAAATTTTAACAGGACTTTATCGAAGAGATTTGTAACAAATTTAAGTTATAGTTGTTCGTTTCTGGCAGTTATGTTTCTGACCGCGGGGCTCCATCTCTTTGGGTAGCACCTATGGGGGTGGTTTGCGGGAAAATTGTTCATTCCGCCGGAAAAACATTTCAAGTGCACCCAAAATCTTGTAAAAACAAACTTAAGCATGCGCTTAAGAAGTTCCCCGCACCGAAATTCCCATTGTATTGTGATCTGACACGAGACAGGCCATCCTTTTTTGGGGGTCAAGTTGGAACATTTGATTTTGGCGCTTCCTGCTCAACATGTTTTTCCGTGTGAGCAGGTTCTACATCTTTCTGAGTAGTCTAATTTTGCGAGCATTATAGCACGATGACATAGGCATCATAATTTTCACTAGAATGAGTATCCCTGGCCTGCTTTCTCTCATGGATCTACTAAAAACAGAAAAAAACCCAATAAGGTGTACAGAAAGTAGTGTCATTTTCGTACAAATTTAGATATGAGCACGAAACTTTTCAAATCTACTGATAAAGAGATGGGGAAGAATATAAACAAAAAATCAAAACATGAAAAGTGCGTCAGCGCGCGCCAGCTTCCGTCAAACTGTGGGTTGCAGAACTTTTGCCGCACCCTGTACCTATAAATATCACCATAGTTTTGGTGTTGAGTGAATACCCATGAAAACGTTTATACTGATTTTTCTGTTCGTCACTTTCACACTTGGCAGCATTCAGAAATCCATTTATGGTAAAACTGTGAATCTTGAATAGATACACCTAGTTTTTGTTTCCAGAATGCCCAGAACACCAAACCATCACTCCAAAATACCCTATCAACACCGATACATTCTATACGTTCCCTAAGAACGCCTTCACTCAATTCCCCTCAAATTCTGCTTGTGCGTGGCTTGTAAGTTTTTCTATTTGTACTTTTTTCCATCAGCACATGTTTCCCAGATCAATATTCCTTGTAACTACAGTGTCATTGTTCACTTGAAAGCTACGATCCCAGACGGAGGACATGTAACCATTACTCAAACTCCAAGACTCAATGAAACTAAGAAGTAAGTCGAAATTCAGAATCTTATGTAACTTTGTACTTCAGATTCATCAAAGACATCGCAGTTACAAGTCAATTCCACCCTCCCAGCTTTGACATCTTCTGGTATCCAGGACCAACGGATGATGGAAATTTGAAATTCAGTTTCCAGTTTCAGAACAATCATGACAAATGACTCCTATATTCAATAAATGTTGCAATTCAGTTGACAATGGTTATATTTATTTTCAGATTCAATATTTTTTCCTGACTAGTGGGTCAATATGTCATTCTGTATTATGTTCTTTTTTCAAGTTATTCTTTCATACTCTCGCATTTCTTTTAACAGCATGTTTTGGTTTCGCTGCTTTTTTCTTATACCGTAAAACCTCTAATAGAACGACACCCGGATCGTCCACTTTGAGCCTATATATCTCATTTTCTGTGAAAGATATCAAAAATTAGCTAACTAGTAAAATGTTGCTGATATCCTGATAAACATTTTACTAGTTAACCACTT
>NC_013487.2:10175228-10176721 GCF_000004555.2 Caenorhabditis briggsae | reverse complement strand
AACTAGTAAAATGTTGCTGATATCCTGATAAACATTTTACTAGTTAACCACTTTTTGATATCTTTTAAAAGAAGTGAGATATATAGGCTCAAAGTGGACGATCCGGGTGTCGTTCTATTAGAGGTTTTACGGTATTTAAAGTTTGTGGATGTAAATCCATGTCTAGGATCAGGATTCAAATTCAAAACTGCCGATAGATAGCTCCAAACAGTCTCGTTATTCTTTACTCCTCAGTGGAGTCGTCCCCATCATTTCTCTTCTCTGTACACTCTATAATTGCATTTCTTTGAAAAGAACCCCCCGAATGGACAGTTTTTTTCAAGCATATCTTTGATGCGATATTACTGCGTGCTCACGGAAGAGGTAAGCTCCGCCTCTTTTCCCTTTTTTGCCTATGCACCGGTCCGCTCCTGTACGAATGGGACCCATTCAAAAGGAACCTCGTTTCACATTGTAAAATTTTCTGAAATGTCTTCTAAGTTTATTACTCAATCCAATCTGGTTCTTCTTCACAATTGCCAACGAGTTCTATACCAATCTTCTGCCTTTTTCGACTAACTCATTTTACATTTTATCATACTTTCTTGGGTGCATTTGTATTACCAGCCTGTTTGCCTCCGGCGCTTCAAACAGCTGAAGGGCACCCACACTGTCAACTTTAAGACAATTTATATCGATTCCTGTAAATATTTAAAAATGTGTCAACTAATAAAAATATTTAAAAATGTGTCAACTAGTAAAATATTGGTGATATTATGATAAACAATTCAACAGTTGACCACTTTTTGATATCTTTCACAGGAATCGAGATTTACAGGCTCAAAGTTGGAAGCTAGAGGGCCCTTCTATTACAGGTTTTACGGTATTTATTATAAGAATGATTTTTACCTGTTGTTCAAAAAACAAAACAATTACTATTTCTTCTCGATTTCTACCCACTTCTCATTTGTTTAGTAGGTGGTTGCTCAACAAGAGTGTCGGAAGAAGCAAAGCGAGAAGTTCAACATTTGAATTATGTGATTTTGGGATTCTTTGGTATGACTTTTTCGGTTTGGACATTGTTTGGAAGTATAATTGTAAAAGAATTAAGACTCTATCCACTTGTGAGTACTTGATTCACATTACAGGGCGTAATTGACTACTAATTATAATTTCAGATTTTCGGTTTACTATACTTTCTGGCTCTTTGTTCTTTGCTCGCTTCGTTTTTTGAAATCAATAGATACGCCGTCTTGGTTGGATTGTTTCATTTATCATTTTCAATCACTTCATTCTTTCTAGCAGTGAGTTTTTGTTTTATAAATTTAAAGGTGGTGTGCGGTGAAAAATTTTATTGGTTTATTTTGTGCAGAAATCCATGTAGATTCCCATAAAAACAAAGAAAGAATTTTGAAAAATCCTTCATTGAGAAAAACGGCATCAAAAAGTCAAAGTGGGATCCGGTGGCCTAGAGGCCAGGTGTGAGTTTTCTAGGCCAACTGCCGGTAAAATTC
>NC_013487.2:10166522-10174483 GCF_000004555.2 Caenorhabditis briggsae | reverse complement strand
TATAAAACAAAAACTCACTGCTAGAAAGAATGAAGTGATTGAAAATGATAAATGAAACAATCCAACCAAGACGGCGTATCTATTGATTTCAAAAAACGAAGCGAGCAAAGAACAAAGAGCCAGAAAGTATAGTAAACCGAAAATCTGAAATTATAATTAGTAGTCAATTACGCCCTGTAATGTGAATCAAGTACTCACAAGTGGATAGAGTCTTAATTCTTTTACAATTATACTTCCAAACAATGTCCAAACCGAAAAAGTCATACCAAAGAATCCCAAAATCACATAATTCAAATGTTGAACTTCTCGCTTTGCTTCTTCCGACACTCTTGTTGAGCAACCACCTACTAAACAAATGAGAAGTGGGTAGAAATCGAGAAGAAATAGTAATTGTTTTGTTTTTTGAACAACAGGTAAAAATCATTCTTATAATAAATACCGTAAAACCTGTAATAGAAGGGCCCTCTAGCTTNCACCACCTTTAACCAAAAAACTGAATTTTTAATATTTTGCTGTTTTGAAAAAAAAATTGTATCCGAATTTTCAGAAATTCTGGCCACTCTGCTGTCTATTACTCCTCTCCTCTTTCGTTTTCTCAATTAATGCATGGTCCTGTTTCTTCACAGAATCGTATATTCTCTGTGAACATCGGAGATACGACTGGGATATGCAAAAGTCTCCAATTGATGGAGTCATTTGTCACGTAACAGTCAGAGAAGAAACCTAGTAAGTATGGAGGATTCGATAAAACTTCCAATTGGTTTTCAACTGAAATTTCAAAAATTTTTGTGAGCCACGTGAATCTTTTGAATCTCCCAAAATATGGACCGTTAAGTTTTTGAGAGCAACGTGTTTTTTCAACAAATATAACAGAAATATTACCACTTTCTGAATATTTTTCCCAAAATTAAAACTTTTGAAATTCACTACTTGTTATATTACACATTTGAATAAGCAATAAACTGTAATAATGAATTGTAATAAGCGTTCAGTGAATTCACAAAAATAAAATTGGAGAGTTAAGAAAAATTTAGTCCATCGTAAATCAACCATCCGGTCCGTCTAATTTCAATACATTAATGACGAATAACTTCAATTCAGCTCACTGTACTCTGACGTCATCTTTTCAGAACATTTTTTTTTCAAAATTTTCCTTTTTTCTCATGACTATTGGGTCAATATCTCGTTCCGGGTTATGTGTATGCACAGGTTACATTTCAAGTTATTCGTTCATTTTTTCGCATTTCTGTCAAACACAATTTACCATGTTTTGGTTTGGCTTTCTACTTATTTTTCCAGTTTTTGGCGAGGAATCCACTCAACCTCCTCTAGTTAATGGTAATTATGAACCAATATCGTTTCAATATTCATGATTTCAGCGTGTCTGGAAAGACAGGATTTGAATCCGGAACTGCCGATAAATATTTCCAAAACTGTCTCGTTTCCCAATGATACCAACATCACATTTTTAGAAAATAAAGGCTGTTCTTGGGCTATTACTATCCCAAATAATTATTTTGCAATTCTCTACATCAATGCATATGTTCCAATAGGTGGTAGCATATCAGTAACCCAATCACCAAATCATACGGAAAAGTGAGGTTTCTGTTCTCCTTCCTTTGATTCGGATGATTTTCAGATTTGTGGATCATCACGTGGAAGTAGCTCTCCTATTTGTTGCTCCCAGTTTCAACCTAAATTGGTTTTCTGGAAATTCGTCGAAAGGAAGCATCCACTTCACAGTGAATTGGCAGAGTTGTGAGCGAGTTATCGTTAAACCTGTATTAGAAGGGCCCTCCTCTATATTTTTTGTGCAGTTTTCAGGGGCGGGCACTTCAATTAGAGAGACCCTTCTGATACAGGTTATACGGTATTTAACATTTTCATTTTGCTAAGTTTTCAGTCCCTGAAAACATGACGACTCAGAACTACACTCTTGAGAGAAACAGTTCGTCAATTATACTGGATCATGAGGACACCTACACTCCAGTTGTATTCCACGCAGCCACAAAAGTATCCATTCTATGTTTACCTGGAACTCAAAGAGAAGAAGATACTTATCTAAGAACTGGAATTGTATTCGACGGACCCGATTTGAATAGTCCGTTTCTTGGAAGGTTTCCTTTTTTACGTTTCAGAATCAATCATTTTTCTGTTTCAGTTTATACTCTATTATGCGATCTCAATCTCAATTGATTTCGACAAATTCGACTGTAACGATCTTCTCAATTGTTCCTATCGTGTCTCATCATCATGTTATTGTTCAGGATGCATCAAGTAACTTTAAAAATACAAATTATTAATTTCAACTTCAACTTTTAGTGTATCAAAACATCAGTCAAATAATTGGATTAAACGTTAATGATTCAGCAGTGGAGATTATTAAAATCAATGCTCAATCTGGAAATTCCGTCGTTTTTACCCATAACAACAATCCGCTAATAGATGAATACTTAATTTCCGTAGATTTGGAATCCGGAAATGAGCTACAAGTTTATTTCGAAGGACTGTCTGAAAATCAAAGAGTCGCAACATACAGTACCAAAAACAATAGAACACATTTGCCTCAAAAACTTCAAGGACGTCTTCGATACTACGTTTTGTCGTCTGGAAATGCCACGTTGTCATTGACAAGAGACAAATGGAAGGCCAATTGGGAGAAGGCGTTCTCTGGAAGACGTGGATTCTTCACTTCAAAATATTGGAAAAGTGACAATAAACAAATGAGATCACAGCAAGACTCGTTTCATTTCATCGGAAAGGAAGAGCGAAATGCAACAGAATTCAGATTTTCGTATCGGTTTTTGGAAGCCGATTTATCAGGAGATAACAATATTCATGTCGTTGTTTCAGATAATGTTCAAAGAATTCATTATTATGATCAGTGAGTTCTTAGCAATCATTCATCAGACTAACTTTTGAAAATTCCAGCCGAACATCATCTGAATACACCAACGACACTGAATGGTACTCTCATTACGGTCATTCGATTTCGCTGGTCTATTCATCAATTAACGCTCAATCGACTGGATTTTTCGCAGAATTTGAAATTGACTCAGCATCCGGGAACTATTCCTTTTGGTTCATATTTGTTATTGTTGTTTCATTTTAGGTCTGAACGTTTTTTCATGTTTCGCTTATCAGAACACATTCTGATAATCGTTTTTATTCATGTAAAGTAATGTTTTTCAATAAAGAAGAATTTCCTTTGTTATACTGATACAAGAAGGCAGTGAAAACATCGGTGGCCGTGAGCGGAGGTCCCACAACGACAACTACCGTAACCTAAAATAGGTTTGTTTATTTTCGGCATATTTTTTTCGTTTTTGCTGTTTTTTTGGTTTTTCTATTATTTCAGAAAAGCAGAAATATAAATAAAAATTTTTGATAGTAAAAAAATTAACTGAAAACGCTCGAAAATCGAGATGATAAATCATGAAAATACAAATATTTTTAGGTTACTGTAGTTGTCGTGATGGGACCCACGGCCACGGCCACCGGCTTTTCTCTTCCACAGCTCCGATTTTTTGAACTAGAAGAATACTTTAATAGGAATACATTGTATTCATTTTCAGAACAGTGTATTTGATGATAGAGGAGCTCCTTCTGCTCTTTCCCAATGCGATGACCATACATGACGTCTTTTTCCTTGTATCAGGAAAATTTTTCCGATGTGAATCACTATCGTACATATAAATTGTCATATTTTCTGTCTCTCGTCTCCTATCAAAGCTCAAAATGATTCTCGCTACACTTTTATTTCTAACAGTCGCTTACACAAGTGCCCAGGGTTTCGGTGTGTCACTTGCGAACCTTATTTCAACTGAAGTTAATTATTTAAGATTGTCCTGCCGTTCCTTTCAATTCGCCAGATAACATAACAGTATGGTCTTGGTATCCAAATAATTTTTCCAACACACAACCTCCATTGTTTCCAAATGACTATAACTGCAATTATAAAGTGAGAAAAGTACACAAATTCCTTGATAGCCATTATCATTCCAGATAAAAGTTCCACAAGGTTTGAGCGTAGTTATTCGGTTATTTGTGAATTTGACGGTTCCACAGGATCGAGCAGTTGCAGTCCAAGTTTTCGACCAGAATCAGAATAGAGAAGCGTGAGTCACATTCATATTTTCTAGCCATTCTTTTGTGTGGTGTTTGTACAACCATAACACAACGCTTTATCATCATAAGCATATTTCAGAGTTTACTCTGCAAATGATGAACACTTCTTCTTCATTGCTGGTGGTGGATCAATCCAATTGAACACTACAGATCAAAATGTTCATTTTGGATTCGCAATGAGATGGTACAAGGGTATGTTTATAGTTTCTCTCAACTCCTTACAGTCTTCTTCTCCAGATGAGAACGCATTTACTCCTCAAATAGGAAATGTGTCCGTTTCAGCTCCACAGCCGTTTGTTTGGTGGGCCTTTGGTGATAATCCATATCAGATTAAAGCCGAAACTCGTGTATCTCTTGTTGTTACACCTCCTGAAAACGATTTCGAATTTCAATACCTAAGAGGTGTGATAATTTACGATGGTCCGGATTGGAACTCAAAGTGTCTGGGAAATATATTACAAGTTTTCAATAGCAACAGACAGCTTGTTTCTTCTGGTCAATACCTGTCAGTTCGTCTATTGAAACCATACTATCAAACTGGACGTACTATGTTGATATTCCAAGATTATCAAAACACAAAGGATATTGTACAGTATCAAGGTTTTGCATGTGTCGATCGAACGAATTGTGGAACTGTGAAAATGGACGGATCACAAGGACTTGCCGCGTTTTCTACTGTGAATGATGACATAACTGCAGAGTATGTGACACAGGTATCTGGATCAGGATTTTTAGAAGTCTACATTGGTGGGCACAATATAGCCAATTTGATTGCCACCTATACGTGAGTTATTCAATAATTCTCTTCATTACTAATAAATCTGTTTGTAGACTAGACAATACATCTTCTACCTATTTCCCTCAAGAATTTCTTGGATACGTCCGAACATATGTCCTTAAAGGATCATCTGCTTTTGTCAGCTTAACTCGTAACTCGGAAGATCTTTCACGAAACCAGGCAGTGGGAAGAAAAGGATTCTTCGCATCTCGATATTATAAATCCGGCCAGCCATCGAGGGACCAAGACATTTATGATTACATCAGAGCTCCGAGAAATCAAAAGTTCTTATATTACTTTAATATTCAAGAGGCTGATTTTGTGGGAAATACAACACTGAATGTACAAGTTTACAATAACGGAAAGAATGCTTTTGACCAAACGTAAGCCTTCATGTTCAAGATATTCAGTTAACTTCTAATGTTGTTATAGATTCAATGCTACGAACAAACCATCATTCAACACGGCATATCAAGCGTTGGGAGATGGTTTTAGTGCCACATTTAAAACATATGGAAATGTTGGAAATGGATTTCTCTTGAACTATGAATTGAGATCTGGAAGTGGCGGGTTCCAACTGTTTACAGTTATACTAATAACTTTATTTACACTTGGACGATAACTTTGTATTTTGAAAAAAGTATAAATTTCGAATAAATGGTTTCCAGATAATTGCTTCTGTTTGTCATTGACAGCTCACAAAGAATACAAACTCAGAAAATTTTGGGGAGAGATTACCTGCGAAATTTAGAAGTTACACTGCCCAAGTGGGAATTACCCAAGCAGCATGGGGGTTACCTGTGATGTGGGCTAAATAGGGACAAATAGGTGAATAGTGAATTTGAAGTTCTTTTGTTTTCTTTTAGATCCCAAAAGGTGAAACTCCCTTCTTCTGTGGTAGACCACTTTCCTTTACCATCAAACATTTCTCTATCAACTCTCGGCTTAGCAGATTATAATACTGTTTCAAACACTTGTGAAACACCAAACTCCTCGTCATTTCTGAACCAGATCATTTCCCACATTTTTTGAAATTCAAAATGTACTTTTCTTCGCTATTCATACTCTTATTCACATTATCCACGACCACTGCATTTTCCCAAGTTAGAATACGTTTGTTTTTTTTCAAATTCTACCATAAATTCATTTTTTTTCAGTGTGTAGTCAGAACGGTACTGTTGCTGAACCAGTTGCACAAAATTCTTCTACAGTATACTTTCCACCATTCTGGACAGAAAATATGACAGCTCCTTATTATAAAGCGAATCAAAAGTGTAGTTCGAAAATCTTAATCCCCAATGGAAAATACGTTTTGTTCACAATGAAAGCCAATATTGATGTGGATAGTCGGCTAAAAATAACGGATGTTAATGGAAAAGCTGAATTGTGAGTTGAATTATCGATAGGGACCAAAACAACACATGTGGGGTATTTCAATGTGATGTACACAAAATAAAATCATCATTTTTTTCTAGTTTCCGTCTTATTTTCACACGAGTTATCAGTCGACGGTACTCGGCGGATTATGACACTTTTCCCCCAATTTTTTGTCAAAAATGAAGTCATTACGACTGCCTTGGGTCTTTCTTTCTAGGTCATTCTCAATTACAACATGCTGATATTTCTGGTTTTCTGTATTACAATCTCTGGAATTTATTCTTACGACAGTACATTTATTAGTTAGTTTTAGAATAGAACGTTATTATATTTTCAAAATTAACCAATTTTTAGCCTGTGATCGAGAAAGTTATGTTTCTTTCGGAGTGGAAATTGAGCCATTTTATTCGCAAAAATGGAACGAAACCTTACCAGCACCTGTATATGCCCAAAGTCAAAAGTGTTGTTGGAGGGTTTATATACCTATTGACTTTTATGTTTTATTCATAATGGAAGCTAATATTGGTGTGGACAGTACGCTGAAAATCACAGACATTAATAATAAAACCGAGATGTTAGTTTGTCAAGTTGTGGACTCTCTAAAGCCTTGAGTTCTAAGCAAAGGGCACTTCGTCTCAAAATAAACTCCCGTTTAAAACTTCTCGATACTTCAGAGTAATGACAAGTGACCAACAACCGTATGTCTTTGTTGGATCCTGGTTTACCATCGATTTGACTGTTGGTCCTACAATAGATGCCACAAGCTTTGGGTTCAAAGTTGAATGGAATCCATGTAAGTTATTTGTTTTAACATATTATTTATTGAATTCAAATGAATTATTTAATTCAGATCCAAAACCAAACCCAGCCTACTACAACGTTACCAAAGCGTCCGATGCTCTAACTTTCGACGAAATGCTTTTCGAAAACTCTGTCACAATTACTGCTGAAACTCAAGTAAACCTTTTGATTTTTATTTTGAAGGAGGGGGGACATGAAAATTACTATTTGTAATTTTGTTTATATGAGCCCCTCGAGCAGTTGAACTTGTGGGACGCGTATGGAAGGCCGCTCCCGACTGAGCCACGCGTGCAAAGCTAAAGCGGAGATGGCGCACATAAAAGCGGTCCAAGAAAGCTATACGCAGGGTGAAAAGTGAACATTGTACACAGTTATTGTCGAATTAAAAAACTGGCACATGAAAAATTTCGCGGGCTGCGTTCGTGTCGATTTACGAGACTCCGCCCCAAAGTCACGGTACTGTAATAAAAAATTGATTCCGATGAATTTAGTGGGACAATTTAAACAAAACTTAGATTTCTTGGTCTAAAAATGATCGCTAGCGTCTCCACAATCCCTTTTTTACCGAAAAACTGAACTTAGTTACGGAAGTGACTTGCACGAGGCGATAGTCTGAAAAAGTACGAATATACCGCGTTTTTTCGTAGATCATAACAAGCGACGGTTTTCAAATTCTCAGGGTCAGTTTTTTAGTAATTCGTCAATACCTCAGAGGCCGTATGCAAGAAAGTGGAAAACCATTTTCCGGTGTTTGGAAAATGGTTTTCTGAGAGCTTTAACAGATTTTTTTCCATTTAAAAATGGATTCTGGGCTGAAAAATGACTAAAAGTGAATATAAGCACTGTGAAAATTCTCTCCCAACTATCAGAAAACAAT
>NC_013487.2:10119514-10166512 GCF_000004555.2 Caenorhabditis briggsae | reverse complement strand
AAGTTTAAGTTGGCGAACGGATCCGTTTGTTTATCATTCGCAATCGGATCGGATACGGAGTTCGCAAACGGATAGAATATGTAGAAATACGAAATAATGTGCTGTGGTTTTCTGAAAACGGGTCGCGTGCGGTCCGTATGCGGTTCCTATTTCAACCGTGCGCGAACGCTGAGCGTCCGTAACGGATCCGTTCGCATTTTACCTGTGAAGATATTCACAAGAAAAATCTCGATAAATTGAGTTCAGTTTCAGAAACGGACCAAATGTTTGAATTCACTGTGAATGTTACTTATGTTGATGTATCGAATGATGCCAAACTCACCATCACATTTGGAAATGATACTGAACACAAACAATATACAATTTCGAAAGAATCCTCTCCATCGTCATCTGTATACACTGCTATTAGTAACAATTTGACAGTTCTCTATTTTACGAATCAGACAAGTTCGACTGGATTCTATTTAGAGTTTAAGATAGACTCAGCACAATCTCCGGGTTCCTATGGTAACCAATTTTTATTTTGACCATTCGATTTTTTAAAAAATTCAGCATCAACATTCATGCCGTTTTTCGTCATTCTTCTATTCCTGTTGTAAGACTCTTTCGTCTAAAAAACAGTCTACTGGTACACTCCCATAATTGTGTCCTCCTTTTTATGAAAAATATATGTTGCATTATACGTTTTTACAAAACAGAAACAAAGTCATCAAGACACTTTCATTCACATTATCAAATCAAAGTCAAGCTTTGAATGAGAAAACGGCTTTTCCATTGCTCAAAATGAATTGATAAACCACTCCAGCCGACATGCTCATTGGAAGAATTTTCTTCAACTGTGCTTGTCTGAAAATTCGAGGTTTTTGAAAGAAAACACTGAAAGTAGTTAGCCATACGTGTATTCCGTTCCTCGATTATTTGGGGTTGGAGTCCCTTTAATGATAGCAACGACGGCTGTCTAAAAATAGATTTGAACTTTGCTAGAATCTTCAAAAAGCTTACGGAATCCAAAATCTGAACATCAGTGAGTGTTTGGGGGATATAGGTGGCAGAAAGGAGAGTCGTTTGCTTTTCCGTGCTGTCCACATTGGCAGTATACTTGGAGTTGAGTACTGGGTTCAGTTCGACATAATGGAGATCTCTGGTATCTAGAAATTTTTCTTCAAATCAGTATACTTTTTGATATCAATTGATAACTCACATCCGCCTTCTTGAACCAAGAGCATGTCTCTGTGAGTACTAGCTTCCACGTTCACTACATAAATGTGCTGACTGTTTGAAATCCATTGCAATTCGTTTTGATAAATCATGAAAAGACTGAAACTGAAAAATAAATAGTTCTTTCAATTTTGACCTACCTTGCAGCATAATTCGTGTTCAAATTCTCTCCATCAAATACAAGAGAACTTCTGAGTGAGTAGAAATCCTTGGTGGTTTGTGGGAATGAGACTAAAGAAACTCCAGTCACTGCACTGTATCCTATGTAATACGCATTGTTGGTAGCGTTGATCAATTGTGGAGTGGAACTGATTGCGGAAGCTTTTGTGACCTTGGTTGGGACTGAAAGTCAGTATTTTCTGGATGTCCAGCTAATAATAGCTTCTTACGTTTCATCCATGTAATCTTGAATGCAAATGTGGCTGGATTGATAACATTCAAATAGACAATAAACATTCTTGGAGGGAAGTAATACGGTTGCAATCCTTCTGTTGTTGTTCTGAAATTCTTTTTGAGCTTTATAGATTTTTAAATTATTAGTAGTACATTAAAACTCTTCCAGCAGAATCAGCGAATTGGAATTCTGAGTCAGCATCTCCAGTCTTTCCACTGACAATCAGTTTTGCATAATATCCATCTGGCACATTCACATTCCATGTGCACTTCTGTGATCCTTGGAGAGCAGGAGCTGTTTTGTTCTCATTCCAACTAGAAGGCCAGTAATACGGTTGAGAGTTTGCTGGTTTATTTATTTCACCGGTTGATATTGTGCACACTGAAAACACAGTTATAATTGAGAATGATTCTTGGAGACCGTACCGTTTCCAGCCGACTCTACTAGTAAAATTAACGACGCATATACTAGAAACTTATACATTTCAGAGTGAGTAGTTTGAAAAAAAACGTACAGAAAAATAATTTTATAGAACAAGAATAGATGACAATTTATAAGAAGGAATGTTTGAGGTTGTTAAGTCTAGGCTTTGATGCTCTTTGTTCTCAATTTCGGTCGATAAGAAAGATCAAACAGACTGATTCTGATGAAAAGAGAGTAATTCGAGTACAAACTTTGAATTTATTAGTTGGAAGAGTCACGAGATTGTTTTCGGAAATTGATAATTGATAATGTTGCTGAAAAGTTTGTTCTTGAACTATTTGAGAGGCAATATGACCTCTACTTGAATATATTTGTCTCTGAATTATGCCTGAAACGCAAGTAATACATGTTGAAGAAATACCATCTCTTGAACCAAGTTGCTGCCTGAAAATTCTGAAAAAAAACCAAGTCTCGGTAAAGAAACTTAGAAAAAAGATGTACATAAATTCTTCAAGTGTGTGAATATTAAAATTTCGAAGTTTTACTGTCTCTTTTGGTTTGGAGAGAGCATTTTGCAATTTTCAGTACTGTACAGTGAACAGTTCAGTACTGTACACACGTGTGATATCACTCTGTAAGTTAGGTTTTGATGATTGAAAAACTGCTCAGATCCTCATAGTTGTGTGATTTCCGTAATCGAATTTAGAAGAAAGGCCTGAAATAAGGACCCACTGACTAATAATTTGAGTCAATTTATCTCAGTCCTTGTCAAAGATATGAAAAATTTGTCCACTGATAAATTGTATATCATAATATCAGAAGCATTTTACCAGTTGACACATTTTTGATATTTTTGACAGGAGCCAAGAAAATCTAGCTCGAAATTGACAGTATGGGAACCCTTCTATTACAAGTATTACGGTAAATCCAAGAGGTGTCCAAATTTGATTTTCATCTCAACATTCCGATTTTGTTTGCAAATGTCCCAAATCTCATAGAAGTGATTAAATTGGTATCGATTGAGGAGCGGAACCTCGTAAGTCATCTAGATCTGATTTCAAATTTTTGTATTCCACGAATAAAATAAAAAATCTCTGAGGAAAAATGACAACCAATTGAATTCAGAACCACCGATTAGATTGAATATTGAATATACCGAATACGGATTAGGAATTATGAAACAGAAATATAGCAAAAATATGGATTCTATACAGCGGAATAAAAAAATTCATTAGTGGTTTTTACATTAATTTTGATAATTTAGGAAAGATTTAGGTTCTGAGTTGAACGAGAAGTTAGATAAAAGTGGAAACATTGAAATTCTGAATTAACAAACTTTAAGTGTGAAATAGACCAATTTAATTAGCTCTCTCTGATATTTTGAACTGACTTCTTTACTGATAAATTTGTCACTGTGTCTGGGAATTGTCATCATGAAGCCAACTCCCTAAACTAAACTGTGCATCCACCCTTGTAGTTTGTATTGTCGTCATTTTTTAGCATCCAAATTCAATAAAATTATATCAAAGCAATGTTTATCAGCGCACGAAATCATCATACAAGCTAGAGTATATAAAGCGAACCTAATGTGCAAATTAAATACGAAAATGAACAGGTTCCTGTTTTTGCTTCTCGCATCCTGCGTTCTTGGTACTTCAGGATACCGGTGTACCAATGGAACCCAAGTCATTAATCCACCAACAGATCTCTCCACACCAACATTCTTCCCATTCTATTGGAATGGCGTAGACCCTGTTCCTTACATTGAGCACGAGGGTCCAGGATGTTTTCTCAATGTGAATGTTCCATCTGGATACTATGCAAATGTTACTATGTTCATGCGTTTGGACAGTTCTGGAAATTATGTTTATTATCCGAACAGAAAGATTGTCACGTAAGTCTGTCTTGATTTTCGAAGGCTTATGTAAATACTTCTCAGGCTTCAAAACGACGATCATCACCCATTTATTTTCACAAATCCATACTTCAAAGTTAGTGTTTCCGCCGCAAATCACACTGGACCAGGAACCAGCGAATTCGCCTTTAAAATCATCTGGACCAAATTTCCAGATGTTAAAAAGAATGTGATTGGCATTTACAAGGGACAGCCACCAGTTGCAGTAATACCAAATGGTGAACTGACAACATTCCGTGGTGATCCTTCCTCGATGATGTCGTTGATTGGATTCTCTTTGGAAGATCCATCAATGAATCATCTTCTCCGTCAAACTGCTCTTTTCGGCGGAGATTCATTCAATTCCGATTATATTGGAACACTGGATCAAGTTGTTAAATCGAAGCAAATTTTGACAACCTATGGAAATATGATTTCAGTTTACACTTTTTGATTGAACAGTCAAATTAATTATTCACTATTTATGAGACAGAACTTTCAAGATTCCAGAGTTTACAACACTTACGAAGGAATCAACATTCCTTCCTCTGGAAATCATAACGTCTACATGAACGGGGTCTTTGGAAATCATTTAACTGTAACTGATTACAATGGACCAGAGATTATCAAGGAGTTTATCACTTTCCCATCTACTGGAACCATCAGTATTTATGAGAATTCCATCTCCAACACAACATGCATTGCCACTCTGACGTAAGAAGTCTAATCTTGAAACTCTTCTGAATCATAGTTTTCTTTATTTTCAGAAGTTCCAACTATCAGCAACAACTTCCACTGGAAGTGAAAGGAAATATGAAATTCTACTCGTTAATTGGAAATGGATTCTACGAAATGGTCCTCACACGAGATGTGTCCAGAGCAGGAAGACTTTGAATTGGATTATTTTGAAATCCAATTAATATTTTTGTACATTAAAGAAACTTGAATGAACATATTTGTTTTTAATATAGTTTCTATTTTCTGTATATTATTGGTAAATGCCTATTCCTGCTCCGGTTTTCGTGTTCGGTTAACTCGGTTCATTTCCAACCGTTTTGATGGTGGAATTTTTGGAATTTCGAGCCAAACTAGAACTTCAGACAGTGGCTGAAAGATCGGACTACGTTATTGGGGAATAAGCTAATTTCTGACACGTTTTACAAGTTTCAATGTTTTTGTGGAGATTTAGTGACTTACCGAAAAACCTGTAATAGAAGGGCAGCTCATCTCGGTTCCTGTCAGAGATATAAAAATTTTGTCAACTGATAAATTGTTTATCGTAAAGTTAGAATTTTTTCTAAAATTCAAAGAAATCTTATATTTCAAGTCCTTTTTTAAAATCTTTCTCTGTCTAAAATTTTCTGAAAAAGAAGCTCTACTTTTCATTCAAATTTAAACAGAAGATTATGGGTTAACTTGATACTGTATCGATGCTTTTCCGCTGCTGATTACATACTGAATAATATCTGCACCAAATGTCAATGGAAGATTCGATTGAATATCATATCCCCTGAAATTACGATTCATTGAAAATTTTCCTCCGAGTTTTACTCACGAAATGCTGTCATGATATCCATGTTGATTTTGTGATCCGTAGTAAACAGTAAGAAAAGAATTCTGCATTAATCACAATATTTCTGTAGTCTCGAGAATATAACATACCACATTAATCGACACATAATTCAATACATCAGTCTTCCGTCCCACTGATATGAATGCAGTTTTCTTGTCACCTCCATCTACAGAAACGTTGCATGTTGAATTCATCGCACAGTCCATTTCAACGTATTGTGTGATGTCCTTGGTATCTGAAAAAGAAAGGTATATAATATTTTCATAATAAGTGCTCACATCCAGATTCTTGAACCAACAGTTGATCTTGTCGATGTCTAGCTTCAAGGTTGACAACATAGATTATGTCTGCAGAAGAGATCCATTGTTTACCAGACTTGTAGAGCAAGTAAAGACTGGAACGATCGAAACACTTGATTTGGATTGATTTTCAAAGGCTCACTTGGAAATATACTTGCCATCATAATTCTTTCCTTCAAAAACAAGTGTACTTCTCAATGTATGATAATTCTTTGGATCAGCAGGGAAGGCTAGAAGAGAGAGTCCTGTGATAGCACTGTAATCAGCAGCAAACACTCCTTCAGTGATATTCACAAGCTCTGGAGTAGCTCCAATTCCTGCGGAGTATTGGAGTGCAGATGGGACTAAAAATTGAGATAGGTTTGTTGTATGATTTTTCAAAAAACTTACACTTTGCCCAAGTTATTTTGAATCCTAGTGTTGCAGCAGCAACATTAGAAATAATGAAATTGAATTTAGAGGATGGGAAATAGTAGGGTTCCTTATTTTCATGTGTTGTTCTGAAACCAGTTAAGACTTCTAAAAAGTTTATCCGATGCTCCTCACTTTATAAT
This sequence comes from Caenorhabditis briggsae, assembly GCF_000004555.2. Lineage (NCBI taxonomy): Eukaryota > Metazoa > Nematoda > Chromadorea > Rhabditida > Rhabditidae > Caenorhabditis > Caenorhabditis briggsae. Next base: position 10,160,157 of record NC_013487.2, on the reverse strand, counting down.
ATTTCCAGCAGTATCCACAGTTTTGAAGTAGGAAGAGTTGTCATTCATTTTTCCACTGATAACCAGTTTCGCGTAATATCCAGATGGAATAGTTACTGTCCAACTGCAAGTTTGCCCCGCTTCTAATCCTGGCGCAGTCTCATTCGTTCTCCATGTTGATGGCCAGTAAATGGCTTGACCGTTTACCGGTCGATTCAACACATTTCCAGTAGTGCACGCTGAAATCTATAATTAGTTCATTATCTACGATTCCAGAGCCTACCGTTTCCCGCCTCAGAAACAGCTGTGGCAAAAAAGAAAAGTGCAAGAATAACTAAAAACTGAGCCATTTCAAAACGCTATACCGCCCAGAATGGAAAGCGGTTTATGTACTAGAAAAAATGATGATATTATGAAGACGAAAGTGTGAAAATGGGCGTTAAACTTTCTGATCTGCACGTTAGATGTCTTGTGTTTAGTGTTTTTGTGGGATTCAGATGAATGGATTGACTGGAGACATTGTTGAAATATAACAGGTCGAATTAGAGAACCGAAATTTTCAATTTGAAAAAACGTTGACTGTTCTTTGTTATTAGACCCTTTCTCTCCATTCATTATTTGTGCTTAGGTTTAGTTACCTTTAATTACCCTGGCCGGAAACACACGAAATTACGGAGCACATAATCGCTAATTCGAAGATATCCTTTAGCAAAAACTCTACACCCTAGCTGCTCATTTTGTACAAACTACGAAGCATGACAATGTGATTATTTGGTTTCTCCCACCCAATATCAGTTATGACGAATGATCGTACACGATGATAATTCTTTGTCAGACGGGAGAGTTCAGAGACATGATCCAAAGTTTAAAACATAGAAACTTTGAACTTACTTTCTCTCTCTCTCTCTCTCTCTCTCTCTCTCTCTCTCTCTCTCTCTCTCTCTCTCTCTCTTTCCTTTTTTGTATCTTCTTCATGTCCAAGTTTCGGTACGAATTTTATCCGTTCTTTCCCTTCCCCCAATCTATATATGAAAGAGGGAAGGCGCGGCGCCCTTAAGAGTCAAATTTGAGCCAAATTTGAAACTTGATTTTCTCGAAACTGGTAGCTCCTCAGCAAAATCTGAATACATATTTGAAAATCTCTCATTCTCAGCTTTCGAATGATATAGGTCTCATGCCGAAGTTCCACCCCCCGTTTACAACCTTCCCTAGTCAGTTTTTTCTATCAACCGACAAAGAACACTGACGATTCTAACGTGCATATCAGGAAAGCAAATGACCATTTCCGTGCTTTCTCTTAAAGTAATATCATCATTTTTCTAGTACTTAAACCTGTTCCAGTCTCGATAGTTTCCCATTGAAAAATGGCTCAGTTCCTAGCCTTTTTCGTTTTTCTTTTATCTCTCACTGCGATTTCTACTGCGGGAAATGGTTCGTTTTATATTTAGAGGCAATACCGTAATCTCTGATATTTCAGTGTGCACTACTGGAAACGTCTTGAATCGACCAGTAAATGGTCAAGCCATTTACTGGCCATCAACATGGAGAACGAATGAGACAGCACCCGGATTAGAAGCAGGACAATCTTGCAGTTGGATAGTTACTATTCCATCTGGATATTACGCGAAACTAGTTATCAGTGGAAAAATGAATGGCAACTCTTCCTACTTCAAAACTGTGGATACTGCTGGAAATGTCATAGAGTGAGTGGTTCGAAAAACGTTTTTTATAATTTTGGAATTATTATATTTAGATCAACACACGAAAAAAAGGAACCCTACTACTTCCCATCATCTAAATTCACTCTGATTGTCTCGAACGAGGCTGCTGCCACACTGGGATTCAGAATAACATGGGCAAAGTGTACGTTTTTTTTTGAAATTTGTTCTATTACAACAAGCATAATTTTCAGACCCATCTACACTTCAATACTCCGCAGTGATTGGAGCTACTCCACAGTTAGTAAATATCACTGAAGGAGTTTTCGCGGCTGATTTCAGCGCTGTCACAGGACTCTCCCTTTTAGCATTCCCCGCTGATCCAAAGAATTATCATACATTGAGAAGTACACTTGTTTTTGAAGGAAATAGTTACACTGGAATCTATATTTCAAAGTAAGATACTCATTTAATTTTTCCCCAACGACGATTTATTTCAGTCTTTACTTGCTCTATAAGTCTCGGAACCAGTGGATCTCATCTGGAAATACTATCTATGTTGTCAACCTTGAAGCTAGACATCGGCAAGATCAACTTTTGGTTCAAGATGCCCAATGTAATATTTCTTCCTGAAACGGTTTTATGAACTCTGTTTCAGATACCAAGGACATCACACAATACGTTGAAATGGACTGTGCAATGAATTCAACATGCAATGTTTCTGTAGATGGAGGTGACAAGAAAACTGCATTCATATCCGTGGGAAGCAAGACTGACGTATTGTATTGGCTGTCCGTTCATGTGGTATGTTACTTTTATAGCTATACATACACAGATTATAATTTTTAACAGGACGCTTTCTTCACTGTCTACTACGGATCACAAAATCAAGAGGGATATAGAATCAGCCTTTCGTGAGTTTAAATCATAGGTGGCTTTTGGATGAAATCATTTTAGGGGATATAACATTCCGTCAAATCTTCCATTAACGTTTGGTGGAGATGTCATTCAGTATGTCATCACCAAGGGGCAAGCATCGATGCAATACCAAGTTAATCCATGATTTTTTGAATATTTTTTGAGTTCCGTGATATTTGGTGATTATCTTTGAATATATGTATGTAATCTGATAAAAGTATGGCAGTTGTAATTTGACACAGTGCAGAAATCAGAAAGATATCATCTTTACTATTAACAAACACCAAATTCTGTCTGTGTGTCCGTTTGTTCCCGGTTCCGCGACCCTAGCAAAGTCCCCAGTAAACCAAAACTTCTCAAATTTTCACACATGACCCGAAATAGCAGCGTGATGATGCCCGTCTATTTTACGTTTCAAAATTTTGAGTTTGACGTCTTCTGTCCTGGATCCGGGTGACCTGGATCCGGGTGACCTGAATCCGGGTGACCTGGGTCCTGGGTCCTGGGTCCTAGAATGTAAGATTCTGCGGAAGATTCAACCTTGACCAGAACTATCGCTTCAAGAACTCTGGCCTTCTGGATATCCACAATACACGGAAACATGATGCATTGTCCGGGAATCGAACCCATTGATCTTACCATATATTTTTGAAATCATTATTTTTATAATAAATAAATGTAACATTTGCTGCATATTTTCATGTTTTTTCGATGGGAAATCAAACATTAAGAGAAGCTGCCGAATTAGGAAATTCTAAATTTTCAAATTTCCGAATGAAAAAATTTTCCTTGAAAAAGTGATAAAACGGAACAAAAATCAAGCTCCTGGAAAATAGAACGACAGTGTATAACTAAAGATTATATGACACACGTTTGTTTGAAAGGTTTTGAAAAATTGAATTTTTCTACAGTAAATTCTGTGTCTTTGACGTTTATAGTCTTTTAGAAACTTTGATAGGAAAGTTTCAAACAAGTGGGAGCATTAGAAGTGCCCTGAAATAGAGCACAATGAGTAATTTGCGGTTTCCCCACCCAATCGTTAAAACTGTTTGGGAAGCATCAACCCAGTCTGCACCCATTACATCGATTTTCTATAAACTTTCTCTGAAACTGAACAACGTTATCAGGGTGTGGTCAGTCGGAGACGAGTCAAGCCTAACGATGGTGACATCACATTTTCTCTTATCGCACAAAATGCATTTATTTTATTTGCGGAGAACTTTCCAAAAAAATGATACAGCCGTTTAATATAAAATCGAATAGTCTGTACACCAATTTCAGTTCAAGAATCATGTTTTCTGTTCTCTTATTCTTAACAAATCTTATTGTTTTATCCACTGCTGATGGATATACTTGTGCTGGATATCTTATTAATCCACCAGAAGACCTGACGTATTACTTTCCGGAAGATTGGAGAGAAGACATGGTGCCAGCAAAATATGCAGGATCACAAACGTGTAATTGGCAGATCAATGTTCTCGAAGGGTACTATGCAACAGTTACGTTCTACAAAAACACTGACATGGAATCAGGAATCACTTGTACATATCCAAATGGACAGGAGCAATAGTGAGTAGCCGTGATGCCAGCTATTTATAATGGTTCAATTTTCAGTATTGAAGACAAGGAGCACAATCCATACATCTTCACTTATCCACAATTTCAAGTCAATCTTCATGTTTCTGACAAACAAGGAGAATTTTCATTCAAAGTTGTTTGGTCAAAGTGTGAGTTAAATATGATGAAACTGATGGAAATTTTCCGTTTTCAGATCCAGCAACATGCAAGATGAATATGGAGCTAACTGATGCTGGAGCTTTGTCAGCTGTTCCCAATGAATGCGTGAATACTTACACGTCTCCAAACAAAGTTATGCTCATCGGATTTACTCTCAAGGATGACTTAGATGTGCTTCTCCGCCAATCAGCAGTTTTTGAGGGTGACTCAGTAAACGGAGAGTATCTTGGTAATTTGTACTATGCGAGATACCGGCAAATTGTTTCACCAAGTAACAAACTGACAGTTTATACTTGGTGGTTGAATCAAAATATCAATTACACACTTTTCATGGGAATGGACACAAGAGGTTAGAATTTTGAGTAGCTTCAAATATAATAATGACTCTATTTCAGCTGTTGGAGATGTTCAACAAATCACTGGACTGAACTGCCCATCTGATCCAATTAATAAGTGCTATATCACTTTGAATTCGAACTACAACATTTCTGCAATTGCGACAATTGGAAGACAACCGGATTTCCTAGAACCCATCATGCAATTTCCAAGTGTAAGAGTAAAATTCTTTTTGAATCCGAAATTTTTGAAAAAAGATTTTTTTAGGAATCTACCTTGAAAATATACGAAGAACAAATCAATGACAATCACCTTGTGGCCAAAATTGAGTAAGTTTGTTTCAATAACGCTTGCTGTTAACTCCAGAAATTTTCAGTAAGTCCAATTACCAGACTCGATTCCCAATGGCAGTGAAAAACTCATTGAAGATCTATCATTTGGACAAGGGAAGAGTTTCGATTCCACTCACTAATAGTGAAAATGAAGGTGTGGTTTCTCTCAATTTCCAAAGGTAATCATATAATTTTTCAGCGAAATACGATACTGTTTACGATGGAAGATATGTGAATGTCCACTCCTTTGATTATGGAAGAACTAGTTATCAGCAGGACACTTCACAAACTTTTCAGACCCAACCAAACAAGAAATTGTACTTCCAATTCAATGTCAAATATTTTGATATAAATGGAAACACCACTCTTGACATCAAAGTATCCAGAGATGGAAAATTAGTCTACTCTGACACGTAATGACCTGTTTTCAAAACAAAAACATATAAATCCCATGTTTCAGCTTCTCGCAAACCAATTTGCCTCCAGCAAACACTTTGAAAGTTTTTGGAGATCAAATGGCGATCAATTACCAAACCTATGGAAACTACACGATGGGATTCGAAGTGGATCTTCTCACAACTAAAAACGGTTAGAATCTGCTGCTAATGCTTCTCAAATAAACTTTTGTATTTGCTCAGACGATGATAGTTCTTCACCTACCACACCCAGTCCGTCTGTCACGTCAAGCACCATTGTCACTCCAGCTAAAACTGTCACTTTGTCAACTAGTTCACCACCTGCAAATCCCAAAACAACAGTCACATCTAACACTTTGGAACTTTCCACTCTCACAGATATTCCAACAACCGGATCAACGACGCCTGGAGGGATAACAAGAGGAACAACGCAAAGATACGAGACATCCACGAAGAGTGGAACCACTCAATTTACGTTTGTATCCGTTCTTCTTATTATTATTTCTTCTGTTTTGTAAGAAATATTTTTTATGATTCTCCAAAAATAACAATACTTGTTCGCTGATTTTAATGCATAAAGAATTCGTTTGATATTACTTTTCGTTTTGGCTCAAAATATTTTGCATTGAGACAAAATCAGCAAACTGTTGCGACCATGGCATCCATAAATGCTAGAGTTTTCTAGGCCATTTGCTAGTCCATACGTGCACGTACTCCATTACCAGCCAAGTGATACTTTTGCAGGAAATCCTATGCGCCTTTAAGTTTGAGCTCGTAATTTGCTTCAACGTTAAAGGCGCAAAAATCAATGCAAAATATACAACGTTAGCGTTGGTCTCTACCCGAAAGCTTCAAATTAAACTGTTCAGTCTTGAGATTTTGTACCTGCATTCCACAGGAAAATGCTCAGAAAAAAATTATTTTCAAAAACGTTCTGGAAAAAATCATCGTACGATCTGACTCCGTGCAGAATCCAATCGATTGTATTTTGTGCTGATTGTGTTTGAACTAATAAAATGGTTTCTTGAAATTGTTGATTCCTTATTTCTCTTCAGAAAATCATTTCCTAATGTCATTCTCCGAGTGCAATTTCCCTTATCTGTTTCCGAGACTTTACGGCGGCGCCCATCCCTTTACCTATAAAAACTGAAACATCACTTTGAAACTTAATTGCCTCTCCTCAAAATGAATATTCTAATTTTCCTTTCTTTCATTGGATACGTGCTTTCCAGTGGATACCAGTGTCGAGGTCCCAATAAAATCACTCCACCAGATGATTTGAATCAAGTTGTCAATTGGCCCAGTATTTGGAATGATAGTATGCCTCCGATTCCATTTGCATCTCAACAATCTTGTATTTGGGAAATCGTGGTCCCAGAAGGATTGTATGCTACGGTAGTCTTTCATAAAAATTCTCCATCTACAGTCTCTATTGCTGCTTTCTACCCGGGGAAAGGCACAGGAGCAGGGTAATCCGATAAAGTGGCTAGTAAGAAGTCAGTGTTCAATTTTTAAGAATCGATAACAATGACCTAAATCCATACATCTTCACATCTCCTCAAGCGACTATAAACTTGTATAAATCGAAAGACGAAGGAGCGTTCTCGTTCAAGGTTTTGTGGTCAAAATGTGAGTTTTCGTCTAGATTGATTTTGTAATTTTCAAATTTCCAGACCCAACGGTACCTCACGATAACATCCAGTTAGTAAAGGGAGCCATGCCAACTGCAATAATTCCAAACGGACATTTGTCAACCTTCACAGCTGAAACTATAGTATCCCTTGTTGGGTTTGGATTGAAAAATCAATCCGAATATCCATTACTCCGTCAATCTGCTGTTTACGATGGCAACTCAACGGATGCTGAATTCCTTGGAACTCTCTACAGCATCATGATGTCTAAAAAGGAAGTGATAAGTAGTGGGAAGTCACTGACTGTGTTTACATGGGGTCTGAACAATCAGTTCGACTACACTCTATACATGGTGCAAGATCATACAAGTGAGTGAGCAGAATGTGAATTATGAACTTATGCATTTCTTATCTATTTCAGACGAACTTCCATTTTTCACGTACAGAGGAGTCAACTGCGCAGACGGATTCGATTGCAGCTTTCAGATTAATGCTGTTTATGGAACTTCCGTTCTTGCGACTTCGGATAGTCATTCGGAGTTTATCAAGAACATTGAAACATTTCCAGATGTAGTTATCAAATTGATTGTTAACAAGTGAAAAATTGTTTTTCAGACCGGAACTTTGAAGGTTTATGAAGGTCCGATTAGCGATGAAACTTTGGTTACAAAGTTAACGTAAGTGCTAGAAATTCCAGACAATTCAGGGAATCAACATTTAGAAAATCCAACTACAAAACTCGTCTACCAATGGAATTGAAAAATTCATTGAGACAATACGTTTTGGATACTGGAACAATCACCGGATTCATTATTACTCGTGATTCAAACAGCGGTAAATAATTGACTTCAAACTGAATGAAACATGATTTCTTTAGCTGATTGGAATAAAGTTTATGATGGAAGAAAGGGTTTTGTTCATTCATTCTATCACGGAGTCTACAGTACTCAACAAGATACAGATGAGACTATGTTCACACAACCAAAACAAAAGTTGTACTTCAATTACGTTGTAAGGGATGCTGATTTTACTGGGGCTCAGACATCGTTAACTGTAACTGTTATGAGTGATGGCAAACAAATTATTTCTGATACGTAAGATTCAACTATAAAAAAGCGGATTTATATTCATTTTTTCAGTTTTAATTCGGGAAATCCTCCTCCGATTACAACAAAAAATGTTCAAGGAGACACGTATCATGTGAAATATGAATCACGTGGAGCGAATACAAAAGGATTCAGAATAGATTTCTCAACGACGTCGTCTAGTATGTTTTTTTTTTCAATTTTCTAGCTCATTTTGTACTTTAAGCATATGAAAAATCTACATCAATTCCTCCTATATCTTCAATGTCCACAACTGGGAAGAAAGGGTCAACTACTATAGTAGCTACTACAAATTCTGTGCCTGGGACTCAATCGTTTTCAACTTCGTCCACATTTTTTTCAACTTTGACAACTTTGAAGAATTCAATCGCAACGTCGTCGAAAGTAGTAGAGACAACATCTCAAATAATTAAAACAACTCCCACAATCATTGAAACTACAACAAAATCTGTTTCTCTGGTGACATGTTACTTTGCATTTATTATCTCTGTTATGTTTTTTAGTTTGAAACTTTAAATTGAGCTTCTCGCAGTCAAAATTCTGTTAAAGGTCAAGTATTGTTTGAAATTGTACTATTTGCTTTCATAATCGTGGAAATACCACATTCGGGTCTTATTGAAATTTCTGAAAATTATTGGAATATGATTGTTTGGAAACTTTTCTTCTTTCGAACATTTGTTCCTTTGTTTTACAAAAACAGCTTATGGCTTCATTTGAATGTATTTTCCTAACTTTTGATCCAAAAAAAAAAAACAAAATTTCAGTGCAGACTCTAGTCAAAAAGTGTACAAATGATATCACTGATATCGTTGAAAATATGAGTGTAACGGACACTCTGACACCTAGAACGCACTATAAAATACTTTTGAAATTCTGAAACCTCGATTTAATACTTCTTATCAACTGAATTCTCACCTACACGTACACACACACCCACAAATGCTTCTTCTTTTTCTGTTTACTTTTCTGACCTTGTTCCATTGCATTTCAACTACAGTAAGATCTTCATCAGAAGAATATTGAATCCTTCGAAATATTCAGAATGCGATGGAAACCATGTGATTGACCCACCAGCAGATATAAACACAGCTTGGTAGTATCCAGATGGATGGACTGAAACACAAGATCCTCTTCCGTATGCTCAGAATCAGACTTGTCTATGGAAGGTTCGAAAGCAAATTTAATTTTAATTTATAGTTTTTATCATTCTGAAGATTAATGTTCCAAAGGGAATGTATGCATTTTTGACACTAACTGGGGAAACAAACATTACGACTCTGACTGTAACGGATTCAGTTGGAAACCAAGATTGGTGAGGGGTTTTCAGATAAGAATCCTTGAACATGATAGTTTTAGGGTCAATGCATATTTCAAACAGGAGCCATATTTCTTGCTAAACCCTCAATTTATGGTCTATTTACAAAGCAATAATGGAACGGGAACGTTCGGAATGAAAGTCATTTGGAAAAAGAGTAAGTAGTTTTTCATCAAAGTTGTCTTTCCAAACAAAGAAACCCTCGAAAAGAAAGTTTTCTTTCAGTTGGAGCATTCAATCCATCCTTCGAAAAAGTTCTTCCTGATACCGTACCCATTGTAAAATCTTCGGGTAATTGTGACAACGGACTTGTCATTGACTCGAACTCCGCCGTTTCCTTGGTTTCTGTAAGGCCTCCTCCAACTGATCAGTTGACAAATGCGGAAATAAATCTTCAAATGAGAAATACTGTTGTTTTTGATGGTCCGACTATAGATGATAAGTTGATTGGAAAGTAAGAATCAGAATTGATATCTGAAAATCTGTTCAATCGTTTCAGCTTATGGCAAATAGAGCAAAAGGATAATCAAGTTGTGTCCAGTGGAAAGTACTTGACACTATATTCGTTAAGACCCAATATCAAAACAGACAGTTATGCTTTAATTCAAGATTTCCAAAGTGAGCGTATTGGCTCTTGGGCCAAGTCAAAAGGGGGGGGGCCATAGGTAAAAATGTGGACTAAGTTAAGGTTTACCAATTTTTTCTAGTTTTGTGACCGTTTCCATTAAAATTTCGAACTTTGAACACTTTTCATAATTTTGTGAAAATTTCAGTTTATGTCATTTTTTGCATATTTTTTGTCTATTTTTTTGTTACTAAGCCTGGAAAAATCTGAAACTAGCTGAATAACTTCAAATTACCAGTTACAATGGAAAAAAATAGTGTTGTTCATACAAAAAAACCGGCCTAAACTGAAATTTTTTAAAGTGACAAATTTTTGTGGAAACAAGCGCAAAGTACGAAATTTTTATAAAAACATTCGAAAAACTAGAAAAATTGGTAAATCTTAACTTAGTCCACATTTTTACCTATGGCCCCCCCCCTTTTGAATTGGGCCCCCCTATTCTCATGCCCCCCCCCCCCTTTTCGCTTGGGCTGTCATTTTCCACTGTATTTCAGATGTCAAGCAGTTTACCGTGTACAAAGGAGTTTCCTGTTTTAATCAAGATCTTTGTGCGGTTATTATTGATGCCAGAGTCGGACTAGGTGCAGCTGTCCGAATGTCACCCGAACCACATTTCTTGAAAAATCTGTATATGACTGAAGATTCCAAAATGACCGTTTATACTGGAACCATTTCTCCAGATCATCAAGTGGCTCAGTATACGTTAGTTTTTAGTTGTCGAAGAAATTAAGAGATCAATTAATTTCAGAAAACCGCAATACTCCAATGTAGATCAGAAATTTCACGGTGTTTTCACTACATATACATTGGATCAGAATATTGCAATTGCATATTTATCCAGTGACCGATTGGATACAAATTGGACAAGTATCACAGACGGAAGAACTGGAATATTTGCATCAAAAAATTATGGAGTTGTTTCTAAAGATCAAAACATTCAAGAGGCATTTAGCGGAGCATCAACGGATATTTTTGAAATGACCCTAAATACGAAAAGCTCAGGTTTGACGGACCGTGCAACATTGACAGTAACTGTTACTTCTGGAGGAAAATCTGTTTTTGATGAAAAGTAAGAAATATGTTGTAAAACCTGTATTAGAATGACCTCTTCAATGGAAGGTCCCCTGAAAGACCTCACGACAGGGGCTTAAAACTTACTGATTGAAAACTTTCGTAAGTTTTCAGTTTTAAAAACTCGGAATATCCACAAAATCACAGAATATTTTAAAAACCCTTTTTATTGCTCAAACACTTGCTTCGTTTGATAGATTTCATGAATTTTGGAAGTAAAAATTTTTTTGAAGCACCGAATTTTCAGATGAAAAATTTTGGAAATGTTGCCCAGAAAAATAAAAGGGACCACCGTAATTGTAATAGATGGACCCCCAGAGATACATTGCAACTATAAGGGATTTCTATTCAGGTTTTACGGTCTATTCAGGTTTTACGGTAAATTGACTGGGGCAATTATGACTTCATCAATTTAGATACACATCACAACGATTCCCGCCTGCAACTATTACCGCAAATGGAAATGGTTTGATTGTAAAATACGACACAAATGGATCAGAAACAACTGGGATGTTGATGGATTTCAGTTTCAAATTGGAAATGAGTGGAGGTACAACCATTTCTCCATATACCCCAAGTACCAAAAATCCAACTCCAGAGACAACTACAAAATATGGTTCTAGATGTTTCTCGATAATTGTGTTACTTTCTTCTATTTTCATGACATTTATTTTTGAATGAATCATATTTCTCATTATTCTGAATCACTTTGAAAGAAACAAGCAGGCGTTGTGGTTTCTCGATCCTTGAATAATCATGACGTGCCTGTGCAAACAAAAAAGATTTTCGCAGAGGCTGATAATGGTATTCTATAAAAAACTTGGTCGTAGTCAGGAAATAGAGACGGTTTTCATTTCTTTTCACTCCTTATCATTTTGTGGCTGTATCATACTTTCAGACAACCATTCGCATTCTTGTTTGTCTCCTGAAACATTATTTTTTAAGTGCAAAACCTGCACATGTTTCTTAAAATATCAATTTTGGCTGCGCTGATTTCTGAATTTTTAGCAGTTGATCCATACAGTTAGTTTACTAGAATATTTTTTTAATAATTTTACGTTTTCTTTCAGGTTGTGCTGATACTCAAACTATCAATCCGCCAGCCAATATTAGTAATTCAATCTCCTATCCGAGCAATTGGCAAACTTCAAATGATGCTCCTCAATACGCAGCTAATCAAAACTGTACATTTACTGTAAGTATTTCAAAGTAAACCGCTTCATGACCTTGAACAATAATTTTCAGGTGAATATACCCAAAGGAATGTTTGTATTCCTCCAAATGAAAGCAACCACAGATCCCAGTTCAGTACTCATCATGACTGATTCAGCCGGTTATCAAAATATGTGAGTCACATAGAACCACAGCTCCCCGATAAACCTCTAAATTTAGAATCAAACTGACTTCTCTAGAACCCTACTTCTTGATGGATCCCTCTTTCACAGTTTCTCTTCAATCTGTTAAATCTGGTACTTTCGCCATGAGTATGACATGGCATAATGGTAAATTGTTACGAATAAACATCCCGGTAGAAGGATTCCATTTCGGTCGGTCGAAAATCGGCTGTAGACAAACCACCGACCCAGCCAACCGACCGCTGAACGAGCTGACCGTATTCGTGCATTTGCGTGGCTGCATTGAAGTTGAAAAAAACCGAAAAGTTAGGCGTGCGTCGTAAGATAAAACTGGCGTACGAGAAGATCGGCTGGATCGGCGGTCGGTCGGTCGAACCAAATTTCCCGACTGAATAGAAGCTTTATTCATGTACAATATTTTTCAGTGAATCCAACGTTTCCAACAACTTATAAAGTCCATCCGAATTCTACTCCTCTTTATCTCACTGGCGGAGATTTTGACAACTCTACAGTAATCGAGTCTGAGACCAAAGTCAATCTTCTTGCTCTTATTCCTACTTTGATTATCACTGATGTAACTCCTTATCTGCGTAACACTCAAGTATACGATGGCCCGTCTACCAACTCAAAGCATGTTGGAAAGTAAGAAAATAATAATTTAAAAAAGAAGACAAAACCGTTTTTTCAGTCTCTATCAAGTTGTGGCTAATGGAAACAGATTTGTCTCTTCGGGGAAGTATTTGACTCTTTGGTCGCTGGTTCCTGGATTTTCTAATATAGGAAATTCTGTCATCATTCAGGATTACTTTGGTTTGTATAGGAATTCCTTGAATCAAAATACAAGCAAAAATTTTTTCAGATGTCAAAGACTTCGAAACCTACAAACCAATTAATTGCATTTCTGATCCGTGTAAAGTAGAAATTGATGCTAGTACTGGAACTGCTGCAGCCATTCGATACAATCCGGCTTACTTCTTTGTCAAGGATATTTCGATGCCTGAAACCAACAAACTTTCAGTTTATACGGACTTTGTCACTCCTGCACACAAACTCGCTGATTACACGTAACAGCTGATTTTGGGATATTTCAAATATATTCCATTTTTAGATCATCGATCTCCAAGTCCAATACACCTCAAAAGTTTTTCGGTAGATTTAATACATTCGTTTTGAACCAGGATCAAGCTTTTATTACTCTGTCTTTTGATCCTGAAAAAGGTTTTTCTATTTGAATTTATATTTTGTCCACTAGCAATTTCTTTAGCCGGATGGGCAACTGCAGTCGACAGCCGTCGGGGATTCTTCATGTCTCCAAACTACGCATTGAACAGTTCTGATCAAAATATCAATGACACAGTCTCTGGTTTTTCTTCCACTTCCAATATCAGTTATACTGTAGACAGATCTGCAATTTCCGGAGCAGCAACCCTGAATGTTTTGATAACATCCAAACAGAAAGTTGTAGTTAACAATACGTGAGTTTCTGAAAATAGTTCAGTATTTGATAACGGTTAGATTGCAGTTTCTCTACAACAAACTTCCCCGGAGGAACTGAATGGACAGTTGGAGACACGATTTCTGTGATCTACAATTCGAACGGAGTATCCACAACAGGAGCATTCGTTAGTTTTGGATTTGACCATTACAATTCAGGAACTACGAATGGTGAATTTAAAATTTTCAAGACGAATTATGAAATCGTTATTTTCAGGAGTACTTGTTTCGATGGCTCTAGCTTTTTGGATGATGTTTTCTTTTTAGAAAACTCGCATAATTGAACACTCAAAACACATGGTGCCTCGTTTTCCATTTTGTTCCGATTGAAACGTTGTCTTTTTTTCACAATAAAACTTTATTCGTTTGTAAAAATCTGCGCTTATCTTCATATTTTTGGCTGATGTGTTTATATACATAGGATAAAGAAATGAACACCTTCATGGAGAAATCGAGTAATGTAATATTCAGTAATTTGGATTTGATTATCTCTATATACTTCTGAAACTGTAATAATGAATATAAAGATTAAAAGTTTAAAGATTTCGATTAGAGTTATAAGTATAGTCTAACATGGTAGAGTGATTGGGCAATAGGATTAATATGGTAAAGTAATCGGAACCTTTCTGTTACAGGTTTTCATTTTTTATAACACATGCCGACATGGCGTTAATAGTTTTCTGAAAAAAGTGTTCCAGGAACTGACCGATAATCATACTTTTTATCATTTTTGGAGAAATTCAAAAAGTGATGACATACGTTTCGCAAACTTGAGCAATGAGTTTCAAATAAGCTTCTCTATTTCATGAGTTATCATCTAATCTGGTTCTTATAGCAGATAAAAATGTTGTAGGCACCATCGTCTGCACAAAATTTCATAACTGGAGACGGATTAATCTATTTCCTCATGAGAGTTGCATCATTCAAATGAAATACAGTCGGTCATTAAGCTTTCGTCAATTTTGACCATTTTCAGGATTCTAGAGCTCGGCTGTCATGTTTCCTCTCATTTTGAAACTTTTGGAAGATGTGAAGCAGATCTAGATTCACAGAATATTTTTTAAAGTCCTAGTTTTCAACTGTATGCCAGTTTCTGAAAGACACCCTTTTTGGTCCGGTTTTGTACTGAAAACGTTTAAAAACAGATGTCCTCAGAAATCGGAAAATAGTGGAAAAACTAAAAACTTTCAAAAAAAGTCTGTGAATGCTAAGTTTTCAATCTAGGTATGTTTTACTCTCCAACATTTTCAAAGTGATCGGAAAGTTGACAGTCGAGCTCCAGACCCCTGAAAATGATCAAAATGGCCGAAAATCAACTCAAAAATGTGTTTTTGTATATCTCATTGGTAGGTGCGGTACATGTTTCCCTACAACTCTTCCAGCAATTTCAAAAGGAACTACAATAAAAATTTCAGAAATTCCAATGATATTTCTGATAACTGGCGGATGCTAATCAAAATGTTAACACCTTTGCGGACACGCTGATTCATTTCGTCATTTATTTCTTCCCATCTCATTAAATTTCGTACTCAAATTTCAGATAGCGAATGGGAAAAATAAATGCTAAACTAATAAAGAAATGGTAATACTTAAAATACAAAATAGTTTTGAATAAATTGGAATCGTCTACAAGAAGCATCCGTTTCTTATC
The DNA here is from genome assembly GCF_000004555.2 of Caenorhabditis briggsae. Classification (NCBI taxonomy): domain Eukaryota; kingdom Metazoa; phylum Nematoda; class Chromadorea; order Rhabditida; family Rhabditidae; genus Caenorhabditis; species Caenorhabditis briggsae. Next base: position 10,144,533 of record NC_013487.2, on the reverse strand, counting down.
AGCCGCTCCCTTTTTTCGTCAGAACATTCCAGAATTTACCTAACAGTACGATCACAATAGCTCACATCTCGCGATATCATAGATGTTCTGAGGAAGTTGAGCCCAACGTTCGAGAAACTGTCTGTTTGTGCAGCCAGTTCCAATCCACACCGGTCACTGATTTCAAAATGCAAAAAAAGTGAGCGACCTCCTCCTTTCGTTTGTTTAGAGCATCTATATAAGCATTCGTTTAACTGATAAACTCATACAGTTTTCGTGTCTCATTCCTTCTGATCATGCATCTTCAACTTCTCATTACTTCCTTCTTTTGTTCAATTGTTTCTGTTGCTTCTAGCGTTGTTACATGCAACTATGGAGATACAGAATACGATGGATAGTGAGTTCTTCTGAATCTCAGAAAGAAACAGAGAGTCTTTTAAATTTAGTTGCTACACATTCGTAGATCAACGTCTACAGTTCCCGGATGCTCAGGCATACTGTGCCTCACATGGAGGAGTCGTCGTGAGATTCAGGGGCGACGCTGATGGACGTTGGTTGGCTTGTAAGTTTGAGTTGGACACTTCTGGGAGTCCTACAAATCTTCAGAGCTAGTTATGAATTTCCCTATAGTCATATCTGGTAATTACAGTTCTGCGATCCCCATTTTGTTCCCAAATCGGTTTTCCGTAGCACAGTGCCGGTATACAAAAACATATTTGTCAGTTGATTTTTGGACATTTTCAGGACTCTGGAGCTCGCCTGTGAAGTTTCTGATCACTTTGAAGACCTTAGAGGTTGTGAAACAGATATAGGTTGAAAACTTTGCATTTAAAGAATTTTTGAAAATTCCTAGTTTTCCAGCTATTTACCGAATTCTCAAAGACGCGCTTTTTAGCCTGTTTTTGTACTGAAAACGTTAAAAAACAGGTGTTTTTCAGAAATCAGCAAATGGCTGGAACACTAGGTGTTTTCAAAAAATGCTGTGAATACAAAGCTTTCAAACTAGGTCTGTTTTACACCCTCCAAATTTTTCGAAATGATCGAAAATCTGACAGTTGAGCTCCAGACTCCTGAAAATAGTTCAAATGGCAAAAAATCCACTGAAAAATACGTTTTTAAAAAATATTTTATTAAATGGTACTGTAACTTCAACTATAATATAGCATTAACTTTCTCATAAAAATGTTTACGATGAGCAAATTTCTCAATAATTATTTCACACGTGATATTTCAAAACTTCTGCTAACTTCTTATCTAACCGACGCCTTTTTTGAAATTCCAGTTTCGTATAGTAGAGTAAGACACAATTACAAAGTGGTGATTTATTCGCAGACACAATATTAAGAACAGATTACAAGAGTTATGATCACAAACTGTTTCAACACTAAATACATCTGTTACTTATTAGAAAAAATGGACGAAATTTCGAAATATTCTGAAAAATTCATATATCGTATACAGTATAACTCCTTATTTTCCAGCCACCGCTGCTACAAAATTCCATGCAACCTATGGAAACTTCTGGATTGGTCTTCACCTTGAAGACGATCAATGGGTATGGGATGATGGTCATAAAGTGGATTATCTCAATTGGGGACCTGGATATCCTTACAGTGGATACGACTATGTTGGAGCTCAATTATCCAACACAAAATGGGTTTCTGTGCAATCATCTGCTTCTCTTCCGTTCATTTGTTATTATCAAAAAGGACACAACAGAAATCAAGCGACCACTCCAGTGCCGAGTGGTGAGTTTTGATTTGTTAATGATGAATTTTCGATTTTCGAATTTCAGAAAATCCAGTCAATGTTTGCAATGGTGCTGAACTGCTTCTCGGTCACAGGTAAACACACCCACGGCTTCTTATCAGTTACAAAATTATGTCAGATGTTACTTCTTCAACCCAACTCTTCTTCCATACGATTTGGCTAAACAAGAATGCGAAAAGGCTGGAAAGACACTGGCCGTTTTCGACAATCAGTCTCAAATCAATTTCGTTACTTGTGGGTGTCTATTTCGTTTTGTTCCTTTAATCCTATTAACTGTTCAGCTACCGCAATCAGCAAGTTTTCAATGACATACGGCTCGTTCTGGATTGGTCTCACCAAGAATTCCTCTGATAACAAGTTTTATTGGGCTGATGGAGACATGAACCAACTCAATAACTGGTCACCTGGATACCCATTCCAACATCAGACAATTGCTTCTCAGCAAGTATCAAACAGCAAATGGAAGACCTCGGATACAAGCTCTTATCTCCCTTCTGTTTGCAGCGGATATGCTTCATAATTGTTTGGTTTTTTTACTATTCTATTATAGATAAACAGTTACATAAAAATATAATTTATCTTTCAGTAAACCAGCAAATCAGTTATGCGTTGTTGTTCATTATTTAAAAATCCACAGAACAAACAACTCCTTCGTTCGGAGCTGTGTGGGTGTATGTGACCCAGAAACCTTGTGATGACGTCTGAATAATACAACTGGATGATTGTGACCTGTATTATAAACAATTACCTGTGCAATATAATCACCAGTCTTTGGGAACATATTTCCAAAGTTTAGATAATCAGTTGCCGATCCATCAAACCATTGCCATTTTCCTCCGAGAGTTTTAAGATCGGTGTTACGAAGTCCGATTGTGGCATATCGGGTGTCATTGAAACGGTCATAGATCAGAGCTGAAACTTGGGTTTTTTTCGTCAGAAATAAACAAATTAGTCGTTCAAAAAACGGGCGATTGGAGAGCAAATCTGACAGTTGCGAGTGGTCAGCTGTTCCATCACAGGTAAGTAAGGAGGGGTTGCCGATCAAAATATGGAAAAATCATTATTATGATTTTATTGTTTTTTTTTAAATTTCTTTCTTATAACATTTTACAAAGAAACCTAGTTTTTGCATTATGGTCCGTAGATTAAAGTTTGCCTTTCATACCTCTTTTTACAATTTACTGGAATTTTACAATTCACTTTTCCCCATTTACTGGATGACGCAAGTTGTAGCCAATTCTTAGATCTTCAGCCGCCATTGGTACGCTTTTCGGCAACCCCGTCTTACAAGTAATTAATAACATTTTGAAGGTCAGGGGACATGAAAAAAATAACTATCCCGAAATTTTGTTCATATAAGCCTCTTGAGGAGTTGAACTTGTATTGAAGATGAGTATTGAAGATGCGGCGCCGCTACAGACTGAACTACGCAGGCGAAGCTAGACTTCCCGTCTGGTCTCATACATAGAAGTGTGCATGATAGATGTCCGCAGATGAACACTAAACACTGTACACCGTTTATACGTCAAATAGCATACAGTAACTATCAAAAATCTCCAAAAAGTCTCCTGGCCCCCCTCTTTCGAAGCAGTTTCGTTTTTCAGACACTTTACTTTTCAGGTTTTTTTGCTCATGTTTCTTTTCATCAGTTGTCATAAATTTTAAATTTAATAACTCACATCTAAAAAGATCATTCAAATCTGATGAGTGAACCGTGGCAATAGTGGCTCCGTATTTGGCACATCTTTGATTTTCTCTGGTCAAGAATGGAGCATCATCCTGAAAATATAGTTTTCAAATCTATCTATGTCAATCTCCTCACTAACCGGTACATCTGGAAAATCCGAATCATTTCCGTAGACAAGCTGAAAGATGTCAATTAGTGTCTAAAGGTTTTTGCTCTTATCATTTTTTATCACTCCGCCACCAAAAGGAAACTCTGCACATCTGACCTATCAAAAATCACGATCAAAACCTACCACAATATAGCACTTTTGTGTAGCTTCGAACAGAGTGAATCCACGAGGACACGCTTTTGGTGTAGTCGTTGGAGGAATAGTAGTGGTTGTGGTAACCGTAGTAGGCTTACGAGTAGTCACTGTGGTAACTGTAGTTGGTGTAGTTTTTTTGACTGTAGTGGTTGTTGGAACTCGAGTGGTTGTCACTGTTGTAGTTGGAGCAAGTGTAGTTGTCGCTAATGGATCATAAGAACATACAAATTCGAGTTCGATGTGCTGAGCATGTGTTTGCCACCTTCCGTTTCTCACATTTTCAGCTACATAGTCTTTTGTGTTTGGGAATCCGGCTTCAAAGTTTGTGTAAGCTACACTCGTACCATCGTCCCAGAAGAACAAAGTGTAATCTTTCTTTCTTGATAACCCAATCCAGAATTGGCCATTGTTTGACCCGAATTCGGTACCGGCGGATGCTAAAATATAAAACATATTCTGGAAGTTTGAAATGATCGAATTTTACAAGCTAAGAAATTAGCAGTAATTGCGGAATCAACAGTTGCTAACTTGTATCCATGACTGTGACAGTACTCTTCAGCAGCTGCATATGGATGGCGCTTTGAGACAAAGGAGTAACATCTGAAAATTGGTATAATGAAAAGAAAAAATTATCAATGAAAGACTCACCTGGTTCCAATAAATTTCTCGTGTGGATATCTACAATTAGCTGCTTCTGATAAACCAACGAACCCAAAAACGAAAACGGAAAGAAGCATGAGCATATCGATAAAATAATCTGTTTCGTCGTTTCCTGGTGTGCTGCTTGCGGTTATGCGATAATGTTCGTATGACATTCATTTTATTTTATTTTTAAAGTCTATGTGATAAGAGAGAGAGAGAGAGAGAGATCGATAAGCGAATCTGTGTCTTTTCCGTTTCTGACGCCCAATTCGGAAAGGTCCATGGACGTCATTTTTAGAATGAAAGGTCACATTTAACACAGTTTGTGATTTAAAAATTTAAATCATGATGACATGAAAAACGCCTTTTCTTATCAAAAGTTTCAATCTTAAGTGGGTCATATGAATGAAAAACTTGCACTCCTCCTAGATCAGTTACTAATTATTCTTAAAACGAAAGGTTTTTTCACAAAATGATCTCTACGGTGATTAAGGTCATTTTTTGTTGACAGTGTTGTAAGAATTAAAAATGTCATCTACCGTAAGCCGAAAAAAGCTAGCTCCACCTACGCAGCCGCCGCTTGAGGATTTTGCAACTCTGCGGCGCGCTATTTTTCTCCTATTATTGTATTTAAGCTTTTCTTCTCCGAAAATAACACATTTTTGTCATTTAGCGATTGCTGCTCATAATTTTGCTTGTTACAATCAATTTTTTTCAGTTTTTTCAAATTTACATTTTTAATTCTCAATTTATGAAGTCCTCATGGTATTTCAAACCAATGGGTCGAAAATCGCGCCACAGCGAACGTGAAAAATCACTGCGCAACGTGTCCAATTTTCTCTGGCTGAAGATCAAACTTTTATACGTTGGGCGAAAAAATCGCGAGTTGCAATGCGTTGATTAAAAATATTTAGGTCAAATCAACGTCAACTTTTAAATTATTAAATTTCGCCTGGCCTAAAAGTTATCTGGGGCGCGATTTTCGACCCGTTGGTTTGAAATACCGTGAGTCCTGAAAACTTTTTATATTTTGTTTTTTTCCAATAAAAATAGCTTAAATACACTAAAATGTGAGAAACTGAGAAAGCGCGCCGCAAGGTTACAAATTCCTCTTGCGGCGGTTGCGTGGGCGGAGCGAGCTTTTTTCTGAATACGGTAAAAAATGGAGCTGTGGAAGAGAAAATCTGGTTACCGCTGCCACCGCCTAGTTACCGTAGCTAGCAAATATTTTTTACTACGATGTTTTTCTCGATTTTCGTCCGTTTTCCGACAATTTTTTGGTTCAGATAAATTTAGATTTCCGACGTCTGTGGGGTTTTCACACAAATGTTATGTTGAAACCCTCCAGACAAGAGAAAAAAGGACCGGAAATTTTAGGTTACGGTTTAGTTAGCTCTTTGTTGTGACAGGTTTATTGATTCTTTAACTGGATTGAAATAAGTTGAAAAGAATGGGCTAATTTGAACAAAAAGTAAAAATATAAATGTTTCGATTCTCTAGACACCTTCTGCATTGTTGATGTAGTTTTTAGTCGATTTGTCTCCAACACGATCTTCCAACCAAAACGTGCAACATGATCCTTTTCCTTTGACCTGAACCTCTCCTCTCTTCGTTGTTGAGAATACTGGATGATAGGAACGAATGTGATTGTGAGCGTCTTCACTCATTTGAATCATTCCGGGTGTTCCAGTGGATTCCATTCGAGATGCCACGTTGACAGTATCTCCAAACAAACAAAATCGGGGAGAAGTCAATCCGACGACTCCTGCAGCAACGGATCCTGTGTGGAATCCCCAACGACACCGAACACGTGTACTTGGACGATGGGGAATCTGGTATCCTGTCAAATACTGACGCATATCTAGTGCAGCATTTGCAATGTTTTTAGAATGATCATTTCCATTTTCCTCTGGAATTCCAGATACAACCATGTAAGCATCTCCAATGGTTTCAACTTTGTAACTCTTGTTTCTTGTGATACATTCATCGAACCCAGTGTATAATCCATTAAGCATTGTGACCACTTCTAATGGAGTTGATCCAGAACAGATAGTAGTGAATCCGACGATATCCGAGAAAAGAATCGTGGCAGAAGAGTAGAGTTTCGGTGGGACAGATCTTCCCATTTTCAACTCATTTGCCACGTATGCAGGTAGAAGTTGAGTCAAAAGTTGATCTGCTCGAACATTGGCTTCTTCCAACATTCCAGTTCTCTCGGCTACCAGTTTTTCCAAATTGTTCGCATATTGTTCCATCATTTTCATCATTTGGTCCACCAAACTTCCCTTTCTGAAAATCTCAATACATCACCACTTAAAGTTATTTTCTCAAAATTACGTTTTTAAAACCATTTCAGTGTTCAATCGAACCCTACGAATCGATGGACGAATCTCGGGATTCTCACTCCAACAATCTCTGAGAAGTGCGTTCAAATCCGGATGAAGGCCCATTTGATTTTGAATTTCTGGAGTAACAGTTTTCGATCCATCGGCCAAGTAGGCGATCAGCTCTGTAGTAAACAATTAGATAGATCTTCCACACCAACAACAAACCCGTAACATTGACATTATCTCTGAATGGAAGACTTCTGAATAAAATTTCATACATGACCATTCCAAACGAATAGATATCTCCAGCTTGTCGTCTAGCCATTGACTGTTTCACCCATGTTTGATCCACTCCTCTTCTCTTATTTGTTTCTCTGTTTTTCAGAAGCTCCGGTGCCATGTAGAGAATCGCTGGAAGGTTGAATCATAAACTAATATTTTGAATGTGTATTCTTTACATGTCGTCTGTGCAGCCTCGCTCTTATCATCCGAATCCTTCGCAACATTGATACTAATTGCTCCTTGCTTCTCCCAACGTTCCAAAGGATTAGCAATACCGTAATCCGACAACTTTACCATCCAGTTCCTATCGATAAGACAGCACCAAGGCGTGAGTGATCCATGATATCCAATTGGTGATGCATGGAGATATTCCAAACCCTGAGAACCACCGTTTTCTGAACTTTTAGTTGTACAATTAAAATCTACCCCACAACATTAATAATAAGAGTTTTAATACACCTGAAGCAGAAAATATTTGTATAGGTGCTGGATCATTGCGACGTCACAAATACTAACTCAAATCACTTATCAAAAACTCAACAAAAATATCTTCTCAATTTCTCTCTAATAGAGTAATCAGATGTTGGAACTCTTTACCCACCAAAGTGTTCCCGGCGAAGCCCTCGTCAGCGGCTTTCAAAAATCGACTATTATCCTGTGATCTAAAACATTTTCTTGTCTTGAATTCAACTAATTACTAACTCGGTTTTTCCTCCATCTCCCATTTAATACAAATGTATGTCCCTGTTATATCTCCTAGTTTCATTGACATTTCACGTGTTAGTGGTTTTCTCCCCTTCGTTGAAATAAATAAATTAAATTAAATTAAATTAGCTCAAACTCACTAAAGTGATATCTCTGACAAATGCTCCATGGAATTTTTCGTCCAAAACCACATTCATATTGTAGATGATGTCTTGAATTGTTCCTCTGCTACAAAACTTCCACAGTACCAACATCTCCTCTTTTTCATTGAAAGCAACTCCTAAGAATGGATTCAGATTGTCATGGACCGCCTGTTTCATTTGTGTCAGCAGCTGCATGTCCTCTTTTACAAACTTGATAGGTCTTCTTTGTGGATATTTATGGTAGGTTGAATGTGTATTAACTCCAATAATCGCATGTTGCTTCTGTCCCGTTTGCATATTGCTCAGCTTCGTTGTCACTGATCCAACCGACATCATCGAACGAACTTGTTCTTCATCTATGAATTGCAAATCATCGTGGAAAATTCGCCAGGGCATTTTTTCCAATTGACGGTTTTCACTAAAATGAGAATTTAGAAAAGAATGGGTTTTTTTAGAACCAACCAATAACGGAAAAGGAAAAAGAATGCAACAGAAATGATGAGCAATAAGACTATAAGAGATCCGACGCTGATTTCTAATAAGTAACTGCATCTGCAAACATCAAGATTTGTGTGGATGATGAACTATTTACAAATCTGTCCTACCTCTGTCCTCGATATCCACAAATTGGTTCATCCAACGGCATTGATCCATCTTCACTTGGCCAGAATCCAGATATTATGTCATTGATTCTCTGGAATGGAAAAATAATAAACTATTTTTCAAATTGTAAGTCAAAGCTTACAAGCTGGAAACATCCACTTTTATTCTTCAACCCATCACAATTTCCAATCAATTCACTCCCCATATTGACCATTTTCATCACTTTATCTCTATTGGGTGAAATGAAAAATGCGGAGAAAATTGGAGCTCGATCTGCCACATCATCCATGAGTACTGTACCGATTGCTCCAGCATCTTTGCTCTCTTCTGAACTTGATCGGCTTACAACTCCTGAAATTTAGTTTTGATCATAATTTGATGTTATCTAGAGACCTTCAAAGCTCATTCGTCTCATTCGATTCCAAATATACTGTCCATTGGTCACAAATGCTTCGTTACCAGTTTCATTCAAAACTTTCCGAATGGCCAACGCATACAGTTTCAGAGAGTCAAATAAGTGCAAATAGCCATTGATATTGGTCTAGAAGAAATTGAAATTTATGGTTTTGATTTAAAAATTTTATTACCGTATCAATATCAGCTTTTTGTAATCCATGTTTCTCAATTTTCTCAACAAAAGAACTGACGATGGTGTCATCAAAACCGTTGACATCATCCACAATGATAGCATTTGCATAATGATCTTTAACTCTCTGAAGCATCTCTCCATCTGCTCCAATCCATGGAGTTGTGTCTTTTGTTCCACTTTGGAGCCATGGAATGATATATGCGTATTCTGCATTGTTCATTCCCAATGTATACGTTGCTTGCATGAATTCCTTTGATAATTCTTTTGTAGATGAAAACAAGCAAAGTACAACTGAAAGTAAAGAAAACGACATTTGAAATTTATTGATTCAAAATCACTAACTTCTCGCATTACTAGCCAATTCGCCCAACATTCCAGAGTTCGCCATTTCATTTGCATCCGCATTCTCTTCGAACATTATTTTCTTAACTACCGAAACTCCATCTCTATGCATTATTTCCTCGAAAATTGACACTCTTTCGAATGCTGTAGCTCCTGTATTAGTAGCAATTGCGACCTAAATTGAATGGATAAAATCAAGAACAAGAGGAGAATGCTTCTTCTACCTTATTCCATTTGTAGTGCAAAAGCAATGCAATTGTGGCTTCTGCGATGGAATTTGTGTTTTTGGAGGATACTCTCGCCAAAGTTTTGTACACACTTCGATCTGAAATCGGTCTCTATGCTGTCTAAGAAAATATAATTAAAAAACATAGCATTTCCAATATGGTTCGATTAACATTCTTTGCCTTTCATAATTTTAATTGGAAATGTTCCCCAAATTGCACAAATACGCAATTTATAGTCAATTCTTAAACCTTCAGCCACCGTTTGTTCGCCTTTGCCACCCGCTTTACCCGTGGCAAGATGAGACGGCCGACCAAAAACCCAAACCCTTCATGTCAGAATGCATACTGTAACTCCAAAAAAATCTCAGAAAAATCTCCTTTCTCCTCTCCTTTGAAAAATTTCGAAGCCCAATTGAATAGGTTACCTGACACAGCATTAGGAACACTTGAATACGAGATGATTGGAATATTCCAAAACGTAGCCATCTTTGTCACAGCTTCCAATTCTGAAATCAAACTGAAATAGATAAAGATCAACAAACTGAAAAAAGAAACCTGCTGCACAGTACGGTCCAATAAATGCCCTGACCTGATGTACATGATACAGTTCAGCTGCAACTGCAACTCCCTCAAAACTCTCACTGCAAGCCTCTCTTGACACTATCCTAAACCGCCATACTCGAAGCCTGTTTTTTTCTTTTTTTTCAGTTTGAAACCTACTCAAATTCAATATCATCTCCAACAAGACCCTCTTCAATTAGGCTTTCCTTGCTGATATTCAGAATTTTCGCATCGTTTGGCATCACTCCAACTGCACCAATATGTCCAATTTTGATGACTCTTTTGTGCTCTTTGTTGACTTCCAATTTGGTTCCAGAATCGAATTGAGTATAAGATGACTTCTCTCCATTCTCTTTCAATTCCGGAACCTCTTCAACGGCGTCCAAACGAATAACAGAAAAACCGAAAAATAGTAAGAAAAACGCAGCACGTTTTAGCATGACTGCCGACGACTTCTTTCAAAGACTGATGCTGTCTGAATTGCATCTCAGCCATCGTCGGCTCACAACTTATCCGCTTAGTGACCGTATTCTATTCGTATCCGCGTTTTGCGTCAGAAATCTGAGATTATCTGCGAGATGTGCATTAGTTTGATTAGTTTTCTTGTGTTACGTAGTGGTTCGACGACATCAAAACAAAAATGAATAAGATGTCGTTACGAAATAAGAACAAAGTTTCGGTTTGCAGTCTGGAAAATGAATTCATAAATCAAGGGATGTTTGTTCAATCACATTAGTGCTCTAGATCTTCATCAGATCTTCTTGCCAACAATTCGGGGAAACAAAAGGGTACAAAGTGATTTAGGGGTAGAAAATTCACAATTCGGGGTACTAATTTCAGATTTTGTACTAATTTCAGATTTTGGGGTACTAATTTCAGATTTTCTAATTTTTTGTGCCCTTCGAATTATTTGCTGATCTTTTCGGTCGGAACAAGCAACGAAAGAATCAAAATGTATACTGTAGAAAGAGCCAATGTTGAACCATACAGTAGTGCACTATTATTATTATTACCAGCAAGCTGGTGCGCCTTCGGCGCGATTCAATCTGGTTTTTACTGATTCGTCGCTCTTTTTTCTTAAAATGTTCACGTCAATTTATATTTATTTTCAATTTTTTGACAAAAGTCCACAGACACGAGGACCAACTGAAGCCTCTAGCGTTTTATTAATAAGAAAGATTCTGTTGAAAAAAATCGGTTCTGTGGAAGAGGAAAGATTGTGGGCGTGGCCAATGATCTTCGTAACGAAAACCACCGTAACCTAAACTTTCCAGTTCTTTTTTCTCGGCTACTATTGAACTTTTGAGTTGAAAACCTGTTGGAAATATAATTTTTTCCGAATCGAAAAAAAATGCAGCGGCCGCGGCAATCAGATTTTCCTTTCGACAGCTCCAATTTATGCGTAACGGTATAATATAGGTCATGATAAACTGGTTCGCAAATATGGTTCGCAAATCTGTTTCCTAATTTTCTCAATTCTTTTAACGTTTATGACTGACAAGGATTTTTCTTTCGAATTTATGAAAATTTTTACTGGAATGAACATGGACAATAAACGAGGCAAATGTTCAATTTATTAGGGAATTTATGTTAACAATAAAACCCGGAAACAAGCAGAAAGAAACAGGAAACAATTTCTAGAAAATATGTGATAACTGCGTGCGTATATAATTTCGGAATGACATGGGAATTTGTGATAAAACAATAAAAACATTTGAACTACTATACTCGCAGCAAAGATTAAGCCTTTTCGTCTGTGTTGCCCTTCAATGGCTGCATCTCTGTGTCCTTTGGAGCATCAGTTGGAATGGCTTGATGAGAAGGTCTATAACAGTTTTTGGTTTATTATGTGAATTTTAAATTATTTCCTTACTTGTACGGATACATACTGTAAGCGAAAACTGCAGCAATGACTCCAGAGGCTCCGACAAGGAAAAGAATAGAAGGACGGAAGTTGAACAAAAAGTAGGCAGCGATACAGTTCAGAACGATGGCGAGGGATGTGGCAAATGCTTTCAGAATATTGTCAGCGTACTTTATGACAACAGCGACCACTAGACCGCCGAAAGCGTTGACAGCTACAGTAACCCAAACTGCCCAGTCAAATCCTGTGAGCATGTTGTTCCAAACAGTTGCCGTAGTTATAGGATCCTCTGGTGTATTCTGATACAGTGTCTTTCTGTCAGTGATCTGGAAAAAAGAAAAATACATTAGGGAAAAGATACGCTCAAAATCTCACTGATGCAAAGATAAAAGCAAAGAAGATAGACGGGAAAGCAAGTTGAATGTTTCTGATCCAAATCGAAACGTTCGACCCTTAAAAGATTACAATTATAATAGTCTTGTTGAATAGACTGACCCTTCAGAATCTTCTCGAAATAGATACCAGCAAATCCGGAGAGCACACATGCCACAAGAACAGCTATGAATCCAAGAATTGAGTTTTCGGTTCTGCCTAATTTAGGAAGAAGTGAAGAAGTTGAATTTGAAGTTGAATTTAATAGTGATTCCGTGGTTGGAGCAAGCGTGGTTGGAGCAAGCGTTGTGGAGATGTTTGCAAGAGCATTAGCAGCCATTTTCTCCCGTTCGTTTGACATTTTTTGATCCTGGAATTCAAAAAAAATTGATTCAGAAACTGAGAAATCTGAAGCTCACATATTGAACAACAACGACTCCGGCAAACAAGACTAGAAGAGCAATCCATTGTTGAATGGAAAGACGACGATGGAGAACAAGGACGGTGAATGCAGCAGTCGTAAGAATCTTCAATTGATAAGTCACCATGTATGTGGCAGCAGGAAGATTATCAACAGCCACATAGAGAAGATAGTTCTGAATGGTGTATATCGCAGCTGGAACCAATACCTTCAGTGTGCCCTTCCAGTTGACGAAGAACTCGTGGTAGATGCGTTTGAGACCTTTCACAATGCTTTTCTCCTCCATACATGCTAATATCAGACTGACTGAGAATTTGAAGATCTCTCCAAAGAATACAGTAATCGTCTGGAAATGAGAGAATAAGCAAGTTCCAGGCTCTAGATATCTTACCTTCAAAAAATGTGGTCTATCCTTGGTCATAGCATATCTCATGAATAGAACCAAAGAGCAGTTCTGGAGCACCAGAACTGTTAGTGAGGAATATTTTATAGTATCCGCTTTCGTAGGAGCCATTGTTGACTGAAAACAAGAATATGTTTTTAAAAAGCTGCGGAAGTTGAATGAATGGAAAAAGATTAGTTGAGGATCAATTGAATAGGCTCTGGTACAAAAAAAGTCGGAGCTGTATAACTTATACAGTATAAGAGAAACACCGGAGGTCCCACAACGACAACCACAGTAACCTAAAAAAACAATTTTCGGATCTATTTTCTCAATTTTCGTGCGTTTTCAGTCAATCATCTCACTACTAAAATGTTTCTTTTTCTGGCTTTTTTGGGGATCAATAACAGAAAAAGCTGTGAAAAAAAAATAGAAAATGAATATGGAAAATAAAAATATGTTTAGGTTAAAGTAGTCAAGGGACCTTCAGCCGCGGCCACCGGCGTCTCTCTTCCACATCTCCAATTTTAGTACAAGAATAATACAAGCTACGGAAAAATACAAATCGAATGGTGCAAAATACAACAGCACATCTAACCAGTCTTCTCAATTTTCTCACGCTTTAATAATCTCCGTCTCTTCAACAGTGCACACACTATCATTTTTCTCCTCTCAAAAATACAAAAAGATGCGAAGTGTATATATAATACACGCACACGACACATTCTAATATTATCAAAAATCTATTGTACAAGTTGTACAAATCAAAGCGTCCGGCCGGGAGTGCAACGTGGTAGTTTGTGGGACCAGCTGCGGGAGGGAGAGGCAAAGCGAAAAGGGGAGACGAAGAGAAAAGAGCGAAAGTGCACAGCTGGTCAAGGGAAGGGCATGTGGGGGCCATGGAGTACTCTGATGTTGATGTTGTGTGTGATGTCATTCAATTGGAATAACAAAAAAAGTAGCTAGAACTGGGTTAGACTGTAACTTAAATGATAAGACAATCATCATAGTGAACATGGTGTTTTTATTTGCGTAGGTAGAATTGGAAGAGAAAAAGAAAACCACATCACGAACGAGAAATCACAGGTTCAATAATGATGCAGAGATATCAGTTCGAAAAAAAATTGACAAATGAAAACGTCAGTGTTTAGGAAAATATGCGATGTAACCTCCAAAATACACCTGAATGCGATAGAAGTGAAATAGAAAATATTAATTACATAAATAGAACTATTTGAAAGAAATGCGAAAAAAATGACCCCGAAATTTGAAAACCGATGCAATTGATTTGTGTAAATATGCTTTTTTCTATAAACAGAATGCCTCCTTCGTGGAAGGAATCTCTCCTCGTAATCGACCGAGAGCTGCCACCATTGCTTGATGAGATGAATAGAGGAAGATGGAGAAGATGACAAGTGCAGCGCCAAGCAAAAAGGTTAAGGATGGGATGAAATCGAAAAGGAACATTGATCCAATTGTGGAGAGAACAATGGCAACTGAGGTGGCAAAATTCTTGGCAATGTTGTCAGCGTACTTGATGCAAACTGCGACGGAGAGACCTGCAAAACGAAATGTTTAGCTTGCGACCGGAGATTTCCGATTTTTTGCGGTCGACATTTAGCTGAATCATAATACATCAATTGAGAAAACAAACCTCCGATACCGTACCAAAGTACAGTTAGCCAGACAATCGAATCAAATCCATACAGAAGACCGTATTCGTTTACTGTTTTGGCATCTTGCATATAAATAGCTATGAAAGAAGATGGAATTGCGAAGACAGCCATCTGAACATTTCTCATCCAAAGCGATACTGGAGCAGATCCTTTCAGAATCTTCTCGAAGTAAATTCCAGCGAATCCTGATAAACAACATGCTACTACAACTGCAACAAATCCAATGAAAGGAGATTCTCCGGTAATTTCCTTGGATTTCGTTCCTTGCAACTGAACAAGTGACACTCCAGCGAACAAAACTGCGAGGGCAAACCTGAAAAAATAGAAAGTTATAGGAAAGACGAATAGAAAATAGTGACCATTGTGTCCTATTAAGAGATCTCCGCAGAATGATAACCGTGAATATTGCAGCGGTGAAAATCTTCAGTTGCGATGTAATCTGGAAGAAAAAGCAACGGTTTGGATGAGGCTTCGGCCTACCATGAAAGTTGCTGCATCCAAATGAGAAGCAGCCACATAGAACAGATTATTCTGAACTATATAAATCATGGCTGGTATGCACACCTTCATCGTATCATACGGTTGTTCAATGATTTGAGTTTTGAGAGCATGGATAAACCTGAAAGATGGAGCTCGAAATGAATGATATTTTAGTAAACTTTACCTTCTCGGTGTTTCTTCTTGTGCTACTAAAAACAGGCAAATTACACATTTGATGACTTCCGTTAACCACACAGCTACAGTACTAACAAACATAGCATCCACTTCACGTGCTCGGGAATATCTGGAAAAAGAAATTGTCACAACTCCTAGATTTATGAAGATGAGAGTAAAAGAAATTCGAAAGGCTGCTGTCTTTTTTTCAGTGATTAAGTGCAGTATAGTAAGAATATCTTATTAAGAGGTAGAAAAAAAAGGTCACATTTGGAAAAATTACCTGATTAGCAGCGTATGTATACTGTTCTGTAGTGTGAGCCATATTAAAATCGCAGTTTTCATTCCGCTCCTCGTGTGTGAAGATTCTCTGCCAACTGATACCGACGGCACCTGGAAAACAGAAAATAATTATTCGTAGGGGGGAGTTTGGAAGAAGGGGAATTTGGAATGAAAAGTCTTTTATGTTGATCGTCTGGCTTGAAGGATCTTAGATGGCTATCGTATGAGGGACGACAGCCGACGCGAATTTCGAAGAAAGCCTTGTTCTTTATGTCGAGGTACGCTTTCCAGATCAATGGCAAGTTTTGCGGAATTCCAATACTTTCTAATTGCTATTCCAAATTTTGGATAGGCATTTTGGCAATTTTGAAAGTAAAAATCGGGAATTCGTGTAACAGAATTATCAGAATCTTAACATTAAAACTTACCGGAATTTTAACCGAACTCTCGGGCGTCGTGTGGAGCAGCGGATGAAAATCGTCGCCATTTTTGCCCATCCTACTCCGACCCGTAGGGATCCTGGAAACAAAATTATTAAGGTCTGAGAATGAAGCTAAATGAACGAAAAAGGAAATCGGAAACTGTAGTGAGTGCTTGCCTCGCATTCCTGTTTTTCGCACAACGCCTCCGTTTTATTCAAGATAAATCGGAAGATTTTGAACGACAAGAAGAAGAAGAAGCAGAAAAAACGAAGCTAGAGATTCGGAGGATTCTGTAAGCCAGCAGTTACTTTTCAACGTGGAATTTCGGTACGGCGAAGAGAGTCAAGAGAGGAGCGAGTGTTGAGCAAGTACACTTTCAAAGAGAGACGGAAAAGATAAAAAGAGAAGAGGAACTATGGAGTAGCAGACATTCAATGCCACGAAAGATTTGCAAACATTCAACCGTTTTTAGCAATCAAATATCCTTGTCGGGGAGACAAAAAAAGTGGCAACAATTTTCAAAAAACGGTTTTAATCGGTTGGAGCGTAATCTGTTACATTGAATACAACAGTCGTCTCGCTTGAAACACGCAATTGTAGTTTGCAGGCTTGGAGTCATACGACTTCAATTTACGGTCTGAAAAAAAACTTTGAAAATATATTTTAAAAACACAAAAAAAAGTTGCACTTTGCGACATCGTGCCAAGACCCTTCCGCGTTGAAGAATGTTCCTTTAGATTTCAACCGTAATCCTTTGAAAGAACATTCATGCATGCCGGAATGAAATTCCGCGAGAAAAAAGTTCTGAATATTTCCGAAATATTTTTTGGAATGAAATTCCGTCCGGAGTATTTCCGAAGCTTTTTTCGGAATCCAATTCTGATCGGAATTTTTCCGAACCATTTTTCGTAATTAGACATTTTCAGACTACGGTATGTAAAAGGCTCATGCGAAAAATTGGCTTGCTGGATTCGAACGGAATTACTTTTGATATTTTTCGCTGTCGAAAACTTCCTCTCAATTTCCACCATGGTGGCCACCAGTTTTTACCGTTTTTGTGCTGAAAATGATATTTTTACTTCAAAATTTGAGTTTTTTGATATTCCGAAAATTCCGGACGTTTCAAAATCGGAATGTGTCGCGAATTCAGGTGACCGAATATCACCTCTTCACGACTTTTTCTCCTTTTCAATGAATTCTTCTTTTATTCCCTGTATTTTATGTAATTATATTCACCAACGCCGACGCCGCCCAAACAATGCCGATTTGAATCACCCGCCAATTTGAGGATTACTGTACCCTGCACATCTAACTCTCAACGCGAACCAAGGAAATGCGCCCGCTTTTGGGATCAATTTAGACTCTTGAGTCATTCTCGTGTCTCCCCCAAAACCCATGTTTCTCGTTCCTATTTTTACCTATATTTTTTATATAATATTATTCTGGTGTAATTTTTCTTGTCGGCAGAAAGAATCCGGCCACGGATTCTTTCAGGTGTATCGTTGTAGGCATTTATAAGTAATAAATCGGTGTCTTAAATTCTGTGTTTTGTTGTCTCTTTCTCTCTTTAGGTTATCGTGTCTCAAGGGGCCGTACTAAGGCTATATGCCTGCAAAATATGGTGCATCGACTAAATCAGATATAAATCAGAGACCGGTAGACTTTTGAGAGTAATCGACGCTCCAAGTGTGTACGGTCGCTATATTGCCAAATTCCGGGATGAG
Source organism: Caenorhabditis briggsae (assembly GCF_000004555.2). Lineage (NCBI taxonomy): Eukaryota > Metazoa > Nematoda > Chromadorea > Rhabditida > Rhabditidae > Caenorhabditis > Caenorhabditis briggsae. The sequence continues at coordinate 10,126,575 of NC_013487.2, read as the reverse complement.
AAGGCAGATCGTTTAACAGCTAAACTATGAGCGAAAGCTTCAAAAGAGAATTTTCGAAAGTCCAAAATTGGAAATGTTGAGCGGAAAAGTGGTCATTGAGGAAAGAAGAACGAAGTTGAATGGTCCGAAGGACTTTGATGTGGCCAATGTGGATCAACTTGAAGGCAATGTAGAGCAAAGTGGATCACAAGAAAAGAAAGGAAATTCAAGAAAAGAACGAACGGAAAAATGCACCTTTCGTTGCTCTGTATCCCACAAATCGTGGAACAGCCCCAAGTCGGCAGCAGAAAAGTTTGCGTTTCTGATCCAGGAGAAACGTTGCACTGTGTTTCTCGAAAAACCACCATTCTCGAGAATGCAAAAATATGCCAGCACATAAATTCCAAATTTGCTTCACAGCCCATAACACAGGAATCCACGAAGCAGTTTAAAAAGCTAAAAAAAGAGGAGAGAAAACAGGAAGATAAACCATGAAAACTATCCAGCAGGAACTCTTTCAGATTCAAAATGGATCAGGTTCAAAATGAATCAAGAGATGATGAACTATGTCAAAAATGAATTAACACAGAAGAAACAGAACATATCAAAATTCTCATGTTGTATCAATGATTCACAAAACAGATAAAAATGAAGAATCAAAAGCGAATTCGGGTACAGATATAGACCATCAAGAACATTTAGTACTCAGCGCGTCTAGTACGAATATAGGAGACATTGCTTACATTCTATTGGACAACAAAGAAAAGAGATCTCGTCACATTTATCGATGCAGGTGCTAATTGTAGTCTTGTATCTGAGCAGAGAGCTGCGAAAAATGGGTTTAAGAAAGTTAAGACTGTCACAATGAGATTAAAAGGTTTAGGGAGTGATGAGGTTTTGAGACAAATGCCTCAACGTTGTTATACAAAGAAGAGTAATAGGTTCCAGAAGCTACAGTAAGCTGAATACAAATATCTATGTACCACCATTGTCAGAGAAAGAAAGTTGAAAATTAGATGAAATTGGAATAGATACAGAATGATTAAGAAAACTAGAACGGAGAAATAGAGAGATAATTGACAGGATAATTGGTACAGGCGTGATCTGGGATTTCTGAAAACAGCAGGGTACAGAAAATTTGAAGAATAAAAGAGCATAGTCTGTAAAGTTAGGGATTCCAGCCACATTTGATTGTAATAATCATGCGGAAGAACAAGAAGATAATAAGCGTTCGATTGTGAAGATGAAGAAGAGTCCATGAATTGTCTATGTTAGGGTGAGGATAAAGGAGAAGAAGAAATTCAGTCGATATTGGCATTAAAGAGAAAGAGTTGGAAGAAGAAGATGTGTCCAAAATTGAAGAATCTATGGAGGAATCCAAGAAGGTGTCATAATGGAAAGAGAGCCAAATACTGGTCAAACTACCATTGAGTGATAACGATGAGCATTTGACTGGTAAGCTGCCAGTGGATTTGAAAAGGTTAACCAACCAAGTTGGAAAATTAATGTACCTCTAGAATTTCAGAAGAATATAAGATTATTAACAAACAATGGAACTCTTAAATCAGTGGAAAATCTGTGAATGAAGTATTAAATAAAACTGCTATTATATTCCTAAAACTGCTATTAGATTCAATAGTTGAGGAGAACGGTCCTAGAGAAGAGGAGTAAAAGAAGAGCAGATACAAGCAGCCACGAAGTAGAAAATTTAACGTTGAATCAATGTATCAGAAAAGTAAATTCATGAATCTGTTTATGGCCATTGGATTGAGAAGTAGAACAGGAAAGTTCAACGATACCATTGATTTCAAAAAAAAACATTCAACCTGATCAGACTGCAGAAAGAAGACAAATAATACATGAGATTCGTGTGGCTGAAAGATTGGAAGAAAGACAGTTAAGAAAATTTCTTACCTTGTAGGTTTCAGGTAACCAATTGAAATGTTATGCTCTCGTTAGTTCACCCTAATTTATATGGAAAGATATCATGCAGAGATTAATCAAGAAAATGAAGAAAACTTGTATGTAAACAAGTTAGTATTTTGGCAAATACAGAAGAAGAGTTTCCAGAATTGTATGAATAGGAAAGAGCAGGAGCCCAATGCGGAATGAGTTTGCACAAAACCCAAGAGAATTCAGTGAATATAGGATATAAGATTCCTATTGATGACAGAGCACCAGATAAGCTAAATAAGATGCAAGGAATGTTAATTGGTTCAAGGAAGGATTTGTTGACTATGTCACTAACACCGCCAGAAGTCGTTCCTACAACAAGGAAATTACAATCAGCTCTTGTCAAGATTATGATGCTCTTGGAGGGGTACCTCCTATTACAGTAAGATTGAGATTGTTTATTCAATCTGGGCTGAGACAGGAAAAAGAACAACAGAAAGAAAGACAAGGCTACGCTCGTCTGATCTTAACAGACGTATTAGAAATTTAAAGATTGAAATGGGAAGACATGTATCTTACCCAATTGAAAGAATCAAAGAAGAAGAAGAAACATTATTCTACAACTCAGCCAAAATTGGACAGATAGTACCAATGGAGTAACGATTGAGGTCGAAGCACAAGTGGCTGATGTCCAAGATACAAGTTCATCTTAATGAACAAGGTCAAATCAGGACGGCAACAGTGAAGTATTGTGAAATGGAAGTACTGAGATCAGTAAACCATTTAATTCCATTTGAAATAGTAAAGGAAGAAACCGCTGATGAGCCGGCAGAGCAAAATGAAGAAAAAACCACTGAACCAGAACCACAGAAAAAGAATAAGGAAAGTGGAATATTTAAATGAAGGAAGGAAGAAGTAGGAAAACCAGATCGAAAAGCAAAACAAAGAATCACATATGGTGATTGTGAAAATACAGAAATTGGAGATCTAGACAGTAAAGAAAAAATAGGAAGATGAAGGAGAAAGAGTTGGGCAGTGCCTTAAGACCAGGAATGGACCAGATACTCAAGATGAGAAAAAAAAGGCTGGCCCTGGCAGTGTCGCGAATTCAGGTGACCGAATATCACCTCTTCACGACTTTTTCTCCTTTTCAATGAATTCTTCTTTTATTCCCTGTATTTTATGTAATTATATTCACCAACGCCGACGCCGCCCACAACAATGCCGATTTGAATCACCCGCCAATTTGAGGATTACTGTACCCTGCACATCTAACTCTCAACGCGAACCAAGGAAATGCGCCCGCTTTTGGGATCAATTTAGACTCTTGAGTCATTCTCGTGTCTCCCCCAAAACCCATGTTTCTCGTTCCTATTTTTACCTATATTTTTTATATAATATTATTCTGGTGTAATTTTTCTTGTCGGCAGAAAGAATCCGTGGCCGGATTCTTTCAGGTGTATCGTTGTAGGCATTTATAAGTAATAAATCGGTGTCTTAAATTCTGTGTTTTGTTGTCTCTTTCTCTCTTTAGGTTATCGTGTCTCAAGGGGCCGTACTAAGGCTATATGCCTGCAAAATAGAATGCTTGCGGAACATATTGTTGTTGGAGTCGTTTCCAGAAAAATTTGTTTCTCTGCTTCAGTATCTTGAACACTTCACTTTTTTTTTACTAATGTCTTAATGTAAGCCTATCTGCATTTAGAATTATTCGTTCCCGCGTTCCTTTTGTCTCGCTGTCTGTGTATCCCTATTAAATAGCGTTTCTGTTTAGCGCTCGCGCAGCGGACCTGGCGACCATGCGATTTTATTCTTGTCTCTGCAGCTAATGCTTACCCTTCTTCATCGATTTGTTCTCAATCACGATTTTCCAGAAAGAAAAATGGTGGTCAACGTCTTCATCAGCGCTGTAACCACCGACACACTCAGCCGGAAAGATGCTGTCGCCTGGGTTAACAACCTGCTCAAGGTTAACTAATTCGAAAGCATTGAAAATATGTTTATTATTTCAGAGTCACTTCACGAAGGTTGAAGAAATGGCTTCAGGTGCTGCATACTGTCAGCTAACACACCTATTGTTCGAAAACTCCATCAACTTGCGAAAAGTGAAGTTCAACCCAAAGAGTGAACCGGATATCCTCACAAACTGGAAAGTCCTCACAACAGCCTGGAAAAATTTAGGAATCGATAAGCCAGTGGATGTTGAGAAGATGAAAAGAGCGAAATTCCAGGACAATATGGAGTTCCTGCAATGGTTTTACAAAGTTTGATACTCCGAATGTATCCGTAAACTCAATTTTATTTTATTGCAGTTCTTCAACGCTAATTTGGTGGGGGATGCCGAAGACTACGACGCAGTTGGAGCTCGCTTCAACGAAGATCTGCCTGCACTGAAAGGATCTTCAGGCGCCCGTCCAGTTGTCGCTGCTGTGCGCCCAACTGCTGCTCCTGTTGCCAAACCGAAGACTGTCGCCACCGCAGCTGCGCCAAATGCTACTGCAAAAGCATCCGTTGCCCCAACTGTACGCAATGGTGCTCGTCCAGCTCCAGTGACGTCAGCAGGCACTCGACGTTCTGAGCCATCAGAAAACGAGGAGCTTCTGAAGCAGGGTAATAATAGATATAGATTTTTTGACCCAAGAATAAAATTTCAGAAATCGAAAAGCAAAAGTCATTGGCTGCTGACTGGGAGATGATGGCTAATGAGATGGAATCGGAACGCGAGTTTTACTACTCGATGCTGCAACGGGTCGAAGGACTCGTTCATGAAGCCGATGAACTGAAATCCACCACAATCGATGTCGAAGCTCTCAAAGCCGTTCTGTATCAGTCGAACGAAGAAGGCGAACATGAAGTGGAACCAACAGAGAACGGCGCCGATAGTTCGCAACACAGAGACACTCTTCCAGCCAACCTTGACGACACAGAAACTTTCTGAAGAATTGCACTCATTAATCCCATTTCCACCCGTTTCTGTCTCCTATCCCATCGAATTTGTTTGTGATTTCTCTCCTGATCCGTCCCCTTTCGCGTTCTATGTGCCATTGACTAGTTATTAATTTATTGGAGTTACTAATTTTCTTGTGAAATATGCATATTTATTCATTTATCTGTAACTTATTCAAATGGAGATGAACATGATTGACCTACAAATTTCGTCTAGGTTTTTGATTTCAGACAATATATGTTGATATCAAAACAGTACATCTATTTATTATTTTCCTTTCTTCTGTTAGATATTCGTTTATAAAAATAAATAAAGTTTATAAAATGATTTCGACAGAAGTTTCAGTTTTTTAGAGCCTATGGTCAGATTCAGTATGAGCTACGCGAATCTTGAGCGTAGGCTTGGCGTCTTTAGAGCGGTCGCTGGGCGGCTTCTACAGAAAACTAAAGCGACATCCGCCCTGCGACAGCTTAGAAGCCGCTTAAATCCAGCCTAAAAGTTGCGGGCAACAGCCGAGATAGTTAAAGTATTTATTCCGAAAACGATTTTGGCAGCTTTTGCGAAATATCCCTTTGCCATGCGCTTCTCTCTAACCAACCTTTTTTCAGATTGAAATAATGCGTCGGAAAAAAGTATCGATGGATAAACTGTTCGGATATAAAGAGGAAGCGGTGGTTACCAGAGGTTTGTGAGAATCAGGAATCCATTCATGTGGTGCTATGTTTCAGAAAGCTGGGGTGTCGACCTACAACCACTAGCTCCTGTTGCGAATGAATCTAAGAAACGACAAAAAACAGCATCCACTGTACCTAAGAAGAAGGCGAAAATAGAACGGGGTGCAGAAGATAGTGAGTTTTTATCAGTGTTGAAAAAGTAAATTTTAAGAAGGTTTGTAGTTAGAGAATATCTAATCAATTTGATAATAAAAAAACCTGATTACCAGCTAAAAACCATTTACCTTATTCATAAGCAGTCAACTAAAAACTGTTGTTTGATTAAACTACATTTCCATTATCAATATAATGCTTCTCGAAATTTTCAGTCACGGACGAAACTACAAAACAACTTGCAACGGAACTCTTGGATCAAATCGAGACTACACCGGGTCGAATTATCTTGAACTTCTCATCGTGAGTTGAAAGAAATAGTTTTTTTTTCAAAATAAAAGAATTTGATTCAGGACAAAGTCTTCTGAAGTGTGCCCACTTCCACCGAGTTTCAATCAAAATGTGAAATCAAACTGGTCCATTGATAATTTAAAAGAAAGACAGCTGAGTGGTCTCCTCGACCAGAACTGTAAAAGCTTCAAGCCATTGGGAATCAAGAAGATTCAAAAGGTGAAAACTGAAGAAGAGGTTCGTTTTCTAAAACTCCTTTTCTAATTTTCTCAATTTCTCTGCAGACACTCCCGAGACAATTGGATCTGAAGCAAACTATCGCAAAACTCAAGAATGAAGATAAGAAAGATGATGAGTATGTTGGATTCTCAGTTGCTATTGCCAACGTTCTCAGAAGATGCGAGCCGAAAATTGCGTTAGTTTTTTCACTCAATTGAAATGAAATCCAATATTTTTTCAGCGAAAAACTTGCTCAATCGATCGTTGCCCTTCTCGAAACCGATGCTTCGAGCGTAGTCCATAAGATGTAATTGGAAATCCTCTCTGAAAAATCAAAAAACCGGAAGTTTCAGAATCTCCCAAAATCTGAAATTTCTCATGAGTGCTTTACAGACAAAGTTGTTTAGGATGTCAATTCTATAAATAGAAATCTCAGTCAGAAATTTGAAATTGTAAATTCAAAGCGTTTTGTGAATTCAGAAAATCTGAAAATTTATCAAACCGTTGAACAAAAAAGAAACACGTTAGAAAATCATAAAATTCAATAATCGGTCTAAATAAGGCACATAGAGAAAAATAGGTTGGTCCAGAGAAGAACAAAATGCGATAGTTATTATGATTTGATCATATTGTATTATGAGTTTTGAGAGGTTAATAGACAAAAGTGAAAAAAGGATTGTAAGCCCGGAAAGAAATCGATTGAAGTTGGTTGCGAACTGGGAGGTGAAACCTGTTTAAGAAGAAATGGCAGATTGGCAAAAAACAAATTAACAATCAAACAAGTAACAGCTAGAAAAAGACTGATACATGAATATTACAACTAAAGAAATGTTAGAGTTACTCGTCATCTTCGTCTGCTTTTTGTAATTGTAACTTGTATTTCTCTTGACTCGATCTTCGTTCAC
>NC_013487.2:10113607-10119414 GCF_000004555.2 Caenorhabditis briggsae | reverse complement strand
ACAGAATGAAAGTGCCAAAACCTCTTCATGAGATTACGTAGTGGGAGAAAAGAGGTTCAGCTCCAAAGGGGCGCTAACCGACTTTTTTAATTTGAAAGTTCAGAATTTTTAAATTTTCGGAAACCTCAAATTTGGAAAATTAAGTAATCCTGAAATTCAGAAATTCTGAAAATTTGATATCGAAACATTTGAAACCTCCGGAAATCGAGAAAATGAAGTTGCGTCTGTCACCTCGTCCGCACAAAATTTGAAAATTAAATATAAATTGACATGGTCTTTTAAAAAAGAAGGAGGAGCAAAGAGACAAACAGTGAAATAAATAGGTTACATCGCGCCGGAGGCGCGGAAAACAGGCTGGTAAATATTAAAAGTGGAACTATTTTCAGGTTACAGTAGTTGTCGCTGTGGACCCTTTGGCCACAAAAGAGTATAGAAAATGAATAAGCCTGAGAAGAAACAACGCCATGTTTTTGCAAAGGAAATTTCGGAGCAAAAGGAGGAAAAGGGACTTAGAAAATTAAGAGGATTTATTCTGGAGCTTCTGTCATGTACGAACTGTATGCAAACATACATAATTACAAAGAAAAAGCTCTTTTCAAGTAGTTCCGCGCACTTTCTGGTTATCTCTTCTTCCCTTTTCTCATCGTTTCGTCTTGTCGTTTTGTATGATTCTTCTCTTCCCAGTCAAAAAGAAGCAAAGTTTTAATACTCATTTTCGTTTCTCTTGAAAATTAATGGTTCTTCTTTTTCCTTTTTCTTCGTTTTTTTCTCTCTAGTATTCTTGACATTAAACCATCTCGTCACTATTATTCGCTCTATCATATTCTCACTTTTCTCTCTTCAATTTCTCATTGGACAGCAGCACCCACTTATCAAGAACATCATACATAAATCAGATGTTAATTACAGGACATTGAATAGGGGAAGATTTGGCAAATATGTCGTTTCTCTTTTCCTTGTTCTTCTTCTTTTAAACGGGTTTATCATTTATCCTAGGAAAATGCTTCTCTTTTTTACTTTTCCCAAATTCACTGATACCACCGTTTTTGGTATTATTTATTTATTTATTTTCCCTTGTTTTCTGACAACTCTGAAACTAGTAGCTGTAGTAAATAATAGTAAACCATAACCCGATGATCCGATTTCCGTGAGTTTCGTTAAAGAGATGAAGAGAAGAAACTTTATCAAAACTGGTTACAATACACAGACATTAGAGATATTTACTAAATGTGATATTATCAGTCTCAAATCACGGGCAAAATGATGAAAAACCAATCAATCATTAAACGATCGTCTTCCCCCTTCTCCTTCTTCCAGAATAAACATTTTCAGTCCGTTCTTTTTCGATTCTGATCAGAATCTATTTTTTCTTTAATTTTGCCACTTACCGTCGGCTCACCGAGTTCGTTTTCGAGCGCATGTTTTTTTTCTGTTGGGTTTGCGATGCAATGATTTGCATTCCTTGAAGACAAGTAGGGCTTTGCCTCCTTGAAAAAAGAATACTTCTTCTTCTATCGTGAATAGACAGCAGGAAATGTAGTTTTTTTGAGGAGCTCTCTGCGAAGATATGGAAAAATGGAACTGTTTTTTTCGATAACTTTTCATGATGATTTTAGAAATAGTTTAAATGTATTTTTTGTTTCTGCTTTAATCCGATTTGTTTAGGAATTGAACTAGGGAGACCGGATGAAAGTTGGATGTTCTCCATTATAGAATTCCAAAGACTAGATTCCAGTTGATAATAGAATCTCAGAAAGGATTGGAAACTTTTATGAAGTCAAACCTTTCCAATTCCTAGCAATACGTTTTCTGTATGTCTCACCTTGAGTTTTGTTTGAAGTCTTCGATGGGCTCTCGTGCGTTTTGTAATGTTTTTAATCAACAATTTCGAATTTGTGATCTTTTACAACCAACATAAAAACGGCTCAAACGCCCCAGCTTCAGTGGTGATAGTGCGATCATCTTATTGACATTATAGAGAGAATGTGTCAAGACCGTAAAACAGCTGCTTTTTCTGCTTTTCGTGTCATAACAGCTATCACGTTTTTTAATCTAACATGATTTGAGACAATACCGTATTTTCTTTAATAGCACACCCGAAAATAGCTCAATAACTTAAAACCGTCAACTTTGAGCTCAATTATATCAGTTCAAACGAAAGATATCAACATTTGCCTACTAATAAAATGTTGGTCGTATTATGATAAATAATTTGTTAATTAACAACTATTTGATATCTTTCACAGGAATCGATATAACTGAGCTCAAAATTGACGTTTTGGGTGGGCTTTTTTAGAGCAAACACGGTAATCACAATTGAGAAGCTTTTTATTTTTACTTTTTGTGGAAGTTTAGGGAGAAGATGCTCCTCCGAATTATTCGATCATTTGTCACTAACTTCTTTTTTTGCCTTTTCAGCCTCCTTCCGATGGTCCAAAATGATAGATGGACTCTTTTTCGTCTCACCCGCTTTTCTTCTTTTTTTTTGCCACACCCTAAACCCATAAATTTTTGATTATCTCCACGGTTTCGTTCTCTTTTTCAACTTTTCCCTACTACTAGTTGTTTTATATTCCTGCTTTCTCTGAAGAATCACACCTAAAAACCGCTTTCCGGTAGGAAAAATCAGAGTTTGCATATTTTTATTTTTTGTGTTATCTTATAAATGAGTAGCTTTTTAAACATTTACAAGACGCAAGAACTATCACAAGCTTATTTGTTATCCAGACAAATAATGAGTTTTCTGTCATCGAAAAAGTCAAATTATAGATGGGTCCAAAATTCCTATTGCGGATTCCTTATTCTTTTTTTCAAAACTTTTCAGAACTTTCCTTTACACTGGAATGAAAAAAAAGAACAGGGAAGCTGTTTCAATGTAGAATGACGAGAAGGAATCGATGACATTGACCTTTTTGCCAGTGATATAAAGGTAAATTCAGGTAGTCGGCAAAAAAGGAAAAAAACTCCGCGAAAACTCGGGGAGTGTTCCGATCTGGCTGAAACTTTGGGGAAAACTGGAGAAAACTATAGGAAACATTTTGCCAAAGTTTAGGGTCAAAATATCGACTTTGAAAATTTGGCTGGAATTTCAGACAAATTTTCAAAGTAGATACAAAATTTTTGATCAAATTTTTCTCAAAGCGGAGGAAGCTAGATAAATGAAAGTAATGTCCATAAGCATCAATAATTGTCTGGCAAGACTCAGGTAATTCCTTGATTCCATCTGCCCAGAACGACGAGGGCTGCGATTGAAAACGTGGGTCAACTCCATTTTTGTGTCAACTTTTCAATTGAAGTCTTTTCTATCAAGATGACGTTCAAGAGCCCCAAAATACTATTTTTCCTAAAGGGCAAGGTCCGGAGAATACGATGAGTGCCAAAAAATAGTACTGATAAACGAAATGAATTTTTGGCTGATCCCTCTATTCACAAGCGATCTCGCATTGTCGTGCTGGAAGCAAACTTTCGTTTTTTCTCCTCGTTTTGATTCGACTGCCAAATACAATTTCTCTAATTAGGAACTATACAATAGGGCAATTATAGTTGTACCTTCATCTAAAAGTTCCTAGTCTCCACTCCTTTGACAGACCATCAAACTCATAGCATCCCCATTTTCACTGGAATTTTAGGTTTCGGGACGTCCTAGCTCTTCTTTCTCAATCAACTGACTGTTCCGCACATTGTTAGAGTAACTTACCCACTTCTCATCTATGATAATTAGATCACCCACCCAACCGAACGAACGAAGAAATGATAGGAGAAACATGCTCATGTCTACACGGCAATCCATATCGTCGTCCTTCCAAGCTTAGGTTACGAATCGACCAAATTTTTGACACCGCCAAGAGACCTCAATCCGATCACGATACTTGGTTGACTGACGGACAATGCCTTTGACATTTTACGATTGGTTTGAAACAGATGGGTTTTAATAGGATTCTCCAAGAGGTCCAAGTCCAACTTTCGAACCTATCTTCGTCTTCCGATTCTAAATTTCTGGCTTCAAATCGATCGATCCAACGCTTGACGGTAGAGACAGTAAGAGATCCTTCTTCATCTATTTCTTTTAATAACTTGCGAATATCTTCAAACCAGAAAGAAATTAAAATAAAATCCCATTTTGGAAGTGTGGACGGTGAGGAACGAAATCGAGCGGCATGCTCGCGAACGGCAAGCAGGAGGAATGAGGCAAAATGTGTGAAGCAAGTCCGTGAGACACTCTATCCAACAAAAAAACATCCACCAGAAAAATCCATCCCGCTGATTAGATATGATTTCTCAAAGTTGAGCATTGAAATTCTTAAGAAATTTATGTGCCAACCTAATATGAATGTGAGGGAACTACATTTTTTCGTGTCCCAAAAGTATGGGTTTTCTAATCTTAGTTGATTTTATTATCTCTCTTGGTCTGAAAAGTTTGTCATGAACGTTGGTTTCTAGCACACTTCAAAACGGGCCAAAAGCGGGCCACTAGCGGGCGCTGCAACTTCTTTGAGAGTTAATAATTCCGGACCGACTAAATTGATTTGCTATTCTTTAAATGGGTAAGATACCCATAGTGTCTATATTGACTTTCAGAGGGCTTTCGATTCAGTGCCGATCAACAAACTGATTCATAAATTGAATAGTTTCGGGATTTCTGCCAAATTAAGAACTTGGTTTCATTCATTTGTCTCAGAGAGAACGTTTCAAGTCAAAATCAATGATATACTATCGAAGCAGAGACGCGTATTGTCTGGAGTTTCTCAGGGCACTGTTCTTGGATCTACCACCTTTCTATTATCTACCATCTTTCTATTATACAGTGCGCGTCATAATGATGGAACCACCCCATTTTTTGAGGTTTTTAGAAAAACTAAAAATTTTGGAGAAAAACGGCTGATGCCATTAGATTCAACCCCCCAAAAACCTATGTGTGCACAGAAGCGCGTCATAATGATAGAACCACCCTGGAAAACGGAAAATCTCTTGTTTATTTAAGAAATAAATTGAGAATGTTTTGTTTGAATTCGTTAAAAGAGTCTTAAAACAGTCTATTTTGAGAGTCTGCACAAAATTGAACCCTCTATTCAAGTTTTAGAAAAAGTTATTTTCAGACATTTTTGTCATTTTTTAAGTTTCTGGAATAAATCTTGAATAACTTTGCTCCTTTTTGAAATTTTGAGCTGAAATTCATGGGAAATATTTGTTCAGTGGTCTGGAGTGTCTACTAGTTGTTTTCATGCTATTCTGAGTCGTCGTTTATAATTTAAAGAAAACCGAAATTTTGAAAACGATCCTTGAATTTCGGTTTTTCAAAACTCCTTTAAAAACTGAATTTGTCCAGTAGAAGTTATTTTTTGAACGAATTCATGATTTCAAAAACGATTTTGGTAACTTAGAACATATTTTGAACGTTTTACACTCCTTTGAAAAATTTTCATTTTGGGCATATTTTTTCAGTTCAAAGCTCGATCTCAATTATGAGCTACAATGCCTTGAACAACTGCAACATGACTACAAGCCTTCTCAATATATTTCTTATGAACATTTCAGCTCAAAACTTCACCCAGGAGCAAAGTTATTCAAGATTTATTCCAGAAAACCAAAAAATGACAAAGATGTCTGAAAATAATTTTTTCTAAAACTTGAATAAAGGTTCAATTTTTGTGCAGACTCTCAAAATAGACTGTTTTAAGACTACCGTAAAACCTCTAATAGAACGACACCCGGATCGTCCACTTTGAGCCTATATATCTCATTTTCTATGAAAGATATCAAAAAGTGGTTAACTAGTAAATGTTTATCAGGATATCAGCAACATTTTA
>NC_013487.2:10109097-10111767 GCF_000004555.2 Caenorhabditis briggsae | reverse complement strand
ATCAGCAACATTTTACTAGTTAGCCACTTTTTGATATCTTTCACAGAAAATGAGATATATAGGCTCAAAGTGGACGATCTGGGTGTCGTTCTATTAGAGGTTTTACGGTATTTTAACGAATTCAAACAAAACATTCTCAATTTATTTCTCAAATAAACAAGAGATTTTCCGTTTTTCAGAGTGGTTCTATCGTTATGACGCTGTGTGCAGATAGAGTTTTGGTTACTGTACTACTAAAACACATGACTGGCACTTGATTCTGAGGAGGGTGTTGAATCTAATGGCATTAGCCGTTTTTCAACCGCGCTCCGCTAAGAAAAAGGCTTGCAGTTCATTTTGGGAGCTGGGGAGACCGTGCAGTTCGGAATTGTTCTGTGGGAGAGCGTGCACTGTATATTAATTGTATTGGTGTTAAATTCCAAAGCGACTATCTATTGTTTGCAGATGACTTGAAAATTTATGATGGGTTTATTGATGCAGATTTAGTTGAATTGGAACATTGGTGTTCAAAAATGAAAATGAAAGCGGCTCCTAAAAAGTGCGATGCAATGCAACAAGAAAATATGCCAACTCTAATGATATGAATCCCAAATTAAGATGAAATTCATTTGATGTATAAAAATTGAGTGGCACGGCAACTATTGTTCCGACAAATCAATTACAGAGCGAATGATCGAAATAGGTCTGAGAAAACATAAAAATGTATATCAGAAACAAAATTATTTATATCAGAAAATTTATATCAGGTAAGAGTATATCAGAATCTTCATAAAGAAACAGAATGAAGAGTTTTCAAATCATTTGAATAACGTTTGACCATGTGAGTTTTTGTACAAAAAACTGTGAAGTGTTCGAAGATGAATTTTCAGATTACAGAAGAACCGTAAATGTGACTTTATAAATATTAGATCCTCTGTATAACAATTTATTACTGATTTAAAAACAAATATGAATAACTTGAAAATGTACAACACATAACTTCAATTAACTTCTGAAACCCTATGGGATTTTAATACTGTATACCGCAATCCGTTAATATCCAGCACATCATCGAATTGAAAGCTAATTGGAAGTTTTGTACGAGTTTCCACTCTTCTGCCACGTGGCAAATGACTCCATCTATTGGCAAATTTTGCATATCCCATTCGTGTGTCCGATGTTCACAGAGAATATATGATTCTGTGAAGAAACATGCCCATGCGTTAATTGAGAAAACGAATGAGGAGATGAGTAATAGACAGCAGAGTGGCCAGAATTTCTGAAATTTTGGAGCAAAACTATATACGTAATATAGGATACACGGCCTTCCAAAAGACCTAGTCAGAAATCACATCAAAGACAACTTGTAGGGTAGACAAAATTTCATAATTTCAAAGAGGACTCATAGTTGTACGTTTGATACTCAACCAACGAACAGAAAAAAAAATGAACCTTCAAATCAAGTTTGCTGAGACATGATTTCTGACCAGTAGTTTTGAACGGAATTGAAAGTACAAGTGTTTTTTAAAAAATACCGTAAACACTCAAATAGAACGCCACCCGAATCGTTGAATTTAAGCTCATGTATCTCATTTTCTGTGAAAAGGATAAATCTAGCGGCCCATGCGCAGTTATGTAAGAATGACACAACTTTTGTGTTTTTTTTTCAGAAATAGTGGATCAAGTCAATTCGAAAAGTAATAACTTTGTTCAAAACGAAGGTACAATTTTAAGCTAACATGTATCTTGTAGAAAAGATTACAGGCTACAAAAAACTCAAAAACATTTCTATTCTATCTCTACAAAGAAGTTTACTAGGATGGGAAATGTCTGAACGGTTCGATTGTGAGAAATCAAAAAATGTCGATTTTCGAAAAAACACCTTCGGGAGACAGTGTCTATTCAATTCCTTTCATGTCATAATGCACAACTATTGTCTCAAATATTTAGCTCACCGTTCATTTAAGAAAGATTTTTGAAAAAAAAGTTTTAACTCAATTCTATGTACAACAAGGAATTGATCGAATCGTTATATAAAAGGCAACACTGTCGAAAAAACTTCACATGCTAAATTTTCATTTACTGTTTTGTTTTTGCAAATAAACCCGATTCTATTTCTAAAAATGCGAAACTCGCCGTTAGAAAGAATGAGGCAATTGAGACGGATAAATGAAACATACCAATCAAGACGACATGTGTCTTGATTCCAGAAAACGGTTGATTTTTAGGAGGAAGTATCAAATAAAGGTGTAACCAAACATCGCAAATCAAAAAATAGGATGCGAGGAAAAAACAAAGAGCCAGAAAGTAAATTAAACCGGAAGTCTGAAGTTATAATTTATAATTAGGTGTTAGTTATGTAATGTAATGTGAATGAGCTACTTACCGGTACATTGATTCTGAATCCTATTCCAATTATACTTCCAAGCAATGTCCAAACCTACCCCAGCGGAGTCTTGAATGGACCAAACTTTCCCAAATTTTCACAGATGATCCCAAATAGCAGCGAGATGATGTCCGAACTTTTCTCTTATCAAAATTTCGTTTCTGACGCTTTCTGGAGACGTTGATGCAAATAATCAGAAAAATATTGAAGCAATATTTACGTCGTCTAACCGACCATTTTTCTTATCCACGCTATTTGTGATAGGGAGAGAAAGTTGATTTTGTGGTAACGTTATTTTAGTCTGG
>NC_013487.2:10072927-10108955 GCF_000004555.2 Caenorhabditis briggsae | reverse complement strand
TGAAAAAATACTTGCAACAATGAAAAGTTGAGTGTTTGAACATTTCAGAGCTTTGAACCGCTAGAGTTTCGAATCTAAATCTTCGAGATTGGACTTTCTCAACTTCCGAAATTCTGAAATTTCAAAATTTCAGACACTTAGAATTTCTGCAATTTGAATACTTTTGCTGAATTTTAAAATTGAAGCTCCATGTTTCAAATTTACTAAAATTTCGAATTTCCGGATTTCCTTATACCCGACTTTCCAAGATCTCAAAATTCTAAATATTTTAATTTCCGAAATAACGAATTTCGAAATTACCGAAATTCTGAATTTCCAAACCAGAATTTCTGAACCTGAAAATTTCTGAATCTCGGAATATGGACCATGAAAAATAGGTACAGAATGAAAGTGCCAAAACCTCTTCATGAGATTACGTAGTGGGAGAAAAGAGGTTCAGCTCCAAAGGGGCGCTAACCGACTTTTTTAATTTGAAAGTTCAGAATTTTTAAATTTTCGGAAACCTCAAATTTGGAAAATTAAGTAATCCTGAAATTCAGAAATTCTGAAAATTTGATATCGAAACATTTGAAACCTCCGGAAATCGAGAAAATGAAGTTGCGTCTGTCACCTCGTCCGCACAAAATTTGAAAATTAAATATAAATTGACATGGTCTTTTAAAAAAGAAGGAGGAGCAAAGAGACAAACAGTGAAATAAATAGGTTACATCGCGCCGGAGGCGCGGAAAACAGGCTGGTAAATATTAAAAGTGGAACTATTTTCAGGTTACAGTAGTTGTCGCTGTGGACCCTTTGGCCACAAAAGAGTATAGAAAATGAATAAGCCTGAGAAGAAACAACGCCATGTTTTTGCAAAGGAAATTTCGGAGCAAAAGGAGGAAAAGGGACTTAGAAAATTAAGAGGATTTATTCTGGAGCTTCTGTCATGTACGAACTGTATGCAAACATACATAATTACAAAGAAAAAGCTCTTTTCAAGTAGTTCCGCGCACTTTCTGGTTATCTCTTCTTCCCTTTTCTCATCGTTTCGTCTTGTCGTTTTGTATGATTCTTCTCTTCCCAGTCAAAAAGAAGCAAAGTTTTAATACTCATTTTCGTTTCTCTTGAAAATTAATGGTTCTTCTTTTTCCTTTTTCTTCGTTTTTTTTCTCTCTAGTATTCTTGACATTAAACCATCTCGTCACTATCATTCGCTCTATCATATTCTCACTTTTCTCTCTTCAATTTCTCATTGGACAGCAGCACCCACTTATCAAGAACATCATACATAAATCAGATGTTAATTACAGGACATTGAATAGGGGAAGATTTGACAAATATGTCGTTTCTCTTTTCCTTGTTCTTCTTCTGCTTCTTTTAAACGGGTTTATCATTCATCCTAAGAAAATGCTTCTCTTTTCACTTTTCCCAAATTCACTGATACTGATACCATCGTTTTTAGTATTATTTATTTATTTATTTTTCCCCGTTTTCTGACAATTCTGAAACTGGTAGTTATAGTAAAACATAGTAAACCATAACCCGATGATCCGATTTCCGTGTGTTTCGTTAAAGAGAAATAGATGAAGAGAAGAAACTTTATCAAAACTGGTTAAAATACACAGACATTAGAGATATTTACTAAATGTGATATTATCAGTCTCAAATCACAAGCAAAATGATGAAAAACCAATCAATCATTAAACGATCGTCTTCCCCCTTCTCCTTCTTCCAGAATAAACATTTTCAGTCCGTTCTTTTTCGATCCTGATCAGAATCTCTTTTCTCTCTAATTTTGCCACTTACTCTCTGCTCACCGAGTACGTTTTTCGAGCGCATGTTTTTTTTCTGTTGGGTTTGCGATGCAATGATTTGCATTCCTTGAAAACAAGTAGGGCTTTGCCTCCTTGAAAAAAGAATACTTCTTCTTCTTCTTCTATCGTGAATAGACAGCAGGAAATGTCGTTATTTTCTTCGAGGAACTCTCTGTAAAGATATGGAAAAATGGAACTTTTTTTTCGATAACTTTTCATGATGCTTTCAGAAATAGTTTAAGTTTCGCTTACTTTTAGTTTAAGCTTCAGTCAAAATGGTTCGTTTTAGAATTAAATTAGGGACACCCTCAATCCCAAACCGCGACAATTATATAATTCCTAGATTCTAGTTGATAATTCAAATATTACTAAGGTTTGAAAATTAAAAAAAAAATCTGATTTTGAAGATTCCCATTCTGAAAAATAGGTTTTTCCCAATCGGAGCTGTGTAGGAGAAACGCCGTTGGCCATGGCCGAAAGCCCCACAACTACAGTAACCTAAACATATTGTTAATTTTAGTAATTATTTTCTCGTTTTTACTGCATTTTTTTGTTTTCCCTCAAACAAGTAGGAAAATACAAATTTTTGGTATTAAAAAATTCTAAAATCTAGATAGTATACCCTGAAAATAATCTAGGTTACTGTAACTGTCGTTCTGAGACCCCCGCCCACGGCAACCGGCGTTCTTCTTCCATAGCTCGTATTTTTTCTCTATACGTTTTCAGTGAATTTCTTCACTATCAAAAGTTTTAGTTTCCCGACTTTTTGGGGAAAAAGAACAGAACATTTGACGAAAATTAATTAAAAACGAGAAAAAATCCAGCGATTTTCCGTCACTGCTCCGATTTTTGGACAAGCTTAATAATGAGCATCCGAAACTAATAGTATGACCTGTATGCGGTCAAACTATTCCCTAAAATGACTGGTCACTTTCATGAACTCATCATCCGTCCATCCACTCTCTTTATTTTGTTCTCAACTATTCTCTTTTTCTGCCCTACATCCGAAAATAATAACCGTTCTTCTCCCCCCTCCCCTCCCATCCCTTTGGCTAATCGTGCAAGCCGATCGACGTTGTCTCTTCTCCAGCTGATCCGCATCTCAAAAAAGAACTTCATCTCTGAGTCTCCGAAATTTGAATACTATCCTCATACCATCAAAAAGAACAGTCAACGGGACATCGTTTCCTCTCTTTCTCCCCCTATTCCTCAATTTCTTCCCCCCTCTCTCCCTGTCCGTATTTATATTATACATATACACATACAGTGGCTTGCCTGGGGTCCGTTCAAGTGTCTCTCTCTCTCTCTCTCTCTCTCTCTCTCTCTCTCTCTCTCTCTCTCTCTTCCGATTCTCTCTCTCTCTCTCTGTCTGCGTCTCTCTCATCAGTACAGTCTCTAGTAAAATGCACGTCTCCGTTTCTGATTCTGCTTCGAAAAAGCGCAAAGAGTATAGAAAAGATAGAAAGAAAACGGACAGTTATTGTGGTCAGCGGCAACTGTGTACTACAATAGAAACGTACGTTTCAAAGTTTCCAGACTCTGTGTGTGCTCTTTATCTTTTCCATTGAATCAGTTGTATAGTAAGACTGTGTCAAGACCGTATTACAGCTGCTTTTTCTACTTTTCGGGTCATTACAGTTATCATGTTTCTTTTTTTGTCTAACTTGATTTGAGGCAATACCGTATTTCCTCTAATAGCACACCCTAAAATAACTTACCCAAACCATTAACTTTGAGCCCAATTATCGTGATTCATGTGAAAGATATCAAAACTTTATCAACTGATAAAGTATTGGTGGTACTATGATAAATACTTTGTCAATCAATAAATTTTTGATATCTCTTACAAGAATCGAGATAATTGAGCTCAAAGTTGGGTGAGCTTCTATTAGAAGAAATACGGTAATCACAACTGACTATACCTCACTCTTCGTATTTTTACTTTTTTTTGAAAGTTTAGGAGAAGATGCTCCTCTGAATTATTCGATCATTTGTCACTCACTTCTTTTTTGCCTTTTCAGCCCTCTTTCGATGATCCATAATGATAGATGGACTCCTTTTCGTCTCACCCGCTTTTATTCTTTTTTTTTGGCACACCCCTAAACCCATAAATTTTTGATTATCCCCACGGTTTCGGCTTCTATTTCAACCTTTCCTTGTACTAGTTGTCACACTCTTCCATCTGACCTATTTGTCTGCAAATCCAAACAAGTGCAATTGGCCGTCCAAATTACCATCATTTTTTGCGTCGGCACATGAGAGAGAAGTGGCAGTGTGATGTTTGACTAACCTATTTAGAAGACAAAAAAGGGCTCTACAAACTGTTGTACTTGAACTCGGCACCCCTAATACCGTTCAAGGTTATCCGGTGGCTAAATAGAGAAAAAGAGAGAGCCATGGGAATCAGAGAGAACTTGCTCATTTCTTTTGTTTGATGCTTTCTTTGCAAGTCATTTTTGTTTTCTAGTAGAAAATCGGTTTTTCGAAGAAAGTGAAAAAGACAACAAGTTTGGTGTGTAAACCTGTATTTATGTACAGAAAACCAGTCAGAGCTCTCTGATTTCTTTTTTTTTCGTTAAAAATCATTTTAAGTTCTTTTTTTAACGTTGAAGCGAAAGCTTCTCATAACCAACACTAGAAGTATATCTTGCTTGTATTAAAAACTAGGAGCTTTGGATGAGAATAACTTGTGGGCGTGGCCAACGGTTTCCGTAATGAAAACTAACCTGAACGTTTCGGTTTTTTTCTCAATTGCTATTGCTTCCGACTATTTTTGTGTTAAAGGTGGGGGGACAGGAGATTTTTCGTAGTTTTTTTGTAGCTAGAGTATGCATTCTACCGTCACGGTGTACAACGCTTAATGTCACTCTGCGTACAGATGTCGTCCTCGCCTTTATGTATGCAATCGGGCGTGCACTTTCTCTTTGCCCGCGTGGCTCAGTCGGTAGCGGCGCCGCACCCTCAATCATCGCCCTCACAAGTTCAACTCCCCGAGGGGCATCTTTGAACGGAATTTCGAGAACATTATTTTTTTTTCATGTCCCCCACCTTTAAAAGTCCATTCACTCCGGAAAATAAAACTTTTCCGATTTTAAAAAATTGCCGGAAAACCGACGAAAATCGAAAACATTTTCGAAATCTGTGTACTACAGTAGATCGACAGCGACCTCTTCCACACCTCCGATTTTTGCATTTTAGCATAAAATAGAGAATTTTAAGGTTTTTATACAAAACAATATGTATATTTCTAATTCATCAAAATCATCAAAATTACCATTTTATTTTTAGGAATTACTACATATATTAATCGCATAATTTTTTTAAATCGAAATTATTAACATTGTCTGGTTCAGATCTTGAAGATTCCCCTTAAACTGGGTTTTCATTCATCACACCATTTTTAATTTTTTTTTTGAATTTCAAAAAACCATCTTGCTTCACTATTCCCCTAGCTTTTCCACATTATCACCACCATCATTTCCGTTTTGTCCATTCACACTTTCTATGTCCATCTGAATGGTGTCCAGAGGATTCCCACAAATTATGACGCCCGATCATCACCATCATCCTATCATTCTCTCTTCTCTTTATGTTCTCCAATACTCCCTCTATTCCCATCCATTCGCTCATTCTTCACATGGCACCCATTGGTACTTCTCCCCGTCTGCCCGACCTTTCCTCCGATGTTTTTTTTTGCAACGTGGCAAGTGACCCTCAACCGACCATCTGGCGTCCGTGCGGGGGGCTCCGCTCGTTTAACGTCCTCTCTTCTGTCCATCATCACCTGCTTCTCAGGCACCTGCAAACCATCACCATCATCCGGATTCTTCTCAGTTCGTTAACATAATTTGTTTCGGATTTCTCCCTTTCCGTATGTTTGTGTTTTCTAGAAGAGTCCCGAATGTGGCGATGCATCGTCATCACTAATTGAACGTGACTTACTTCTTCTTCTTCGCCTTCAGACTCACCGTCAGTACATTTTCTGCTGAGCTTTTTTGTAGTGATGATGTCCAGAAATTATTTTTAAAATTCAAATTCACTTGAAATGATCATTCACATTAAAAGTAATTGGTGCACTAGCGAGAAACCACTAAAAAAGTAAATTAGGATTTCATTTACTCCATGGAAATGAATTCTCTTGTCGTCTGGAATCATGTTGTTACGAGATTAGGAATCAGAAGAAAACGTAGGAAACCGTATCTGATTCCGCAACACAAAAGAACCACATTTCACGCATCGATGATGGTGGCATCCCACCAAAACTTCTCATTTTCGTTGTCGGTGGCAATCAGAAAAAGAAACATATATCCCCTCCTCCTTCTTCCTCCTCTTTTTTCACTTTTGTCTCCTCCTAACAACAGGTTGATCACATTTTGACCCAATTCAAAAAGCTCTTCTTCTTCCTTTCGATTTGGCCTAGGTCCTTTTATCTGAGTCTCAACCGATATTTGCATGTGTGCTCTTCTCAGTATTGCTACGAGAGCTGTGAAGAGAGAGCGGGAGTCGGCGAAAAATGCTTGAGGCGATCGTCGTCTACTTGAGATTCTGATTAAAAATGCCTTTTTGGTTTTTATTGCCCCCTATACATCCAAACAAGATGACAGAGATATCGACGGCGTAAATAAGATGAGGGATTGAAAGAAGAATAAAAGGCGAGGAGATGCTCATGACTTTTATGGCAAATCAGTAGATTCAAATGTTTGCTTTCTTTTTGAAACCTCAAGCCTAGAAGTATCGCCTTCAGGTAGGAAAATTCAGAGTTTTCATTTTGTTGTATTCTTTGTGTTTTTTTAAATAAAGTGTTGGTTTTCAAAAGAAAACCACACGAGATGAAAAATTTTATTCTGACCATAGATGGACCAGGGATGTTCGGAATGGCCTTTTCGGAATTTTTCGGAATGCCGAAAATTTCGGAAATTTAGATATTCGACGGAAAAATTCCGATCGGGCTTTCATTCCGAAAAAAAATCATTCGGAAGTATTCCGACCGGAATTTCATTCCTAATCTTTTTCTCGGAATTATTCCGGTCTGAATTTTCGGAATTCCGAATTCCGTTCGAAACATCCTTGAGATGGACCCAAGATTCTTATCGCCGACTCGCAATTCGTTTTTTTTTTCAAAACCTTCCATACCTTTTCTCCCATTTTTAAAAACTTTGATTTTCTAAGTATTTCCTAACCTCTTATGTGGTAGCATATTTCTACAGAATAATTATTCCATCTATTTCTGGACACACACACACACACAGTAACCCGGAAAAATAACAATGGTCACTCTTGTTGTACTATCAATCATACCACATGATGGTATGAATGACACATACTCACAATGTATGTATTTTTGTCAAATCGTACAAAAGTAATGTCACCAGTCATTCCAAATTCTTTTCTTGAGATGAGAGAAAGAGAGTTCGACTTTTTCTTCTTGTTTATTTGTCTTCGTCTGTGGTTTTTGTTGTTTTTTTTCTACAAGTTCGCGTGACAAGGGTCCACTTCGTTTTATTGCTTTCTCACTATTCCGGTGGCGAGAAAGTATTCGATTCGCCCACTCTCTAAAACATCAAAAAATAGATCAAGAATAATAGAATTCTGAAAATCTTCGGAATAAATTTTAGAGAGAAAGAATCCTCCCGTGACTCTTTTTGTGATTCTTATCCCTTTGTTGTCATGATTCGATTTTGGTTTTGTGAAAGGGGCGTAGAAGAAGTGCTCCTCATTGCGACAGCTTCTTCCTCCTTTTCTTGAATCTTCAACTTTCCCCCACGGGGCCATTCGTCTCCAGATCCTTGAAAACTTCTGACACAGGACGCTTCTTTTTTTGTTGGTTTCTCCCAGATTTGTATCCAATTCACACGAATCATTCAGTCACTCGATTTGTATCACTTCTCTTGGTTGACGTTTGTCATTTGAATGGGTATTTGTGATGTTGAAGCTATAGCTCTTTTTTGGAGAAATCTGGAACATTTTCATAGCGACAAGTGCACATCAAATTTCTTGTCGTTGTGACAGTATTTGAAGTATATGTGTTCTTTGATAGCTTATTTTTTAAAGAAGAACTACGATCAAATTTTTTTTTCGTTTACCAAAATGTTTTGAATTTTATTACGAAAAACTCAATTATTATGAAAAAGTTCAAAAAATATCCAAAATCCTCGGAAAAATCTGTTTAAAGTACAAATTTGGTGTAGAATAGGGACGAGGATTTGAGTTCCCGCGTAGTGAGAAACCTAGGCCACGGCTGCGGGACGCCTTCTTAAAGTGGCCGACAGTGGTTTTTGACATTCTTTACGTGCCGGAGATAAAAGTGAAAAAATCCGGAAGAATCGTCATGTAAAACGTTGCCGTGGTCTAGGATCCTGACTGCGCTTGAATTCAAATCCTCGTCCCTATTCGCCAGTTTTTTTATTTGCAACGGCGTTTTTCGGGATTTTCGGATTTTCATTTTTTCACAGTTTCATTTAAAAAAATTCACAACTTCTAAAACATTTTAATGCAATAAAAGTTTTGGTCGGCATCTTCCTTCAATAAGTCAAAATTACTGTGGTCGGAAATTTTCTGATTCTCTTTTTCTTCGTTTTCAGTCTGACCCTTCAGAAAGTGAAAACCTCTTCACATTTACACATTTGGTAATTCTAGGTTCGTTTTTCTCCTTCATTCTTGTCTCGATTGTTTTACCCCTTCTCATTTTTCTACTTCCGCAGCTTCTCCTTCTTTCCCCAACAATTACACATCCCAAACGCCGATCACCCTTTCCGAAGCTACAGCAGTTTTCCGTCTTCTTCTTTTTAGACGTCGCTTCATATTTCAACATTGGTTTGCTCTTTTTTTTCCACTTTTTGGTTCTTTTTAACTCAAATGCAATCACGCATGTTGTCTCGTTATCCCCCTTCGAGTTCTTCACGAGTTCGTCTTCTTATCTTCCGGAATCCAAAATCTTTCAATTCCTTTTTTCTTTTTTTGACGATGCTCAAGAACACTTCAGCTTCTCTTTTCTTCTTTGAAGTTCCTCTTCTGGATCTCTGGACTTTTTCGATTTATCAAATATCTCGAAAATCACGCAAACCTCATTTTGAGGGAATGTATGTGTCTAATGGTATTAGCTATGGAGGCAACATCATCATAACTCCTTCTTGTTCGATTAACTTCCATGCTCTTTTTTTCCGGATGACTGGCCCCGCCCCTTTCATATTTTCCTTCCTCTCCATTCTTATTTTCTTGTCTCCACTCGACCTTCACCGTCATTTTTTGGACACGATTCTTCGCCTCGTCTTTGCCTCGTTCATTTCCCCCCTCAATTCACCATTCATTGAGTGAACGAAACCCAATCCAAAAACGCCATTTCCGTATTTCCCTTTTTTTTTAAATTCCTAATCAGAAGTGGAACATGCTTCAACAGTCTTTACACTTCTTCCCTCTTGAATATATTCACTTTTGATTTCAAAAATAACATATTTGTTTCTGAACGACAGTATGGATAGTTTATCTTTGATGAAGCCGCGCGGTCAATTGGCAAACCCTGACGGCGGCTCACTTCCAAATCATTTATATCTTTTCATAAAATTTCTTTTGAATATGAATACGGTATCATTGAATCAAGCCCCGTGTTGTTTATGGTTTCTTTTTTGTTTAAGAGTCCATGGAAATACAATGGAGGATGACATTTTTGATATTTACATAACTGAACAATATTTCTCTTACTGTGTTTTTTTTGCTTCTTCTGGTGGTTTTCAAAATTTTCATTTTTGGTAATAGGAATTAGATTTAGATTGAATTGTTTTTGGTATTTTCCCAATAAAAGTTAAGCTTCCAAAGCTCATAATCCGATACAAAAATTCGGAGCTGTGGAATAAAAACACCCGGTGGCCATGACCGATGGTCCCACAACAACAACTACAGTAACCTAAAAATGTTTGTATTTTCAGAATTTGTATTCATGTTTTTTACTGATTTTCGTCGATTTTTCTGTATTTTTCCCCAAACAAATCGAAAATTTCAAACTGTTCGGTTACGGTAATTGTCTTTATGAGATCTTCGGCCACGGCCAGCGGCGTAGAACTCTGAAACGGAAGGTTTCACTGATGGAGGCAAATTAAAATCGATTTGACACCAAGCAGGCCGGCGAGCTCACAGGGCTTGTAATTTCAAAACCAATAGATCTTCTCCTACCTGTCAATTCAAATTTACATCCTAATGAAAGTAGTTTTGATCGGAACCTTCTTCTTCCTATTCTGGTGTTCCTTAGCGAATCGGTTTTCCTGTCTCCATGTGCCTAATAAATCACACCGTCCAAATAGCCGTAAATGCCGTGCCGTCTGTCTCTCTATTTCTTTGCACCATCAGATACACCCTTCCCTCCTTTTTCCTTCTTTTCCTCCTCATTCGATAATAATCGCCCAGAACTTTTGTACCTCTCATCCTTCTTCTTCTTCTTCCAAACAGTGTTTTTCGTCCTTCTCTCTGCTCATACACGCCCAATTGACTATGACCCCGAATGCACTTTTTCACCCATTATCATTTTACCAATCGTACGATATCTATTTTTTATTCCAGAAGAGATACGCCTCTCTTTTCGTTCCGAAACCACAACCCAGGCCTACACCATGAATCTTTCACACTTTCTCGCTCTCCCGCTCCTCTTTTTCTTTTCCTTTTTTTCTTTAAATTTCTAGTCAACATATTTTGGAATCCTTCCGCTTTTTTCTGGTTTACAAGAGGGATCAGTGAATTTTTCTGTTCCTGAAGTTTCTTCTAGATCTTCAAGATTGTCCCTATGAGCATTTATTATGATTTGAAAGATTATCCTCAGATTTAAGTAACGGTTTTTATAGTGTTTAAAAAATTAGGAGAGATTTTTTTTCTGCTGGAAATGTCTAGTTCCAGTTTTAGCGTTATCCGGAAATCCGATTCAGTGTTTTTT
The DNA here is from genome assembly GCF_000004555.2 of Caenorhabditis briggsae. Lineage (NCBI taxonomy): Eukaryota > Metazoa > Nematoda > Chromadorea > Rhabditida > Rhabditidae > Caenorhabditis > Caenorhabditis briggsae. The sequence continues at coordinate 10,098,245 of NC_013487.2, read as the reverse complement.
TTCTCAGTTTCCGGTTGTTCATTTGATATTTAAGTCGGAATCTTATATCAAAAATCAAATCGCATCTCATTAATTTCTAGTCTTCGATTATGCTCTGCGAGACAAACAAAGATTTTCTTGGCTTTGGTGAAAAAGGGGAGGTTCACAGGGTTCCAAAAGCACTGGCCAGAAATCGCGCTCCAGATAACTTTTAGGTCGAACGAAACTTTAAAATTTCAAGTGGATTTTGTATGTTTTTGACCACCGCGAGCTTTTTCGCTCATCGTTTTACATTTGATACTCAGCCGACGAAAAAAGGAAGCCACAAGCTCACGTTCGCTGGGGCGCGATTTCTGATTAGGACTTTTGAAACCCTGTGGGGAGGTACAAGTTTTGTCAATTGAAACAAAGTTTTAAAACAAAATTCAGGAAAAAATTCATAAAATCGATTAGAACGTACATTTTTGAGAGGGTTTTTTTCCGGATTATCACCTGATATAGGAAATTAAATTTTCTCTGAAAGCTTCTTGGGAAACTGGTTGATGTACAGATGTTCCCAGATTTCAGAAAAGCTGATTCAGAGCATTTTCACCATTTAGAAAATACAAAATTTCTCTCTAGTTTACTCTCTGAAGTACATAAAAATCAAAAGAACTTTTTTCTCTTCTCTCTATCTTCTTCTTTAGATCAAATTTCTACCTGTAACTGATACGATTTGACCTGTGTCCATTCTATCTTTTTTGGTGCTAGCTGATTCTCTGCTCTCGTGACCAAACTATCGTAAATTGGAATACGAGGAGAACTTTAAAAGTGCATAAAAGTCTAGCTATCGTGTTATCAATATACAACTCCTCTGCATCATATGTTTGCCCACTCTCCAGACCGTTATTCTTCTTCTTCTTTGATTCTTTTACTATTTGACTCTATGGGGTTTCCTCTTCTCCCCCATAACACATTGCATCCCTATCAATTTATCATCGTTCCCCTCGTACCATTCAAAAAAGTTTGTTGCTCGTTCTCTGGGTCTCTTGCTCTTTTACAATGTTTTCGATCCGCCGCAACACGACATTTTTCTCACAAGAAGTTTCTCTGCAAAAAAATGAAAGGAAAACAAGAAGAAGACGGACTATTTCTCTCTCTTTTTCTTTCTTTTTTCCTTTTCACCCGATTTCCTTCCTCTTATCTTCTGCTCCAACTTGTCCCCACGTTCGGTGCTGTGTTTCCTGATAACAAGTATAAACGTCTTCTGCCATGGTTATTTGATCCGATTACCCATCAATTACCTACTTTACCCTTTTTTCAAATTTCAGGTCTCTCTTCAAACTTGCAGTCTAGAGTAGTTGTTAATCATGGCTGCTCTTGCCTCATTTACACGTAACAGCCGAAGTTATGGACAGCAACCGATTGATGTCACACAACAGGTTGGATGGAAAGTTCAGTTTCAAAAAACTCTAAAAATTATTGTTTCAGGGTCAAAGAGACCGAAGTGTAATGAGTCTGGATGCACAAGGACGATCAGTTTCTCAGTGAGTTGTGTTACTTTTTTGAAATTTGAGATAAAAGTTATCGTCATTTTGTGGATGAGAGGCTATTGCGAAACTAGAATCTTTGAAAGTGGTTGAGAGTCAGATAGGATTTTATTCCACTTTTGTGTAGGCTTTTTAAAGTTCATGTTCTCCAGAAACGATCATTTATATTCGTCAACATATTGAAACTCTTACCTCCCATATGGCTCCCATTAAACTTTACACTTTCTATGGGCGGTCCCTTGGTTCTTTTTTTAGTGATCCTCATATTTAGACCCCCAGGTTCCAATTTCTTGCTGTAAAGTAATTGTTGTTCTTCCCAATAATTCCCGCTAATTAGCAAAACCGGAACATGTTTTTGCATCATTTTTTATGGAAGAAAAAGAAGAAGGATGGAACTTGTTAGGGTCAAAATGTTGTAAAAAATTTGGATAATGCAGATTACGGTATCAATGAAAACTAGTAAATAAAAGGAAAATTGAATGAAGATGGTACTAGAAAAAATGAACAGTTTAATCGAGAATCAAGAAGTGTTCTTTCTCATCGGAATTCTCTTCTCAATGACCACTTATTGAGTACCTAAAAAGTATACAAAACGCGATTTCACTATACAGTCAATAGTTTTTTTCCTCCATTTAGTTTTATACAATCAAATTGCTCTTTCCAAAATATCAATTATTTTTCATCATATCTCTTGTTCTTCTCGTTTTCACTGAATGCAACACAATTTAAACAAGAGATAGAAAGTGTAAAATGCTCGAAAGTCAATCAGTGTTCCCCTTGAAATGATTGGTGCCAGAAGAAAAGAAGAAAAGAGAAGATTTCGAATGGAATCATCTCCTTTGAGTTCAACCACGTCATTTTCTCATCGTTAAGATTCTTCAAGAAAATTGGAAGAAATTTGACTTCGATGACTCCCTTTCGACGACTTCTTTTATGGCCCTATCCAATTTCTAAATGTCTTCTGATTGTTCTTCGGAGTACACTTTTTCAACCATCTGTGAGAATAAACTAGCGTATGATTCAAACATTCAGAAAAGTATAATGTGTATACTGTGATAACTACCGTATTTCCTATAATAGACGCTCACCTAACCGTAAAAATTTCACCATAATTATCCCGATTTCAGTGTAAGATATCGAAAATTTGTAACCTGATAAATTATTTGTCAAAATATCACCAATGTTTTATCAGCTGACAAATTTTTGATATCTTTCAAAGGATTCTAGATAATCAAGCTAAAAATTGACGGATTGTGGACTTCTATTAGAGGGAATACGGTGTGTGACCTTTTTGTGAAAAAATGTAGTCTGATTTTTCTGTGAAAACTCCTATAGTTGATTACTAAAACTTTAAAAGTTATTTCCAAGTTTTGTCAAACCTTCTGTGAAATCTGTAATGGAAAGCCCCTCACACTGTCAAGTTTGAGCTCAATATCTCAAGTTAAAAGTTTGAGGACTCTTTTATTACAGGTTTTATGGTATTTCGTTTTATCTAGGAATTCTTTCTACATATACCTTAAAGTCTAGAATTTTTGATGAGTCATTGTTGGGAGATACCCGAACAGAGGATCAATTAATTCCCTTTTTTGATCATTTTCAAAAACTGTTCCCCGATCTTTGTCTTGATATCAGTCTTCCCCCATTTTTCCTCTTCACCAAAAAAACCTTAACCTTCAGATATGGCTGATACCACTCCACTTTTCTCGGCCTCTTCTTCCACTTTTTATTTCTTAATTACAATCATTAATTTGGTATTTTCTCAATACCTTGAGGACCTTGTGGTCGGACAGGAGAGACAAATAGATTCGCAATGAAACCCCCCGAGAGGCAAAGGCATGGAAACAACTCGTAAAAAACCCGGTTTGCCTCTAAAAGGGATTCCCCATTTTCTATTCTTTCCCTACAGTCGTTAAGAGTTTTTTCCTCCCAATCTAACACACAATCTTCTCATGTCATTACAGTTCGTTTTGTGTTTGTACACTGATCTCTAACGAATTCTCAATTCTCTTTGTGTTTTGTCCAAAATTTCTTGAGCCCCTGACACCAGCGAGATTTTGTACTAACGACTACATAAAACCGTCTGTTAATGTAGTTTTGAACACAATTCTTCCATGTCTCACCCTCTTCATTTCTCTCATCTAGTTCTCATTTTTCTGAAAGAAACGCCTCCTACTCTTAAGTCGAGCTCTCAAGCTCATTTCATCCTCGTTTTTCTTCAAAATGAAGAACTCTCTGACTGATTCTAATATTTCAACGTTTTCTAACAAACTTCCAAGTCTTCAGAATCTTACGAGGTATGCAGTTTCCTTAGTAAGGCAAAATCAAGATAGGAAAATTCGAGAAAAATGGCAAGAGGGATAAGATCTTTGTAAATTGGATTGTGTAACTTAAGAAATGAAGGATACTGTCGGGATGTATCGTAAGAAGGTCATTCGATAAAAGCTAGAAATTAGAAACATCCTTAGCGTATCTAATTTCTAGCTGAGAATCAAAAATCAAGTGTTCTAGAACTGATAAAATATTTATTCAAAAAGCAAACCTAGGAAAACAAGATATGTTGGGGGTGGAAGATGATCCATGTTAGTCTGATCCATAAGCTCATTTTATGATATTTCAGCCAAAGAAGATCTTTATATTTCCTTTGAGATTTTTTCTATACCGTATTTTTTTCTAATAGAAGCTCTCCAGAGCCCTCAACTTTGAGCTCAAATATCTCGATTCCTCTGCAAGATAGCAAAATTTTGTCAACTGATATATTATTTATCATAATGTCATTAATATTTCATCAGTTGACAATATTTTGATATCTTTCCAAGGAATCGAGGCAAGAGAGCTCAAAGTTGACGGTTTGAGTGGGCTTCTATTAGTGAAAATACGGTATTAGGGAAATCTTTATGATTCTCAACAAATTATCCCACCATTTTCTCCGATTCAATGTTAATATGTCAATTAGCAAAACAGGTGTTTCAAACGAATTAGGTTCGATATTCAAATGTATTTTGAAATCAAGAGTCTAGAACTAAGTTTTAAAAGTACGACTCAACAATCCTTTTAAAATCCTGTTGTTCAAATAGTGGCAAGATAGTTTATTCCTCCCAATGAAACTTCAAATTGACACTATACCTGTAGATATAGTATAATTCGTTTCTGCATCTGCGTCTTCCTCCTAATACTGAATAAAAAGAGAGATTTCTGTGTGTTTCAAATGTTTCGAAAGTGAAAACGAGGCGTCGTCGTCGGCAGGAGGAGGAGGGAAAACAGAAGGCAAACGTACCTATTAATAAAATGGGCAATGAGGATGATGGCAATTGATTTATAGAAAAGAGAGGGAAAATGAATAGATTAGGCGGCAACGACGTTCGCCTGCTTTTCTCTCTCTTTTCACTTTTGGTTCTCTCCCTTTTTGCATGGCTAATAATGTATGAAGAAAGTGAGAATGAATTAGGTGTGAGTGGAGAGAGTGTTCACACACAAATCGACCCTATTTTTCAATTTATAGTTTTTCATTTTTAAAATTAATAGATCTTCCAAAATCAGCTGATGCATGATGTACTTTACACTGTCTATTCTCAATTCTGAATACATTGATTGATAGAGATAAAAAAAACAGAAAAAAACGGCCGAGAAGGCCTATTCGAAGATGATTATCTCGTTTTTGATAAGATTTTTTTTCAACCCAATTCTTTTTCTCGAACTGACACATATATTTTCTATCTCTTCTTCCACATCCTAAAAGTTCTTTGATACTGTGTCTCGCGGTTTTTAGTTCATAAAAAATCGTATTAGTTGTTTTTTGTTGTTTTCTAGATTTACAGACTCACTCTCCCTCGTAGATGGCAGTAGTCGGAGGTTTTTTTACGATTTCATGTTTTTCAGACAAAAATTTGTATTAGATTCTGATTTTGAGAGTGTAATTATGTTCTCCCTTGTTTTTCAGTCTGGGGTATCAAAATACTAAGGTGGCTATAGAAAGAAGAACTTTAATTTTCTAGGCCAATAGATTTGTAAACATAAATTTTTGACCCTAATACTCTTCTATGAAACATTTCAATATTTACAACGCCCATTTGAAATTTTGACCTAATTCGAGTCCCTGTAAATTTAATTATTTTATTTCAGTGAGTGTCCAACATCAACTACACTCGTCCGGCAGCTCTATCTACCTCAGATTCCACAATCGGCGTCTTTCGCCGCGCGCCGTCATCTTTTTCTGGAGCTTCTTCTTCAAGCTCCAACCATCATCATCCAGTTTATCATTCACACAACTCATTACCACCAACTCTCATAGGAGGATCACCACACTCAGCAAGCAGTAACAGTCTTGCACAGGTTAGTCTTTTTTTTAATAAAGAGGGACTCCGACTGAAATTGTTTGAAAATTTCGCATTAAAATGTTCATAATGTTACGAATTTTTAGAACGTCCCTTCGGAAAAATTCATAAAATATCCGAGATCCCATGGACTAGGTTTTTCACTGCGCGGAATTTCAAATCCTCATCCCTATTCGCCAACTTTTTCAGCAAAATTTTCTCTTTCAATGGAGGTTTACGGGAATATCGGAATTTTTCTTTGAATTTTTCCGTATTAATTATAGGAAAATACATAACATGGCAACAATTTTGATAAGATAAAAATTCTTAAAGTACATTTAGTTCTGAAAAAAATTACATGTAAATCTGAATTAGGGCGGAACATGAAAGAAAATACAATTGAGGAAAAAATGCAGAAAAGTTTAGAAAGAAATTTTCGAATCAAATTTTCTACATTGGTTAAATTTGTCCCGATATACATATCAGCCATCTATCGTTATTATTTACAAAGGAATATTACAGGGTCACCGTAATCCGGCACTTGGATCAGGCAACACTCTCACACGAAGTTATCATCAACCATCTTCGACAAACTCCTCAACGAGCAATCTCCACGGGCCATTAGGTACCTATTCGCGTGATTTGAAGCAAGCAATTCGAGATATATCTCCTCCAGTTATAAACTCATCCGCCAATCCACACCTCGTCAACTACATTCACACATCATCCTTCGACAACGGTTAGTTTTTTTTTGGAGTTTCTATTTTTATTTCGTCGTTGATTTCATTCTCTCACTCTAATTTCCTTCTCTCTCAGACGTCACTTATCATTTTCTTTTTGTATCTGAAAATCAGTAGGCGTTCTTTTTCTGATCAGTGTAATTCTTTCTTGTTTTTTTCTGCGAGAAAAGGGCTTCAAGTCGCCGAGCAAAACGAAGAAAATTTTGTCGAACTCGGTTTCTGACCACTTACGCGACAGAATCTACACGTCGATGTGTGGAGAAAAGTAACGACGGAAATTCCAATTTTCCTCTTCTACTTTGGAAACCAAGCAGGCTAGCACTTTCTCTCTTTCTCTTTCTTTTATTCTGCTACTAGTACGTATCCACTTTTTCCGAACACATATACATAAAGTAGTTGAAAAAGAAATGGAAGAGAGAAAGCTACACATGTGCGGTAATCGATTATTCAGTTTTATTTTTTATTTATATCTTCTTCTTCTTCTTATTCGTTGTCCACAGAAGCTCCTCTCTTGTGGTCATTTTCTCTCGTTTCAAATGCCAAATAAAGCCAATTTTCGGCGGCAAAGAAGTCGTTTTATATTAATCTACGAGTTTTGCTCATTTAGAGATTTCTTTCTTCTTGTAAATCTTCAAATCTTCCTATTCATTCTTCTTCCTTTCTTCTTGTTCTACGAAAGAATTTCAAGTTTTCTTCGAAAAAAGAAAAGGACTCTTGCACTTTTTGGAAAAAGGAAACCCATTTCTAGACCACATTTCTTGTAACTATTTCCTTCTTTTTTTTTACATAAATTCTCTGAATCGAAGAATTTCGAGGAATTTGTATCAATTGTCTTTCAATATCATTAAAAAATCAGTATTTTTTCACATTCCAAAATTTCTGTGAGAACTGATTTCGAATTCATAATACTCTGCGCTTGAATTTTCATCAAAATAAGTTCTTAAAATTCTCAAAGTTGAAAATTTGATTACCGTAAAACCTGTATTAGAAGGCCCCCTTTACAATGTGATGCTGGACATTAAAAAATTTTGGTAAGTTTTCAATTTTCATACTAAAACGTATTCTGAAAAATCCGAAATTTCTTAGAAACTTGTTGAAATTTTTTGCAGAAAAACCTGCTCAATTTGGTGAAATCGATTTTTCATTAGGCCCCTGTAATAGAAGGGCCCCCGGATGTACCTTGGAACAAAAAATAGGGCCGGCTCTTCTGATACAGGTTTTACGGTGTTTATAGATTTTGACTTTTTTCTTCCCCATTCCTCTGAAGTTTAGTCTTTTACGTCAGAGAGTTCTTGCATATATTTCCCCTCCTTTTTCTCAATGTCTTCCTAATTTCTAGAGCCATCCTTTGCAGATCCACAGCCAAGATATCAGTTTTTCATTGCATTATTTGTCTTCTCCTTTTTGCATTACCTCCAATTACCCTCTTTTCTTTTCGAGACAAGATTTTGCTCTCTTCGGGGAAAGAGCACACACACGCTTTCCTTTTCCGGCGTCTACGGGACACACGGAGTTTTGTTCTACTTCTTCCGAATGCAAATCTGATTTCTTTTCGTCCTTATTTTCTCCTTCTTCTTCTGCTTCAAGGTCTTACAACTTCACGCATTTTTTGTTGGTTGTGTCACCTCTTCTTTTCAAATTCCTCTTCTGCTTCTTCTTCTCACGCTCATCATCACAATCATTTTCACAGCTTTTTCTTTTTCGTCCTTTCGCTGTCCTTTCAACACCGACTTTCAATAGACCAATGGCGTTTTTTTATCTTCTGAATGGCCTCCTGGGCCGCCAGGCATCGCGTCGGTCGGAAAAGAACACTATAGTAGTAGTATAGGAAGGCCTCTCTCGGGAGGAAAAATGAAATAGAAGAAGTCGATGAAAAAGAAAAAGAAGAATCTTCCTTCTTTTTCGGAATTTATTTGGCTTCATTTAAATCTTATAGCTTTTTTCTATCTTTTAGTTTTCTCTCCTCTTTTTCTGGTGAGATTATCCCCTATTCCCCAGAGGAATTTCCGTTTGGAAATTATCATAGTCTGATATACATCTATTTTTGGTTTTGAAAACTAACTAGCAGCTGAAAATTCTATAACGCACACTTCATAAAAATGTTTGAATAGAGAGAACTACAAAGTTTTCTCTGACGTATATAGAAGTGTAATCAGGTGAAATTGACTTATATATAACTTTTATGCTCTTTCTGAAAAGTTGTTATTCTCATACATTCTCATGGAAGCCAAATTTGTTGATTTCATACTAATCTTAAGATTCTCTCGAATATTTTCCTCCCACCACCTCTAGTATTATATTACCACTCTAACAAAATATTCATAATCTTTTCTTGATTACTAGAAAAAAACCGGAAATCTTCATCGGGACGAGAACAAAAAGAAGAAGTTTGTACTCTATTCATTCACACACTCCGTCAAGCCATTTTGTTTGTATTCGGAACTTTTCAAAAAGTAGTCGAATCATATTTCATTTCTATACCAATGTTGCCATTCTCTTGCTCCTATAACCTATACTGAAAATCATAATTTATTTTTGAAAACGTAATGTACCCCCCCCCCCATCTATATAGTACTTTTGCCCTCCCGTGTCTGATACACTTCTCCAGTCCTTCATGAGCCAATTTATATTTTTCCCCGCGGAGCTCCCCTATTCTCTCTTTCTTTCCTTCACCCCATATTTCTGTTTGTTTTTGCATAAACACTCACCACGACTTCGACACTCTTTACGACGTTTCTATAGTTTATTCTTCCTATTTTATCTCTTTCTTATATTTCTTAACTTCTTCCTTTTTTTAATTCCTTATTCATCTGGTAACATGTTTTCAAAATCTTCTGGCAATATTTTTTAGAGCCGTCCAAATAAGAACCCCATGTTATCAGGATGAACCCCACAGGCTTGAATCGTCGGATTCGTTTATTTTTAAATTTGCCAATAGAAAGAGAAAGAGAAAGAGAGAGAGAGAGAGAGAGAGAGAGAGAGAGAGAGAGAGAGAGGGAGAGAGAGAGAGAGAAAATAATTTTGATTTCTATACAAAACAAATTATATAAACTTCTGAGTCTCGTCCAGAAATTTCCAACAATGATTCACAGTTCAAGGTTTTCAGAAAACTTTGTTTCTTTTCATAAATTCTTCCAGAACATACAGTCCTTCTGGTGTTAAGTGAAAATAAAATTCTTTAGAGATTATTCCAGTTGATTTCCTTTCCAGTTTCGATTCGAAAAAAATCTGGAATTTTTCTTTAAACATAGAATCACCTGATTTTTTGAATTTCCGACACTTACCTCTAATAGAAACCCACCCAAACCGTAAACTTTGAGCTCAATTTTCTCAAATTTTGTAAAAGATATCAGCAATTTGTCAACTGATAAATTGTTTATCATAACATTAGAAGTTTTTTGTCAGTTGACAACTTTTTGATATCTTTCACAGGAATCGAGATAATTGATCTCAAAGTTGACGGTTTGGGTGGGCTTCTATTAAAGGGAATACGGTACGTGTGATGATACTGAAACCGAGAAGCCGAACAAGAAGAAGAAGCATGTAGAAAGTGCCACGTCACTTTTTTTCTTGTGTCAACAACATCCGTATGATGTTCGTGTAATTAGGGCTTGTGTCTAGTTTCTACCCGAACTTTTTTGCTCATGCCACCATTACTTAGCTTACTTTCCAGTTCGATTTTTGATAATGCCTCTCTTTCCTCTTTTTTGTATTCCCCATTTCCAGATTCAAGACTTTGACTCATCATCCCCATTTTCGTATCCATTTCCTTGTCGTCGTCCACATTTGTGTCCAATTCATTCACAGAACACCCTATAATACGTGCCAAATCGAAGACGGATTAACTTTTTTTATTTTGCCTCTTCATCTGCCCTCCATCGGGGCTCACGAGGCTTATCTGCAAAAATGATGAACCTCGCCCGATTTATTATTTCCTGATTTTCCTTTTGGACGTTTTTAGCTTGATGCTATAATCATATGACCCTAAACTTTTATTTGACTAGACGGATCTTTGGCCTAGTTGAAATACGAAAACCTCTTGAAATCGGTCAAGATACTCCCCCGTTCGGAGGGCATTCCAAAAAACGTTAAGAAAATGACGGAAAAGAGGAACGACATTTTTTTATGTCAGCAGCTGCAGTACCAGTTCTTCTGCTGTCTTCTTCCATCTAAAATACTTTGGGTCTCGATCTGAAAAAAAACAAGAAGAGAAAAATATAATTCTTTACGGTCGACATGGCTGTCTCGAGAAAAAGAGAGAAGGGAAGACCAGAAGGCGTCAACGACGTGTCTCATCACATCGCCATGACAATTTTTGCCTGCATTCTCACTGTCACCTAGTTACCGACGACTACTAAAGCTATTTTACTTTAGTCTTCTAAAGTTTTTTCGAATTTAAGCCATTCCTGCTAAATCCATATGAGCTCGTTTCTATTATACTCTTACATTTGACCTCGTATTTGGATTTTGGAAATCCCATGAAAATCCCAAAAAAACATTTATAAGCTATCTGACATTCCGTGATCTTTTGTGGTGGCTAATCTCCGACGGAACCGAATTCAAAATCATCGACGCCTTCTGTTTGCCACGTCAGTTTCTTCTTCTACATACGTAATTGTATCTTTTTTCCCTCACTTTTTCGTGGGAGTCAGTGAGAGAGAGCAAGCGTAACGACGATAATCCCATCAAGCCTAATCTTAATTTCCTTTCCCCATATTTTTTCCACCTGGAAGTCTTCTGACTAAAAGGGTGTGCCTCTTCTTCTTCGCGCTTCTCCTGAAATGTGTTTTTTTCCACTACTTCTTTTTATTCTTCTTCTTTTTATGCTTCAACTCGTTTTTTTCTCACCTCGACAAACTAAAACTTGCCCGGGCCTAAAAAGTACACTTCTCTTCAGCGTTTTTCTCCTCTTTTTTCGTTTTGTGATCTCCAAGCCCTGGAGCATACACACGCGGCAAAGCGCGTCTCTTCCGCGCCCGTCGTCTACACTTTTGTAAACTCCAATTCCTTTTGCCCATTTTCGTTGTGCGAATGTAAACAGTACCCCTCGTCGTTCTTCTTGGCGTGGATGACGAAAGCACTCACGTAAACTGCCCACTGTCCATTCAATCGCTCGGCGTCAGGCTCCAAAAGCTTGTTTGCCTACTGTTTCGATCTGTTTGCAATGAGCTGTTTTGTTTTTTTCTTCTTCTGTTCGGCTCCTCGGTTGTAGCTGGTTGAATCAAATTGAATTAGGGAACCCTGCAACAAAAAACCGACATAGTAGAACATTGCTCTTTGTTTCACTAAAAATTGAATATGAAATTTTGTTGTCAGTCTGTGGACGGACGTTTCCATGGAACATCTTTGAGCACGCAATTTTGTGACAGATCAAGGTTTGTGTATCCCAGAGAAGTAGGGTCACCTGTTGGTCAGCTTTTCTCTGCTCTTCTTCTCTTTTTCACATCAGTGAGTTCGGTGGAGCAAAAGTCGTCAGGTGCGTGTGTGGCAATGATGAAGATGGAGTTCTTCTCTCCTCTCACCCATCCGTCACAATTCAAATTTATCTTTATGAATTCATATTCTGGAAATATTTACAATGGAAGAAGTCTAGACGAGATTACGGTAGTTCATACAATCTGAAATCATGTTGTTTTGGATATCACAACAACATCCGTATCACAAGATCTAATTTCAATTTTCAAGGACACATTTCACTAAGAAGATGTTTGACATGAAGAGACTTATACTAGGCTAACGAATAGTTGCACTACTTTCTCCTCTTTTTCTCTTAATCCTCAACGTTTTGAAGATGCATCCAGGGATCTTATCATTATCCTTTCCTATTGTTTGACTTGCTGATTTCCGTGGTTTTTCTTTTCGTCTGACCTGTGCCACCCAAATACGTCAATCGGTTTGCAAATCGTTCGTCATTCGGCCAGCGGCCAGCGGCGGCGCCAGCTGTTCCGAGCCCCTCTCCAATCGGTTTGCTCGGCTTTCCGGGGCGCGTCAAACGTCGAGCGTCTCTGCGCATTGAGTACAAATCCTTCCGCACTCTCAGCAGGGGAAACCGGAATACGGTTCGACTGTGGTGTTCTGTTTTCCCTTTTTTTGTCGATTCTTTCCATCATCATCCCCTAGTGCTCCGTATTTGGAGAGCCGCCTCCCTAGCAGCACACGCGACACCCGGGGCGGCACGCGGTAGCTCACGCATCACTCGCAGCAGTTCCAGGAGAGACTCCTTCCTGGACCAATACCGTGTTTGTTTTTCCGGTCAGTTGGGCGACGGGCGCGAGCTTTTGCTCATTGCCAGTTTGCAGCATTCTTCCCTTCCGCACTTCAATTCACGTCCATATAGTACTTTCCCCAATATTTTCAGTCTTCTCTCTTTTAGTCTTTTCATTCTTTTCATTCCTATTTTTCATGTCATCTCATGACTGACTTCTATTTCGAAAATTCTTATTTCTCATTCCTGAATTTTTGATATTTTCTTGGATATTCAGCCATCCGAAATTCCAAAATTCGAGAAGTCGTCGGCCCATTGCTCAAAAAAAAACTTTCTTTTCCTAGCTGCGTCAGCAGAGTTCTCCCATTAATTATTCATTAGTCCCCACGACATTCATTCATACCTTTTTCATATATTGGTTTAAGATCACTTGGTCTCTTACACTTCTTATCAATATATATGTATTTGTGTTTTCTTCTTCCCACCAACCAAATAAACACCATTCTATTGCTAATTGGACTTATTTACAGGATCTTACGAGTTTCCAAGTGGACAAGCTCAACAGCAACGTCGTCTTGGTGGATCTCAACAACACTTGGCTCCACTTCAACAGACATCGTCATCACTTTACTCAAATCCACAGTCTTCAAGTTCTCAACTTCTTGGTCAGCAAGCCGTTCGATCGAACTACGCTTATCAGCAATCCTTGCCACGTCAACAACACATCAATAGTCACCAGACCCAGGCGGTAAGTAAACTGATATTTCTTCTAGTTTCAAAACATGAATTCATACTTTTTGCAGTTTTTTGGAACAATCCGCGCTCCAGGGAACTCGACGAACATTGTCACACCTCTACGCGCATCCAAAACGATGATTGACGTGTTAGCGCCAGTACGAGACTCGGTAGCTGCACAAGCAACTACAGGAGCACTTCCCAGTGTTGGAACCAGTTCTTCCAATGGTGAGTCTTTTCTCTTATTTTAAATTTTTGAAAAAAAAAATCATGTCAGTTTGTTTTTGAACACTGGGATTCTGATATCTGAAGGTGTTCAGAACAAGAAGCCTATAATATCTCTATTTATACCGGACGTTCCCTTCTTCTTCTTCTTATTTTTCTGATCTTGTTTTCTTCCTCCGTTCCACCTGAGACGACCAGAAAGAATCGGATTTTGGTGGCGGCGGCGCTAAATGAGCATACTTGGGGAGGTCTAGAGAGGCAACAACGAAAAACAGAAAGATGATATAGTTGGAGCAAAAAAATATACCAAGAGGGAACTCACCAAAAGAAGGAAAAGAGAATTTATATAGGATCAGTGTTCTGTTCTACTGCAAACAAAAGATGAATAAAAAGGTCGCGCGCCGCTTTTGGAGACTCTTTCTCTCTCTCTACACAACAGCTTTTTCAAATTGAATTTGCTAAACTAAACTTTTTGGATTGATTGGCACTTAGTTGAAAGTCACACGGTTCTCTCTAGAATGTCCTTTGATGTGCTCTGTCATAGGAAGTTGTTCTTTTGACGACTCATTTCGAATGCACACTGAACTCACTGAGCTCTCTGGGCAATATCTCCCCTTCATCTATCATTTAGAGTGACAAAGTGCAAGTGACTCTTTTGAAATAGAAGAGAACATTGGCCCACTACTGTTATTATTGTTATTTCTCTGGATATATATTTAATGACAGATTTCCTTTTTTGTTGTTCGGCCTCTGTGTCCATCACCGCTAACTTCCTTTTAAAACGAAGAACAGATAGATTCTGTTTAGCTGCCAACTGCAGCTATTAGGAAATTTTGAATGGAACTGAATGAAAAGAAGAAGAAAAAGAAAAAAAACGAGAGAAAGAGTATGTATAATCGGTGCATTTCCCGTCGTTTTCCATCGACTTCTGTTCTGTTTCTTCGTCGTCGTTTTTTTACATACTTCCTTTTTCTTCTTCTCATTCTTCTTTTCCTACGTTTCTTACTTCCCCGCTCACAAGTTTGATTGGAAAAGAGCAGGACGAAAGAAGACACTGGTCCATTTGCCTAGTCTTCCTTGTATGTGGGTGGCTTTGGATGACAGCTTCTCCGTTTGAGCATCCATCCTTCTAGTTGTGTCTGAGTCTCCGTTAGACGCCTTCTACTTTTTTTCGTATATATGACACGCCTTCTCTTTTTTTCCTCCTTTTTTCTCTGTCTCCTTTTTCCTCACTACTGCTACATAGGCTCACGTATCGGCTGATAGAGGAAGGAAAGGATATTGAGCTCTCTCGCTCCACCCCGACCGCTTCTGGTTTCTCCCTCCGGATGAATTCGATTATCGTATTTTGACGGCGCTTTCGGAGAACCGCTTCGTCTTATTTTTTTGGTCCTTTCCTACTTACTTCCATGTATTCCAGCCTCTTCGAATTACGAGGTTTGTTTTGTTTTCCTTCTCTTTTCCAAAATGGAGACTTTCTTCAACAAGAATTATCTGAGACCCAAAAAATGTAGTTTATCGAAAATTCAAAAATTGGAATTTCGTTGAAATCTAAACTTTTTCACATTTTGCGTTTTTATTGTTCTAGAGCCACTAGTACGATTTTTCGATTTTTTTATTATTCTGTACTATGTTTAACGGCAACCACATGAAGAGCACATGTGGAGCAGCATGCGTATTATCGGTCACAACCTTGAGATAATTTCTTCGCTTGGCCGATTTCTGTTTTTTGCGTGGTGCAACTCATGATGTTGTAGATTTGAGATGACTTAATTAAAGAACAATATGAACTCAAGTGATCTGAACGATGGTCACTTTTTGTCGTTTCGTTGAAACTGAAAAGCAGTAAAACTCCCCGCGACAGAGCCACATGAAAACGACAAGCACTTGATAGAATTCTCTAGATTCTCTCCAATTTCTAAACTCTCTTTTTCTGCAACTAAAGAACAACTTTCGAATGCTCAAGCCGCCTGAAACTTGACTGGTTCTAGTCGATTGCTATCAGTATACAGTCGATAGAAGACGGCAAGGGTTCCACCTGTACACGTATACTCCATTCTTTCTCGTCTATTTAAAAAAAAACAAAAGACCCCTGCTGCCTCTGCAGCTAGTCAATTTTCTCTATTTGGGTTATTGTTGTTTGTGGGCCATGTTCGCTATTCCGTTTCACCGATTTTACTCTTATGAAGGTATGTTTTTTTGAACTATTGCTTTTTTTTGTTTACATCCACCCCCTAGGAAAATAAAAAAATAGGAACAGGCTTTTGGAAAAATAGAGAGAGAGAGAGAGAGAGAGAGAGAGAGAGAGAGAGAGGAATAAAAACATCATATGTAAACAGAAATATCAGAATTATGTAAATATCAATACTCGGTGGTTCGAATGTATAAATAAAACAATTTTGATATTTCGCAAATTAAAAAAAGTTGGCACGGTTCCAAACTCTGAATTTGATTCAGCGACGTCGCTAAGCACCTGACTCAAATTCATGAACACACATTGGTATGTCAACAAGAATTCGAGAATTAAGGAAATTTTTAAAACTGAATTTTTGGATAATCCAGCTACTAAATCTTGATTAAAATTTCGATTATACTTCTAGGTAACAATGTAAAACACTGAGACAATTTTAATATTGCGTAGGCAAAAATTTGAATCACAAATCTTCTCAGGAGAGTGAGAGAAGTGATGAAGAAATCATTATTTGCGTAGGCAAACCCCAGATGTGAGTCAGTTCTGTTTGATAGTAGTAAAAAGATTGCTGGAACCGTACCTCACTCACTTTTTTAAACATCTTAAAATATTTTGAGTCTTCCTGTATTCTTGATTTTACTTTTCCCTTTTTTTAATTCTCGTCTTGAAAGGACAGTTTTATTCTACAGTAATCCTTTTATTTTCATGTTTACAGCTAATATTTTTCATATATTTTTTGGTAGTCGTTCATAGTCTAGTCTCGAAAAAATGGTTCATAACATTTTCTCCTTCCTCTTCTTTTCCCCGTCTAGTCTTAATTAATTCGCGCATGCGTGCTTTGCAGAACCTCCCTATGAGCCATCCTCTCAACTCGATTAGTGTCCTATATTTCCCAGCCGAGTAATGGAAACTCCACGTGGAGATTCAGTCAACGACAATAAAAAAGCCTTCTTTCAATCTAAGAAGAATGTCCTCGTTTTGTATTCCATGTAGGTCATCCTGATTGAGTGAATAATAAGCACGTTTCTATCCAATTTGTCCCTCAATCTGTTCAAGGACAACAGAGGACACACGCTCCCGCCCATTTCATAAAGGGCACCGAATTACTAGGAAAGTGAACGCTCAGTTTTGATGCTACTACTCTTTGGATTTTTTGTGTGTCTACTCGTTTCTTTATCCCTTTTTCCATCTCTACTCTGTCTTGCTCTTCTGTTCTGTTTAATTAGGTGTTTCCCATGGAAGGAGGTCGCAAAGAAAAGTGACGACCGGTACATTAGTCATGTTTCTGTTTCACACCGTTCTTATTATTTGAGAACAGCATACATTCGTATCGATTTCCGGATGGAATGAATGAAACTTTATTATCTTCCCTCCCTTTTCAATTCAATTTTTTGTTCTTTTTTTTTTGCTTGTCGCAAAGCCGCTGTACGATTCGGTTTATAGTGGTTATCAGAATAATTAGAACAATGACCATTTTGATAACAACATTTTGAGCACAGTCTTCGGTATGACAAGTTTTTTGTTTGATATTTAGCAAACTTGTTTCGAAACACTGCAAAAGATTTGCTGAAATTATTATTTTTGTTGAATGTCTGCATTTGCTCGTCGTTTCGACTGCATTCGGTGCATTCTTCTTATTTCGCCGCGAATGAAACATTTTCTCAACTCCCCAAATACCTTTTATCTCACATTCCCGCGAAAATTCTCAATGATTTTCGAAGAAAAAATTGTTTAATTGTATTCCGACCCAATTTTTATTTTCTCTATATCTGATTTTACGCTTTATCGTTGTTCCCAATATCCTTCACTTTGAAAAGTCCGTGTGGTAATTAGTATAATGGCTGTTATCCCTAGAATGAGTGAGAGAGAAAGAAAGATCCCGGGGTGAAGGCCACAAAACGCGAAATTCGACACCGAAATGCCGCTGCGCTCGTCTCCATTTCCGCTGAACGAAAAATAAATGTACGATAGGTGTTAGTATTTATTTGCCGCATATGGACCACTTTCTTGTGAGAATTCGCAGAATATGAGATTATTGTCTGTGAAGCATCGTTATCGCTGATCATTTATGTCTGAACGTAGTAGGAAACGAACGATGTAGACGGAAATCGAATCGTTGATTTTTATGCATTCGTCCTCCAAAAAGGAAAGAGAGACTCATAAATTTCATGAAATCTGGACATCTGCAGTTTCAATCTGCTCCTTATTTCGCGTGCGCTACGAGGACGATAATCTGAACCCGTCAAGCAAATACATGACCGGCCATCTGGTCTTTTGCACTGGCTCGTACCATTGCCATCACCAATGATGGTGGGGCAATGAGAGTGGTTTGACCCCACCCGGCAAATACGAACAATAGTCTCGGGTCCGCGCGAGTGTCCGCTTCCCTCCTTCCTCTTCTTTTTGTTGTTGTTCTTCTTCTTTCTGCATCTCTTCTCTCGTTTCTTCTGCCAGTTTTATTCTGCACCTTTGTGTCGTTTGAATCGCCAATCTCTCGCTTCTTCTCCCGCTGTGTCTGCGTCTTCTGGTGTCCTCATCTAGGACCCGTCGACGCGTACTACGAAATGGACCGCATTTGCCGCCGGCTGGTCTTTTCTCTTCGTAGGGCTGTTGTCTTCTTTTGTCTACGTCTCCTGACGGTCCAGCATCTCAACGATGCGGGCCTCAACAACCGCATCGACACCCTTAGCAGTCACACCCAGCGGATGTAGGAAACGGCTACCGATTGACTTCTCGCCAATTGGCAGTCAACCCAGTTTTTCGTTTATTTCATTTCTCACTTAATAGTAATTCGTTTTACGAAATTAAGATCTCCGTTTTACGAAATTAAGATCTGATTTTTTCTACATCATCGTGCATATTTTTTATTCTGACCATGTTTCCTTATTAATAGAAATGGCACTGACACTTTTGTGATGTATGGAGAAGTAGAAAAGTTATTAAGCATTGAAAACCTCTAGGTAAAATACATGATTGACACCTTTTTTCAAAGCGTCTTACGCGTCCTTCTCTTCTTAACACCAAGGCCGTTTGGTCTGGCCTTCTGTCCTAGGTGGTGAACAAAAAAACATAGAAATAATAAAAGTGAGTCTCTTTTAACCCTCCTATACTTTGGTGCAGCTTCAAGTGGCCAAGAGGACAATTGAACGCACAACGTTGCAGTAGTAACACGCTCTGCTCTCGCGATTTCTCAGCTCCTCGTAAGATTCACTCGAGAAAAGTACGGAGTTGCGACTTCTTATTACGTCTGTCTGCCAAGTGCTAATAGTTTGCTTTTTTGACAGTGATTCTGCCAATGATTTCTTTTGTTTTCTGTGTCGAGACGTGACCGGTTGCATCTCGTTCAAGATGTTCCGAGATGACGCCAATACGTGTCGTTTTCGTCGGAGAGTTTTCATCGAGAAAAGTTGCTTCTCCCCATGGATGATTACACAGAGTGCGTGTATATTTGCACGCGCAATGCTTCAACCAGCTGCGCGGAAGAGCCGCTCGCGTCCCGACAGAGTTGACCAAAATAATTGGCATTGTAGTAGTGTTCTTTCTGTTCCTCCCAGTCGTTCATTTCGTTAAATCCTTTTTCTCTTCTTATAATACCTTTTTCATTTTTCTTTGAAATTGCTCTTCGTAATACTAATGTTTTCTATAGGATCCTTCACACCCTCATCTAGCTGGCTCTTAGTCCCGTACAGGAAGTTTGAGTGACTAGAGTGTGTGTGTTACTTGGCCGCTAGAATGACACTTTTTGAGCCGTCTACATCGGGTATTCGACTGGGGTACAGAGGTAAGGGACAAAAAAACAAACAGCGTTTCCGGTGCAGATTACCCCTTTCGAATGACCAGATATCCCAGTGTTGAATAAAATTGGCATGAATGATGTCATCCTGAACTATGATTTTTCGTTGTCAAACTTTCGCTTATACCAATCAAACCGTATTACAGGCTCGTCCAATTCGTCATCTGGCGTTGGATCGGGAGGATCTGGAAGTCTAATGACGCAGTCGATCGGTGGGCCCAATAAACATTTGTCAGCATCGCACTCCACACTCAATACTGCTTCAACACACGATTCCATGATGCACACCAAAATCCCAAAGAGTCCAAGCAATGAGAGTTTAAGGTGGGAAAAATTGTAATAGATAGACCGAAAAGCGCAAGTATTGCGAAAGTAGAGAGGAACTGGATGTGTTCTCATTGACTCATCGATCCGGAAAATTCTCTTTTCACCCGAGACACTTGTTTTCGAACAACGACAAAAATTCATGACGGCATTTTGAATGTCGAAATTGGTTGTCTGCATTTTTCCAAAATTGGCGGGTTAGAATATAATCAGCTGAATGTAATAACTGAAAGTGTCACTCTCGTTGTTATTTTCAACTAGCACGCGATTCTTCCTTTTCGAACTCGTAAAACAGAAAACCAATTGGCATGATTCGAACAATGTACTTTTTTTGTTTGAATGGCATTACAATGCTCTTTGCACGAGAATATGATTACGTCATAGCTCTTATCAGTAACTAAACAAAGAAACTTTTTTTAAAGTGTCATCCCTTTTTACCCAATCTCATTTTTTCAGCCGATCACACACTTCCTCATCTGGAGGCAGTCAAGGTGGACATAATTCGAACTCTGGATCCAACTCAGGATTCCGACCGGAAGATGCTGTACAGACGTTCGGTGCAAAATTAGTACCGTACGAGAAAAACGAGATTTACAACTACACGCGGGTTTTCTTTGTTGGATCACACGCGAAGAAACAGCCAGGAGTGATCGGAGGAGCTAATAATGGTGGATATGATGATGAAAATGGGTCATATCAACTTGTCGTTCATGATCACATTGCCTATCGTTACGAAGTTCTCAAAGTAATTGGAAAAGGCTCCTTTGGACAGGTTGGTATTTTATTACCATTTCATAAAAAACTCAGAAATGTTCTAGGTTATCAAAGCATTCGATCATAAATATCAGCAATATGTGGCATTGAAGTTAGTACGCAATGAGAAGCGTTTCCATCGTCAAGCCGACGAAGAAATCAGAATATTGGATCATCTTCGACGACAAGATTCTGATGGAACGCACAATATTATTCATATGCTCGACTACTTCAATTTCCGAAATCACAAGTGCATTACGTTTGAGCTCCTCAGTATCAACCTTTACGAGTTGATAAAGAGAAACAAGTTCCAAGGATTCTCACTGATGGTAAGCAAATACGAATCACTATTTGTATATACGATAATGTTTTTTTCTTCCAGCTTGTGAGAAAATTCGCTTACTCTATGCTCTTGTGTCTGGATCTTCTACAAAAGAACAGATTGATACATTGTGATTTGAAACCAGAAAATGTGCTTTTGAAGCAGCAAGGAAGAAGTGGAATTAAGGTAAAAAACAAAGCGATGGTCTTCTGGATTTTACATTATCATTCTAGGTCATCGATTTTGGATCTTCATGTTTCGACGATCAACGCATATACACCTACATTCAATCACGCTTCTACAGAGCTCCAGAAGTGATTCTTGGAACCAAATACGGAATGCCCATTGATATGTGGTCTCTTGGATGTATACTTGCTGAACTTCTCACCGGATACCCATTGTTGCCAGGAGAGGATGAGAATGATCAACTAGCTCTTATCATCGAGTTGCTCGGAATGCCACCACCGAAAAGTTTGGAAACAGCGAAACGTGCACGCACTTTCATTACTTCGAAAGGATACCCACGATACTGTACAGCGACATCAATGCCAGACGGGTCTGTCGTACTCGCTGGCGCCAGGTCGAAGAGAGGAAAGATGCGTGGACCACCAGAATCGCGATCATGGTCGACGGCATTGAAGAACATGGGAGACGAGTTGTTTGTCGATTTCCTGAAACGGTGTCTCGACTGGGATCCAGAGACTCGAATGACTCCAGCTCAAGCTTTGAAGCACAAATGGCTCCGTCGCAGGTTACCGAATCCACCAAGAGATGGTATGGATTCAATGGGAGGACTCGCAGATCACGATGTAGGTTTTTGTTCTTGTTCTGTTTTTGCAAAAATAGATTTCCATTCGAAAATAATTGAATATTCTAAATAAGGTGTGAAACAATTGTAGAAAAAAGCGGATTTGCCAAACATTGACTCGAATGCCAATATTTTGATGCGGAAAAAGTTTTGAAAAGAGTGCTGATGAATCGGAGATTGTAAGTATCCGTGTGAGTGCTACATCACAGCCTCTTGCAATTTTTTCTCCGCTTCCAGCCCCTTTCTATTCACTGGTATCCTTATCATTTATACCTAAATTATGTGAACACTAAAACAAGACTAATCGGGAATAATAAACGTGTGGCGTGCAATTAGAAAAGAATTTATACTGACTGATCCCTGCTAAATACTCCTATTCACCTATTTTTTTTATTCTTAGTCGATTTTTTTCAGTGAATCGTCTGCTTGTCAACGTCTCGTCTCCACTCTGCGCATAATAACCATTTTACAAGTGTCAATACGGTTCCATTTTGCATCAGCCAACTCAGCAGCCTTCTCGGTTCGACATCCGGACCGAGTATTTCTGTATTTTCCCTTTCCTGTCTCTTTCATGCTCTTGTTTCTCCAATCAGCGGGATTTCTTTTTATTTCCTATCTTTCTTGAATGCATTTTTTCCTGTCTTATGTTTTATTCCTTTTTCTAGAAATTTCTAGAAGACTAGGAATACGACATTCTAGTTGTACTTTAGAGTCTTTTTTATCTTTCCCATTTGTCTCCTCACCCTATATATTTTCTTTTCCCAACCTTAATTTATAGTTCAAGAATCACATCACCCCACGATTTATAACTAACCTACTTTCTGAAGATTCTCGTGTCTGAGCGCTTTCGAACATTTTTGATTCCGCGGAAATCAATTCTTATTTTTGCCTTGTTTTTTGTTCATTTTTTCCCAGGATAGACAGTGTCTCATTTCAATCATGACAACTTTTGTATATATACGATTCTTGTCGTCATAGATGTGCAGGTCGCATTCTGATCAGTCACTGTCTCACCCTTGACTGCACAATCTCTCTCCCATCCACTAAAAGTTCCCCCTACTTTCCTTGCAATTCTTTCCATTTTATTTTTAGCTATTGTTTGATATATTGTTGTCGTTACGGTGATAATACGCTTCCAAAGTGTACGAAATTTTCGTCGGCATTCTTATCCACTTTTCACAAAAAAAAAACCCACACCACTCTTCGTTAAAAACAGACATGTCTTTTCCTCCCATCTTGTCTCTCCCCCTGGAACCCATTTCCCTTTATATGAAACTACTCTTCTTCTTAGTTGCAATTGATTTTCATGCTCCCTGCGATTTTTGTCTGAAATCGCTTCACTTAAAACAGAGAAGCCGCTACCGCCTACCGAGAATAAAAGCTCAGAAAATTGAATTTATTTATTTTTCAAACATATACAGCTGGGAAAGACGGATAAATGGCAAAACAAAGAGAGAACAGACGAATAGCGGTAGTCGAACCAAATCTTGAACGATTCAGTTTTTGAAATCCAAAGGATGAAGACGATTTTCTATATTGAAAACAGGACAGTTGACACATCCTTTCTGCCATCCCAATCCATGTCGAACAGAAACAATCTGAAAAAACAACTTTGTTTAAGAAAATTAAAAGAATTTAAAAAAATTACCCGGTTATTATCCAACGACTGAAGATTATCCAATCGAAGCCATGGTAACAGTCGAATCTCCGCGAGAAAAGTGATAACGACGTCGAAAATAATCCTGACACACCACAAGAGGACAGCACCTCCAGCAATCGTTTCAAGACGAAGTTTTATATTTAGGTACTGAACAAAAATTGTATTTTTATGGTAATTAAGGATTAAATTTTCGATTAATGATATCATACAGGTACAAAAGATCCTGTCACAGGGTTCAAAAAAACCTTGTCAGAAATCGCGCTGCAATCTCACGTTCGGTGGGGCGCGATTTCTGACCATGCCCTTGGAAACCTTGTGAGCTGTGGCAACTACCGTAACCTACATCGGCAAGTACCGAAACCGACAACGATTTTTATTTTCCGAAACAGACGGAAATCGAGGAAAAACCAGAGATGTCCGGAATGACTTTCTTGAGAAACGGAATCCGGAATAAAATAATTTTCGCGGAATCCGGACAAATAAAAACTTCACGGAATCCGGAATGAAAAAAAAGCACGGAATCCGGAATCCGGAATTTTGAGATCTCCGATGGGCAGCAAAAAATGTAAAAAACACATTTGTGCTTTATCTTCGCATTTTCAGTCGCTACAGTTCAAACGGCAGAGAATTTATGCAGATTAACACATTTTCTGAAAAATCCGGAATAAAAAATTTTCTCGGAATCCGAACAAATGAACGATTTCCGGAAACCGGGCAAAAATATTTTTCACGGAATCCGGAATCAGGAATCAGGACATCTCTGGGAAAAACTCAAAAAGTAGAAACGTTATTAGGTTACGGTAGTTGTCGCTGTCAGACCTTTGGCTACGGCCGCTGGCATTTCTATTACCAAGCTCCGTGTTTTTGCATTTGGATTAACATTTGGGTTAATTTTTCAAGAAAGTATTTCTCAAAGAAACCTACATCATAAACATCACAGTTGATTGCGATCATTCGATTGATTCGATGATAATCTTCGGCATTGTGAAGGATGAAAAGAGAACCAACGAAAATCAATGAGACAATGAGAGTGTAAAGAGCCAAATGTCCGCCGAATTTGAAGAATTTTTGCATTCGTTTTCTTGTCATTTCTGGCTCATTGTGCATTCTAAAAATTATTTATTCTCGCTGAAATTAATAGAAACCCACTTTTCACTATGAGCAATTTGAGCCATTTTAGCAACAACTATTCCATATGATCCAAGGACAGTGAACATTGAAATTACGATTATCGTAATAGCTGTTATGATTAGAGGACGTTGGCAGTTATGATATGGGCAAACTGAAAAAATTAAATATTATGTGTCATTTACTGAATATACTACCTGTGTCCTCTTTAGACGCATCCACGATTACTGTAGTCATTGGAGCATAAGCAGCAGCATACATAATAGATAGACACCAAGTGAAACCAACTACAAGTGATAACCGACGGATACTACAAATGGATTGGAAGCCATATGGACGAGTCACACTTATCTTAAAAAGATTTGTTTCAGAACAATAAAGAGGTATTGCTCACCTGTCTTAAAATAATAACAGCAATATGAGAAGATGTCAACTGAATGACACCAAAAGTGCAAATGTACAGAAAAAGAGCTAGCACCATATAGGAAGCTGAAAATTGGTTTAAATATGATATGTGGAAGAAAAAAAACGAACCTGAATAGGAATTGGCAAAAAGAGATGCGGCAGCAATCAAGACAGAAGAGAAAATGTCGGCTGCTGTTCGGGAAATGATTAT
>NC_013487.2:10069214-10072631 GCF_000004555.2 Caenorhabditis briggsae | reverse complement strand
GCTAAACACAAAATTATTGAATTTCTAGGTGAACAAATATACAAAGCTCCGCGGCACTTCGAAACCAGTCATTTCAAAACCGTGGTAATACAGTCGAATGGATAAATTTCAGACTACAAAAACAATTTTAGGGGTTTCAAATACGCTTTTTCTGACAAAACTCATTTTGAAAATCAAAAATTTCGATAATTTTTTTTTGAAACATTAAATTTTGATTTTTTTTTTGGAACTCTGAAACCCTAAAATTGTTTTTGTAGTCTGAAATTCATCCACTTAGTATTACCACGGTTTCGAAATGACCGGTTTCGAAGTGACGCGGAGCCAATTATAAACCTGTATCAGAAGAGCCCAGGAGATTATTGGAAAATTAAGAGGGTACCTCTAATAGAAGGGCATCAAAATTCGTTTTAGGAAATAACAAACTTCTGTACGTTTTCAGTGAAAAATATTACCAATACCCCACAACTTTACAGAATTTTGTAGAAACACCACTTTTTGTACCAAAACTTGCTCAATCTTGATGAAATTTTGAGGAAAATTATCGGAAAAAATGTCCGGAAAAGGCCCTTCTAATACAGGTTTACAGTACAATCTGAAACTCACCTATACTTTCTGGAAGGAATTTTTCTTCTGAGTAAAGCATAAATGATTGCAAATAAAAGAGTTGAAGCGAAAACAAAAGAGATAATTGAAAATATTGGTGTCATGAGAAGAATCGAATTTGTTGACTGAAAAAATCCTATTTCGAAAAAATTTTATTCAAACTCAAAACACTCACTTTATCAAGTCTCGCATGTCTTCTTTCAATTTGATCTACTTCTTGCTCACTCATGTGAAGCTCACAATCGTGAGCCAGCTGCGTCAAATTGATATGAACCATTATTTCAGATGATGTTCACCGACTCTTCATTTCACGATAGAATCAGAAAATTAGCTGAAATTGTTTCTTTTTATTGAAATACAGTGTGAAAGAAAACAACACAAAAAGCGATCGAGGGGAAAGTCGAAGAAGATATTTGAAGGTGAGGAGCGAAAAGATTTCGAGTGTCTCACGCATCGACCTCAATTGGTTTTGTATTGAACTCAAATGGATATTTATGGAGAGAGGTGCCAATTTGGGAAAAAAGATGTGGAAAAAGGAAAGAAGGGCATAGAAACATGATGAATGATTACTAAGAAGAGAAATTTTATATTATAACAAATGGTGTGTGGGAGTACCAAAAAATCGGCAATAATTGCTTCCAAGTCCATTTTCAGTGATAAACTAAGCGTTGCAAAAAAGCACGAAGACGATGAGTAGGTATTTTGAAACTTTGCCAAAATACTACCCATCAAAAATACTACATCTGATATAAATTTCATCAAAATTGGAGATGGTCGATTTTGGGCGAATTTTAGTGGCCATGTACTCCCCCACATGGTGTTTTTGCACTTTTTGGACTAAAACTCATTTTGTGCTCAAGATATGCAAACTCAAACAAACATATGCAAACTCAAACAAACACCAGTGTGATTTTTTACGTTGGATTTGAATCTAAAATTATCTTGTTCACAATAATGCTAAAATTTTCACGACGACCGATTTTCAGCAATTTTTTTGAAGTCGGATGAAAAATCAATTTTTTCAGCTGAAAGGAAACGAGTTTGAATTTTGATCTCAACACAAAAAATGCTCAAAATAGTAAGGTTAATTCATTCCAAATTAAATCAAATCATTATCTTCATTTTCATTTTTTGACCAAAGTTGGTTTCGAAAATAACCCTTTTAAGGGCATCGGATTTTTTATGGCTTTAAGGTATTATAGTGAGAGTAGGTTCAAATTATCGAATTAACAAGGTTTGGTTCAGTAAACACAGGCAGATTTTTGAGAAATTTCGAAAAAAGTGTAAAAAATTCAAAAAAATGAAACTTTCTCTACTTCAGGATTACTGTAGAAAAATGATCCCAACACAAAAAATGAAGAAAAATGTACCAGAAACTGAAATCTGAAACATTTGAGTCGATATCATTATTTTGAACAAAAATAATTTTTCAGGGTTACGGTATGTCATCGCGCCCAGAAGGGAGCGTGGCCTATAAGTACTATGGCCAAAAGTCTTAAAGTAGTTTTTATATCTCCCCCCCACATACAATATCAGAGACCTTGGACCATTTTGATTTTTTCCATTGCCATCGCCTGTTGACCTGATCTCAATTCTCTCAGAGAATGTGTCTTAATACATGTATTCTCAAGACACCACCATGGACACATTTTGATTAGGTTTGGACAAAAATATTTTTCTATGTAAAACAAGATTAGCTACAAATTTTCAGAACGATTCTTCTACCGTAAAACCTGTAAAACACGCTGTCAACTTTAAGCTAGTTTTTTCTTTTCTCTTGTGCAAGATATCAGCAATTTGTCCACTGATGAAATATTTGTTATATTATGACATACAATTTCTCAGTTGAAAATTGTTTGATATCTTTCACAGGAATCGAGATACTTGAGCTCATTTTTAATGGTTATGATGGCCACCAATTGGAGAAAATACGGTATTATAACATGAACAGTCTAAAATTCCAGAATGATTAATCTATGAATAAAAATGACTTTGCAAAAGTAAGATAACTTTTAAACCGTAAAATAGAATTTATGCAGAAAGTGCAAGAAAAGTGAATGAAATTCCTCAAAAGAAAACCCAAACACAAGCCGAAAAGAAACGAAAAGTGGACAATGAAAGACGAGTCAATCGGCTCTCCCGATTCATTTCTTCCGGGGAAGCTTTCAGAAAATAGTACTATTACCTATGAGACGATAGTTTTTAAACAAACAAAAGCTCGACCTGGTACGTGAAAGGCAAGACAAGTGGTCAAACTTCTTTTGCTCGATTCCCTTTTCTCCGCGGAGAAAAAAACACACTGAAAACTTTGTTCAGCCTTTTTGATTGTTCGGTACAGGTCAATTTGGAAATTGGTCTTATAATACTGTACTAGAAAAAGGTTAAAAAATGATGAAATTGTTTGGACAGGACTACAGCTGAATAAATTTCTCAGGTTCGGGAAGGTACTATATTTTTGTAAATCTCAAATTCTTGTTTTTTTTCTTTAGTGTGTCCATGATTTTTTTTCCCCAAAAAGTTTCTCATTTTCATCCAGCAATTTTCTACAAAACGTAATTGTGTAATTTTTCCTTTTTTTTCTTGTTTGAATGAGTGAAGAGATAATAAAGATATGGAATACCATCATTTAACATTAACATTTAACATTTTCTTTTTCTTGAGGTTTTTTTTCAGAGTAAAAATACTCTATCGTTTCTATACGCTTGGAATTCCTTTTAGCACGAAATTAGTTTTCAGTGTTTTTTTTTCAGTTTTGCTATCAGCATGTCTAAAGTTTGAGAAAATTTTCAATTTTTTTCTGAAAACAGTTGTGTG
>NC_013487.2:10062331-10068904 GCF_000004555.2 Caenorhabditis briggsae | reverse complement strand
GACTGTTACCATGGCTTCGATTGGATAGTCTTCAGTCGTTGGATAATAACCGGGTAATAGTTTTAAATTCTGGGAATTTTCTTAAACAAAGTTGTTTTTTCAGATTGTTTCTGTTAGACATGGATTGGGATGGCAGAAAGGATGTACACACAAAGAGAACATTGATGAAAGGCCTTCATTTCCCCAGAATATCTTTGAGGAAATCTTACTAGGTGTTTCCTGAAGAAGTCAATTCCTCTTTTCCTCTTCTATTGTCTCTGTAGTAACTGATTCGGCCCGTTTTGCTCCCTTCAGTCTAGTTGGTCCGCTTCAGAACGGATGGAACGGTCCACAATAATATGTTATGTTTTGAAATGTATTCTATTTGGACTACTGAATCCATTATGGTTCCTTTTCTCATTTGCTTTTGAGTTTTACACCCATCTTCACCCAAGTGGACTAACTCATTTCACTTTTTTTCACACTTTCGTTGGCGCAACTTTACTATTTGTACCGGTTGCTAATGAAACAGAACAAGCAGATTTGCTTTTTGTTCACTTACACCTTGTCGTCATTTTCGTCGTAGTGTTTTATCATCAGCTGCTTTGAAAGAGGCAAAGCTCAAAAATTGAAACATGTGATTTTGGGATTTTTCGTGGTGTTACTTTCGGTTTGGACATTATTTGGATGTATAATAGCAATAGGATTCAGATACAAAGTACCGGTAAGTATTCACATTACATGACATAACTAACAACTAATTATAATTTCAGGTTTTCGGTTTAATTTACTTTCTGACGCTTTGTTCTTTACTAGCATCCTGGTTTTTGCTTTGCAATGTCTGGTCGGATCTTTATTTGATACTTCCTTCCGACAATCAACCGTTTTTTGGAATCAAAAGATATGTCGCCTTGGTTGACTTGCTGCAGCAATGGCCATATGGCAAATAATCATTTGCTGCCAGATCATTTGCTACCGGATCATTTGCTACCGGTGATCAATTGCTACCAGTTATCATTTGCTACCAAATGACCATTTGCTACCGGTGGTATGTCGCTACTAAATTAACTGCTATCAAACAAGGAGCCTGATGTTGAACATAAACTGGCAAATGGTCAATAGGATGGGATCTGACAAGTTGATAGTTAGGAACAATTGCTATATGTCTAGTTGATATGACACAGTTTCTATATTTTCTCTCAGAAATATTCAGATTCTGAAATTCTGAAATCCTTCATATATTATGAGATTTGGAAATTCTCAGACTCCGAAATTCTGAAGTTCCGAAATTCTTAGATTCCGAAATTCTGAAATTCCAAAGTTCTGAAACGCTAAGAATTCTGAGATTTTCAAGCTCTGAAATTCAGAAATTCAGAAACTCCCTCACAATCAGAAAAAACTGTACCCCCGAATCCCGAGTGTTGTACCCCTAAATGAAATCAGTTGTACCCCCCGAGTTTTTGGCCTGAAACAAGGGAGCCGATAAAATTTACAGTTTTGTGGCACAACTGTAAGACATGGATTGGGTCATAAAAGCCCCATTATTCACACACAGCAACGTGTACCTTTCATATCAGTTGTGTCTTTGAAATCTGGAGAAAATAAAGAAACTGTGTCATATCAACTAGACGCAATTGTTCCTAACTATCAACTTGTCAGATCCCATCCTATTGACCATTTGCCAGTTTATGTTCAACATCAGGCTTCTTGTTTGATATCAGTCAATCTAGTAGCAACATACCACCGGTAGCAAATGATAGCTGGTAGCAATTGATCACCGGTAGCAAATGATCCGGTAGCAAATGAATATTTGCCCGACTTGCTTCATTAATCAGTCTCAATTGCCTCATCCTTTTTAACAGTGAGTTCGTTTTGTAAATGTAATCAGGTCTGTAGGCGAAAAAAAATTGCAAAAAAAGATTCTACCTTTTTAAATAAAAAAAAATGATTTTGTGAGTTGATCCACTTGTTTAAAAAAAAACAGAGACAAATGTTGCCGTCCTGCTCAATCTGCGCAAAGGTACCTTGTTTTGTCTTTTTTTCTAGTCTAAGTAGGCAAGATACATTTTTTGCTACCAATATCTAACTATAAGGAAAATCGATCAGACACATCGGGTACTCCCCTTTGATCACCATTAACTTCAAAATCAACAAATGTATTTGTTCATAATTTTCAGAAATTCTGGCCACTCTGTTGTCTATTACTCTTCGCCTCTTTCGTTTTCTCATGTAATCTATGGTCCTGTTTCTTCACAGAATCATATATTCTCTGTGAACACCGGAGACACGAATGGGATATGCTAGAGTCACCAATAGATGGAGTCATTTGCCACGTGGCAGTCAGAAGAAGTTTAAGAAGAACGGAGGTTCGTACAAAACTTCCAACTGGCTTTCAATTCGATGATGTGCTGGATATTAACGAGTTGCATCTCATAGGGTTTCAGAAGACAATTGAACTTATGTGTTGTACATCGTTAGACTGCTTATTTTAATAAATAATAAATTGTAATACAATGTGCTTCATATTTATACGGTCACATGTAGTACAGGGTGGCTAATAAGTATATGGTTTTTTGTTTTGGTGTGTCTCGGAAAAATATTGGCTTATGACATTGGAACTAAGTTTATTTTCTGATAATATGGTCTAACTTATAGAATTTGAGAATTTGAGAATCTTCAAATTCATAAATACGAATTTTGTAAATCCCTAAATTTGGAATAGACGAATCATAGAATTTCCGAATTCTAAATTTTTGTTTTTTCTAAGTTTCAAAACTTCTGAATTTCCGAATTCTCAATTTCTAGATTTCTAAGTTTCTAAACTTTTTAGTTTCTATGAGTTTTTGTACTTTTTTACAGCAAGTTTTCAATTTTCTAATATCTGAAATTTCGAACTTCTGAATTTCTGTAACTTTGATTGTTTTTAAACTCAAAATTCCACATTCCGGAGTTCGAGACTTTTAAATCTGTCAATTTTCAACTTTCCGACCTTCTGAATTTCTGAACTGTTCGAATTTTCAGAATTTCAGAACTTTAGGATTTTCAGAGTTTCGGAATTTTACAGTTTCAGAATTTTTGAGATTTGGAGTTTCGGAGTTTTCGAAATTTTACATGTCTGGATTTCTGGATTTCCAAATTGGAGAAAATGAGATTTTGAGAAGTTCAGAATTTCAAAAGTTTTTTTTTCAATTATGTTTTTGGACAACACGAAATCAATTGCTCTTTTGCTCTTTCGAAACATTCTCACCAATACTCAACTCTCAGTTCTTTTCTCACCTTTTTTTCTCACTGCCGGAAGTTGTTCCAACACTTTTCTTCTGTTTTTGTTCTCTCGATGTTCCTTTCCATATAAAACCTCTTCTTTTTCCTGATCCTTCTTTTCTAAAGCAGATCATGCAAATGTTAGAGAAAAAGAGCACATACGAGTCTCTCTTCATCTCTTTTCGTTTTCATTGTTACCACGACAACACAGCTGAAAAGTGAGAGCTCCGTTTCTCTCCTCTTTTCCTCTTTTCCTACTTTTTTTTTGACTTCCTGACATTGATCGTTCCAGATGAGTGATTTTTAAAAGTTTATTTTTATAAAAGAGTACACTTCATCAACAACTTTCATATAATTATTACCTTTCGTATCCTTTTTGCACCCTTCAATTTTCTTTTTTTTTTCTAAATTTCAAAACAAACTTCAGATGATGAACCACAGCCAGCCAACGGTTCGAATGAAACCTGATAAACAACTTGATTGTAATTTAAGTCAAGATGATGGTGTCTGGATGATGGCTTCTAGTTTTATCATTTTCACAATGACTGCTGGATTTGGATTGTTAGAATCTGGAAGGGTTTCTGCGAAGGACGAAGTCAACTGTATGGTTAAAAATGTGTTCGATGTGATATTTGGAGGTAAAGTGTAATCAGAATTTTTCAAGTTTTAATGTTTAATTCTGAAGGTCTTGCATATTGGATGTTTGGTTACGGCTTGACATTCGGGGATTCGAAACATCAATTCGGTCGATATTTTGGATTCGGAGACTTTTTCTTCGATCCTGAGAGAGTTTCAGATGATGATTCCACAGATGAGGTTGACAAGAAAAATTATAAAATTAATGCTAAATATTAATTCTTCAGAAAGGAATCTCCTACTCCCTTTTCATTTTCCAAATGAGCTTTGCAACGACAACATCAACCATAGTTTCTGGTAAGATTAAGAAATTCTTCGGATATTAAAACCTTTAATCTATTTTCTTTCAGCTGGCATGTCAGAAAGAATTCATTTAAAATCTCACTGCTTCATTTCCTTCTTTATCACAATTGTCCATTCCGTGGCTGGTCATTGGGTATGGGATCAAGAAGGAATATTTCGAACGATGGGAGTTGTTGACTCTGCTGGATGTAGTGCGGTTTGTTATTATCATTATTACTCCATAAGACTAGTAAACTATCGAAAAACCTGTATTAGAAGGGCTCTTTAATAGAAGTGCCCTCCGATAGTGGCTTAGAAAAATAGAAAGGCCCTCAGTGATGAAAGGGTCCCCGTCAAACTGTGTTGTTTGCAATGAAAATTTTCCATACGTTTTCAGTGAAAAATATTCCAGAAACTTCACAATTTCACAGAAATTCTTAACCGCCTTTTTTTTTCGTAAAAAAACTTGCTCAATTTTGATGAAATTGATAGATTTCCATAAATTTTGAATGAAAATTCGCCGGATTTTTCGATGAAAACGTTTAGAAAATTTGAGGGGCCCTCTAATTTGTCGGTCTCTGTAATAGAAGATACCTTGTAACACTATTAGAGCCGGCCCTTCTGATACAGGTTTTACGATATTCCTTTTCAGGTGCATTTAGTTGGAGGAGTATCTGGACTTGTTGCTACGTTGTACTTGACACCCAGGAGAAACCGATTTGCGAAGAATGGAATACGAACTGTCAGTGATCCAACTAAAGCTATTCTAGGGTTTTTAATGATTTGGTGGGGTTGGTTGGCGTTCAATACTTCATCGAACTATGCAGTCACCCATGGACAATGGACAGAAGGAATGAGATCTGCCGTTGGAACCATTTTAGCATCAGCTGGCGGAGGTATGATTATAAAAATAGGAGCATTGTGAATAGGTTTTATCCAGGCGTCGTGACAGTTGTAATAACTCGGATGGCAACAAAAAAGATCCAGATGGATATGTTGATCGATGGAATGCTGGCTTCTCTAGTAGCCAGTACTGGGGGATGTCTTTATTTTACACCTTGGCAAGCTACTCTGGTTGGTGCAATCGGTTCTTCTCTTGCTCTTGCCGCATACCCAGTAACTGAGTGGTTGAAAGTAAAATTGATTTGAAATTTAAATTGTGATTTTAAAAGTTTAGATCGATGATCCAGTTGGAGTGTTTCCGGTACATGTCGTTGGATCTATTTGGGGAATGATTGCTCCTGCGATTTTTGTTAAGCGAAGGCAAATGAACTTTGGACCACCTGAATGTAACTATCAAGTATGTTTTTTTGGGAAATTTTTCATCAAGTTCGCTAATTTCAGGCGAATGAAGAAGTAAACGGGTTACTGTACGGAGGAGGTTTCCAACTTCTGTTTCTACAAGCATTTGTAGTTTTTGTTATTGCAACCTACAGTGCAATTTGTTCATTCATTATTCTATTTGTATGTTTCAAAAATTGAAGTTTTGCGAATTTCCCTTTACTTTTTTCAGTTGATTCATCATTCTCCTATTGGCCTACGCGTGGATAAATATCAAGAAGAACTCGGTGCGGATCTCATTGAACACGGCCTTGCTGGTGTCAATGTAATGGCATATACCCTTGAAAAGAAGCTGGATACAAAGTAAGTTACAGAACTTTTTTAAATGAATGGCTAAATGGTTTTTTTTCAGAACTTTATCTTCCGTATTGATGATAATTGTTCGTTGGAGAGCGAAAGCAAAACTAGGAGCAATTCGAAGAAAACAGGTTCACGATAGCGGATTGGTGTCGCCAAAACCAACTGAAAATGTGGAGATGAATGTGATTCATCGGAGACATTAGATAGTTATTTTCTTGTTTTTTGAATTTGTAAATCCTGAATCCCTGTGAGTTTTTGATCACGAGTCATGAATAAATAATTCAACCGTATTTCTCAATAATTTTCCCATTTGAATCTGTGGGAACTGTTCTCCAGTTCTCATCATTTTCAAGCCGACAAAAAGACACCCACTTTTGGTTCCCATTTACTCTTTTTGCTTCTCCTCTATTCTTTTTTCGGTTCATTTCATCGTTTTGGTATCGTATGCGGACCGTTCTTCTTCTCCTTCTTTTCGCTTCGGCGATTGGTAAGTTTTGGTCTCGGCCAATCAGAGTAATAAGAGCTTTAATACTCTTTAATCCATTTTCAGAGGTGCTCTGTGAGGAGTTCTCGGAACAAGGAAAACTGAATCTGTTGAATGCTCATAATGAATACCGTTCTCGTCTCGCGCAAGGTCAACTTGTGGTTCGTGGAGTCAAGAAACCATCTGCATCTCGAATGAGGAAAATGGTAAGAATAATTGTTCCTTTCAAAGAACAGGAAATTTTACAGAGTTTTTTTTGAAATTTCGAGACATTCCCTATACTTTTAAAG
>NC_013487.2:10058894-10061794 GCF_000004555.2 Caenorhabditis briggsae | reverse complement strand
GTACCCCTGAGCTGCATGTCATGAGTTCAACCCCTCATGGGGGTTCTCTATGCAAAATATCAGGAAAACTTTTTTTGGTGCTTGGCCTCCTTTAAACAATTTAAAAATATAATTTCAGTCTTGGAGTGATAAAATAGCTACCGCAGCTCGACTCTTTGCGGAAACTTGTCCAAAAAACCATTCTGACATCAAGCAGCTAGGTGAGAACATTTTCTGGCACTACTCGACCACTCTCAGCACTCCGGAAGAATACGTAAAATGTTTTACAATGCTCCATGTATTCCTTCAATTCAGGCAACACAAGCTCCTCAAAAATGGTGGCAAGAGTTTGAGATAAGCGGATGGACCTCTCTGATATACAATTCAGCAGCTCAAAGATTCCAAATTGGACATGCTATTCAAATGGCTTGGCAAGACACAAGTAAAGTTGGATGTGGTTACTCGAAGTGCTCCGTGGGAGCTCCTGATCAAACACTCGTCGTCGTTTGCCGCTACTTCCAAAAGTATAAAGTACTCATATGAATCTCAGATATAACTTTAATTTTCAGAGGCAACATTGAAGGACTGCCGATTTACGACGAGGGGAAAACCTGCTCGAAATGTCCAAAGCACTACCAAAAGTGTCCATTCGGATTGTGTGAGAAGGAAGGAATTAACACTGATTGAACATATTTATCTAATAAAACTATTTGCATTGTTGAAGATATTTACAGATAAACATAGGGATCCTAAAAATCGTTGTCGAATTCTTTAGCCACACCTCGGGTTTTTTGAGTTTGAAAACTGTATCCTAACCAACAGAAAATCAGTATAAAAGTAAGGGTCAAATGGGCAAACAAGTTCAATTTCAAAAATAAATATGAACTTTTACTTCCGGTTATTTCCTCTGCTCGCTACTTTATTTCCAGGTGGGACTCTTAACTCTATTTCTCCATTCAGAATTGTTCTGTAACTTCTCTGAAACTAGAAAAAGTTAGGACGATTTTACTCATCAGTTCCCGAAGTATATGGGCTCAAAGTTACCAGTTTGAGTAGCCTTCTATTATTGTTGTCCGAAAAAAATGGAGTTAGAGAGTATTTTTTGCAGTCTGAATACGGTAGGCGCATCGAAGCGACAAGCCTAAATAGCACATACTCGGTGAAGACGCAGAGAATTTTTTTGTTCAACTGCCTGCGTCTCGACTCCAATTTTTTCGCACAACAATAATATTAGAACCGGTAACCAGCCTTTCTAAATTTTCATAGAATCTGTTTTGTGAACAGCTAATCTTGTTTATCACATTATGCCAAATTTTTGCAAATCATTCTCGAATAAGTTTGTTTTGGTCAACAAACTTTTAATTGATCCAGATGGATTTTGTTGTTGTTGTCTAAAAATCGTATTCATGAAATATTAAAATTGACCAATCCAATTGTCATTGTTATTGCGATCAGCTCTGGAAATCAATTTGTTCTATTCAAATTAATTCTATAAATAAGTGAACAGAACAGCTGAAAACTATCAATCCACTTACCGTAACATGTATTCAATCATTCCTCTTATTCTATTGTTCACTGCAGTGATCACTGGTAATTTTGGTCACTACCCTTTCTGAAAAGCTTCTCACCTCTAATATTTAGGTTCATATGCTCAATTCACTTCTAATGGATCACAAGCAATAGTTGATGCACACAACAAATTGAGATCTTCAATTGCAAAAGGAACCTATGTGGCGAAAGGATCGAAAAAGCCTTCTGCATCTAATATGAGAAAAATGGTTGATTTTAGGTAACGTAGTAAACCTAAAAAATACTATTTTCAGGTTTGGGACAATTCTGTTGCCACATCTGCGCAAAACTATGCAAACGACTGTCCAAAAGGTCATTCTGGAGCAAGTGGACTCGGAGAAAACTTGTATTGGTCGTGGACTTCTGGCAATGTTTCTTCACTCGATACATATGTGATACCAAAAAAGCATACAAAATACATCTCTTGAGTTTCAGGGAACAGTTGCGTGTGTAGAATGGGAAAAGGAATTCCAAGATAATGGATGGACATCCAATACCATGAACAGTGCTCTTTTCAACAGTGGAGTGGGACATGCAACTCAAATGGCGTGGGCAAATACTAGTTTGATTGGATGTGGAGTCAAGAACTGTGGACGAGATTCTTCAATGAACAACATGTTCAAGATAACGGTTGTATGCCAATACAAGCCACCGTAAGTTGATTTTTCAACCATCGAATCGGTACAGTTGTATTTCAGAGGAAACTACATGAATCAACCCATTTATGAGCAGGGATCAACATGTTCCAGCTGTCCTTCATCTACCAAGTGTGAAACAGAAACTGGACTGTGCGCATAATTTATGATGCCACCTTTCGCAACGACTTTTGGTCTTTATTTATTTGTTTGTTTCTTCACGGAAGGGTACGATACCTCAATAAGCTTTCTAAATTAAGCTTTTTAAAATGTTATTCTTGCTTTGCAAATAAATTATTTATTGAACAAGACAAATTAGCATAAATTTGAAAATCTGTAGGACCTATCAAAGATTTATTTTGACATGTATTTATAAACATTTGAATAACATATTTTTGGTCGAACAGTCAGTTTTCCGTAATGAATTTTTTTGAACAATGTAAAAATCAAAAGGGAAATTATCATCAAAGATTTGGGATCTAAATACAGTTGATCTCAATCTCAATTTCCTTTTTCTTCTCTACTGGGGTTATTCACCAAAATGTAGAAAAATTCGGAGAAATGGAGAAAATTTCGCAGAACCTCGGAAAATGAACCAATCTCGCTGAAAATTCGGAGAAAATCGGAGAAAATTATAGAGAGCATATTTACAAAATTTGGAGTCAGAATATCCATTTTGACCATTTCGTCCGAAATCCCAGGGTACCGAGCTCGAAT
>NC_013487.2:10046670-10058794 GCF_000004555.2 Caenorhabditis briggsae | reverse complement strand
AAAATAAGAATATTTTAAGGTTACGGTAGTTGTCGCTGTGGGACCTTCGGCCACGGCCACCGGCGTTTCTCTTCCACAACTCCGACGTTTTTTTTGAACCCGAATAATATTGAATATGTTTTTCAAATTCAGAATCGTTGGAGGAGTTATATGAGTACAGTTAGAAAATCAGCGCATTCCGTATAGAACCATTTCAAAATCGAGGTCCTACAAAATGGTCAAAGTTTCATTTTTCCAGCTGAAGTATACAGTTGCACATAAATAGTGACATTTTTCAACATTCTTAAAATCAAATTCTTCCTCTCATACAATCAAATTCTTTGGTTTCAAATTCACTTGCTTCCAATACCGTTTCATTTTCCAAATCCTCAAATTCTTTCATCGGATTCATATCCTCCTCTTCTTTTCAATTTCTTACTTTTTTCTCACTTTCTTCAACTTTTTCATCACTCCCGAACCCGTCAAATCCGATAAGCCAGTCCGATTAGTGCACCGTCCATTTCACCCCTTTCACCTCCTGAGAGGGGTGAAATTTTCCGTCATCCATGTACTTTTTTACCGTTTTACTTTTCATGTTCTTCTCGCTTTCTCGCCTTCTGGCTTCCCCCTCTCCTCTCTGGTCTTCATTCATCGAGGTCATCGGCGAGAATCACAAAAAAGTGGGCGGAGTCTCGTTTGGGAGGGAGGAGGGAAGAAGGGGATGGTTAGCCATCTCGAGGATTGGAAGAATGAAAAAGAAATAAATGGATTTTATACTTCTTTTCACCATATTTTACCCGATTCTGCTACATGGTTCTTTTTCTTACTTTGATTGGATTTTCAGATTTCCGACGCCATGAAGCGTTGGATTCTCATTTTTTATACGATATTCATACTTGGAAAGTTTGCAAACAGTCAACCTCAACCGCCACAACAGCTGCAAGTATGCCTTCGTGGTAAGTTGAAGTTAATAAAAATCATTTTGTCTTTTCTTTGTGCCAATCTTTCTTTGTGCCAATCAAAGTCTTTGCTGAAAATTTAACTTTGAAAGTCTTGCGAATTTATGATAGCTCGCTTTAAAGTAGCGAAGTTTCTCTTTTTGTTGCATTTGGTATTTATAACTAGTCTCCTCCAATTATTTTGAATATCCGAAAAATTTTTCGCAAACTTTAAACTTAATAGACCAAACTAAATAGAAACATCTTTTCGTAAAGAACAAATCGCATTTATTTATGTATTTAATAACAAGTACAAGACAACTAGAATGAAAAAAGAAAGGAGAAACGAGAGGGAGATCACTTTCGCTTTTCGCTAATTTTGTGGTTAGTTTTGACTGTTCGGAGACTTCCTGCCTTCTTGTTCATACGATCGCCCGCCATTTTATTATGAACTTGATGGTTGTGGACTGGTGGTATTTGAACCTCAAAGAAGAGAAAACGTGGTTGAATATGGGTCAGACTGGCTATAAGTTTTTGAGGGAAAACTGTTAGATGGATAGAAAAAATTGGAGTTATAACGTTTTTTGGACGAGCTATGGGTAAACCAGGGATGTTCGGAATGGCCTTTTTCGGATTTTCGGAATTTCGGAAATTCAGAATTTTCCGATTTTCAAAAAAAAAATAGAAAGATTTCAACAGCGCAAAAAAATCAAAATTAATTCTGTTCCAGACACGCAGGTAATTTTTTCCTGACATACTGTAGTCGAAAAAATTTTAGTTCCGAAAAAAATGCTTCGAAAAAATTCCGACCGGAATTTCATTCCGAACTTTTTTCTCGGATGTTCATTCCGAAAATGATCGGAATTTTCGAAATTTTCGGAATTCCGAACTCCGTTCCGAACATCCCTGGGGTAAACACGAGAGCTTACAGGATATCTACCCATATTGTCCGAAATCTCGCCCCAGATTTTAGGCCAAACGAAAGTTAATAACTTCAAAGGGAGCGTTTGACCTGTGCATTTTTATTCAATGCGCGATTTTTTTAACTCATCGCGGTACGTTTGATACTCAACCAACGAAAAAAAGAGTATCAAACTCACGTTCGCTGGGGCGCGATTCCTGACCAAACTTTTTGAAAACCTGTGGAGATATTATGCAATGGTATATTAGTTTTTGATCTTCTGACTTTTTAAAAGAAACACTTTAATTAGAACCATTGTAAAACCTTTTGTAAATTCATTAGTTTTTAAACAGTTCTATTATAGATAATTCAATGTTAGTTCAGATTATGTTTTAGCGTTGTGGAACCTTTTCTCGAATACTATACGATAACGAAGCCATATCAGTTCCACCTTACCCTTACTAACAATTTCTTTTTTCTTCTTTTTCTTCCATTTCATGTATAAGTAAAGAATCTATTTTTCTCTCAATTCCCTTGTTCATCAATCATTCTTTCGCAAATTAGCGGCTAGTCAAACCCTCCTATTATGCATCTCCTTTTTTTGGCTAACCGCTTCTTATTGAAAAGAAAAAGAGATAACAGCATAAATTATGGATCGTCCGACACTCTTCGATGACAATTATTATGATGCCAATGTGTCAAAAAAGGAACAAAAAACGGGATTCCGATTGAGATAAATGTGTTGAGATCTTGCGTATGGCGTTGTTGCATAAATAATATCTTCTCATGTTTTTCTATATTTTTCGGGAAGAAGAGTTTTTGAATTGCGGACTGTAGAAGACACATCCTCCTCTCCTTTGCTTCCTGTTCTCATTTAATCTCAGATTAGCATGTATTTTT
Source organism: Caenorhabditis briggsae (assembly GCF_000004555.2). Taxonomy (NCBI): domain Eukaryota; kingdom Metazoa; phylum Nematoda; class Chromadorea; order Rhabditida; family Rhabditidae; genus Caenorhabditis; species Caenorhabditis briggsae. The sequence continues at coordinate 10,056,076 of NC_013487.2, read as the reverse complement.
GAAAATAGAATGAAAGTGAATGAATAGGCGAAACGAAGAGTCATGCTGAGAAAAAAGAGTGACAATGAGACTGTTCCTGAATTTTAATTGGATTTGGAAAAAGAGAAAATTAGGTGTTGAACTGTGACAGCTTTAGCAGTTTTAGGATTAAAGGGTGCCGTACAGTTACTCGGACTTATAAAAACGGGACATAAATATCTTGGAACACGAAGAGTGGTAGAAATATAATTTTACATCTAATTCAAAACTTCTGAAATTTTCAAAGCGCTTCCCAAAGTGTAGGTATTGTTATGATTTTCCAAAGATGAACGACGAATGTTTCTTGTGATTTTCATGAGATGAAACAACTTTGACAAGCGAGAACTCAGCTCAAAGTTGATCAAATAATTTGAAATTTGGCCAGTTTACTGATGAATTGTTTGAATTTTAGCACTGCAGATTTTAGCTCAGTACAACGCTTTACTCAAATTTTATGCTAGTACAAACTTTAGTCTGAGTAATTATACGCTACTCTGTACAAGTGTTAAAAAGGTATTTAAAATCAGGAGCTAACAAAACATGTTTTAGATTTCACAACAGAAATGATTTATATTTCAGACATAGAAGAAGATATCTGCCCTCAACGAGAAGGGTATGATGCTGAATGTGATACAAGATGTGGCCAACTTTATCCAATGAGAATCGGCAGTGGATGTCGAACTAGACAGACTGGTATTAGATTATCTATTATTTTGAATTCTTATTCTTAATTTTCTAGGTCAACTTCTTTCCTTTTTTGGAATCCGTTCTTTTGTATGCACATGTCATTTATCTCCAATTGCTTGTGCAAATCCACAATTCGCAGTTCATCCATACCATACTCTTGTGGTTCAACAGCACTCTCATCTGAATCCAATCCAACAACTACCACAAAATTGTGGCTCTCCAATGGTAGAATTAGAACGTTTACTACAATTCAAATATTTTTATTCTTAAATTCAGCCTGCATCCCTTTCTTGTCGAGACGCGTCGTTATGTAGTTCATGGCAGTACTCTCGAGAGTTTGAATGGTACTCTGGACGTCCGAATGTATTGGCCCGACCCAGAGAATTACCTGGTTGGTGCTAATTGTAGAGAAAAATCAAATGAAGTTTACAGTAGGCGAATTCCTGGCTGGAACAAGTCAACAAGGCGCCACATGGGCCACTATTTCAACATGCGATGCACTTTGTTCAACGACTTCAGTCAACTTGACGGCAAAAGTTTGGAGACCTCCAACGGTTATTGTAGAATTGTGCTTCAAGTAATTTTTATCCGATTTCCATGAAGAACCTGAAAATTCCAGAGAAAAAGAAACAACAATGTGTGCCCCTGTTCATGCGTCGAACGGTCATTTGATCAACGAAATCATTCCAGAAACTAACTATTTTCAGGTTAGATTAGTTTGTATATTATTGAAAGAAATCTTGTCGTTTCCAGGTAATGCTTCGTTTTTCCAACGTTACTGCTGGTGAAATGATCCTTCTTGATGACCTGAAAATTGACTACCAACCATGTCAGAAGAAGAGCAAAAGCGTGGCAGCAACGGTTCTCTCGGTACATGTTTCAGCTACTTTATTCAATTGTAAAACTTTCATATTTTCAGACAAATGTAAGTACAGTCACTCTAAAGTCTGGAGGTCTCCCAATAACTTTGATAAATCCGAATAAGGGAGATCCTCGAATGGTTCAACATCGAATGTGTCAAGATGGTAAGTGTTATGATTCATTCTGATACAAACTTATGTAATTCTAGGGGAATGCGAACATAAACCTCATCACTCTGCATTCCATTCTTCTACTGCAAAAATGTGTGTTGGAAGACCAGGACTGGCATACTGTAGACAGAAATGTAGAGCTTTGGATGCTTCGGAGTAAGTGTGTACCGTTAAACCTGTAATATTTAGAAGGGCCGTTAGGAATCCTTCTGTTAGAGGATTTACGGTGGAATTCAGCTCATCAGATGACTTTCACTTTTTTAAAGATTATCAGCAAAATGTCTTCGACAACGAGAGAATCCACTAATCAAAAAGTGCATCTGCCACGTCAGAAGATCTCCAGTTAAAAGAATCGAAGGAGGAGTTATAGAACCAACTACAGTATCCCGAGAAGTTGAAATGAATAGAGTGTTGGCTGATGATGTTACATCAATGGTACTGTCAGAAAAATTAGATGCTTTTTGTTTAATTTGAATTTTCAGACTAACTTTCCTCCATCGGCTACTACAGTAGTCACAGAATCGCCATCCACCACAACAAAAGTCGTGATGATGGATATTCAAAATGAGGAAAAAACAGAAGAAGAAACTGCGAAAATTATAGTTTTAGAAAGACCTAAACATCCGTTGAGATGTGAAGAAACTAATTGTAATTTCGAGAAAGATACCAAATGTGGATGGGCGGATTTGAGAATGTTAAGCAGACATTTTAATAACATCAGTGTTGCGATGAAGAGAGGAGATGGTTAGTTTTTTATTAATGGGATAGTCTTTTAGCGAAGGATGAGCAATGAGGAAAATTTCAGAAAACCGCTATGGCATATCTCGTTTGGAATCGAAATCCTATTCTGGTTTACTCTATAAAGCGTCACTGATTGGTCCAATTCAAATGTCTATCGACGTTTATCCATCTCATGAAATTGATGTTAGAATTTGTGTTCAGAATTTGAGAAAATGCCAAACTCAAACGATTGCTCCTCGTTCGTGGAACCGAATTTCCGCCAGAATTAAAGTTCAAAGCACCGAAAAGGTTAGTTTTCCTTCTAGGGGCTGGTACCAAGGTCCCACAACGACAACTACAGTAACCTAAAAATATTTTCATTTTCTGAATTTTTTCTCGATTTTCGTGCGTTTTCAGTCAACCTGTTTGCTACGGAAAAGTTTATTTTCCGATTTGTTCGGGAAAAATAAGGAAAAACTCGACGACGAAAGGTAAAAACGAGAAAAATAATCCGGAAAACTTTTTAAATGATTAGGTAACGGTAGTTGTCGTGGGACCTTCGGCCACGGTCACCGGCGTTTCTCTTTCACAGCTCCGAATGGTTTTTTTTTCAGATCTTCGTGTTATTCTATAACAATGCGATGGAGACAAAATCGATTGCAATCGACAATATTTTGGTCAAAAATGGTGCTTGTATATAATTTCGAAACTCCAAAAAACAAATTGGCCCAACCACAGAATCTCAATCAGAAATGCGGGATAAATCACTCAACGAATAACTCGATGAAAAAAATTTTAATTTAATGAGCACTAATAAAGTATATTTTATTGTGATCCTCTTTCCCATTATAAAAAATGACTCTGAAAAAGCGAAATTTGTTTATGGGGTATTCAACTCAACAAAAAATGAAAAAAAAACAACAGATAACTGGAAAAGTGTAACAATAAAAATAACAATAACAATTCAAAACGAGCAACAGAAAGCAAGAAATTAATCCTTTTCATCATCGGCAATTTGCAGTTGTTGCTGGAATTCTTCGGTTTGAGCCTTCGATTTTTTAGATCCTTTCTTGTTTCCAGAAAACTTTTCAGCAGTTTTCTCTCGCAATTCCTCAACGGTTTCATCCTCTTTCGCCCATTCCAAAACGAGACGTCGTCCGTATAAATGGGTTGAGTGAACAAGAGAATCGAATGCACGGAAAGCTTCGTCAGTTGAGATGAATTCGACGAAACCAAATCCACGATGCTGTAGCTTTTGTCCTGGTTTTCGTGGAATTCTGATACTTTTGGCAGCTCCAAACGTCTCGAAAAGAGTCTCCACTTCTTTGATAGAAGCTTCGAATGGCAAATTTCTAACAAGAAGTTTTGTGCATTCTCCTTGCTCTTTCTGCTTGACATCTTTTCGTTTGAGAGCTCCTTTATCCACGTTCTGTTAAATAAAATACATAAAACTGATGAATGAAAAAGACAATTCTTACCTCTCTGTGAGAAATCTTCAATTCCAAAGAGTGACCATCGAGAAGTTCACCTTGCATCTCTTTCAATGCGTTTTTCGCATCGAGAGCAGTGTAGAACTGTACGAATCCGAATCCCATTGAAAGAGGTTTCGTAGGTTCGGCTGGATTGAGTTTCTTGGAGATTTGAGCATTCTTGACCAAATCACCATAACGTTTCCTGTAAATATCAACATTAACCGAACCGAGAGGAGTTCTTTACATACCGGAAAAGAGATCCTAAACCATCGTCTGTAGTGTCGAAAGCAAGATTTTTAACGAAAATGGCACTGCCAGACTCGATTTCTCTTTCTGGCTGTTTCTTTTCTTTCTTCTTCTTCTTTTCGACGGGCTCCGACTCTTTTGTTTCTTCCACTTCATCTTCGTCTAACTTCTTATCTTCCTCTGTTTCTGTTATTCCTTGCTGCCTGTTTTTCCTCTCCTTTTTCTTCTCCTCATAAGTCATTTCTCTCTTAGACTTTTTTGGTTTTGTATAATCTTCTGATTTTTCCTGTTCTTCTTCTTTTGGTTGTTCAGTGGCTCCCATCACGTCATATGGAGCCCATTCAAGATACAATGGCTGACTTCTGAATCGGGAATAGGCTAACGCTCGGAAAGCCTTTTTAGCATCAACAGGGTTTCCCATAATGACGAGAGCACTGACACCGCCTTCAGAAGGCATCAATACTTTCTGACAATCACCGAATTTTTCAAACATTCTTTGAAGCTCTTCAGTTTCTACACCAGCTGGCAAGTTCTTCGCCAACATGACAGTATCACTTCGTTTTTCAGCAGGCTTTGAGAATGCGTCTAACTTCACACCGTTTTCCAGGAAGAAATCACGAGTTTCGCGAACAAGACGTGTTTCGGCAAGAGCTAGACGAACTCCAGCTGACTCACCTAAAATATAAAATTGTTAGTGGTTTTTCACAAATGAGAAATATTACCTTGGTCACTTGTCAGCAAATCCGATTTTTTAACATTCAAACGTTGTGCCAATGTATCTGCAATCGCGTTAGCGCCCAAAAACAAAGCATTCCATGAGTGAGCTGTTTTGCCAGCAGAAGCCTTCTTCTCTTCTTCCTTTTCATCCTTGAACGTCTTCTTTTTCTTCTCTTTCTTGACAGCGGCTTTCGTTGGATTGTCTGGATCGTCTGGAGCAGTTTCCACAGTTTCTTGATCTTCAGCAGGCGTATCACGCTTTTCGTCTCCAGGAAGAATATGCATCATACGTCCTTTGAAAACGTATCCGTCAAGAGCCGAATAAGCAGCGACTGCCGCCTCGGGGAAAACGAATTCAACGATTGCAAAACCTTTACAGCTACCAGTCTTCTTATCGATAATGACCTGAACTTCCGAAACCTCTCCATACTTTTTGAAAAGAAACTGAAGGTCGTCTTCTTTTGTAGCGTATGGCAAATTACGTAGAAACAGTCGGCCTGTCTCGAGGATCTTTTCACGAACCGACTCTTCCTCTTTGTCTCGGCTCTCCAACGAAGCTCCGTGCTCTTCGACATGTTCTTTTTCTGGTTCGGCTGTCTCGATCTGAAATTATCTCACATCAACAAACGGAAAATTTAGAGCAGCTTACTTTTTCGATTGCAATTTTAAATCCTCCTAAAAACTGTCCGTCCTTTTGAAGAGCTCTTCGGACATCTGGTGGTCTGTTGAAAGAAACAAATGCTGCAGCAACATCGTCATTCCGGGCGATTTTCATAGCTTTCACACGAATTGGATTGAGCCATTCCTTGATATTTTTACCTTTTGCGGAGCTCGGCAGTCCGGAGAAAATTAAAGAGAGTGAAGTATCACCTGAAACATCGAACTTCAGAATATGAATATAGAATCTGAAAAAAAGGTGGTACGACGGATTGGAGATTTCCTAAAATGAAACTGTAGCAAAATGAACATTTCCTAAATCAAAATGGTTCCAAATTGAAAACTGTGCGAAATCAGAACTGTCCGGAAGTATAAATTGGACGGAACAGAAATGCCTAGAGTGAAATTGTCCCGTTTTGGACAGCTGTTAGCGCGAGCGCTCTATTGCTAACAGCTGTTTAAAACGGGGCAGTTCTACTTTAGAACAATTCCACTTTCGCTTTTTCTGCTTTCGGACAGTTTTCATTCCGTAAATTTTTCAATTTGAAAGTATTTCGATTCAGAAACATTTCATTTTGCTACTATTTCATTTTGGGAAATGTCCGATCCGTCGTACCACCGAAAAAAGCTTCACCTTCAACACCTTCCATAAGTTCCTTCATCAGTTTTTTTGCTTCTGCGGACTTGTCTTTGCTCAATTTGACTTCTTTTTCAACAGTTACACCTTTCGCTTCCATGAATTGATCAAACTTCTCGTCATTTTTCTGTTTTTTCGCTTCAGGCTCTCCGGTACCATGTGACTGCCGGGGCTCTGAAGTTCCTTCCTCTCCATGAGCCCGCTTATATGCACTAGAATCTTTCGCGTACTTGCTCCAAGCTCTTGGCTTGTTTGCATCTCCAAACGGACGGCACTCTTCTACCTATAAAATTGTGTTTTTATTTGGATTTCAGAACAATGAAAGAACTATCTCACCGTTAATCTCTTCGAGTTGAAAAACGTCTGATTGGACTTAGCCATTGCATTTGAAGCAGAACTTTCATCTAGAAATCCAACAAATGCAAAACCGCGAAATTTTCCTTCTTTTGTGTACTTCAACGAGGCATCGGAAATCTGACCATATTTTTCGAAAAACTTTCGAAGCTGTTGCTCCGTGCAGGTGCTGGGCAAGTTTTTGACAATGAGCCGTGTGGTCATTTGTCTGAAATTAGTCGATTGAATTTTTTAATAGTAATCTGAAGTATAAAACATAGATTAACTGCTTTAATGTTTAGCAAAAAAGGAAAAATTTTTCTCTCTTAAGAGGCTAACTTTGTGTCGATTTACACTAAAAAACGCGCGCAACGAGATAGCGGAGTAACGTAGTGTGAAACTTTTGCGCGGGTTTTTGAATACAACATTTTTCAGATATTCAACAACTTTTTAACCCAAATAACATTTGTTTTATTGCATGTATAAATAAAGCTAATCACCAATTATTAAATAATTATTAAAGTTTACAAATTGAAGAATATACATGTAGAAAATATACACGAATTATCCGATCATCGTCGGATTCAATCTGTTTTGCATGAGACGTTCCATGATCTTATCCTTTCCAATAACAAAGAGATTGACATTTGGCATAACATGACCATAGGCCATATGACGATCCGGAGCCCACACTGCGTACTGAAATTCAAACATTTATAAGTTTTCTAAACCATCCGAATACCTTGAAAGTGTAAGGAGCTCGTTCGTTTGGATCAGAAAGTGTCAATGGGAATTCAAGTGCTCCATTCACAATGAGAGCATGTTTGGTCATAATTCTTCCATTCATATCAAATAATTCATTAATTCCTGGAATCGGAAGGTCCAATGACCCGGAAACTTCACGAATTTTTGATGGATCATATTCTCCTCCAACTGTGAATGCGGAAATGAACGGTTGGTACATTCCGTCATTCAAATTCAATGGAACATCAGCATATGAGTCAAAGTTTTTACGAACGTTCAACCCGTGATTGTTGACACCCTATTAGAAAAAATTATGAGACTACCAACTTCGACCTACTCACATTAACAGCCATTCCAGCACCCCAACCATCAGATAAATCCTCAGCGTACACTGCGGATACCATATGAGTGAATGGGTTGAACGCAGATCTGAAAAAAATTGATTCAAGAAGTGTCCGATGAACCAGAGATAAACCTTCCAGAGAAAACAGCAGGTTGACCTGGAAGATGCACATCGGGCACAGTTTGAGGTTTCTCATTGACTTTATTTCCTGCAATGTACAGTCCGGGAAGAATCGGACCGGATCTTTCATCGGACATTCCAGTTGGTAACTGTAGAAGACCAAGACCTCTAGGACGGTCTCGGAGATAAGGGGCTGTAAAAGCGGAAATTTTTTAGAATCTAGGACAATAATATTATTTTTTGGAATAACAAAGTACGGTATAATTTTCATTAATTCTTTTCCATTAATTCTTTCAAGAAATAACTTTATTTCCTGTAATGAAGGGTCCTCTAACTGTTTACTTTGAGTCAATTTATTTCGGCTCCTTCCAAAGAAGTTGTCAATTGATAAATTGTTTATCATGATATCATAAATGTTTTATCAGTTGACACAATTTATATATCTTGCATAGGGATTGAAATATATGAGCTCAGGATTGACAGTGTGGAGGACCTTGTTTGAAAACAATAAATTTTTTCTCTCTAAGAACTTAGGTTTAGGTTACTGTAGTCTTTGGAGGGAGTTTAGAAGGACAGTATCATTTCCACAAATATCAACTTTCATCTATTAATTCCCATCATCAAATCACTTACCTTTCGCTTTAACCAACGGAATGACTAATGCAAAAAGTAAAAAAATGAACGGAGAAAGTTGATGGGTGTGAAGAAGAAGCATTAGTTCCAATCTGATCTGATTATCAAATAGGCTTCTTTGAAAAAGATTCACTGCTTTGGTCACTTTCCTTATCAACTCACCTATATCACTATATCATTTCTCGTCCTCTCTCTTTTCCTGTTTCTCGAAGATCAGTGGGTCCAAGCGAGGTGGAAAAACGTGCTTGAACACCCCGTCACTACGTTTTTGTTTGTTAATCTTTTTTGAAAATTGACTATGTCATGACTATGATTACGGTATATCAATGTGATCAATTTTGTTATTTTTTGTGGCTTCATAATACCAGAAGAATTAGATTTGAAGCAAACTACATTCTTGTTCATTCTATGATCTTTTTTCTTAATCAATCTTGTGATTGTGTTTCCTGTCAATCAAGATAACAGTAGATTTATCATCTGGTGTTTCCTGGACTTTCAGAAGTCATCTTAAGATTTCTCCGTATTTTTACATTTTTCATGCGCCTTACAAAAATTAAACACCCAAACTATTCAAACGATTTCCAGTAAATCAAAAAAGAATGAATAAAAAATTATTACAAAAAAACATTCAGTATTTCTCGTTGTTTTGAATCATTAACTAGGGAATGACTCACAGAAGATGTGGAGTTATGGGACGAGACCTATATCATTCGAAAGAGGATGAAATTTCATTTTCAAATATATGCTCAGTTTTTGCGGCGGCCTCCGCTAACTCGAGAAATTTAGGTCAGAAGTTTTCAGTAGATTTTGCACTGAAATGCATACGTGAACGCTTCCACGTCCTCATTTCTTTTATACGCTTTGAAGAACCATTGAAAACAGCAGTGGGATGGTTCAGTGGTAAAGCGGCGGGATGGGGAAATGGTACTCTATGGTTCGACTCCTTCATAGTCGAAACTCTTTTTTTTATTTTTTGTTGGTTTTTTATATGACCTGTTTTTGAGCTCAAAAGCTGTTTTCAGCAGTTTTCCATACTCTAAACACCTTT
>NC_013487.2:10043742-10046215 GCF_000004555.2 Caenorhabditis briggsae | reverse complement strand
TACTGGAATAATCCCGCCAAGGATAAAAAAATCGGAAAATTTGAAAAGAGGTGTATGGATCATGAAAACATGCGAATTTTCTTCAGAAATTTTTTTTCCAAAAACTTGGTTAATTTGTATTTGACAAGATGCCAAAGGTGTTTAGAGTATGGAAAACTGCTGAAAACAGCTTTTGAGCTCAAAAACAGGTCATATAAAAAACCAACAAAAAATAAAAAAAGAGTTTCGACTATGAAGGAGTCGAACCATAGAGTACCATTTCCCCATCCCGCCGCTTTACCACTGAACCATCCCACTGCTGTTTTCAATGGTTCTTCAAAGCGTATAAAAGAAATGAGGACGTGGAAGCGTTCACGTATGCATTTCAGTGCAAAATCTACTGAAAACTTCTGACCTAAATTTCTCGAGTTAGCGGAGGCCGCCGCAAAAACTGAGCATATATTTGAAAATGAAATTTCATCCTCTTTCGAATGATATAGGTCTCGTCCCATAACTCCACATCTTCTGTGAGTCATTCCCTAGTAAGTTAAACAAACATTGGGGTTGAAAACTATCAGTATTTACGTCAACAACTTTCACAGAACTACCGTAACCACTATAATAGAGCATCACTCTAACCTAAAACTTTCAGCTCATATATCTGGGTTCCTGTAAAAGATATCACAAAATGGTCAACTGACAAAATATTTTCGATATTATGATAAACATTTTGTTAGTTGACCACTTTTTTGAAATCTTTCAGAGAAAAGGAGATAAATTGGCTCAAAGTTCAAAATTAGGAACGACCTATTAGCGTGTTACGGTAATATTCGTCGTGAACTCGCAGTCAGTGACATAGATCGAGTGGAAAATATTGAAAGAAAATTGATATTTTTTTTATATTTTCAAACTTTTTAGTGTGACCTCCGTGAAAGCTTAATTAATGTTGGCAAAATCCAGGATTCATAAAATTAAGGGGAAATCAGTACATAGTTTCCAACGTTCAAGTTGCAGGAATTTCCAGGATCTTCCTGGGTTTTTTAGATCTACCGACTTCCAGTACTTCTCGCACATCTTCTAGAACAGCTTCCAGGATTGGCCGGATTTGAATCGAGACAAGAGCAGCACAATAAAATGAAAGGTGAGGAAAAAGTAAAGTTTAAAAACCTGAATATTTAAGTTTCAGGAGCTGTTTGGTTTCCAATTGCTCAAATCTTCGAGGAATACTTCCGGAGCAGTTGGCAGGAGTGGCAGGACGGTTGGCAGGACTTCAGGGCAGTTGGCAGGATGGACCGGAGTTCAATTCAGTTGACAGGAGTGAGTAATCGTATCTTCACAACAGGGGCGCACTTTTCACGCTGAGCTTTTTTAGGAAATTGTTTCACATAGTTTTTTCCGTGACATTTCAAAGAAATAAGAGCCAATGATAAAATGAGAAACGTAAAATGAGAAAAATTATAGTGAATTTATTCCCCTCAAAGGATAGAGAGAAAGTAGTCGAATCAGTATTAAATACAAAAAAAATAGCAACCAAAATCGGGATATACTAAAAACAAGGCCCCTAAAAGTAAAATCAGCCATTAAAAATTATTTTCAGCTTCTAAAATGTAGGCTTAGCCTTTAAAAAGCAGGCTTACGGTTAAAAAGCAGGCTTACCTATAATCGAAGGGCCCTCCTAATAGAAAGGCCCTCTGTGAAAAATGACCGCTCTTCAAAATGTGTTTTGAAATCAAAAAATTCCGTAATTTTTCAATGGAAAATATTCCAGCAACTCCACAAGTTAATAGAAATTTGTTGAGATTCTATTTTTCGATGCAAATCTTGCTAAATTTTGGTCGAAATTGGCAGATTTTCATGAATTTTGAACGAAACTTCGTCGATTTTTTTAATGCAAAGTTTCGGAAAAAAACTAGCCAGAAAAATAGAAGGGCCCCTCTAATTGAAAGGCCCTCCGGAGGTACCTTGGAACAATAGAAAGGCCGGTTCTTCTAGTACCGGTTTTACGGAAAGAAAAGTAGGCTCAGTCCTTAAAAAATAAGCTTAGAACCCTAAATTAATTTATGCGTAAAAACAAAGCTATCTGAAAGTCAAATTAAAAGTTACTTCAGTTGTTAAAAACAAAACATCATATAAGTTTTTTGACACTCAATCAATTTCGCGTCTTCTGAATCTTCACAGACGTGACGATGACTACGGAAGAAAAAACAATTTTTCCGTCAGACTTTTTTAAAAGATTGGCTTTGTGATGAAAAATGTTTGGTGTAGATCCAAATGTATACGAAAAAAAATTTGGAGCGTTTTGGAACACTTGCTCTTGAGATGTGCTCACTGGAGCATAAAAGGTATGCTTCAGGAGTTGAGCTATAAGTCGGCTCAAAATGATTGCAATTTGTTCAAATTTTGAGAGAATGTGTGTTTTTAATTGTTCTACAAATTACATACAAAACGTTGTATTCTGGGAACAAAAAATTTTGCTTGTTTGCTTTACTCGTTT
>NC_013487.2:10033734-10043624 GCF_000004555.2 Caenorhabditis briggsae | reverse complement strand
TTTTGTATGTAATTTGTAGAACAATTAAAACCACACATTCTCTCAAAATTTGAACAAATTGCAATCATTTTGAGCCGACTTATAGCCAAACTCTAGAACCACACCTTTTATGTTCCAAACCGCTTCAAATTTTTTTTCTGTATATTTTTAATCTACACCAAACATTTTTCATCACAAAGCCAATCTTCAAAAAAATTCTGACGGAAAAATTGTTTTTTTCTTCTGGAGTCATCGTCACGTCTGTGAAGATTCAGAAGAGACAAAAAGTGATTGAATTTCAAAAAACTTATATGACGCTTTGTTGGAAATACAGCTACATTTAACAAAAAAGTTTTCGATTATTGGATAAGTTTAAGAAAAGTTATGAACAAAAGTATAGAGGGACAATCACTAACGTTCGCCACTGTATGTTTTTTTCAGTTCAGAATATTCTAAAAACTACCCTAATAATTTTTTTAAGTTTTCAAATTAGCCTTTAAAAGTATTTTAAAAAACCCTATGAAATGCCTATTCAGGAAAAACAATTTCCCCTTCTTTTTTCCGAACACTTGGTGATGTTTTTCCAGTTTCGGAAACTCCAAAAACTACCCCAAGAATCATTTGAATTTACAATCAGAAATGCCGAAAAAAAAGAAAAAGTTAATTTTTAATTTTAAAAACGTGTAGTATATAACAACCATCGAAACTTCATCTAACGTGCTCCCGATTAGCCTAGTGGTTAACAGGGATGAATTTGAATCAACCATCGTTGGTTCGAGTTCTCCCCAGAGCCTAGTGGTTTTTGTCAGAGTACAGTAATCGGGGTTAATCGTGAACAAAATACGGGAAATGCCCCCTGGTGTGGGGATACGATCGCGTGACAGGAGTAGCTGAACAAAAAAAGGTGAGGAATGGGATTTTTTTTAGTTTCAGGTTCAATTTTGTCGCTTTCCTGAGTTTTCATTTAAGATACGGGGGCTATAAGAGTTTCCAACTTTCCAGTTAAAAAAAATCATCGGAGTTTGATATTTATGAAACCACGTTTTGCAAAGCCACGATTTAGAAAAATACTTGATTTTCCAACGTTCAAGTTGCAGGAGCTGTTGGTGTCCGGGATGTGCCAGCTTCCGGGACTTCGAAGAAAGGTTCCACGGCAGGTTCCGCGATTGGCAGGATTCAAGTCCAGAGGAGAGGACTAAGGAGTAGCGGAATAGAAAGAAAGGTGAGGAAATGAGAATTTAAAAAATTCACTTTTTGAAAGATGGGTTTTTTTTTTTGAAAGTGGCAAAATCGATGTAACAGAATATCAGATTTCCAATGAAAGCGGACAAGAGGTCAGCTGTGGAGACAGCGGTCGAGCGGTCGAACGGTGGAAACGGTCAAGAGGTGGCGCCAAGTCGCCATCGGGATGCCACAAAATTGTGAACTTGATTTTATTTTTGTGATTTTTTTTTTTGTTTTGCTTTTCTTGCGCGCTTTTCTTTTCGGCGATGGTTTTTCAGGGTGTCTTTCTGTTTCGGAATCGTTGTTGTTCGTTCTCGTTTTTGTAGTCGTCCTTCCGGCTGTGTCTTGAACACAGACAGTCCGTTATCCGTCCGCATGTATGGCCGTCCGTTGTCCGTTGATATATTTTTGTCCGTCCTGCAGTTAAAGGTGGTGGATAAGCTTCGTTTTCTTTTCCGTCAATTTTTTCCATCGTTAGTTATCCGTTTGTCGCCGTCTGGGCATTTTTTGGCTGTCCGTCGAAAACTGCTTTAGTGTTTTTTTCCGTTGTCCGTAAACAAAATTTCGCTGTCCGTCCATTGCTGACCTTGAATTCATGTTAATGTAACAATTGAAACATTGGGTCTGGAAGGTTATTAGAGACCCGGGAAAATTAAATACCATGATCAGAAGAATGAGAGTGAAATTTGGTTATAAAACTTAATTAATAAAACTTTCAAAAGTGCTCATAAATGATGTTGCCTGGAATTTTTATAAATGATGTTGCCTTTTTATAAATGATGTTGCCTGGAATTTTTGGTTTCTTGTTTTCAAGACAGCTAGTTCGAAATGAACTAGACAAGACGGTAGGTGACCAATCAAGATCAGAAATTCGCATTTTAACGTTAACAATTCTGAATACATATTTCTGAAGGTTTCGATTTTGGCTTTGGTCCAAACCTTTATAAAAAACTCAAAATGTCAGAATGTTTTCAGAATCTGATATTTGTGTTTTTTTTGGTAAGTATCAATTTCATAATTTTTTATTTTCAGGTTTTGGGTAAAATTCAGAATTCCCAAAGTTAACATTTTCGACAAATGAAATACAGATGGAGAGGTTCGATGATTAGAAAATACAAGAATTTCAAAGTTCCGGAATTTCGAAGTTCTGAAATTCAAAACATTTCAGAATTCAAAAATATTTTAAAGGTGAACTAAAAATGACACAGTATAGTCTCTGCAAAATTTGAAATGATGACAATGTTTCAAATATGTTTTGTTTTTTTTTTTGTTTTAAATGTTTTCCTTTCTTTTCAAGTTGTGAAATTAATAAAGTTTATTGTTTTGAACAATATTTAGGAAATAAATAATTCATAATCTTTAGAATCCAGTGTCGTTTTCAAACCATAACATCTCCTCTCTTGCTCATTTCTTCGCTGGCAATAGCCAAAAGAGAACGTCTCTTTCTAGAACATCCTCCGCGAGTGCATCCACAAGAGCATCCTCCTCCCTTAAATCGAATGTTGTTTTGGTGTCAAGTGTTCTAAAACTTACATTCGTACAAGCATTAGTGCAGACTGGCTGACAACATTTACAACAAGTTGTGGTGGTGACTGGAACCAATACAGTCTGTTGAACACATTGCATACATCCTGGAGTTCCACAGGTGCATGGAGGTGGAGCAGATGGGCAACATGTCTGGAACAGAGCGCAGTTTGAGTCAATTGGAAATTGAAAACATGAGATAAAACGGTGTAAAATTATTACAAACCTGTCCACACATTCCCATTGATCCACATCCACATCCACTCATTCCTCCGCAACATCCACCCATTCCACCACATTGTCGTTTAGCTCGAATGGCAACTGCTGTTGTGCTACTTGGTAATTCAGACGACGTGTCATCAGAACTTGAGAAAATGGATGCAGAAGAAATTGCAACATTCAATAGAAGAAGTGCAAAAAGTTTAGCGTTCTGTTTTGGATATTGCATGATTATTTGTGTTATGCTCTAGTGATCAGTCCAGAAACACTTTTATAGATTTACCGTCCCACGGATGTTTGCATTGCGGTCTCCACTTGCGGGCAGAAATCAAGATTTTTTCTCTAGGTGCCAGCGCGAATTAATCGAGAAAACACTTGAAAGAGGCTCGATTTCCGCATTGGTCAAGCGATCATTACTCGGCAGAGATTGGAACGTGGGAAAAAAGTTGCAGAGGGAATGAAAAGAAATCAACTAGAGACTATGCACATAATTCTAAATTTTTAAGGAACTATGGATTGTTTTCAACCGTGCAGGAGAGATTTTTTGGAGAAGATACATTTTTGTGGGGATCTGTCCTTGAGGATATCTCCTCTCCGTCTGAAAATTTTGTCTAAAACTCGTTTACAGAAAGAGACTGATCTACGGGATCCATGGTGCAGTATCGTCAACTTTTGCAGTTTTCGATATGTCTACAGTAATTTTTTTGGTTTTTGAATATATCCTTTTGGTTTTTGAATATTGTCCCTACAGTAATCCATGTCAATTTCAAATATTTTTCTCTACAGTAATCCCTACAATAATGATTACTGTATGGGGTTTTTCAGATTGATCAAGGAAGAAGCTTTGATCAAGTTATGAAAATTCTTCAACTTTATCTGCTTTTTTTTTCAGAAAATAACGAAATTTGACAATTGTTTGAGTATTCAACTATTTTTGTACAATCCTTATCCAAAGTTGCTCTGGATAACAATTTTCCTGAAAAACATGAAAAGCAAAAAACAAAATTCAAAACATACATTATGAAATTTCATTTCAACGAAACCCATTTTTCTTATCACAATTCCATGTTCTTCTCACTATCTCCCAATTGTCACTCACACCATTTATTCAGTTATTCCCAAATATATTCCAGAATTTTCCCCCGTTTTACCTAAACTTTTTGATTCCCGTTAAGACAACCTTCTGTGTCCACATTTTGCGTAAATCTGATGAAAATTCTACGGTGACCCTGATCAGTTTCACCTCTCCATCTGTGGCGTCGTTTGCGAGTTTTCTGCGGTTGTCAGAAAGAAATAAAATTCAAATAAAAAACGCTTTCTTTTCTTTTTCCACCTTTTAAAAGAATACTTCTTCTCATTAAAAAATGGAGTACTACAAAATAGTTTAATTCTTAACCAAACTACGTTAATGCAGATAGACTGAACGGAAGACAGAAATAAAGCAGTTTGTCTTGACAGTCAAGTTGACACTACCATAAATACTATTGTTTTAGGGGAGGAGGTAATAATCCACGTCACAAATTTCGAGATAAGATGGTAGTCGGTGGTCAACAATCGGTGCACCACCAGTACGTATTGTTTTATCTCATCAGATGTCGACTAGGCACAATTAGAGTATGTGTGTCGTTCATAATGACAGACTCAGAAATCTGATCTTTGTACCAACTTATTCTTATATTTTTCAAAAATATGGTCTTCTCGAATTGCAACGGGCGGGCCCTGATTCTTCAAGCTGCATTTTTCAACTGGTTTCAGTACCTTGCTATACTATTTAGTTGATTCCAAAACAGATCTACCGGTCCACCATTCGAAAATTCCTTTTTTAGAAACCGCTAATAATTGCTATGTTATACTTCGTTCAACCCTAATCATCTTGATTCTAACGAGCTATCTTCAAATTATTGTGAACCAATTTTCACGTGAATACGTTAACAGAACCTATCGAACCGCATACTTATAAATCGAGCCTTTGCCGAGCCTTCGCGAGTTATTTTATTTAGAATCAATCTATTTGGACCAACTAAAGTAGATCTGATAGAACTCAACGAGTACTAAAAATGATATCCATTGAAAAAAACTGTATATTGTCTATGAACAAAGTTACAGCCAACAAAATTGAAAAACCGTAAAAACTGGCAGCACCCGGCCTGGCCCGGATCATCCACTTTATTTTTTAGAGCTTATAACTTTGTGCATAGATAAGATAAGTTTTTTTAAGTCGAGATCTATCATAGCTAATCTAGATGGTCCAAAAATATTGATTCTAAAAGAAGCTATGGCAGGGCCCGGTTTACAATTTATGATGATAATGACTTCACTAAATTATAATAACTTTTTTCCAGTTATTAGTTTACATCAACTTGCTCGGTCCCCATCTCTTTCTTCTGACCTCATTCAAATATTTTCAGTTGCATAGTCATTCCTTCACGCCACACTGTCTAGTGTTTTAAAGCACCACGCCATTCTAATTACACCCAAGTGCATCACTCCTCGTGGTTTTTTTGTTAAACAGCTGATAACTATAACTACAGCCACAGACCACCCCTATGACCTTTTATCATCGAATCTCTCTTCTCTCTCTTCTAGTCACGTGGTGATTTGAAGACGTGGAAACAGTAACAGATACATATTCAGAAGGAAAGACGCCACTCTACAAATTTTTGTCCATTCTACATCTGTCTCTCTACCCCCTCCTCCCATTTAATTGGCTGTCAGCCATATCATTATATCAATTTTTCACTGTGTTCTCTCTCTCGTTTCTACAGTATCTTTGGACACTCACTTATCACTGCTATCATTTCTAATTCCTCTCCATTTTTCACTCTATTATCAATATTTTCTTTCGTCTCATCAATGTATGAATTCCAGTTGGGCGTCTAACCAAAACTAAAGAAAGCATCGGATCTTTTTTCTTTATATTTCCGCTTGCATATCAACTTCACTTCAGAAACTCAAATAACAACATTCTCGCATCTACCGTAATCTCATAGTAGTCTTTATTAGAATCTTCGAAAATCCTATGTTTTTATTTGTCTACATTCTGATCTAAACTGTTTTCAGTAACAATTTTTTTCAACGATCCCATTGTTTACTTTTTCAAATTCTCTCATTTCAAGAATCTCGGTATCTGAAAATTTTCTTTTTATTCTTAATCATAATGACTGTCTCTACTCATCACTACCATCAAGGCTGAGAAAATCGGTAATTGGTAGGACCAATCAGTCTGTTTTTTTTTCGAAAGTACGCTCAGCGACCCTAAAACCACTTAGGGCGGCTAAACCGCCGTATCCTATCTATCCTTAAAAGTTCTTTATTCAAAAAGCTGCATCCGTTCGTGGTATAGCCTTGATTACCATATAACTTCCTTGTCCAGTTATCAGCTGGTCATATATAGATACTGATGTTTTTGGAGTTGTTCCCAATTATTATCATTACATCATCAAATGAAAGAACTATTTAGTAACCAAACGAAGTTTCACTTTGTTAATCAAATTTTAAGCGAAAATTCCTGCCCCAATATAGGTTCTATAGTTTTCGTAAAAAAACTTTTTCCTCAAAATCTAATCCCCATCCATTTTGTTTTTGCCGCTCCTATTACTTCATTCTTTTTCTTATCAGTTTGTTATTCTTTTTTTTCAGGCTATGATAGAATGTCCCAACTTGTGAAACAAATATCTGTGTTTACCACCGCTGAACAGTATCAGAAGATAATCCATCAATTGGTATCTTATGAAGATTTCTTTTTTATACTTTTCAATATTTGAATTTCAGCTTGGACAACTTTCCAGAACTCGAGAAACCGTTGCTGATGAGGCAGCTGTAGAGAACAATATTCTGATAATAAGAAACCACATTGAGCAACTTTTGGAAAAACGATTCGTAGGTAAGAGAGATATGTTCTAAAATTCCGAATTTTGATCTGTTCGACGCATTCACCCACGTGGTTGGGACAAATTCTATCTGAGGCGTTGATAGTCTGGGAAGAAGAAAAAAGAAGGAGTGGGGGGAAGATAATGCAGATAGAAAAGATGACACTGACAACGATGCGCTTTTGATTTACGACCACATCCAAAACGATAAATTGATAACGATGAAGATAGAATCATCTGTCCACAAACTATGGATACAGATAATAAGTGGAGGGACAAATAGACCAACAGCAGAAAAAACATTAGATGGACATTAGGAAAATCAGAAAAGTTTAGAAAGAGCTTGAAAATAGCAAATACCTCATAGTTAAAAAGGAAGACCTTTTCGATAAAATATAAAACAAGAAGTGGCGATGTGGGCTTCTATTAAAGGATATACGGTATTATTTTCTATCCGGATAGAAAAGAGCTTACAATTTCTATGCGAATTCTCCTTCGCGGTTAATGGATTCATGTCTAACAACTTTTAGTTCAAAAACTGTGACTCTATTCACAGCGAAGGAACGGTCCGTCGACAAGCCGTCAACGGTCCGCGCTCATCGCTAAAGCGGAAACTAGGCGGTGTTCACCCGTCCGCGGCTCTTGAGCCTGCATCTAGAAGTTATCTGTTAGTCCCGCTTTGCTTGTGGACATAATAAAGTATTATCAAAGTTGGAAACATGTTTAAGACCTCTACATTTCGTCATAAAAGTCCTTTCTTTCAGTTTTGGCATCCCCGGAACTTGGAGATGATGAGTTTGAAGACGAGTGGAATGTTCTTGTTTGGGGTCTTCTGGTATGCATTGTTCGTTTACCACAGACAATCGAAAAAGATTCTACAACGGAAAGTTTGAACCTATACTTGATTCGCCTGATCAATATGGCTCGCCCTCTACGGCTTCCAAAAGTGTCTGTTGAGAGAGAACAATGGTGGAATCAGTTTTTCGATCAATTCAACAACCTCTTGCATTTTTTGCACGGATTGCTCTCCCAGTTGCAAAATCCAAATTGCAATGTTGAAATCAAGATGAGAGCATTTTTCACGAGACAGGTATTCTGATAGCTTGAAGCGAAATTTATCAAACAATTTCAAATTTCAGCTCCGACCATGTTTGGCAGCATTTCGCCGAGGATGTGTTGAAAATTCCCCTTTACTTCATACGGAACTCAGAAGAGTTCAAGTTGAAAATTTGTCAAATCATGGAAAACTGCTAGAAGATGACTTACGAGAAATCAAAAAGTACTACTCAAGTCTAACCTACATTTTGGGTATTCTAGCAATCCGAATTCAAGGTCTTCGATTTGAATGTCAAAGTTCTTCCACGAATATGTATGCTACGCCAGATACTTTATGGCAGCTATTGCAAGAAGTAATGATGACTTATGAGCAAGTTATGAATGATGCTTTGATGTGTAATGAGCCCAGTGGCTCACCAATAATGGTGACAAATAACCTTTTTACGTTCACATGCTACTCTTTGAATAAGGTAAGGAAGCGAGAAGGGCTCATTTTATATATCCTATTACAAATTTTTCAGACTCTCTTCTACAACTCATTCGATATTCAAATCGTCAGTGAAGAGACAGCAGCGGCAATTCAAAATGAGATAATTCAATGTAGAATGGGATCAAGTTCTCCAAAAGAACCAAAATTATTTCCATCTGCTGCTTTGATTGCAATGAAGCCAACAACTGGAGTGAAAAGGAACAATGCAACTGCAAATCAAAAAGGAACCGGAGGAAATACTGCACACAAGAAATCAGATGTTAATAGTCAGGAATTTGTTACAATTCCTGCGTTGTTCAGTGAGCCAGACCGAGCCTTTCAAACTACTTATCCCCATTTATTATGCACAACCAGACAAAAAGTTAAAGATTCCTTTTTTGACTTGAATAATAAAAATTTCTCAGGATGCCGTTCTTCTGGACACAAAATCTGGTGCAACTGGAAAACGGCCTCTGTTCTATTTCTACATTCGTGCTAAAACTTGGTCTCCATCTGGTGATGATTTCTATGTGCGAACATTATCACTTCCATTTACAATCAGTACAAGAAGAAATCAAGATTGTCAAGTACAAAGAATGAATTCATCGTATACGGCAACTTGTTTTTGGATGTACGGAACATGCTCCTTCAATGGATTACTTCTGAACTGGAATGAAAATCGTAAGTTTCCCATAAATTCGGAAAACAACTTAACGGTGGGAAGATATGGAAAAATGATTTTCTCCAAACTCCGTTTCTATAAACCCCCGAGAACACTGAACATTGTGCACTGTTACGTCAGAATGCATTTCCTAACTTCAAAAAATAATTTCGTAAAATCTCCTGTCCCACTTCTTTAAAATCATACTTGTGAAAAAGATGGCCGGCCCGCTTTTTAGAAATTTTGAAATTTTAGAGCGAATCATTATTTTTCAAGATGGTTTTTCTTTTTAGTGAACGAAAATCCACACTAGAGGCCGATACTGTCGACAAAAACTGGTTTGAAGTCGTAATTAGAAAAAAAAGTTTCATCCTTGGCTTAATGAAGTTTGATTTTTTTTGCTAAAAATTCAATTAAATTGACTTTTTCGGATGGTTGTGTGCATTTGGATTAATATTTGTGCCATTATAAATATTTTTGCACATTCGAAAAATAACATTTTCGAAAAGTTGTCCTAGGCGGCACGGCCCGGCCATCCACATGTATGTTTAAAACACTGATTTCAGCATTGACATGGACCCAATTTAAAGAACTCACACGTCGGTACTTCATGGTCAACGGAGAAGTCAAACGTACAATGGAGGAATCTGATTATGCCCTATTGGAAGACAAAATGCATTGTGAACAGTGTGGAGACGATACCGATGACCAACATGGAGAAAACTGCATTAGTTTCAAGAATATTCTCTGTTCCCATTTGAGATTCGACACTGACACCGTCCAAATGCGATTCAGTGTTTGGAGGGGAATTCTCGAAGTTCTTCAGATATTTCAAGATCCAAAAGCAGCTGTCAAAACTCTTTGGGAAAACTATTTGATGCATGGATTC
>NC_013487.2:10031535-10032734 GCF_000004555.2 Caenorhabditis briggsae | reverse complement strand
ATGCCTCCGTTACCAATGAATCAATCGTTTGAAATGCAATTGGAAGCTTTGATGAAACAATACGGGAAGACTCCGCAAGAGGTAAAACGAGAATTGTTAAATGTGAATTTCGGATCATATTCTCAGGTGGTTGAAACTGTATCTTTCGCTGCGAGAACCAGTCACCATCACCTCGAAATGCTCCCACCACACAATCCGAACCTTCGTTCTGCTTCTTCTCTTGTTCCTGATCACAATGCTAGTTTCGAGGAGTTCATGGATGATCTGACCAACAGCTCAAATGACGATTATATTCCATCCCTCGACTTCTCACATACTAATCACTCTCTTCGCGTTTAGTTTTTCGAAATTCTCTTTCTGTTCTCACATTGTAGTCCAACTTAATTCTCAATTTGCTGGTCAAAAATTTTGTTTGTTTTCAAATTCTATACACATCCTATTCAATTCTACACAACTACAATCAGATTCATAGGATCTCATTATTGTTTTTTGTATCTGTTTTTATTCACTGATCAATAAATAATAAAACGATCTTCATATAAATAAAAGCATGCGAATAAAACTATAAAAATAATACTACTATTCCATCCACAACTCGACCTGCCGATGAATGGTTTCGTATATTCTGGAGCGCTCCTAGAAAAATACAAATTATTCAGATGTATGTAAGCATTACAGAAACTTGTTCTGGAATGCAATCGGCCAAGTTCACCACTTCTGTATCTTCATAGTATGCACCAGGTTGTATGTCTTCTCGTAGAACTGTATGCAGAACAAGAATAGCTGCCATTTCTGGTTTTCGAAGAATTTTCGGCAGAATCGTGGCATTTAAGTATCGAACCAACGGATTTGCGTTGTGATAGAGATGACCTGGAACTGTTCCCGGATGAAGGCTCACTGCAGTCACATGTCTGAAAAAAACCAGATCTAGGGATCCTTGGATTTTAAAAATACCTTTTTCTCGAAACTTCGTTTACGTAAACTGCAAGATTCAGCTTTGACGATGCGTATGCCTGATATGGTCCAGCGTAAACACTCAAGAAATTCAAATCTCTCGAATAGCATGCCATTCTGACTGTGGCTGATGAAAGGAATATTGCTCTTTTTATCTCATTTTGCAGCAATTCATATAGCATAACTTGTCCAACTACGTTCACCGCGTTGTGAAACTCGACGCCATCTGATGTTCGGATTTCTGG
>NC_013487.2:10021231-10030929 GCF_000004555.2 Caenorhabditis briggsae | reverse complement strand
AATTTTGTGAGATTTGGAGGCAACTCTCCTGAAGTACCTGCCAAATTCAAATGACTTCCACGTATAGAAAGATTCTGAATGGATCCTCGAAGCGACGCCAAAGAAGGACTGCGAGAGAGATTAGTTTCTGCAACGCGTCTGATTTCCTGCGATATTATCTCATCGTCTCTGCGGATTGTTCCCTTCTGCTCGAGTCGCTGCATGAGACGAGAGGCCGGTCGCGAAGTTGGAGAATCATTGTCGCCTCCGTTTAAGAAATTATTCATTGGTGAACTGAGAGCGCTACGAGCGCGAGACGGTGTCTGTAGAATACGTTTTAATGAAGAGAATTTCGATTAAAGAGCTGTTACCTTGAACTCAAATGTTTCTGTTGATTTGTTCGGTGGTGAGCAGGGTGCAGGATGCACATTTTCAGTAGAAGAAGGAAGAGGCGATCCAAAATTTCTGAAAATTCGTATATAAAATTGTTGAATTCAAGAACGATAAAAACTCACTTATGATTCAAGTCTGGCGAAATACTACCTCCATCTTCGCCTCCGCTGCTGCTTTCTTCGAAACTCGAAGTTCTAATCTGACTTTTATGAGTTTGCGTCATTCTAACGGAAGGTGGCGATGGTAGTCCAGTTCCTCTCATATTTCCTCGCCGGATACTGCTTCTAGTGGCGATTGGACCGAATAGTGCGGATTGCTGCAAAAAAAAAAAAAAACGATTTTAGATTCGAAAAATGGACGGAAGCGGCTCAAATACGATTTTCGCGCAAACGTTTTGAAAAAATTGTGTTGTGAGATATCATGCATCGTACGCAACCAAGCGCGTCACCGATACCGTAGGATGACAAAAATGAAATTCGGAAAAATTGTTCTAATGATTTTTCGATGAAGAATCGTTCTTAAAAATCAGATGAGAGGAGTGACGAAGAAATTAAGAGTTGGGAACACGCGCACATCTGCCGCGCAGATGTTCCCCAACTCAGAGTTTTGCAGAAAATAATGCGAGGTAGCGGGTAGAGAAAAATACAAAAATCGTAGATAAAACGGCACATAATATTGCTCGTTGGGCTATAAAACCGCAGGTGTGTTTAATACGAAACACACTGTTCATTCCAGAAAAGATGCGGAATAGGATGAATAAATATATGTGCATATATCTACGGAGACTTTTTCTCAAAGAAGCACGGGCTAGTTAGAGGTGCAACACTTGTTTTGCTGGAACAGGTATAGCTACTGGTCACTCAAGTGGTGATGTATAGCACAAAACATTGTTGCCCTCTATCAATGTAGTATTACACACATTGGTGTGAAGCACAGAAAGAAGCGGGGAAGAGGGAAAAGCAGCTATCTTTCTTATTTCTGTTCTTTTCTCTTCTCTTATTATTCACACACCGGTGTTGTGAGCGTCTGTTGTGTCCATCCGGATGAAGATGGTGGACAAAACACAAGAAGACACCGACACTACCACCACCGTTTAGCGTGCCATATAATTTACGACCCACTATCAAATCATTTCTTAAGTATATGCATTTTGATGATTCTGATTGCGATATATTCTTTCTGATGCAAATGGGTGCAAATGTTTTGTCAAAGACTTTGAAAAGTCTTTGACAAAAAGAAAAGGGTTTGAGTTGAATTTCTGTCAGATACTTCTAGAGCTATCTATCATAGGAAAATTGGAAAAAATTAGGGAAGAAAATTAAGGATCAACAAGAAAAATGTTTGTTCCAACAGTGTCCAAAACACAACTCGGAATCAACTGAAAAAAAAAACGGAAAATGAGAGGAAAGATAGAAGAACCGAGAAAAATTCGGCGCTGTCATCATCAATGTTGTGATAACCCCTGCAAAAAAGTGTCTCGGAAGGTGGTAGGTTGGCTGATGGTTTTTGATAAGAGGGGAATTCCGTTTTGTTGCCGAATCATATTCTATTTTTGAACCGAAGGCCTCTGTGACATATGAGAGCTTATACGGAAGAATAGGCGTGTCAGCTAGATTCTTTTTTCGAAGAAACAATATTTAGATGAGGCTTCTAGTGCTAATAACTGTTTAGTAGATGTTCCATAAAACACTCACTGCCTAGAATATATGAATTTTTCGCATAAAAAAATGGACGAGAAAACAATCGCATAGGGAAGGTAAACATGAATTGGGTGAAACTTGATATGCACTAGCTCATGGTCTCCATCTCTTTCACGTGTATTTTTTATATGATAAAATTTGAAAACTGGATTCATGAAGGCTATAGCCGCGCGCTGAGATTTTGAAATGTGCACTTTCGAAACACGAGTGGATGTGGAGGAAAGTGTATGACCCAATGAGAACATTAAATGAAATAAGTGAAAAGGAGGGGGAATTTTTGGATGTATGTTGTTGGCCTGTTCGTCCTATTCCTTCGGTTCAAAAAGATGATAATCAAAAGATGTCCCAGTTAGAGGGGTTGGAGCTGTAAGCCTATTAGTATGAACTGATGCTTCAGAAAAGACGTCATGAATGATGTGAAATCCATAACACACTGGGTGTGGTAGTCACTGTCGAGAAAGGTTGTGACATCAAACAAGGTTAACAAAAATATGTCAAATATGGAAGGGGAGGGAGGAAGAAGCTCTCTTATCGTCTTGTCGAAACGACTGATTCGAGGCGTCCATGGAATTTTAACAGCAACACAAGGCAACAATATATGAGGTCATTAGAAATTAAAAAAATCAGCAATAGAGTTTCGGAACCAATGCTATACAAAAGCTCTGGATGAGTGGTGACTCATTCGTGATAGTAACCGTACGGGAACACGACGAGACAAAAAACACTACTTATTTCATCAATGACCAAGTGTTCTTTTCTTCTCCTCTACGTTTCTTTCAAGCTTACGCAAACAGTGTCTGCAGCGAGTTTGGCGGACAACCGGGGGTGGAAGGCGGAAGAATAGAAAAGAGAGATAGAGGGAGAGGAGAGACTTTATGAAAAAAAAACAAGGGAGATGATAGAGAAAGTGGAGAGGATGGGCAGGAAAGAACAGTGCTTGATAGTGTGATGTTCACAATAGCTTATTGCCTTTTCAACACATTTTTCGCTCGCTTGAACATATATAGGTGTGCCAGCGAAACATTGCTTCTCCAAACCCTGTTTGTAAACACCTACCGTAGTCTCGTTGGATCTACGACCAACACCGTCGAATTTGGAATGATTGTTGTTGTAGTAAGCACCCGAAGAGTTTGTTGGCTGAAAATTACTGATTTCTTGAGTGTGTATGCGGAAAGGATTATACTGAAACACGAAGTTCACAACGAATACATACTAGAAAATAATACGACCTACGAGTTAAGTAAGCTTAAAATGGCATTTCTTTACGATTAATCTTTGATAAAACACTAGTACAAACACAGGGATGTTCAGAATTACATTTTCAGAGTTTTTCAAAATGTGGGACTTTCAAAAATTTCAGAATTTTCTAAAATTCAAATTTTAAAGTAGAAATCCCACTTTCTCATCAAAAAAGCGCACAAAAATTGGTTAAAAAAAAACTATAAAAATATACTGTCAGCATTTCCGCTCGAGACCCGCAATGAAATTTTTCGCGTGCGCCTTTGAAATACTGTAGTTAAAAACGCTCTAATTTTGAAAAAGGCTTTGGAAATAAATATTTTCCAATCTAATTTTCGAAATTCCGTTCCGAACATCTCTGCTAAAAACATCAAGATTGTTCGAATCTCGAAAAAAAAAAACAATTTTTAATCCTGAAAAAAAAGAAGCACCTTCTGAATAGCCCGTGATTCCTCTCGATGTGATAAGGGATCCCGATTCATTGGACAATAATAGCTACCCGAGTTGAGCATCATTTCTGATGGAGATGGAAGCTCTCTATTTCCTGGAAGAGCTCCTTGAACTGGAGACGACACTGCCACGTGGCACTCGTTTTGACGAGGCAGAGCTAGTGGCCGAGATTCCAGAGAAACCGGAGCTGCTGGCGATTGTTGTGGAGGAAGAAGTGGATCTGATCTGAAAAAACAATTGTTGAGGAACGGAGAATTTGTGAAAGTTCGGGGACTCGAGGACGAGTGCATGATCATATGGAAATAGAGAAGAAAACGGGAACTGACACTTGGATTATGCAAAATTAGCATATATATATGATGAGAGACCACCACCGACATACTAGCACAAAACACTCCTCACAAATATGTAGATATTTATGCAAAATGAGCTCTCCCCTATTATTATTATTATTTTCCCTCACAACAAGAGGAAGGGCTGCCCGAATAGCATGGAAACGATAGAGACTCAGACTCATTAGCTCTATAAAAGAAGAGAACGTCGTTCGGTTTCGTTTTTACTGTTGGTCTGACCCTATTCTGAATTCTAAAGTCTGGTATGTAGAAGAAAAAAGATCTCACACATACTAGGAATTGGTCACATAAAAGGGGAGGTTGAGAACATAGAACTATGAAAAGAGCGGGAATGGAGGATTAACCCAAGAATCTCGTCGAACGCTTCAAGGTGATTGCCTAGTCTCCATCTTCATTAAATTTAGGGTTGGGATTAGGAGAAACAAGAGGAAATCGGGCAAAATAAGTACGAAAAGAGTGGAAGTTCTATAGGTTTTCGAAAAGAAGAAATGAAAATCTATCGTTTGGAGAGAAGGAAGAGAAGAATGGCTCAAGAGCAGTCAAGCGAAAAAAATACCACTTGTATTCTGTGGTTCTTAGTACCTGCTCAAAAAATGGAACGAATTCATAGAACTAAAAAATAACCTCAATGCGCTCACACTTTCTAAAAGGTCATAAAATTCTCGGAAACCCTCTTTCGCGCCTCAAAAATGCTTCATGCGCTGAAGCTAGTCTGCTGGCCATTTGTCACTTCAAATCTACATAAAATGCGCCATTTTTGGCGTATTGGTGGTTGTAGGGGTGGTGCAGTGAGCTAAAATAAAGTGGAAGACATAAAAAAGGAGAGAGAGTGGAATACGTCTATTTCTAGCTGGCACATTTGCATACCAAATTCACTTTCGGTGGTTCCCACGGCAAAGAAGGAGAAACGCGTTTCTCTCTTGGTGGTAGTAGTTGTAAATAGAGGAAAAATGGGATATTTATCAATGCACAACAAACGTTAATACATGTGTGTTTTCAGTTAATAAAATAACTGAAAAGGAAGAATTATCAAGTAAATATGCTGAAAGTTTTCAAGAAAAAGTTATTCTTGTGTGGGTGGGAGAAGAAAATGTTTGCATAGAAAAACCCATAAACTGGACGTTCTACACAAATTTTTATTGTCAATATTCGGTCTAAAAAAGTAAGAAACACCCAAAAGATTTCTAGGAAAATACCGACACAAAAAAAAGGAAAAACACAAACTCCAAAGCTTTGTTACCTGGCAGTCTGGTTCTGATCCTTTTCAACAGAATATCCCTGTTTTTCTCGACTTGTAGTTCGAACTGACCGCCGTCCCAAAGAATTTCGAGTAAATGAACTGTCTTGTTTGCTTGGAGAGCTCTGTAAGGGCACACATAGAAGCTGTTACAACATCAAAAAGCTTTGAAAATGAAGATAACGTAATTTTTTTAAACTTACAATTGAAGAAGATCTTCCTCGACTCGACTGGTTTCCAATACTCATAGTTGAAATGTTATGAGATTGTTTCTCTGGCTGTGGAGCGTTTTTCTTCATCTCAACTTCATCCTGCTTTTTGTGCCATTCAACTTCAGACACTTCTTTCAGAAGACGTCTTCCTGTCTCGATGTCAACACCTAGTAATTTTTGCTCCAGTTCGCTGAGTTGTTCAGTTCCACCCTCTTCTTCAGCACCGCGGAGAACATGTTTATAGAGTTTGGCTCTTTTCAAAAGTTCTGCTTCCTTTTTAGCTTTTTCCATTGCTGCAGCGAACTGATCTGCACGGCGTTGCTCTTCCTAAATATTGAATTAGATAAAACTGTAATACTTTCAAAAAATTCCTCACTTCAATTCTTTCTCTATCTGCTCGTTTTCTTGTTTCTTCTTCCGAGTTGCGTCGATCTTCCAGAATACGACGTTGCCGTTCAACTTCAAGTAATTCCTGGCGCTCTCGATCTTCCTGCTCTTGCTCAAATTTCCGTCGCTCGGCGATTTGATCGGCGTAATTGTAAGTAATAGATCCAGTAGTACTACGACGGGTCAATGGGATCGGGTCATCATCTTCAAAGATCAAGAAAAATATAAGAACCGAATTTCGATTGTTACCAGTGTAATCAGAAGTCGACTGTCTCTCTTCTCGATGAATTTTTTCATCTGCTTCCACGTTATCCTTCTTCTTTTTCTTGTCTTCTTTTGACTCTTTGACACCACTCACTCCAGATTCCGACGACGAATCATTCGACGATGTGGACGATGTCATAGCATTTAGAATAGTGTTATTCATAGAAGACGTCATTTTAGAAGATTCCATTATAGACGCAGTGATCTGAGGCACGAGAGGAGCAGGAATTGGTATCCCGTACCGCACTGAAAATAATGGATGACTTTTTTGGTGAGCTAAGAAAATCTTCTCTTACTTCCATTTGGTCCAGTTGGAGGTGGTAAAGTCCACATGCCCATCTGATCAACAGGACAAATTTGTGATGGATCGATGCTCTGAACTTTAGAATAAGGTGTGGATTTGCTAGGATCACGTACTATTGTGCTGACAGGAATGGCTCCAGCTGGTATGACCTGATAATGTGGGGCGAACACCTGTGGATGTTGGTTAGTGTGTTGCTCTCCACACGATGACACAGAAGCCGTCATCTGATGGTGGAAAGGAGCAATTGGATATTGGAATGAGTACATAGGATACGAGTAGGGATGATGACTATTTGGGTGATGTTGTGGTAGAGATGGAGGAGCATGATAATGCTGATTGTGTTGACAAGAGTTGACATCATCAGACTGTTTTCTGTCTGGAGACGTCGTTGTTTCGATGGAATGCATACTTGTAGATGCCTCTTCACTGATCTTGCGGGTTGAGGATTCCTAAAATGTTAATTCATGATAAGAGACCTAGAAAGATTTTATTTTATTTTTTTCGTGCTATTTTATGAGAATCGTGAATGTTTGAAAAAAAAAGCAAAGTTGGTTACTTCAAAATCTCAAAAGTCAATATTTTCCGAGCCACTAAAACGAATATTGCTATTTTGCTCGCTTGTCAAACAAAAATAGTTATTAGAAAAGAAAAATAACGTCTTCAGAAGTCTTCCCATGAAACCGGATGAAGGCTCATGAAAACAAATGAGAATTGTGTGTGGTTTCTGTGGCGAAGAAGCAAAAAACCCGCGAAAAAGCGAGAGGAAGAGTGAGAATTTCGACGAAGCGTGAAGAAAGGAAAGTGAGAAGAACGAGAAGGAGAACTTAATCGGATTACGGTGTGTGTGTGTGTGTGTGTGTGTGACTGTCAGAGATTCAATGAAAAGATGCAATCGTGCTTACATTTGAATACTGTGCCGGAGAGAGATTGAAAAAAAGGAAGAAAAACATCATGGCTTTTGTAGAAAATGTTGCTTTGTGACAGTTTTTTGTAAATGATAGGTACTGTCGGGGTATGGAAAATCATCATCACAGAAGCAAATTAAATCTATAAGAACTATTATTACGATGAAAAATCGGAGCTGTGGAAGAATCTGGTGGCCCAGACTGAAGGACTGAAAACTACCGTCACCCAAAAATATTTTCCCGATTTAGTTTTCCTATTTTTGTGCATTTTCAGAATATTTCCACTATGAAAAATTTTAACTTTCGGCTTTTTTTTTGGGGAAACAATAACATCAAACTCGACGGAAAGCAGTGAAAATCGAGAAAATAAATTCTGAAAATGTTACTGTAGTGTTCGCTGTAGGACCTTCGGGCACGGCTACCGCCGTTTGTCCTCCACAACTCCGATTTTTCGTACCAGAATAATACTATCATCTTCACAGCTGAAAAGAACAATTCTAGAGGGAACCGATGATTCAAATGATTACTCATCAGTTGTTTGTGTCGGAATGCAGAGATACGGCGAAATAGGAGCAAGAAAACTGCTAAACCATCTCAAAAATTCCACTTTCTGAGAAACTTTTTATTAATCGAACCAGATCGGAACATCTGTCGAATGAATGTTGTAGATGAAAACTAACTCGTCGTGTTCGCAGTCATCAAAAAAAGAAAAAAAAGAGTACATCTGGTGCATTGAATCGAAAAAAAAGGGATGAAGAAGAAGAAGAAGAAATTGAGGAGAAAGTATTACGAAATTGTTCCGGGAGTCATGTGGAGCCCAATTGATGAGCCTCCGGAATAGAACCTCTTCTTTTTTTCCAAAATTAGAATCCAGCTGCTTCCAGAATGACGAGCGATTTCTTTGAAGATATTTGGAAAGAATGAAAGAAACTGAAAAAAATCAACTTCTGTCTCCCAATGAGCTTCTTCTGATTGGCATGCTCCATGCACTCCGATAAGGATTCATTTACTTTTAATTCGAATTCCGGTTGACACCTGAGGGAGGTCATAAAATAAAAAAGGTCGTTAACCCAATGGAGTTGTTGGTGATTTAAAAATCGCAACATTTCGAGTGTCAATTGATAAGCTATCACATGCTCTTCGCCCCCTATTTCGAATAAGAAGAAAACGATAAAGCAGGAGACCAAATGGAGGGAGAATTCTAGGTCAACAGCAATACAAACCAGTGGCAAATTGGTCGGAAAAGCTTCAGAATTGTGTTGAATGGGAAGAAAGTCTTCTGGATGATGAATCATATGGTTTATAACAATCACGATCAATGGGTTGGAAATTTGAACGGGCGGCTTTTGAAATTCAAAGGATGGAATTTGAACAACAAAAAAACTTACTACAGGCTCTTTTGGAACAAATTTTCGAAGGGGAGAACCTCCTCCAGGTGTCAGATTCTCACCAAACGGAAACCATTCAGGACGACTTTCGGACTCTGCTGAAAATGGAAACTTAGCTAAAAATAAAGAAAGATTCTTGAATAAAAAACCCTTTTCTTTCTCCCATTGTGCCTGCTTCTGTCGTAGGTAATCTGAGCTTTCCTGGCGGATCATCAAATTTTGACTGAAAATTAAAAATAGAGTAAAAATAGTAAGGGTAGTGCAAAAGTGTTTCCTACACAAAAAATTGAGGAAGGGAAAATACGATAAGAGACACTTGCAGTAAGAAAACATGTGACTTAAAAAATGTAAGACACCACCAGGAACTAATGTAGCTCATGAATGTTTAATATTATTCTGGTACGAAGGTTCCACAACGAAAACTACAGTAAACTAAAAATATTTGTATTTTCCGGATTTAGTTTCTCTTTTTATGGGTTTATTCAGGGAGTCGGCAAAAAAGGAAAAAAAAACTCCGCGAAAACTCGGAGAGTGTTCCAATCTGGCTGAAACTTTGAGGGTATTACTGGAATTTCATATGTGTCTACTCTATGATTATTTTTTTCACCGAAAAAATCACATGAATCGCGTTCAAATCACTACAATAGGAGGGAAAGTTGGCGGCAATCGGCACAATCCGAGACCACCCGACCGCGCCGCACCGTTGCAAAACACGCGTGCGGCGGTTTGCGTTTGCGACGCGCCGCCCACTTCTCGGGCTTATTTTCTATGGAAACGGATGGAAAATCGATATATTCTGAGGGAGATTCTTAGTTTTTCGTTTATATTGATTAATGAGATTATGCACCAGACCCTTTCTTGTCATTGAATAGAACATCACTTGGCTT
>NC_013487.2:9973050-10021129 GCF_000004555.2 Caenorhabditis briggsae | reverse complement strand
ACTTTGTAAATTTGTCTGAAATTCCAGCCAAATTTTCAAAGTCGATATTTTGACCCCAAATTTTGGCAAAATGTTTCCTATAGTTTTCTCCAGTTTTCCCCCAAAGTTTCAGCCAGATTGGAACACTCTCCGAGTTTTCGTGGAGTTTTTTTCCTTTTTTGCCGACTCCCTGAATAAACCCATTACCCTGATTTTCGTCCAGTTTTCGGTTACCCAAAAAATCGGAAAAAAATTGACTGAAAATGCACAAAAATTAACAAATCAGGAAAGCATCTTTTTTTAGGTTACTGTAGTTTTTTGTACCAGCAAAAAAAGGAAAAATAGTCTATCGTAGATTCCTAGGTTGTTTCTAAACATCGAAGAAATGGTTTCATCCGAATTTCAATGAAAGAAGAAGTCGTTAAAATGTCACATTTGGGATTTGGAAACTAAATTGGTTTTAGCCGAATTCAGATTTCTAATTAGAACGAGGACCGAAACATTATGACCTAGTTATCTGAGTAGTTGAAAAAAGAGAGCAAAACCTTTTGGAAGTGAAATGAAATTGATTGTTTTTGTTTCAGGCGATTCCTAAAACCAGTATTTTTTCAACCGAACCTATCTATGGAAAGAATCTAAAAAATCTAAAAATCGTACAACAACTATACCACTATACCAGAATAACTAATAGTAACATTCGAGGAAAAGAAGAGGAAAAACGGATGAGAAAAAAGAGATAGGTACAGGAGAAGAGAAAAGAGAGTTAGACGGTAATAAAATTATGCGCCCGAAAACTGTTCTTCTTCTTCTTTTGTCACCGTCTTTGGCATTGTCGTTGGGCACTTTGAATAATTTTATTTATAACCTCAAACAAGGTCACGAAACACTTTACACTGCTGTTAACGACTTTGAAATCGAGCTGATGAGAAGGCACGTAACAAGACCTATTCTATATATCTCTTCTTGTCAAATGGAGAATGTAAACTTATGTTTGACATTTGAGCAAATAAAACTTCTTGAGATTTCGCTCAAGAGATACAACATCGAAAATGTGACCGTATTTTTTAAAATAAAACTTGAACGTTGCCGTCTTTCTGAATAGAGGAAAAAAATCGTAAAAAACTAAAGCAAACAGTCATTTTTGTTTCATGCGCAAAGTGTCAAATTGTATTATTTTTTCCGTACGGAAATGCCTGATATATGCGGAAACTAGGGAAGAAAAAATATCATTTGTGCGCATGAATATATTTGAAAGAAGAAGCAAGAACTCCGAGAGAGCACATGAAGTCGAAGAGACGCAGATAGATGAAGAGAACGATTCGAATATGTACAGCCGGCAGGTGGTTTCTGAAAGGGAAAAGAAGGGGGGCACGGAGAGATGAGGATGCGGCCATTGAGAGCACCAGATGTTGGTTGGCACACAATGGTTATTCATCGGGACAAGTGACCCGTTAATTCATGTTACCAGAAAGAGAGGCACGTGTTTCTTAGGACTTTGGAATCTTCTAAATTGAGACAAACGCTTAGGCAGTGAAAGTTGTTCCTAAATGGCAACTAGGAGTACTGTTTGGTAACAGAATGTAAATGAAGACGAGGAGAAGGAGAAGAAAACATCAACGAAGTAGGAAAAAGGGAAAATGAATGAAGACATCTCCCGCTGGGAAAATGTCGGTGACTTTTGGCGGATTGAGAAAACGGAACGAGTGGAATTGGAGAAAAGAAAACACAGAGAAGAACGATGAGATAATAGGCAATTCTCATGAGTCAGATGGATTCTTAAATCAAATGAAAATTAAGACTGTTGATGTGAATAAGAAGAAACATTCCCATCCATGATATCAGAACTTTCAGACCATATTCTGAGCTATCGGAATGTTC
Organism: Caenorhabditis briggsae; assembly: GCF_000004555.2. Classification (NCBI taxonomy): domain Eukaryota; kingdom Metazoa; phylum Nematoda; class Chromadorea; order Rhabditida; family Rhabditidae; genus Caenorhabditis; species Caenorhabditis briggsae. The sequence continues at coordinate 10,019,272 of NC_013487.2, read as the reverse complement.
GGAGCGAAAGTAGAAAAGGGGATGTTCGGAACGGAATTCCGAAATTTTCGAAAATGCGGAGCATTTTCTGAATGAAATTCTGAAGAATAAGTTTGGAATGAAGTTCCGGTCGGAATATTTCCGAAACACTTCTTTTCGAATGAAATCCCGACCGGGAATATTCATTTCAGAAGTTTTTTCTTTCATTTCCGTAGTTTTTTTTTCAGAATCAGAGCTTATCAGACTACTGTATATCAAAGGCGCACGCGAAAAGTTTTCTTATGGGTTCCGAGCGGAATTACATTTACTGTTTTTGCGTGTTTGACATTTATTTGTCGATTTTTCGAGCTTTTGTGAGGGGAAAGTGAGATTCCGAAATCTCGAAATTCTGAAATCTTAAAATCGGAATATTTATTCCGAAATTCCGAAAATTCGAAGCTCAGAAATTTTTGAATTCGGACCGCGAAAGAACGTCGCCTGCTAATAAGAAAAATTGAGCAGTTTTTTTAAATGTATCAATAATGTTTAAACATTTTTTGAGCCCAAAATAAGGATGTGAGAACTGAACTCAGACTCGATCGTATAGAATACGTTCTTTTAAAACTCATGTCCTCCAGATTCGCACCACCTCCTCCCTTTTCTGGTTATTGCAAGTTCTCTCATCGAAAATTTATGAAAAAAAAACGATGAAAAAAAAACGCCAATCTCACTAATCAAAAAGACCTAGAACACAAATGTTTTCTTTTCTTCCTCTCATTTACCCGAAACTGGACACTGACACCGATACACACCACTTCACAGAGAAAAAAGTTCATAAATTGATAAGAAATCGGATTGCAGAAGACGTCGCGGTGATTTTAAGTTTCCTTTGAAGTGTGCCGACAATCTGTGACAACTTTCGGTAGAAAATTTCAATTAGTGAAAAAGAAAAAATTGAAAAGCCCGCACTAATGCGACGAAAATGCCTCGGGGGACTCCAGAATTCTCCTCGGGGACTAGAAAACCACATGCGGGAAAATTTGTTTCAAACTTTTTTTTCGAACTATTCTGACTGCGTTTTTCGTGTTTCTGCTGTTTTTTTTCTAACTTTCTGCTTAAAACAACAGAATTTGTTCTATACCCTCAATAAAGTAAACAAAAACGAATTTCGTTTCAGATGAGTGGCACATCGGGGGAACAAGGGCAATTTTTCTCAATGGAAATCGCCAATAAGGCGCTGGTCGATGGTAATTTCGAGGAAGCGCTGAAACACTTCTTCGTCTGTATTAAGATGTTGCCAGTCGAACGGCGTGGGCGATATGAAGATCAGTTCGCAGCAGCAATACACGGTACTCTGTTTTTTAGTCCTTCTCAACCATCCAAATAATTTCAGGTTGGATTACTCAATCTTCGGAGCATGCCGCTCGCGCAGTCAATCTTTATCCACAAATTCGCGACTTGTTTCCAGAAACAGTACGAACGAAAATAGCTATAGTGAAAGCTGTTCAAATTTCGGGACAAGGAAAATGGTTGTTAAACTGTCTGCCAATTGTAAAAGAAGCGATGGCTTTGACCACAAACCCCGAAGACAGAGCTATTTTGAGAATCGCAAGAGTTAATTTGACAACTGTTCCGTTCCCACAATGGCACATTCGGATGGTCAATGATACAGTAAGAATAGATGACGTGGTATTAAAAACATTTGATACTTCAGATGCGGAACGAATTTTTCCTCCAAGCATTGACTGCCAGTATCAAAAGTAAAAGTTCCGTGGTATTCGATATTGGTTCAGGAACAGGACTTTTATCGGTTATGGCTGCTAGGCAAGTATTTTATGAAACGAAATGAATGCTTCAACTGATATTTTAAGAATGTCCAACCTAGTTATTGCATTGGAAGAAGATGTTTGTCTGGCGATGATTTCCAAAGAGGTTTTGAAGCGAAACAAAGTTGCAGACCGTGTTACTGTACATGCTAAAAACTCAATGCAGTTCGAAACAAGCCAAAACGCTGACGTGATTGTGTCGGAAACAATGGATTGTTGTTGTTTTGGCGAACGGATAATTGAAACTTTCCTCGACGCTCATGTCCGGTTTGCTCATGAAAATACCATCTTCATTCCTCAAAAAGCAACTGTTTATGTTCGACTCTTCCAGTGCCGTGAAATTTTCGATATTCATTGTCAAGACTATAGCGGAATCAGATACCGTTCGGAGTATGTCAAAATCAATGATGAACCCACGGAACAACCGTACTGGTGCGCTGCCAGAGAGGATTACGCCGAGTTTGAATTCCTTTCTCCACCGGAAGAACTTCATACGGCAGACTTTTCAAGGCTAGACGTGCTGCAGAAATCGCTGAGATGTGAGGGATCGACGAAACTGAAACCAAAGAAGAAAGGGGTCGCGCACGGATTCACTATTCATTTTGTGTGAGTATTTTGCTTCCAAACACTGTTCTATCTAATTTTTTTTGAAGAGCCGACTTGACGGGAACTGGAGTTTTGGTAGACTCAGGCGACTGTCATGCTTGGGATTATGGTGTCGTTCCGTTCAAAGAGCCTTGTGTGGTGGATGTTGGCCAAGAATTGGATGTTTCTTGGAAACTAGTAAATAACCGGCTGGACGTATACAATAATTTCGTGAGTATATTGATGAGCTTCAAAGTATAACTGGATTTTTGTTTCAGTATTCTGAAAAGTTGCAAAAGGCCGGTTCGTTAATCCAATATCAAACAATCAGTATGGATAGGCTCCACAAGATTCGTGACGATAGTTATTTCAAGCAAATGATGGCTGAAATCACAATCAATGAGCTTCCATTTACAGAAGATATTTCCTTCTGTGTTCCAGCAGAGTGCGTGTTGAAGACATACCCGAACAAGGAGCCAACAGGGACTATTATTGGTAAGCCCAATAATTTTTCTAAAATTCCTTCTCATATCTATTCGTTTTCAGCCGGATTCATCCGTCACGATGGATCTCTGAATCAGGATAACATGTTCCGCATCGAACAGTGCGTCGGTCATCGTGACTTCGTCAAGAAAATCGTTCCTTCTCAAGTACGCATCTATGGTCACCTATTCTATTCGGACTATATTCACTTCGACGCACGTCCTGATCCAACTGCACATTGTAAAGTTGATTTAGCAACAGTTCGAAATTTCAATCTGAGAGAGATGCGTGATATCAGATTGACCCAGAGAAATGACATTGTTTTGGCATCAGAGGAATTCGAAATGATTTTCTTCGACAACGATCCAAATAACTACAGAAACGACTTATATGAAACGGTTACCAAAGAAATTACTGCGAGTCATTAAAAGTATCTAAGACCTCAAAAATAAAGTGTTTTCTCAGGTCCAACCAAATTTGGGAGCTGCCGATGGAGTTCTGTACGAGTTTGAGGTGTTAGGAGTACGGAATAGCAAGCTTCGCCCTGTCGCCGCATTCCTATTCCAAGACAGAATCCGAACTGGTGACCAACCGGCAAGTATTTCGAAAAAAATTCCAGAATATTATAGTATTCCATTATAGATAACTCTGAATTTCGATTACCACCTCGGTGAGATGCTCATCTCGCTCAAGGAAGATTAGAAATCACGACAATCTCGCAATCTCAACCCCTATGAAGGTTACTAATCTACCAGCAAACAATTCTTCGCCTCTGATAATCACTGAACGGTCCTCATCATTTTTCTATTTTGTTATATGATCACCAAGAAACTAGGTTCCCATAAGCTTGTTTTTGAAATTCACCCATTTACTCAAAATTCTAGCACCGCCCATTTCTCTATATGGTTTTTCCTCCGATATGCACGATTGATACATAACATTTATTGCGGTTATTTTCAAATTGCCCATTTTTCTTCCATATGAAATAAACATCTTTTATCCGTGCTAGAAAAAAGTTTATTCAAAATTCTTCTCTTCCAATTCCTTCTTGAAGACTTTTTTCTCTTTTCTAGCTTGATCTCTTTTCTTATTCGCCTTCACTTCTTTTGCTTGTTGCAGTCTCTGAAATTTTTCTCCTTTTTTGAACTGATTTCCCGAGTCAAACTCACTTTTAGTTGCTCCTCGTAACAATTGTCTCCATTTATTTGTCTGTCTAACACAACTTTCATTCTCTCAAATGCAATTTCGATGTTCTTTGGCAAAAGGCGGGACTCGTGAACCTAGAAAGATGATGATGCAATGGAATTATTTATGTCAATTCCCGTACCTTCACAACGGTACCAGTAGGACGATGTGTCAATTGTACCGCATTCTGAGCAGTATTAACTTTTTGACCGCCAGGACCCCACCCAGAAATGTACTTCTGTTCACAGTCGTCTTTCTTCACTTCTGGAAATTTGTAGCCTTTCAACTTCTGCCTCGGCGTTGCGAAAGTTCTTCGAAACATTGCCCATTTGAGAATCATTTTTCTGAAAAATAGGTTATCAAAAATTCAATTTGACGATTTTCAAAACTCGAGGTTTTATGAAGAAAAAACAATAAAGCAACAATCGAAAGTAATGCAATTAAGAATTAAAACTGAATTTGAAAGTGATGAAAGCAAGACTAGGTGAATATCGGCAATAAATAATTTAAAGAGTTTAAACACAACTGAAGAGTAATGAACATTAAATTAACCTACAAGTAAGATTTAATTAAATAAATTAAACAAATTGAGAAGGCAGCACCCGTATTTTGAAGAAAATGAATCATTATGCATGAAAAGTGGGTATAAAAATAATACACTGAACATATGAAAGAAAGGAAAGAAAGTGTGTATTTACAAAAAAAATGGTATAAAGGAATTATGAAAAATCAATAAATTTAGGTTTTAGGAAGACTGTTGTAGCCGTAAGAAGCATTTTCGACACACCCGTACTGGCCGAGAAATATTCATTCGAGTAATGTGAGACTCGAATCGAGAGCATCTGGAAGAAATACACTTATTATGCTTATAAAAAATCGGAGCAGTGGAACATTTTTCGAAAAAATCGGAGCAGTGGAAGATTTTTCGGTTACGATATTTGTCGTTTTGGGACCTTAGGCCACAGAGCTCAAAATTTTTGTACCAGATTAATAGTTTTGGTTCTCATATGAGAAATTTCTTACGTTGAACAAAATATTTGACCACAATTCCGGCAATGATGCTTCCGATCGGCTAAAGTGAATTTGTGTTCACAGTCATCACATCGCTGCCTCATAACATCTTGAACCCAATGATCAGCTCTTCCTCCACCTTCGCCTCCTTGCCAGCACCAAACACGGCCTATTCCATCACCAACATAAAGTGAACGATGATCTCTACTGGGAGCGATTGCTGTGATGGGAGCTGGATGAACATTGTCAGGACGATTGAACGCAGTGTGCATTGTTAAGGCTGTTCTTTGAACGAGAACTCGTACAAACTGTGATCCTCCATCTTCACTTTTTGTTGCCTTGTTCCCAGAAGAAGGACTCGCCGGGCCTGATGACGTCACCGAGACGGATCCTGATCCAGAAATACTTGAGGATGTTGCAGTAGTTGAACTATTCTTCAGTCGTTTTCGCTGTTTTTCTAGACGTGCTGCAATTATAGCACTTCCTGATGATCGGTCTTCCATATTCATAATCATGTTTGTGCTTTCCAAAACCGGGTTTTCACTGACGCTCCCATCATTTTCAAAAACAACACAAGAATAGATCTTGACTATTCCATCGGATGTTCCACACATTATAACATTATCATTGTCCCATTCGTTCATCTGAAAATCAATCTTATCTTACTATTAGTTCTTGACTAGAGTCTTACCGTTGAGAATGCAAGAGAAATGATCATCTGTTGAGGATCAATAGCCGGCGCCACATCACAAGTATTCAGAACAGCCAGAAGTTCTCCGTTCAATGTCCAAACACGTAAAAGTGTAGAACAAGCAGTTGCAATATCTCCAGTAGCATCGTTGATGGCAACAGCCAAAACAGCATGTGAATGTTTTGGAAGCTGACGGATTAAGAACATTTCAGATAGATGCCAAACTAGAACAGTAAGATCTCGAGAAGCAGAAATTAGAACTGCATGAGATTGACTGGAAACCAAACAAGTGATCGCATCGGAATGTCCGTTCAGCACGGAAAGTTTCTTCATGGACAATGGTTTACTTTTCACTTTCCAGACCCTGAAAATTGCTTGTTTAATGAATGAATATATAAAGATCTGACTTACGTTATACACCCAGAAGTATTTCCACAGAACAACGTCGTTTCATCTCCAGCAGCCGCGCACGTCATCTCATCAACTTCACACATTTCATGAACACAAACTGATTTATCCGTATCAATCTGTCCCATTCTCACACTTCGATCCGGTAATCCCCAAGTAATGTATCGATTCGTTCCAATGAAAACCTTGTTCTGTTCCAATGCCACAACTCCAATCTTGTCATTCTGATGGATTGATCCAACTGCAGATCGTAATTCTTTGAATGGAGATTGTGGAGGTGTCATATTATGAATCGCATGATAGAACAATCTAGATGTTGTGACTCCTGGAGTATTACTGAATCCTTCCAAAATATTGACCTTCTTCTGCGGATGTGGCTTCTTGAATAGTTGAGTTGGAATCTGTCCAAAATTATTCACAAATCCAATCGTCGCATTTCTGGTCAATGGATCGTCAATTCTCTCAAAGTCGACCGATCCTTCATAGAAAAGATGATGGAACAGGTTGTTATTCTGAAATTCAAATCATAATTTTTCATTTTAAATTAAGCCTACGTACCTTAACCGATTCCTCTCCATTTTGCTTGAATCCAAAAATCAGATCAATCCATTCATGAAGATGTGACGAAACGTAATCACTTTCCAAAGCTTGGCGATGTAAACGTACAAATTCTCGTGGATCTCCATGACACCAGGCAGGAAGAAGTACATCATTGACAGCGATTCCATTCTGTTTGACTCCCAAATCAAAACGATTCGAATTTGTGAACATTTCGGGAAGGGTGAAGAATTCTGGGATTAGTTCCTTAACATCCGCCATATTGTTCCGAGAAGCTGATGTCCATGCATCTCCAACACTGTGGAACATTCGATCAGCTAAATCAAAATGACCTCCTTGAAGTGACAAAAACTGTTGAGTGAACGGTTCCAATCGAACCAAATACGAGACAACAATCATTGCAGAAGAGTAATGAGTTCCATACATATACGGAGGAGTCTCTCCAGATGGATCATCCCATTCTCTGAATCTCTTCAAAAACTGTTCCAACCGATCAGGTGATTGTGCTCCCATTGGTTTAGAGAAATCACGGAAAGTTGAGATGTTCGTGAAATCTAGCTGAGGACTTGTGTAATCAGCCAACACCCATGGAAATATCGGATACTGAGACAAGTCATTGTAGCATCTTCCAGCCAAAGTGTTCAAATGCATCAAATATTGGAAGTTGGATATGTTTCCATTTAACCATCTCTGAGTAACAGATTGCTGACCAATCAAAGATGATAGCAGAGATGCACCACGTCCTGTTGTCTCAATGGCAACATTAGATTTCTGTCCGCCCAAAGAATCGGATCCACCAGAAGACAGGTTGATAGCCATCGATGTTAGTCTGTGAATGGGTTGTATTGCTCAAATTCCTTTCTTTTAAACTCACTTATCAAAAACTCGATCTCGAATTTTCTTAGGGAACGCCAATAAGTAGTTTCTTCCATCCGAACTGAATACTTCCAGAGCAATCGGTTGAAGAAGATATCTTCTTTTATGAACTTCCCGTATCATGTTATAACTGAACTTTGAACAAAGTCTTGAGGATTTAGGTGGTTGCGTAGCTCCAGTTGCAGGATATGGGACAATTGGATCGTGCATTTCTTGACTCAAAAAGTCCAAATCACGGATTTCTTTAGTCTTTAGAAGGGTGAACCCATCAACCACATAGAAATGATCTCTTCCAAACAGAAGCAGCCCTTCTGCAGTTTCTAATCCCTGTATCCTAGCACATCTGAACATCGAATGAAGTTGTTCTCCTTGTTCCAATAGTCTGAGAAGTGTCTGATTGTCTGGTCCAGCCTTCTTTTCCTCTTTTCTCTCTTCTTTTTTGTGAGCTGTTCCAGAGTTATTAGAAGCCGAAGCACTTGATTGGTTTGATTGTTGCGGCGAAACACCATTGGCTTCTGAGGGCAGTTTTTCAGAAATGGAAGATGTTGAATCGTCATCATCTTTTCTCTCTAAAGTTTCACATTCCTCTTCATTCAATTCAATACTTGTTCCAGTCGTATTCTGAGAACTTGTGGTTGGCGCCGTTGTGGAGAGCCTTCTGATAAGCGAAGAATTGATTTCTGAAGAAAGTCATTATATGAAAATTCTTTGATAGCTCGAAACTTACGTGATAGATCAGTAAATGAGTAACCCAGTAGATTCGAAGAAGATCCAGATCCATCATCCGGAGATAAAATAGAAACGGATGACGAATCGATAATCCGAGTGTCAAGAGTTCGTCTCCGATGTATCAGACACGCTTCATAGTACAATTTTGAATCGAGGGAAATCGCAACTTTGGCTCTTTGAGCTTTAGCTGTTGGAGCTTCTAAATGAGGACGGAATGGATAGACGTGATAGAAATTTCTATTTGGAATCAACTTTCTCCGCATTCTCGTAGTCGGTCCTTCAGTAAGGTCTAATTTGAACTTTTCTAGTTTTGATGCTCGTTCCGGTCCCCAAATTCCTCGTTCTCGAGTCAATTCAGCTTCCCACTGATGCCAGTCGTGAAGACACCATTTTCGGACATGAGCATGCCATTCCGTGTATCTCGTACTTTGTGCTCTCACCAACTCTTTTATCAGACTGACATGAACTCGAAGCCACATGAATATCACTTGTTTATCAGCTGACGTATTCTTCCAAGCAGCCACTGATCCAGGTCCTGTTGAGGGTAAGGCTGTAGTTGTGCTCATAGATCTCTTGGCCGCAAACCGAGTAATCCCAGATGCAACACGATTGAACTTCTGAAATTGAACACAACAAAAAAACTTCCATGAGTGTTTCGGAACATACCGAACTGATCTGTTGCTGAATGATGTCCTTTGTTGTGTATGAACCACTCTGTGCTGCTGATCCTCCTGTTTGAATAGTTCTGAGTTGTGAATCCACAAACTGTTGCCAGTAGACTCCAGCAGAATGAGACAGAAGAGCTCGAGCCGCATTAATGTCAGTCACTGATTGCTTTTTAAATGTTTCTTCAATCAATCCCTGTTTCGCACATATCACATCAGACCACACCCGACAGGCACACATGGCAACTTGAGCACTGGTACGATCCAAATCAGAAGAGTTGTCCTAAAATGATGAGAATGAGAGAGGAGCCTGTTTTGAAAAGAACTAACCTGGAATAATACATCTGGCGTAACGGAAAGCATAAAAATGAGATGAGTGAGTGATGCGAAGAACCAGGCTTCGTTGGATGCCAAAAACAAATATCGTTTTGATACCAAACTGCTTAGAGCATCCAAAACTGACAACTGAACAGGAACTGAATCTATAGGACGACTCAAAATGAACAGAGTCATTCTCATTATACATCCGGTGATTGGTTCTGCATTCACCGCTTTGTTCACTTTTTTACTCGCAATCACTTGAAGATGATAGAGAGTTGAAAGCATCCGCATTGATTCACTTCCAAACACAAGTCCATTCCAAAATGCGTCGACTGCTCTTGAGGACAGGACAGAAATATTGGAGACAATTTGAACAAGATTTTGAGGTTGAGTGTTGGGAGGAAGGGCAGACGAAGCGAGTAAATCAGTGCTAACGGCGTGTTCCAGAACCGAATGAAGAAGAGAAGTTAGGCAGGCTACTTGAGCTTTTCGGGTGATTCCACTTTCAGATATATTCTGAAATTTAAAAAAAAATCAGAATTTGGGGGTTTTCATTAAAACTAACATCCAGAATCACATCGATAATAGTATCATTTTTGGACGAGTTCAATTGCAAGTTATCACTGAATATCTTTTTGAGCAAGTCCATGACGATTTTCACATTTGGTTGGGTAAGGACTGAAATGTTCAAAATAATATCGGATAATATTTTCATTATAAAACTCACAAGTTTGGAAATACTCGGAATCTGGCGAACCATCTTGACTTCTCCGATTCGCTATTTCTGACTTCACTCCCATTGCATTTGTATCCTCAATCAAAGTAGAAAACAAGGCAAGGACGAATTCATCGGAATGAGCAATGTTGAAGAATGCTGGAGAGTTTTGATACATGAAAGTGATCATCTGAATAACAGTCGATGGATTTGTGATGGTCCATTGTTGATGAATTGTGGATTGGTGATAGATAGAAGTCCGAATCATGGCGAACAATGGAATTAGAGCATCAAAACAGAAGTTAGCAGAGTTGATTGCTTCAAAAACAGAACTAGTGGAACTGAGACCGAAGACATGGGTCCACACAAGTTCCATATTAAACTGGTCACAGAATCTAGAAAAAAATATTTTGTACTTTAAAAGTTTCCAAAAACAATACCTCAAAGCTGGAATAGGCTGTCCAACGAGAATCGAAAGCATTGCATAGTATGGGTATGGTTTATCAGCATGAGCACCCATCAAATGTTCTAAAGCTGCAAATCCTCCACAGTTGGATAGTTCTGGATTGATGTCAATTTTGGATCCAACAGCTCCTCCGTGAGCGGAAACTGAGAAGCCCAAAACTACAGCTGCTCGATTTCTAACAACAGAATCAGCTTCAGACAACCACCCTCCATTCGCTGATCCTTCTTTGAAACGAGCTAGAAGAGAAGGTTGATTCAGAATGAGCAAAAGAATCCGAAGAGCAAGATAGATTGTTCCTGAGTGGACTCCAGGGGACATTAATGCAAAGAGCCAGTCGAATCCAAGAGTTCGGACGATATGTTCACACATTTGTTGTTGAACTTGTGCATTTGAATTTGATAAGAAGTTGGCAATGATATTCAGAAGACGATTTCTGATATAAACATTGTGAAGCGCTTCCGATGGATCTTCTGTCAATTCTAGATACATCTTCTGGATTTCAGCAATGTGGAATGGCAAATGAGAGTCTTCATAACATTCTGCTTCACTCGTTGGAAGTGTTGCTGCGATACATTGACCCACTTTCAGAATACTTCGACTATCACATTGCGGTTGGATAATTGCAGAAATCAGATTAAATACTATTTCATCCGTGTTTTGAATCATCGATGGTTCGTCATGTATGATCAGAAGAAGTCGTGACAGGAGAGAAGATCGTCGAACAACTTGGAGATTGTTCAATTGATGACTGAAAAATAATACTACAGCTTTTCACTTCTTGACTAGAATTCTTACTCTGTAATCAACTCATAAAAGTGCTCCAGAAGCATTTTATGCAGTTCACTCGGTGCTTCTTTCCACACTTTCAGATCACACAATAGATCTTCAAAAGCAGACGGATTAGAAATTGTAGGAGCGTGTTCCCGAGAGGTATCTGCTGTTCCAGTCACATTGAATACCATGTGCATGATATGAGAATTGAGCATGTTTGCTTTGTCTTCCAGGAGAACAGCTAGAATTTGATACGACCTGTTATTGTTCCAAGTGGCGAGTAATCGAGGTTGTGAGCGAATCGCAGATACGAGCGATTTCAGAGACGCGTAAAGTCCTTCAGAATCAACAGCCATTGCAATAAGACCATAAACACTAGCAAATCCTCCAATAGAGTCCAAAAGAGATGGAACAGGGCGAGGAGTGAATGTTCTCATTCCAAGATATCCAACAATTACTCCACCAAATGTTCGACCAGCTCCAGGTGCATGAGAAATTGTGTTGCATAGAACGCGAAGAGGAGTACTGTGATCGTTTGAGGAGATTCCAAGCTGAAAATCAAGAAAATAAAAATTAAGAAAACTTAAAAATAGTTTTTACATGTTGCGACAGAATCTCGGCATCCATTTTCCCATACATTGTTCTAATTTTAGCAAGAGTCAATTCTTGTGTAGCGGCTGCCGAAAGAGAAAACACAATCTGAAAAAAAAACAATTCAATTTTTTTTCAAATTCTAAAGACCAACCTTTTCTTCATGAAACAGTGGAGTTCTCTCGGCACTGGCAGTTTGGAAATTACCAATATAATGTGGCTGAAGTTGAACAATAGCTCGAACTGTTTCAGCTGTCATTGGCTCTTCTGCTAGAAAGATGGAAGCAAGACGGAATCTAAACAAGAATATTGCTCAAAAAGTTTTCTGTTCACTTACTTACCGTAACCTACTAGGCCTTCTGAGTGCCGGTAAAGTACCAACAGCTGCGTTTACTGAATAGGTTTGTGCCAACTGAGTAGCTGCTCCGCCCGCATTTTGTGCGACATACATCAATTTCTGAGTGGAAATGTGACGTCCATTCAGGTATACAGAAACCTAAAATGAGCAAAATATGTAGCTCGCAAATTCTCGACGTAGGATGCTCTAATATTTTGCATTCAGAATAGGAATAGGAGGGACGCTAGAGGAGAAATCAGTAGGATTAGGAGAAGGGGAACATAACCCAGAGAGAAACTACATTATTTCTGAAACCTACACGCCTGTGTGTGTTTTCAGGCACTGTTTTTGGAGTCATTGTGAAGATCTGTAGTCTTTCTTACGATTAGAAAATGGGCAGCAATTGAAAATGAATGTGCTTCATTCATAAGAATGCAATTACTTACTTGAGAAGACTTTAGAACCGATCGATTGAAAACTACTGCCAAATGAAACCATTCTCCACACCGAACTTGATCAGCCAGTGTTATTCGAATCAACTGGAAAGTAATAGATCTGATTGAAAAATATCCTATTTTCGCTTACTTTATCTGTTTGGAAATTTGCAATCTTCTCCAAATCAGCTCCTGGTTGATCACTCTCTTCAGTTGAAATCAATAAACTTCTATCAATTGCCGAGAACTGGCATTGGAAACATGCCAAATGAGTTGGTTGGGGAGCTTTCTTTGAGGATAACTCTGCTGCCGGAGCAACGGCTCGGGTTATTGTTATGAGACGAATCGGATGGGCATCTGCTTTTTTGTCAGACAAAGAATCCAGATAGATCCATGTGCAGAATGAGAAACCGTTGAGTGGTGGGAAGATACGTTCGGTTTTTGTTGTTGAGAACATTGGAGCTAGCGATGGAAGATAAAGAGCAGCAAATCCTTCAACTGACATATCAAATTCTACGAAACTTGGCGCAGTTCCAACATATTGATCTCTAGGTGTCATCATTGAAACAAGAGCTTTAACCCTTTGAAGTGGCACTGGACCTCCTTCATTGTTGGCAACTTCATTTCCATTCTCATCTTCATCGTCATCATCCAAACTTCTACAACATAATGGACTATCGAGACGGAGAAAACTTCGTAGTTGATTTGGAGTCAACGATTGATAACTGAGTCTTTCCAAGAGATAATAAAATGATTGGAGAAGGACATGATTCTCAATGAGGAATAGTTTTCCAGCTATCCGAAGAAGATGTTTCGGCATATCCACTTGACACATTATCTGTTGATTTCTTTCAGATTTCAAAATTGCTTTCAGCAGAAGAGACACGTAATACTGTGCAGCTACTGTCCATTTAGTGGCTTCTGGTGACGGAGAAGATGTTGAAGAAGGGGAGGAAGAAATGGATGGAAGAAGGCATAACATTGAAATAATAGCTCCAGGATGAACTAAAAGAGAAGACGTCCAAGAGACTATTGACTCTTCCAGTGATGCTCTATCATCATTCCATCGGATGTCTGTTGTCATCTTCTCGTAGTTGTCCAGGGCCATATTGAAAATCAATCGACATACGTAGCAGCCAAAATAAATGGAAAATGGCATTCCTTTCGGAACATTTCCCGCCTCGATACTATCATCCAATCGGAAAACTTCATGACATGCCAAAATTTCAGAAGCAAGATCCGTGTGAGTCAACGTCTTCCATTCAGGTTCTTCAATCGAAATGACGGTAGACTCATTGAAAATGCATGTCAGCCGAAGGAGAGATGTGATACTATCCCATGTGATCTGAAAAATTCAAATCAAAAAAGTTTTCTCTAGCTTCCAAATTCCTACCTCCGTTGAAAAATATTTTGCATTAGATGGTTCAAAACGCATACTCAAAGTAAACACTTTGAAAATGATATGAACAAATTCTAGCATTTGACAATGTTCCATTGGGATTCTACCATCATCCCTTTGTTGAACATCTGCGAATCTCTTCTCTAGACCCAGTAAAAGTGCAGAGAGAGCCAAGAATCCTCCAGACTTTCGGAATTGTATTCGAACTTTGTGAGACTCACGAACAACACCAAGCAGTGCCTGAATGTTGAGGATAAAAATAGAAAAATTAGTTGAACCATACCTTGAGAAGACTAAACATCACTTCCAAGTTTTCTATTGGGATCCGATCTTGAAGAGTCTAAAATGTAAATTAATTACTTAAATTGCACTGTTAAAATAAATTCAGAACTCACATTAACCAAATGTACAATATATTGGTCAGAAGGAGCTACGATCAGTAGTTGTTTGACTAATTGCAATAAAGAACTTCTCCATTCCTCGTTGACTTCTGAAATAGAACGTTTGGAGGAATTACCTTTAATAGAAAACCCAAATTGTCAACTTTGAGCTCAATCATCTCGATTCTTGGTAAAGGTATCAAAAATTGTCACCTGGCTAATTTTCCTCGTACAATCACCAATATGTCATCAGTTGACAAAATTTTGATATCTTTCACAGGAATCTAGATAATTGAGCTCAAACTTGACGGTGTTTGGACCCGTCCATCACAGGGTTGAAGGTATGCATTTCCTGCCAAAACTCACCACAGACAATCTCCACCAAAAGTTTTGCACCGAAGCATTCTGTGAACAATTTCCCATTTTCCGTATTGTTCTTGATGATGATAGTCAAAAGGTCCGTAGTCAAAAGTGACAATTTCAGTTGATCCTGAGTTCGAGAGTTGGTCGATGTGGCAGTGAATGATGAAGCTTGCCCACTTTTTTCATACATTTCATACATCCGACGAATGATATAACACAGGGCATCCAGCAGTCCAACTTCTCGAAATGCATCCTTCAAAATTCCAAAAATAGAAAACACTTGAAATCGTAAAACTCTTACTTTTATAATTGCATCTACCGTAATCAACTTGAAACACATCTGTACAATAATTGTGCACATTGCAGTTTTTCCAGCCGAAATTTCGGTTTTAAGAAGTACGCAAAGACTGAAAAAAATGAGTTGAATTGGATAATTAAATTAAGAATTCTAACCTTATCAACTCTCGACATGGAATATGATTCAATTGGAACACTGCAAATTCGACCAGTTCCAAAAGTTTCACTCTCACAGAATGTTGTTTTCTTTCCAATTGATCGATGAATATTGATAGAGGATATTCACGATCTAAAATGAAATAGTTAGCAGGATCACATGTATAAATTGAATGAAGAATGTCGATTACTGTACATGATGTTGCTTCGGATGAGCTCTGAAAGTAAGTTATAAATAAATAGAATTGGAAAAACCAGAAACCTCTAAGAAAACATGATAGAGAAGTGCAAATGCATTGAGATTCCGTACGCTAAGTCCATTTCCAGCTGGAATCGGAAGTTGAAAAGATGGAAGTTGAACTAGTCCGGATGTATACTGTAACAGATTCTAGATTATTAGGATAAACTGAAATTCCAACTAACCTGCGGTGTTATTCAAATTTACCACTGTTCACTAACGAGATAGTCATGATTAAAATGTTTCTGACTATTTCGTTGTCTGCTTCATTTCTGAAAATACTTAATCAATTATTATGTACTTTTTCAAATAAGACGAACCGTAATAAGAAATCCTTGATGACCGTATACCCATCAGCTTCGTAGAATTCGTCCAGAAGCTGATCTGTCAGATATGCGGAATTCTGAAATTGAAACTATTTCGTTTTGAAAGATTTGAAGTTTGAACCAACCTTCAAGAAACAAGCTAGACAGATGATTGATTCTGCTGTTTTTTGAGAGTCCGAATGCGATGTTGCAGGAGCTGATGAGAGATTTTTGACGAATATCCGAACGCATTTTTTGACAATTACATACTTGATGACAGCATTTGTGATTGACTGAAGTTACAGAAATCTTATTTTTAATTTTTATAATTACCTTATTTATTACCTTATCAGCTATAACTTCCAAAAGCCTTGAACAAAGTTTTCTCCAACAGTTGTTTGCATCTGCCACTTGTGATGTTGTTCCAACAAATAATAACAGAAGATCATCTTTTCGAACCAATTCTTCACTGACACATCTGATAATTATTTTTTCGGTTAATCCGAATTCTAGATGAAACTGTTTTTTTTGTTCCTTAAATGCTTCAAAATGATTTGGTCGATTGCCATTTTGATTGGAGAGGATGAAATTTTCAGAGCTGTTTTATTATGTTTTTTCGGGAGCTGTAAAAGAAAAATCTGGTGACCGTGGCCGAAGGTCCCACAACGACAATTACCGTGACCTAAAAATACTTTTATTCCCTGAACTAATTTTCCTGCTGAAGGTTCGGAAAATAAAGGTTTTTCAGAATTACGATAGTTTTAATTGTGGCAGCTTCGGCCACGGCCACCAAATTTTCTACCACAGCTCCGATTTTTTCGTACCAAAATAATATCTAATCAGTTAATCTTTTTTTTAATTGAATCACCAACTCACTTGAACTTGCAGAGTCCTTCCATGATTTGAGAAATCATATCGAACAACTTCTCATTATTGATCCTAATACTATCTTCAGATTCTGAGCTACTTTCAGAGTTTTCTGGAGTTACAGTAGCCACATTTGGTAAATCAAAAAACAAGTAAATTGTCTTCACAAGTGTGGATGGAAGTGAAACTTTACATGCCGCATCAATCATCACTTCATCGTCTCTGGAATCATTTTTTAAATTAAAATTTCAAAGACCCAGAACTTACGAAGATAAAAGGAATCGAATCGCATCCAAAATCGAGAATCCTTTGAGATCGGTTCCTGGACGAAGGAACTCTGCAATGCTCTGAGCAGCTTCGATTGTTCCTGTGCTTGCTGCTCTTTGCCGGACTTCTTTAACTAGAACACTGCATAAAAATGTTGCAAAATGGACTACTTCTTTGAATTCTGCTACGAGTTGTTGAGGTGTATACATGGACATGACCTGAAAAATTATTGTCAGAAATTGAAGTTCGAAAACTTTTAAAAAACATTTTCAGCTATTTTAGGCATCCTCTTGTAAACGGGGCCCTGGTGGGCCTTCGCAGGCCCTGCCATAGTTTCTTTTAGAACTAATATTTTTGGACCAACTAAATTAGATATGATAGAACTTGACGAGTACTACAAATTTATGTTATTTGATAAACTGTATCTTGTCTACCGACCAAGCTATAAGACAGGTGAAGCGGGACGGCCCAATGGCGGACAAATGGCAGCGGAAGGTTTGCTAATCGGTAATAAATTGAGCATTTGAGCTAACGGAAAAATTTTTTGACAAAAATTATGAAAAGCTAAAAATAGTAATCAAATTATTGTGAAAAAAAACTATTTTCTTTTTCAGGAAAAATATAAGAAAAATTGGTTTTTTACTACTTTTTTTCAGTTTTCCAAGATCATTTCACCGAAAAACATATATTTTTTTATAAACTTCCGATTACTGATTAAAAAGTTTTTGACAAAAAATTTCGCCCATTCACTGAAAAACCGAAGTTATAGCGAATTTTGAAACTTTCAACCGCCGTTCGTTCGCCTTTGGGCAACCCAGCTTAACCTGTGAAACCATAAAGTGGCTGATCCGAGGAAACTTTGTTCATGGACATGATACAATTTTCCAAATAGTATCATTTTTAGTACTTTTTTAGTTCTATCATATCTAATTCATCTGGTTCAAAAATAACGATTTTTAAAGAAAAAAAATGACAAGGCCCAGTTTTCAAGTATAATTTTATAAACTTAAAAAACTCACCTTGTGAAAAAGAGGTAGTAACCGTGACGGATCATTACTTCGACTGCCTGACACTGGGATTTTCAAGTATTCGGAAAACGTTTTCCGTAAATGGAGTAGCGAAAGAGTTCGCTCATCGCGAGACTCCATTTTTTTAGTATAGCAATTTATCTTTGTTGCTCATCCGTTGAATATCAATATGACTTTGCAATAGTCAGAGATCGGACCCAATAGTTTTTTTTTCTGTAATGAATCGATATTTAAACTGGTATTTAAAGACTAATCCGCGGATAATGAAGTCGGCTAAAAAGTATGTAGATCATGTACATGGAGGGGTCGCGAAAATTATCGACTGGCCTAGGAATACAAACAGCTGAGGCCATAGAGCAAGTGCGCTCTATTGGCAAGGGTTTGAGGAAGAAGAAGAAGGATGGATGGGAAAAAGAGGTTGGGGGAAGGTTTGGGAACCTTCAGAAGAAAAACAGGAGGGTTCATTATCATTATCTGTTTTGGAATCCAAAGTTCATAGCCCCGGGAAAACCATTGATCACATGCTTTGATATTAAATACAGTAACTTTTTCGAATGCTATTTGGAAATTCAGAATAAGTGATGGAATTTAAATATTTTTAAACCAGAAAATTTGCTCGCTAGTTTCCTAATCTACTTTTTTAGTTTCAAGTACTAGATCTAAATTTCTACGGTAAAACCTGTAATAGAAGGGCCTCCCATACTGTGAAGTTTAAGCTCAATTATCTCGGCTCCTATAAGAGATATGAAAAATTTGTCAACTGATAAAATATTGGTGATATTATGATAAACAATTTATCCGTTGACAACTTTTTAATATCTTTTGACAGGAACAAACTGGCTCAAAGTTAAAAGTTAGAAGACCTATTACATATTTTAAGGTAGCTCATAAGTTCTGTTCCCTATACAGGGTGGCTGAAAAGTATTGAGACTTTGTTTAGACTCAATTTCTTGAAAACAGAGAACCTGATGACTATGACTGCTAGTTTTTGCGAATAATGATTATTTTTCTAGTTTACATTTAGAAGGAAAACCTTGAATACCTTTACCTAGTTAGAACATCAAATGTGATGTAGAAATATGAGCGACTCGCCGCACCTTGTTTTTAGTACTTCATGATGTAACCGCAGATTGAACAAAGGTTGAAAGTTCATGCTTTCAATATAGTTGGAAGAACTCTTCTAGATAATGCTCCTAAAATTTTAGATACCTCGATAACCTCTATTTATAGATATGAGTGATATCATGCAACCGACCAAATGACTCAAAAATGGCTCAAATTTTCAATGTTCTAGTTCAAACAGATAGAGTCAACAAAATGTTTTGAAACTTCTCAAATTATCATTTGTGCACATTTGAACAATTTGACAGTGAAAATCTTTCAAGCGATCCGGGTTTTTATCAAGATATGCCCTTTCGAAAAAAGCTCATTTAGTACTGCGCGGCGAGGCAAAAGTTGAGTTTGCGGTAATGCTCCTGCGGCCTACAAAATGACTTCAAATTGAAAATGAAAGTGTTTGAGACAACAATCGAGAGATGCACTATACATTCCATGTCTTTAAAGCTAAATTGGAGTTGACCTTTTGACACAGTAAATGGTCAAAGATGACCAATTTTGTACTGAAAAAGTAGTCAACTTCAATCAAACTGGAATTATGATCTTGTTACCAAAAGTAGATACATTCTAGTCATCAAAAAATCTTTAGAAGTCTTCCAGTTATCCAAAAACATCAATATTTCTAGAAGGAACCGGCTCGCGCCATTCCAGTGACTCCTTGAAAGTAGTCTCAATACTTTTCAGCCACCCCATAGAATATCCCAAAAATGATAGAATAGCAAAGAATGAGAAAGCCAGAGAGAGAAGGAATTCCGTTTCTTTTTTTCTATCTGAATGTCAGTGTGTGTCCTTTTTTCTCCTCTCTTCTACTTGTTTTCCTTCTCTTACTCCGATGGATGCACGCCTTCAAAGCAAGAGGAAGAGAAACAGGAAAACAATTTTTGTCTGTTTTCTCTTATTCCTCTCCGAAGAGCATTCGCTTCTTCTTCTTCTTCTTCTTCTCTGTTCGTTGATTTCCCAGTTCACTACGTTTTCATCATCGTCTTTTTCTTCTTCTTCGATGTCTTCTTCTTCTTCTTTGAAAGAGAGAGAAAAACCCCGAATTGAGGCAATTTTGAGAAAGTATTCATTTCTGTGAGATAGCTAGAGAAAAATAGAATACAATTAATTTTCTTGGTTTGTTGAAAAGAAACACAAAAAAAGAACATTATTCGAGTCATATTTTTCAAAAATCGGAAGGTCCCACAACGAAAACTACAGTATTTAACAAAAAATCTTTTTTAAGTTCAGAAATTTTTCTCGATTTTTGTAAGAACTATTTTCAGATTACGGTAGTTTTCGTTGTGGGACCTTCGGTAACGGCCAACGGCGTTTCACCTCCACAGCTTTTTTGTAGGAGTCTAATTTGTAGGAGGAAGAAGCAATCTGAAAAACTCGGAGACAAAAATCATGAGCCATCCAAGAGGATGCCTGATTCCTATTATCTCGGAACGTGCCTTGTCTTATAAGGCGTTTTTTTTGTGATCCAACAATTATCAAACGAAATATGAAAACCTCATTCAATAGAAAACATATATAATACAACAATCATAATTTCTCCATTCTGGAAACAACTCAAAAAGCAAAAAAAACATCCTAAAATATGTAAAATCACAGATCGAAACAAAAAACGCTTGGCAATAAAAATTTGGGTGAATTAGAAAAAGTAAAAAAATGGTTAAAAACGTTAGTGTTGTCCTCGGGATATATCAGCGAGACGATCGGTTTCCTCAGTGATAAGCTGAGCATTCTCGAGGCTTTCTTTGAGATAAAATGCGTGGAATGGATGTCCGGTTCCCAGGTAGAACTTTGATTGGAATTCCACCCAGTGAAGACGAAGAGCGTGAAGGAATGCGGAAAGACCTTCCATCATGATCAAAATTGAAAGCGATAAAATGGCGAATATGAAGAACGACTGAAATGATAATGTGAAAATTCGTTGTTCAAATTTTGAACTCTTACAATTAAAGCAACCACCGGTTGAAGAAATGAAACGACTCTCTCACTTCCGATATGATCAGCTGCATGCATTCCTTGCATCAGAACCATATGCCACATTACCTCCGACAGCTCTGAAACTTCCATATAAAGAGAACACAATAAATATATGTTACTAACGAGCATGAGCTAGAGAAAGCGCCCAGAGACGAAGATAAGAAGCAGTATGAGAAACACATCCTAACACGAATTCAATGGTGTGAATCGCTTGATGCACAAAAATATCGGTGAGAGAATGATGGATATCGTCTCCGATATCGAGTTCATCAGCCAGCAACAGCTCAGCGTCCTCCTGCACAAATTTCGGTGGTCCTATATCGGTTATTGGACTCGTTGGAGCACTGACTGTTGTTCCGTTTCTTCGGAGACCTTTCACACTTCTCGTTTCTTGAAGACGTCGTCGTTTAGATGTGACGAACCTGACCCAAAGCGGCTTTCCGAGAAGCATTGCTGGCACACAAGCTATGGCGATTGAAATCAAGACAGTTTCCACGAGACGCTGTAATATTGATATATAAGACATTTTTTCAATTTTTGAAAATGTTCTTACCTGATTTGGATACCAATAACCAAGATGGCAGTTTCTGAACACTTCTCCATTCTTATCATAATATCCCTCATTTCTTTTCTTGAACATGAACATATTTATCAAACCAATGAGCAGAGATGGAGCACAGTGGGATCCAGGATATTCGTAGCCAAGAACATTTTCAGCATTCACAGTGAAAAATAACCATTTCACGACTATTTGGATACAGAGATAAATGAAAATGCACGAGAGAAAGATGACTTGAGGTATGAAATTGGCGACGATATCAATATAAGACTTGAAATGACTGTAAAATCAAGAACGTAAAGATACCAATGTGATACTTTTTAACCTACGTATGATTGAGAACTGATAGAAATACTCCGAACGTCATCTGAGTTATACCAATTATAACCGACGCCTTCATTTTCATCGAGTTCAAGAACGATAGTCGATTATCAGCAACATTCCAGATGGGATCCACTCCAAACGGGTATGTATTCTCTTTTTCGAATGCCAATTCTGGAACTAGCTCCAATGCAAATTCGCGTTTTGATTCATTAGAACGTTTCATCCACGAGTCTAACGTCGTCTCACTGAAACTCTTCACTTTATGGGATCCTGTTAAAGTGAGCTCACTTGTACGAATTGGTCCATCCACTTCCAAAAACACTGAATGACTTGGCGAAAGCGTCGTTGTACAGGAATCCAGTATAGATGGAGAATATACCCATCAACATCATGATATAACGACCACCATAGAAGGTGTTGAAAATCTGAAGGATCGTAATATTAGAGGGAGCTAGAATGAGGTAAAATTACCTCATCTCTAATCTTTTTGGCCTCAATGGTTTTTTCGTTCCTTATGAAGAACAGTGCCGTTAGAAGAAGGATCAACCCATGAGCAGCATCTCCAAACATCACAGCAAACAGAAATGGGAACGTTATTATTGTATAGGGAGCTGAAACGATGAAGATTTTGCATACTTGAAAAATCAGAGTTTTTCATATTAAGAATTTTTTAAACGACACTCCTGGTTCACTGGCAGGAATTTCTTTCAAATATTTTTTGACCCCGAAAACTGTTTCCCAAAAGTCAGGTTAAAAAAATTACTGGAAATCCTTTTTGCCCCGTTTCAAGTATGCTTTTTAGGCATAAAGTTAAGAAACAAAAACCCACCTGGATTCACTTCACGATACTGTCCAACACCGTACGAATCTACGATACTTTGGAAGACATTTGTGAATTTGTTGGTTTTATGTAAAGTTGGTGGTGGTGCATTTGTCCAAAGCTCGTTGAGAATTGGCTCAACTTCTGTCCCACTTGCTTTCTATACAACGTACACGATTAATCTGATTAGAAAATTCTCAAAATCTCACAAATCCATCGTGGAGGGCTGTCCTCACGTCTTCTTCAGCAGCAGCAGGAATCCAGCACTCACCCGCCAGAAAACCATTTGTATCGACCTAAAATTAATATATTTTATTTATGAAGTTTGAAATATTGTTAAAGTACCGTGAACATGTTCATAACTGCAAAAACGGACTTCTGAATCTGAATGTTTTTCAGCCAAACCGGGAGTTCGTACGACAAATCTTTGAGGATCTAAAAAAACCATAAAATATTGAAGCATATTTCAAGCCAAGGTTACTGTATAGCGATGAGTTTGAGTTGTATCGATAACCACTGTCAAATCGTTCATCCGACCTTCTGTTTCTGACATTTTCATTTTTCTTTCCTTTGAAGTTTTTGGGCATGGGTACTGAGTTGCGTTAAACCTGAAACAAAAAAAATTGTGGAATGCAAAATTTTCAGAAATAGCCCTACCCATCACACACTTTTTCCACAATCAAACGAAGCGAATCTCCTTTGAAGAAAACGATGAACACACATTTTTGTAGAGGTTCAAGCTGAATTTTCAAAAAGGTTAATAACAAAAACTGAAACCTACAGTAACCGGATCATTCACCACAAACGATGTTTCAGAGGTCCGAACAAAAGCTGTACGACGACAAGCACGCCAAAGAACCCGTTCAAATGACTCCTTTTTATCGAGCGGAAGTACACCAGCGACAAACCTGAAGTTATCAAATTGGTGTATCTTTTCAAGATAGATACTCACCATGCATTTTCATCAGTTCCAATCAAAGGTGTCATTGGCATATCGTTGCTGGGCAAGCCACCGAATCCAAATGATTTCGAAAACAAATCCTGGAATTCTACACATAAGGCTTATATAGTTTCATAAAACTAACCATGTCATCAGTGGTTGCCGATCTTTCGAATCGTGCTTTTGCTTCCTCTTCTTTGTGCTAGAAATAACCAAACCGATTTTTTTTCAAATTAACTGGAATATAATACCTACCACTTGGAAAAAGTCGTCAACAAGTCTCATGACATAAAGAAATTCCTTTGAAAAGTTTAAATTCTTTCGTAGAGCATAATCATTGTTGTTCAAATCCAGAAACTCCTTTTCCAATTGATCCAGTTTATGTTCTAACTGAATCATTTCAGCTTGGGTTGGAGCTGTCAAATCGGAGAAATCGATTGATTTCGGATCGAGACCAGGTTTACATGTGATGACTTGCTTTTCCAAGAAACGAAGCTTCCGTTCCATTTCCTCACATCGACGCATTTGTTTTACAAAACTGCGCGAGTAGAGAGACAACTTTGCATTCAGCTGAAAATCGAGAATATAGATTTTCGAGAAAAAAAAAGAACACTCACATCTATAAACTGTACATTTCCTTGTTTACCAAGTTCTGCTACACATTCAAAAGCGGCTTCTCTCACTAAAATCATCTGGTAAAGCTTCATTGGTTCTGACCGAAACATTGAAGCTTCGTCTGTTTTCTTTTCTGTCATGGTGATTTCCAGACCATTCACAGGATTCTTTCCGGGTGGTGTCATGGTTACTTTTGTGGATTGGTGAAGTATTGGTTCAGAAATTGATGTCGTCGCTGACATATCTCTGAGCCAGATTACGTCGTGAGCCGATTGTGGGGTGGAATCGAAATCGAGATGATCGTGTTCTATGAGTGACTTATCGAAGTTGAGACTGTAAACCAAAAATTTCGTATTTTTCTAGATTAGCGGTAAATAAAACATGTCGCTTGAACATACTTGGAAACTCCTAATCCTCCAGCCAACTCCTGACTATTTACAATTTGATTATCGTCGTTGAATATTTCTGATAAATCAATGTGTTCTCGTCGATCGTCCTGGCCTTGTCGAGCCTCTTCGATGCTGAGATCCTCTTCTTCCGCTGAAGCAAAACCAAAGGCTGGTAACGTTTCCCGAACTCTGGCTGGAAATTAAAAACTTCCGGATTTGTCAAAGTGTCAAGTGTTACCTAAGACTCGCCTAGAAAAGTTAGAAACTTTAGGAAGGACGTCGAAGTTCAGACGATGCCAATTACGGTAGGAATGGCGTGAGAACGGTTCCTAAAACATCAAAACTTTATATTCAAGGATGGAAAATGGAATGACAGAAGGGGGACAGAAAGACCATTCATTGCTATTGTAAACCTTTTATTGGCACAGCGATGGTAGTGTTTTTTTATTCAGAACTGTTATAGAAAAAAAGGAAGAAAGGAGAAGCAGCAGTGTTTGATTTTCAGACTTCAAACCCATCATGAACAGCTTCTGAGCAGTGAAAACCATCAGAAAAGCGAAAATTCGAAAAGAAGTGACCGAAAAGCAAAATTGTGTTTATCATACATCATGCGACAGATTCTTTTCAATGGTCGATGTTGATGAAAAATTAGAAATTAGCGTTTCGTGATATCAGGGCTATCAGCAACATCTTCTTGAAAAGTGATAGAGATGGAGAGAAAAAAGCGGACGGATATACACAAATCAGTCATTTTGTGTAATCAATGCAACCTGCGCAGTTCTCGAAAAGAAGTCTAGAGATTGATGACAGTTGAAAGACGCAGTCAATGGGAACCGAAAGGAAACTACACTGATTGCCATCGAATCTTTCCTTTTCTGTCATGTATCATTTTCTTTTTTACCCGCCAACAACCTCCTCTGGGATTCAGGTAGTTTATCATGGGCGGAACATGCAAGGAAGGAAGGGTCGATTGAGATACTACTTGACTAGTGACACTTCTATGATTTATAATGAGTGGCTCACCAGTTGTATTAGAAAACAACGATCAACACAAGGACATGGTGTATTTCTGTTTTTTTTTAATTTGGAAAAAATGGGAAATTTTTAGGTTCAGCTTCAGCTATTCTTATAATGAGATTTTTCTGATAGTACTGTGAACTACATGAATATCTGTCATTGAAAAAATCGAAATTTCTCATCTCACGAACTCCAAAGTACACAGAAATGAATAGATCTCAATGAGAGAAGCAAAATGTTTCAGCCCTCGTCGAAAATAGAATGATATATATCATTTCCGATGTCTTATTGACAAGAAGATAGTTTTGTGTCTTCTTTTGGTTTGAAAAAAAGAGAGAATAGTTGACAAATTAGTCTTAGCTGTTTGTGTTGTGTTTGTGTTGTGTTTGTGTGTGTGTGTTTTTTAGTCGGACTTTTAAATTGCATTAAACTAACCTTGGTATTGAAGAAACGGTATCCTTGCGAATTTTCACTGAAAAAATGCCATAGATTTTCAGATCAGTCTGGCTAAAACTTACGAAACATCGTTGAAATTATCAGACATCTCTATGAATTCTGGAATCGGTTCGAACATTGGCTCCCGAGTGAAGTATGGTAGAATGCTGAAATATAACCTGAAAAGTTGAAAAAACACCGGAAAACTAACCTGTTGGTTCGTTGAATTCGACAAATCACACGAGGAGTCGAAGCAAGTAGTGGAGCTCGCATTTTACTCTTTTTCTGAGAACATCTTCTGAAGAGATTATTGCCTGATATTTTCTTTTTGTTTAGCAAGAACTAACTGTATGTTGCTCCGATGGTCAGGCGACCCATCCGTGAAAGAATCTTCTGCTGAAAACGATTCGCTACTTCTTTGTCTCATAGTGACAATGTCATCATCTCCGTCCGGTGGTACGAAACCCAAGTTAGCGAAAGAACTCATAGAGCTGCAAAACTAAAAATAAAACTATCGACTTTCTTTCACTGTTCAGAGAAAAACGGAGTATTACAGACAATGAAAATGGCAATTTCACTTTTTAAAAAATTATTTTAGTTGAAAAAATGTTTTTAAGCTAAAATTTCACCGGAAAACTCGAAATTCGTCGCATGTCGCAAAAATTTCAATTTCGAGTACCTGCTACCGTACTCTTTGTTTAAAGGCGCAGAGTACAACGAAAACTACAGTAACCTAAAACTTTTATGTTTTCAGGATTTGTTTTCTCGTTTTTTTTGCTGCTTTTCGTCGATTTTTCTGTTGTGTTTTACAAAACAAGTCGAAAAATAAATGTTTTTTTTGCTGGTGAAAAATTAACGGAAAACGTGCGAAAATCGAGAAAATGAATCCGGAAAAATTGTCTTTGGGTTACGGTAGTTGTTGTTGTGGGACCTTCGGCCACAGAAACAGCTATTTATTATTTTTGTACCAGAATAATTTGCAAAATTTATTTACAACATTATTTAATCTTCATAGACGATAGGAACAAAAAATGAAATCAGAATATTTCCTACATGATAAGCCCCTAACAAACTACTTGAAAATTCACAACAAGATAAATAAAGATTCAAGCTTAGAAGATTTTCGGCTCCACAAAAATTGTTGACGAATTCCACAGCATCTTCCAACGAATCTGTACTGTAGAAAGCCTTGAAATGTCTCGTTCTGAAACAAAAATAGTCAAACTCTTTCATAGAATTGAGAAATTTAAGAATTTCAGATTATTAAACTTTCAGTTCAGAACTTTTAAAAAATCCGTATTTCTGATTTTCAGATTTTAGACTTCCGTAATTTCAGAAACTCAGAAGTTCCGAATTTGAAACATTTTTATTTTCATGTTATTAGACTTAAAGAATCAGAGTTTCCTAATTTCAGCATTTCAGATTCTCAGATTTTTAGACGTCCAGAATCAGAACTTCAAAGCTTCAAAATTTTGAAATTTCAGAGTTATACATTTTCACCCAAAAAGATTGTCGTTCTTTTTTAATGTCATAATTAAAAGGATTAAGATCCAGTTGTCAGTCCAAAAGAACATTAATTAAAATCAGATGGAGACCAGAACGAATTTACGATCTAAAGATAAGGGAATTAAACTATTTGACATACAAGGTCAATTTTTTTTTGAAATTGATGACTTCTAAAGTTATCTTACCCGGAGGAACGAAGAAGATCCAAATAAAAGTCCTTTGGAAGGCGTTCTCCGAAAGGAATGTCCAAATGGAGATTGGGAATTCCAAACTTCAAAGTTTGGAATGTTTCTCCAGGAGAGGATGTCCATTTTTGTGGAGTTGTGTTAATGTTCTGAAACATAACTAATATTAATTTTTGAGAATTTATAAGAGAAGTTTAGATTGCAAATTTTTTAATCGACTGATTACATACTAGGGAATATTTAAAACACAGTAAACACTCTAATAGATACCGTATTTTCTCTAATAGAAGCCCACCTCTATTTGAAGCCCACCTCTAATAGAAGCCCACCCTCTGACGTGCTTAAAAACGTAGAAACGCATCCTCTAACAGAAGTGTGGGCAGTTCAGTTAGTGCAGTTTGAACAGTTCAGTTCGTCTATTCGGTTATTGCATACATTTTCTTCCTATTTAAAAAAATTCTGGTAATTTCAGTTTTTGATAATTTCCTAAAAAGGATAGTTGAAAAATAGAAGTCCATGGGCTTCAATTAGAGGAAATACGGTATATGGGTTCAATTTGACAATTTAGGTGGCCTTCTATTAGAATGGTCACGGTATATCCTTTGATCTCAATTAATAGAATACCTCGAGTTGATTGCAGCAATATCTTTCCAATATTCAATTAAAACGTTTCCTTTCGAAACTCTTTCAACATTGTCAAACAACGATCTTTGTAGAGTGCAGTTCGGTGGGAAGTCGATGAAGGTCAGTGTCTTGAAATCGAGATCAAATCTGGCCAGCCATCTGTAATCAAAGATTCCGGATAAGAAAATCAATATAAGAAGGATACAGACAGAAAAACAAAACAAAAAGAAATTTGTTTCATACTTATAGAATGCCACCCAACCGTCAACTTTGAGCCAATTTATATTGGTTCCTGTTAAAGATATGAAAAAAAAACAGTCAACTGATAAATTATTTATCATAATATCACAAACATTTGATCAGTTGACACATTTTTGAAATCTCTTATTGAAGCCGAGAAAATTGAGCTCAATCTTGACAAGGTGGTGCCGTTATATCACAGGTTTGCGGTGCAAAAGATACCCACGAAGACCCAGTTTCATAACTATTTAGTCAAAAACTTACTCCAAAAATTAAATCACATCAAAAATATTAAACTTCTGATCATTGATATCGAGCTCTAGATCATTCAAAAACTTGAATTTGAGATTCTCAAAATGACTTTGAATCCGTTGATGACAAGACGATTGAATCAATTCTGCCATAACCTAAATGGAGAATCTTTGAATAATACAACATTCGACTAATTTTTAATGAAAACATACAGAAAAGTCTATAATTTCAGCAATGGTCATCATAGATTGTACTGTAATGGTCAATTGGTTCATCATTTGTCTCCATGTGGCTCCTTCTGTCATTTTCTTCGTCTTCTTCGTCTTTCTCAATTGGTTTCCGGTTGTTGTCTTCTTCATTGCCATTTTTGAAAGTAGCAGGAACTTTTTCGGAATCAGTCACCGCGAAAATCGGAATGCGAATGTGTTGGACTTTGTATCACTTCGCTTCCTTCACACATAAAAAAAACGCACGGCGGTATCATTATCAACCTAGATGATCTGACACTTGTTGAAACGACAAAAAAAAGAAAAGGGTAACAGAACAGAAAGTGTAGATAAGCGAACAACTGTCCATCTGAATATATTGCATTCCTTGATATTTCATTTCGTTCATTTTCAATTCTTTTGTCATTCTAATTGATTTAGAATTAAACTGCTTAGAATTAATTTTACATAGGAATTTTCAAAGTTTTCTGGATGTTTTCTTTCTGCTCATTTTTGAATTTTTTGGAATTTCTTTGGATTTAAATTTTTCAATGTTTTTTTCCAAAACAAATAAATTACATGTTGAGCTTTTAAGCAGTTTTTAGATGTTTTCTGTTTTCTTAATTTCGGAAGCATCGAAAAATTTTAATTTTTTAGAACTTCACATTTTTTTAAACTTTGAAATTGTTTCGAATTTTCTTCTGACTTTTGGATTTTTTGGAAATTCAGGAATTTTTTTGAATTTTATAATGTTTTGGTTTTTTTTTTGAATATCCAGACATTTTAGAAATTTTAGATATTTGGATTTTCTGAATTTCTGGAAATTTCGAAGTTTTTCTAAATTTGAAAAAAATCTGAATTTTCAAATCTGTTGGAATTTTGGAAGTTTTTCGATTTTTTTTTTCTGAATTGCCAGAAGTTTTGGAGTTTCGAATCTTGAAAAAAGTTCTGGATTTTTTCATTTTTCTAAATTTTATGAATTTTTTGTAATGTTTGAAAAAATTAATTTTCAAACTTTATGTTTTTGCTCTCTGTGATGTTGGTTTGTAGAAGGAATAGAATATTTAAATTTTTATAAGTGAATTAAATGGCAAAAATAAATAAAACAGTAAATAAATTATGAGTTTCGGATTAGATTTGAAAATTTGAAATTCTATAAAGTGTTCAATAAATGTTCCATAATTACATACATATATTTATATATAGTTAAATACATTGTTTTATGCTGCTCCTACTTCCATTGGTGTTGGGCTGACCGCAGAAGACGCTTCTTTGTCATCACTGTATGGAGGTGGTCGGGGTGGTTTGACAACAATCGGAATAGGAATGCGGAATTGGGGAAGAGGTTCTACTACTTGTCGGAGCATTGCGAATAGAATAAGGTCCACATTGTAGATAGCTGAAAAACAATATTGTAATCTCTGAATAACACAGATAAAACAACTTACGCAAGTTGGCATTTCCTAAATAACTCAAAAATCGAGCATCATTGTGACAGGAAATAATGATAAACGGATGTTCTATCTCAACACAATGCGCTGAAATCGGTTTCATTTTTATGGAAATTAATAAAAATTAACATAAATACCTAAATATTTTGGATCCGGCCTGTTCAGATGTATCTTTCCACCGCTCAGCTCAATTAATCGAATTAAATCCTTCTGATTTGGCTCTACAAATCGGGTCACATGAAACTCAATGTCTTCGAAAACAGGCTTATGACGAGCTCGTAGAACACTTCTTTTACAATTATATGCGAATTCTTTTTCCAGATCTCTGTCTCGAAGAAAGTATTCCATTGTATCTGAAATTCACAATTTGCATTTCCGAACATTTCCATTTTCTCTCCTTACCCAACCAATTCTTATATTTGTAACTGTCGACTATCCATTCAGGAACAACAATATTTTTTCCTCTTATAATCGATTCCAAAAGAGCTAAACTTCTTCGACCAGACATCATTACCACATGAGTAGCATGTTCAATTTTATCGACACATTTTCCACCGAGAAACTTGACTTTCTTTTTCAAAATTTCCAAGTTTTCCTCATCGATTGCATCTCCAAACCATGCAGATACCCGAGGTGACGGTTTGGGAACTAGATGAAGATCCTTGTGAATTGGGTGCTCTTTCAGTTTATCCATGTGATCTTTCCATTCCTGCTCTTTTTTCTCAATACTCGTCACCGAAGCTTCTATTTCTTCGTCTGTTGGAGCAGCTGATTGGGTCCTGTAAAGATAACATCAGTAATATCTTGACTAAACAAAATTAGTAACATACGATACTTTATGAGCAGGGAAGTAATATGGATTGCTCTGTAATTCCTTCCGGTATGCTTGTGCTTTGTCGTAATCCTGATCTCCAATTATACATGGCTGTTTCCAACAACCTGGAAATGAATTTCAATTTTGAATCTTACTATTAGAAAGTCCGGAGCTTACATATCATTGCTGCAAATTCATTACTGGATATTTCAATTTGACTGGGACTTCCATTAACGTTTTGGCACTCCTGTCCGACTTGGTATCGAGGGTTTTCGACGTGCGGAAGTCCACTTGCACAGACGTAAGCGTCGGCCAACCATTGGAAGTTAACCACAGGAACTTTCCATTCTTGAGCTTTTGTTACTTTTTCAGAAGGTCTAAATAATTAGTATTCATTATGTTTGAAACTATGAAACTACTCACGATTTGGCAATTAGTAAATCGTTTTTTCTCGAGAAGAAAGGAGTGATCTTAGCTCCCATCGCTTCAACCATAAATGAAATCGCTCCTCGCTCAGATTCATCATATCCAGATAATGCAAAAAGCTGAAATAAAAAAAAAATAATAGTTTACACAGATTACCAGAATACTACAGTACCTTTCCCAGGTATGGTATGAAAGTGCCATAGAAAGGAGGTGGTAAATGAGCCAATTTCCATGGAATGTCTGCTTTTTCTTTTTCTAATACATCTGCTATCCACTGCATCGATATAATTCGTTTTTTAAGTTCTAGTGATTGCCGGACGTTCGGATTACGGCAGGAATCGATGAGGACATGAGTGACTTGGTGAACTTTTTCTGAGAATTTAGATGGCTCAAACTCGATTTCACCTCCATGGAACTGAAATTTTAAATGATATACTTTATGTGGATTGGATGTTTTCCAACTTGCATACCCTTATCATAAATTCAAGATTCTTCCGATCCAGTTTGTCTTGAAACATCCTATCCGAATCGAAACAGTAAAAATGAAACCCTGCCAGGAAAAGTTCAGGATCCGAATTCATTTGGACCGGGAATGGATCGTGATGCATTTGACCTGGTGGCGGTCCTTGTCGATAAACGAATTGATTGACTGATTGTGGAGGAACAGATGTAGCAGAAAGCGGTGGTTGAGGAGTTCCTTGAGGAGGTGGAAGTTGCTGAGATGGTAGGGTAACCGGACGCATTGGATGTGGAGGCATTTCATCTTAAAGAAGAAGATGAGCAGATGTGAACGTCTCTCTAAGGAACTCACTGTGTATTGCCCTTGGTAATACTGGAGTATGTTGTTGGGATTGCTGTTGGTTTGGAGACATCAGTGAAGGAGATCGGAGATCGTTGCCTGGAGCGGGAGCAAAATGTGGAGACGACGTCGCAGCAGCCTGAGGAGCGAATCTATCTGAAAACCATCAAGTGAAAATAGAAATTTATGTGAAAACAGTACGAGGCGTTCCAGGTGGCACTGGCTGCTGTTGTGGAGAGATGTACTGTTGTCGCATTCCTGGCATTCCTGCTGGAGCTGTCGGGGGTCCCTGACGATACATCTGATGAGCTGGAGATGGAAAAGTAGGGGTTCCAGGAATTCCAGGATATCCTGGAAGCTGGCCAGTGGGTGTCATCTGTTGTGCTGGTGGATACGTAAACTGTGGCTGTGGTGGTGGTTGGGGATTCGTTCCTTGTGGATACTGTGGCCTTTGAGGCGTTCCAGGTGGTCCGGATACTGGTCCTGCGGATCCTGGAGTTGTTCGATTGGCAGTAGGTGTTGGTGGAGGGTATACTGGCGTCATGGGACCCGGCGGTCCTGGCATTCCAGCAGGATAGGCTAAAGAATAGTTGACTGAACGTATGCTTTGAGAAACTAGAGCCCTCTGGCTGACTCGCTAGATTATTCTAAATCCGCTTACCTCCTTGTGGATAAGGCACTCTCTGAGCTGCTGCTCTTTGCTGAGCGGCTTGTCTTGCGTACATTTGTTGTTGCCACTGAGCATTAGGAGGATATCCAGGTGGATATTGGGCCGAATGACCAGGGTGTTGATGCATTCCCATCATTGGATGCTGACGAAACGGGGAGTCGTGCATTTGTTGAGGGTTTGGTTGTCCTACATATTGTTGCTGTTGAGCCTGTTGAGCCTGTTGGGCAGCCTGTTGTTGAGCAGACTGTTGTTGAGCAGCAGCTACTGCCATTGCCTGGGATGAACGTTAAATTTTTCAGACTTCCAAGAAGCAGGGTCGGGGCTTTTTTCAGAGTAATAGACTTGGTTTGGCACTCGGAAAGCCAGGTTTTAAAAGAAGAACATTTCATACGAGTTTCTTTTGTATATTTTTCGAAAAAAAATGAATTCAGTCGCTCTATAAATCACAAGTCTGCAATTAAAAAGAAATGTTTACCTGTGCATGTTGCTGTTGTTGCATCTGTGCAGCTTGATAATCGTACGGGGCTCCTCCAGAGTTTGGAGCGCCTGCACTTTGCGGAGTTCCACAGTTTGATCCGGGTGGGGGACCAGCGCTTTGAGGAGTCATTGGAGCTCCTTGGGATTGAATCGGGCTTTCGCCATGGAAAAACTGCTGTTGTGGAGGACAACCCATCGGATGATTCGGTGTCCCTGTCGAGCTTCGTTGGCTTCCCGGAGTTACGGATCCTATATTTAAATTTGTGTATTTTTGGGATTTATCACGATATTCTTACCTGCTTGAAAAATGTTGGCCGGGCTCATGGTCGGAGTTCGTTGCCAATTTTGTGGCGGAGGCTGTTGTCTCGGTTGTTCTGGCATTACAAATCCAGATGCATGTGGCATTTGCTGCTGTGGCATTTGTTGCTGTGGCATCTCTTGCTTTGGAATCTGATGGATTTGTTCATTTGCTAGTGGATTCTGTATTCTAGACGGATCCAGTAGGCCCAGCGGTGGGGATTCTGGCCGATGTTGCATATCCTCTTCTTTTACCAGCGGATCCGACATTTCTGTCCTGCAATTCATAGTTTAGGTTCCCACGCAGATCGTTATACGGAAATTAGGTATCGAAAAGCGTTCTCTGCTTGTTTTCGTGGAAAGAAAAGAACACAAGACAGATTGACAGAATTTATTCAGACAGTGTAGTCAGACAGTAGTGAGATGTTTTAACAGGTGAAAACCGGTGGTAACCGGCAACGGTGACAATGAAAATGGGAATGAGAAAATGATAAAATTAACACAAAAACAATTTGGAATTATAGTTTCTTGTCGATTTCTGGAATGAGATCCTTCAAGTTCGCCCACTGAGCCTTGCTCAACGAGATTCCTTTGCGACTTGGCTGCATCTTTTGTGTCTCCTAAAATTTGTAACGGTTTTTCATGTAAAACAGATTTGAAACTTACTTTGTCGATGTAGTACTCTCTGATGTTAACGTACTCTTTTCCCTTGAACTTGCTGACAGTTGCATAACGAAGATTTCCGATTTCAAACATCTGCAATGACAATACTGCCGTTTATTAACTGAAAAAAAAAAAAAAAAATCAATAAAACCTCGTTTCCATCAGAGTCCTTCAATCTTCCAGTCGCTTCTTCCTTTTTCGCCTTCTTTTGTTCCGGCTCATCGACAGCCTCGGACTTTCTCTTCTGAAAATAGGAATCATATTGAACTCGAAATAACAGCTAAATAGTCACATTTTTCTTCTCATGTTCCTTCACTTTCTTTGGAAGTTCATCTTCAGAAGACGACGATGACGACATGCTGCAGGATTATCGATTTTTTGTAACAAATATGTATAGGAAAATTTTGTTTAAGAAAAAACGACATAAATCGTTAGTGAAAGAGGTAAAATTAATGGAAAAACTGTTCGGAAAAAGTTTTAAAAATTGCCGCGGACTAACCGTTTGAAAGAAAAACCTCGGCCATCTGCGGTTCACTCTCGGCCACCATCAATTTTTGCGTTTTTTTTGAATTGCCTCGTTTTATAAATCCTTTTCTGTTTCTTTTTTTATCCGCTATTCAGCATATTTTTTTTCTTTTTTCTAGAAGTTTTCAGTATGTCTCATGTTTCTTGTTTTTAGGTAAGATTCATCATCATTTGGAGTAAAATAAAGCAGCAACCTAAGAAAAGTCAGAGGATTCCTAATTTCGACCTCATCGAAACTATTTTTTAAAGTTTGGCTGATCTTCTATAGCATTTTAAAAGTTCAAAAGTTTTAAAGGGATTTCCTGTTATACTGATCCAGATTATTTGATCCAGATTAATAGTCAACATACCATTTTCGTAGTTTTTCTGCTCTTTGTTCTCATGTTTTTCAAAAATCAGAAACGTTCACAGAATTTTCGGTATCATATTCTCATCGTTTCCGTCGATTCTTCTCTTCCTCGTTCTTTCTCTCCCCGAACTTTTTCTTGCAAAATCTTTCCATCCGTCAGTTGAGAGATGACCTTCGATTGGTTTTCGTTTAAACCTTCCACTCGAACTGTGTGTATTATATTTTCCTCAGTTATAACACTACCGTATCTGAACTGAAACCGAGTCTAGCCTTCGTTCAAATCACATAGTTAAATTCACATTTCCCTTGAAAAAAAATTGGTAACGAGTGGAAATGCCGATCAAAAGAGGCAACATGTCAAATTGAATTTAGCTAAGTGCATGTAGAATCTAATTTCCCTTCTTTTCCCCTCGTTTTTCTGTCACAGTTAGTTTCAATCGCCTCTTTTTTTCGCTGTCTCATCATCTTGCTGACCGTTGTGCTCTTTCGCGGAAGCAAGAGCAATATTAATGGGCGCGACTTTCATGAATGATGCCTATGAGGAAAACGTCTCTTTTTACGCATTTCCTATGAGGATACATCTTCTTCCCCTCGAGATATTGCAACACAAAAATGTTCTTTCGCGACATTCATGCTCAAAGTTAGAGCCGCAAAGGCTAGTTAATCTTTGTAGCTAGCTTTCAATGTTGACACAGCAGCCTTTCTCTTCCTTTATTTTTGAAAACCTCAGGATCACACGTTCTCAACATCTGACACATCACCTCACTTTAGAGATTCAGATCTTTGTTTTCCGTTAATACAGAGAACTGGTTTCAATTAGAATTTTCGTTCACTCTTTTCCTCCTCCGTTTTTATGTTCCTTTTCTGGCTCGAACATTCCACATTTTCTCTTTTTCAGAAATTCTCCTTGGGCCCTTCAGAGTAATGGTGTTGCGAGAGCAAGAGCATGAGCCATTTTACATCAAAATCGATGGAAAATGGTGTCAAATCGACGATGCGGTTCTGAGAGCACATCCAGGTGGAAGCGCGATCACTACCTACAAGAATATGGATGTAAGTATTACTCTTCATCATCTAAGTTCTGTTTTCTAATAAATCAAATCTGAATCTTTTCTGTATACGTGCCCCGGAGTCTCTTTCGTGAAATTTCGCTAACTACGGAAACTCGTATTTCGAACAAAGTACATGTAAAACATTCACGTGCAATGCATGTGACCCATTTTTAGACGAACCCAATAATATGTTAAAGCATAATTCAAAAAATTAGGGTTTTTCTCGAAAATACCGCATTCTCGAAAATACTGGAAAAAAGCCCGGCCAGTCGTTTCTCAAGTTAAAGCTCTTAAAAATTATGAACGAAAATTTGAAAGTTGTGTTCAAGTTCTCATTAGTTTTTCAGGCAACTACCGTATTTCATACATTCCACATCGGATCGAAAGAAGCATACAAATGGCTGACAGAATTGAAAAGAGATTGTCCTACACAGGAGCCAAATATTCCAGATTTAAAGGTAACTAATGCATCAAGCGTTGCAAAAATGAATGGGAACCCATTTCCAGGAAGACCTTATAAAAGGAATCGATGACGTCAACATGGGTTCGTTCAATATATCCGATCAACGATCAGCTCAAATCAACAAAAATTTCGATAGTCTACGAATGCGAGTCCGCGCGGAAGGACTTATGAATGGTTCACCATTGTTTTATACTCGAAAAATCCTTGAAACCATATTCACCATTCTTCTCGCATTTTATTTTCAATACAACACCTATTATTTTACTGCTGCTGTTCTCATGGGAATCGCATGGCAACAGTTGGGATGGTTGATCCATGAATTCGCACATCATCAGTTGTTCAAAAACCGTTTTTACAATGATCTGGCCAGCTACTTTGTTGGAAACTTTTTGCAGGTTAGATTGCGAGCCAACAAGGACAAAAATGATGTTTCTATGCTTTCAGGGATTCTCATCCGGTGGTTGGAAAGAACAGCACAACGTTCATCATGCTGCCACAAACGTCGTTGGCCGCGACGGAGATCTCGACCTGGTTCCATTCTATGCCACAGTTGCCGAGCATCTAAACAACTACTCACAAGATTCATGGATCATGATTCTTTTCCGCTGGCAACACGTTCACTGGGCCTTCATGCTGCCGTTCCTTCGTCTCTCGTGGCTCCTCCAATCCATTATTTTTGTCAGCCAGATGCCAACACACTATTACGACTACTACAGAAAAACCGCCATCTACGAACAAGTCGGACTTTCTCTTCACTGGGCCTGGTCATTGGGACAACTCTATTTCCTTCCTGATTGGTCCACCAGGTATTAGCTAACTGCTCAAAAAAATGTTGTTCAATCTATTCCAATTACAGAATCATGTTCTTCTTTGTTTCTCATCTGGTAGGAGGATTTCTGTTGGCTCATGTCGTCACTTTTAACCATTACTCAGTGGAGAAGTTTGCACGTGCGTTCAAGTTTGTAGAATATTTTGAAGACAAACCAATTTTCAGTTTCCTCCAATATTATGTCCAACTATGCGTGTCTTCAAATAATGACTACCAGAAATATGCGTCCTGGGCGATTCATCGACTGGCTCTGGGGTGGACTCAACTATCAGGTAATAAGTTTTTAAAAATTAGTACTCCTTCAACTAGTTATTTTAGGAATTACCAAAATTTACAATATAGTGCCTTCTGCATCTATCATAACCCTCGAGTTTTTACCATGTTCACTTTTCTATGATAGTTCATTGAAGCCTATTTACATCACGGCTCTATACAACACCCTGGTTCATTAAACCTTGATCTGAAACTCCAGCTGCCCTTTTTTGCCTCCAGTCCCGTGATGAGGAGTTCAGAACTATCAGTTTCGTGACATTTTTCATTTTTTGGTGACTGATAACGTACATGGGGTGATATGTAGTCTGTGATTCCGATGATAACGCCAAGACCGACTCTTTCTTTTTGAGAAGCGAATGATAATGATAGATTGATGGGTTTCTAGCGCGTCAACCGGAACACTGGGTTTTTAAGTTCTGCAGAGAAACAACTACGACAGAAAACAGTGGCTGAGAAAAAGTATATCTGGAAAGGGCTTCCATTTACAGATTGAACATCATTTGTTCCCAACAATGCCACGTCACAATCTGAATGCTGTGATGCCCCTCGTCAAGGAGTTCGCCGCTGACAACGGCCTGCCATATATGGTCGACGACTATTTCACTGGATTCTGGCTCGAGATCGAACAGTTCCGTAATATTGCTAATGTGGCAGCGAAGCTGACCAAAAAGATTGCTTAATTTATTTATACTTGCACCCCCCGGTTTCACATTGTTCCATGTTTCTTTTTATGTTCATAATTTTATTGTAACAGTTTGTTTTACACAGGTGGATTCTTTTTCTTGTGATATAAACCTTGCTTTGGTTAGTGAACAATGAAACTTTCAATTTAAATGCTGTACCTTTCCTTATGAAATTTCAGATTTAGAAAGAATCCAGGAATGTTTCGAATAGCCTTTTCGGAATAACGAAAGTTCCGAATTTCAGTTTCGGAATTATTCAACATTCAATTTTTAAAGTTGAAATTCCACTTTCCCATCACAGGAAAAAATTCGGGAATATTCCGAAAGTGGTCGAAATTTTCGGAATTCCGAACCTTGCAAAAACTCCATGGCGTGACTGGGATTTGGAATCTTTCTGGATCCTAAAAGTCTGTGTCTTCCACCACGGTTCAACTGTTCAAGGTGCATTATCAAGTTCAATTACAACACTTGAGTCTCGGAAACTCCATTCGCTCTCATTATCATTTATCAACCGATCGTTTCATTTTTTTTCTGAATTTTTATGGAATTAAATGTGGAACTTTCACCTCTTCTTTTCATTATCTTTGCATTTGGCGCCCTCTCCAGCAGTCTCGGCACAATGATGAGATAGTATTGATTATGAGGAGGGTTGTAGAGAATCGAAAAAAAGAAACGAAACAGATAGAGAGACTCTACTGGCGTATTTCGGTCATTTTCACGACCTCACCAGTTCGGAATGGTCGTCAACAAGGATGCCTCCGGTATTCGAATGAGAGTAAGTACTTTTTTGAATTACAGCTTCTAAATAGGATGGATGTATAAGATTACATATTGGAATACTGTAGTTAGCTCTAGGATCAATGATCCAGGATCCAATAGGAAAAAATATTGGTATCAAAAAGTGGTTGAAGGGGTATTTGACCTAATAGGTTGAAAAGATTCAACAGTATGTTTAGTAGACGGAATAATGGAGAATAGGAACTATTGTAATCACTAACAGATTGCTAACAAAATCGTCAACTTTTCACTCAAATATCTCGATTCCTGTAACAGATATTGAAAAGTTGTTAACTAATGAAACATTGCTGATATTATGATAAACATTTTGTCAGTTGAACACTTTTTTTTAGTCTTCTAGAAAAAACCGTTACTGGTTTAACTAGAAAATGCCTTGTGCCACCCCATGCTCTTTTTTACATCTCCACAGTAACCTGCTCAATAATTCCATATCCCCAGAGTTCCATATTTTTGTGGAACAGTTCTCACACAGTACTTCCAACAGTCTCACCAAAGTACAAACATTTACCAATTGCACTTCTCGTTCCCTCTTCTGTGTCTCGTTCTCCTATCTATCACAATTTCCTTCAAAAATCACACCACTTTTTGCAATTTTCTCTTCCCATTCTCACTCCGTCTCTTCATCTTACACACTATTTCGTCCTATCTCTAGTTTATCGGTCATTTTTCTAACAGCCTCTCGATTATCAGCACTATTTCTTCACAACGAAAAAAGTGTAGATGGAGATAAGGGGCAAAGTGCAATTGCAAACAATCAGATAATAATTGAGAATAGGGACTAGATAAAGTTGGGAAAAAGAGTTTGGAATACCGTAAAACCAGAAAGGTCCCTAACTTTTAACTTTGAGCCATTTTATCTCGGTTCATGTCAAAGATATCAAAATGGTGTCAACTGATAAATTGATCATCAGAATATCTTCAACATTTTAGCAGTGTACAAATCTTTGATATCTCTTATACGGGCCGAGACAATCGACCTAAAACTTGCCAGTGTGGTCTGTTACAGGCCTTACGGTAGATATTGGGTATTTTGTGATCAGATCAAGATAATTTTCTGAATTTCAGATTGGAAACAAATGGGTTTATATGAACGAAGAAGCTGTGAAAAATCATCCAGGAGGAGCGGTAATTGAGCAATACCGGTATGTCCCCATGCATATGCAATGGAACTTTTCGAACTTTAATTTCAGAAATTCCGACGCCACCCACATCTTTCATGCATTCCATGAGGGGTCTTCAAAAGCCTACAAACAAGTAGAACTTCTGAAGAAAAATGGAGAACACGATGAGAGATTGGAAAGAGAGCTTGAAAAAAGATTGGACAAAGGAGATGTGAATGTTTCTGTCTACGACATCACTGTGGAACAGGTAAACTTTAAAAATCTATTTTAGATGAATTAACTATATTTATTCAGGAAAAGAAGATGGTTGAATCTTTCGAAAGACTTCGACAGAGACTTCACGACGATGGATTGATGACTGCCAACGAGACATATTTCATCTTCAAGTCTCTCAGCACACTTTCCATCATGGCTTTCGCTTTCTATCTTCAATACTTGGGATGGTACATGACTTCTGCGTGTGTTCTAGCATTGGCATGGCAGCAATTCGGATGGTTGACTCATGAGTTCTGCCACCAACAGCCAACTAAAAACCGACCACTTAATGATACCGTCTCCCTGTTCTTCGGAAACTTCCTTCAAGGATTTTCCAGAGATTGGTGGAAGGACAAGGTAAGCTTCAGCATTCTATCATAATGCTACAGTATACCAGATCATAATTCCAATTTTTCAGCACAACACTCACCACGCTGCTACAAACGTCATCGACCATGATGGAGATATTGATTTGGCACCTCTGTTTGCCTTCATCCCAGGGGATCTTACCAAATACAAAGCTACCGTTGAGAAAGCCATTCTTCAGGTATACAATCATTTCAATTTTGAAGTTACCACCATTTGATTCCAGATCATTCCATACCAACATCTCTACTTCACTGCTATGCTTCCAATGCTTCGTTTCTCATGGACGTCCCAATCAGTTCAATGGGTCTTCAATGAGAACAATATGGAGTACAAAGTATACAAGAAGAACGCCTTCTGGGAGCAAGCCACTATCATCGGACACTGGGCTTGGGTATTCTATCAGCTCTTCCTTCTTCCATCTTGGCCAATCCGCATTGCCTATTTCTTGATTTCCCAATTGGGAGGAGGTTTCTTGATTGCTCACGTCGTCACTTTCAACCATAACAGTGTTGATAAGTATCCAGCTGATTCCCGAATCCTCAACAACTTTGCTGCTCTCCAAATCCTCACCACCCGTAATATGACTCCTTCTCCCTTCATTGATTGGCTCTGGGGTGGACTCAACTACCAGGTAAACTTTTTTTTCTGATAATACTGATGTCGAAAATTATATTTTCAGATCGAGCATCATCTCTTCCCAACTATGCCAAGATGCAACTTGAACAGATGTATGAAGTATGTCAAGGAGTGGTGCGCTGAGAACAATCTTCCATATCTTGTTGACGACTACTTTGTCGGATATAATCTGAACCTTCAACAATTGAAAAACATGGCCGAGCTAGTCCAGGCCAAAGCTGCCTAAGCTATCCGGGTTTCCCAACCAATTCGGTACCACTTCTTATTCTGATTTCTCCCCATTCTTCCGTTTATTTTGTGATGGAAATAAAACTTGATTTTAAAACCAAAATATTTTATTGTGTTCCCTACAAAACAACATATACATATTCACAGTCAAAGCTGGACTGGCGGATAACTGTTAGATGCCGGCGGCAGTTGGTGGCTTGTCGACGGACCATTCGTTCACTGTGAATAGAATCACAATTTTCTGAACAAAAATCTAAATTTAGAAGCTCTTTTTTCATTTTGATAGTAAAGAACAGCTACAAAGAGCTAAATATAGTGAGTTGCAGGATCTTACTTCCACCCATGTTTAGGGCCATAACCTGAGAGAGAGGTATTGGCTTAATTTTTTGAAAATCGGATTCGAGACAACAAACTAAATCTAGTGGACAATATTTGTAATGAAACCTTGAAAACTACCCGAGTTGTCTGGAAAAGTCTGAAAGTATGCGTTTTGCAACAGTTTGCAAGTTTATACGTCCACTCCATAGATCAGTAGATAACGACCTCCAGTGAAGACGGAGGTGTCCAATTTTAAGTCTTCCTTCTTGGGAACGGGCTTGGAAGAGAGAAAAATGAATTGGAAGATGTAGAAAAAAGGATTTATTGAAAAAAAAATAATTTCATATGTTCCTGAACATATCAACAAAAAAGACGAAAAATGACAAGTTTCAAAAGTGTACTGATTAGCCAGACTTTCGTCTGTTGATCCCTTTCGCCACGTAGAGGCTCATTACATGAAAGGGAAAATGGGTTTTCACCGGGAGAAAACGCCAACACAAAACCCCCGTCTCCGAGGAGACAGTTTTCTAATTTTCAATAGTTCTTTTTCACTGCTAAAAAGCTATACGATCGCTATTTATTGTTTTTCTTCATTTGTTTCTTTTTTCTTTGATTGAGTCTTTTGCAAAAGGGGGACTTTCAGTGAAAATGATTTCACCTAGCCATGAACCACCAAACATGGCGACCCTGAGGGCCTTTTGTAACTTTTTTTCGCATCCGACCAATCGAAAGAAAAAAGCAAATGAAACAATAAACAGCTTACGCAGGGAGCTTCAGGACAGTCAAAAAGTGCTAGTGAAAATTATCAAACTAATTCAAAAAGTAGGATTTCTCAAAGGATTGTTATTTTTTTCAATACGTGGAATTTTTCAACGTGGACAGAGGTAGGGGGCGTGACCTAATATTGATTGATTTAATGATTTATTGCGTAACGTGTGAAAAGTTTTAAAAACTCGAAAATTGAAAGTAGATTTACGTAACCCATTAAAAAAGTGAAAAGCTAAGAACGGACGAGTAAAAACTAGGTTGAATTGCGCCGAAGGCACACCATCTGTTGTTTTATTTATTGGACAATTATCTCGGTTCTTACAGTATCGGACAAAAAGAAATCAACTTTTAGTTTTTCGAGAGTATCTCAAAAACTATGAGAGCTAGGACTCTGAAATTTTGTATGTATGTTTTTGAAAGGCTCAGAAATATTCCAGAAAAATATCAAGTCCGCAGACACCATATCAGACGCGCAATTGCTAAAAAAATCGTATTTTCGAATTTTTCAGTTTTTCAGATTTTCAGAGTTTTCACTTTTTTGTTTTTTTTTT
Organism: Caenorhabditis briggsae; assembly: GCF_000004555.2. NCBI lineage: Eukaryota > Metazoa > Nematoda > Chromadorea > Rhabditida > Rhabditidae > Caenorhabditis > Caenorhabditis briggsae. The sequence continues at coordinate 9,975,345 of NC_013487.2, read as the reverse complement.
TCAATTTTTCGGTTTGTTTAATGAGTTTTGTTCTTATAGATGGGTAGGAAACATAACAAAAAAACGTCTACTTTGGCGGTCCAAGCGGCCGTTCAGGGCATCCAGATGGGTCTGAAGCGCAAGGATCTGGCTCTTCAATTCAACCTTGCAAAATCATCCATTACTAGGATTTATAAGAGATATCAGGTTAGGGAATCATGTTTATTTATTGTAAAATTCTTGTTTCAGCTGCGACAAGGCGTTGTCATTCGAAAATCTCCGGGAAGACCACGGAAAACCAATCATCTCACCGATCGGAATATAGTGATGACCTCGAGAACGAATCCAAGATTGAGCGCTGGGGAAATTTCAGCGATCGTGGATGGTCCAATGACTCCCGTACCTCACGTCAGAACTATCAGACGTCGACTGGCTCAATCTGGACTGAATGGAAGAAGACCAGCCAAGAAGCCATTCATCAATGCCAAAAACAGAAAAATCCGTGTTGACTGGGCAAAGGCTCATGTTGGTTGGAGACGCGCTGAGTGGAAATCTGTACTCTGGTCTGACGAATCCAAGTACAATTTATTCGGAAGTGATGGTGTCAAGTGGATCAGACGTCCGGTAGGCACCAGGTACTCGCCCCAGTACCAAACGCCAACCATGAAACATGGTGGAGGATCGATCTGTGTTTGGGGATGTTTTTCGGCGTACGGTATGGGACCTCTAGTCCGCATTTCGGGTCTAATGGATAGATTCCAATATGAATCGATCTTGGAGAATCATATGAGACCATTTGATAGAGTAACTTGACCACTTTTAATTTATTGTAAATGAAAAGTGGTCAAGTTTTTTGTAAATGAAAAGTGGTCCAGTTACTCTATCAATGTGCGGAAGGGCCAGTTGATTAACAAAGAACAGCTAGCTCTGGACATCCCGGAACCTAAATTTTACGTGAAAATGGGTATGCTATGTGTTTGATGGTATTTCAAAGGAATGACTGGGAGCTTTCAGATGGAGATATTATTATAATTGCCGTCTTGTATAGTTCCTAATTAGAAAAAACTAAAATTGGCAGTCGAAGCAAAAAAAGGAGAAAAACCCAAAGTTAACATTCAGCGCGACAATGCGAGATCGCCCGTGATTAGAGGAATCCCCCAAAAATTCATGTCGCTTGACTGAATTATTCTTTTGCATTCGTCGTATTCTCTGGACCTTGCCCTTCCAGATAAATGATCTTTTGGAGCTCTTAAACATCATCTTGATAGAAAAAACTTCAATTGAAAAGATGACACCAAAAAGGAGTTGACCCACTTTTTCAATCGCCGCTCTCCTCGTTCTGGTCCCATGGAATTAAGAAATTACCGGAGTGTTGGCAGACAACTATCACTGCTTATGGACGTAACTTTCATTTATCTAGCCCTCTCCCCTTTGAGAAAAATTTGACCAAAAAAGTTGCCAAAAAAGGAAGAAACTTTCTGTTCAACCTAATACATATTTACAATCAATTAGTAGAGATCATATTGTTTCTTAAAGGGGGACCTCCGACCAAATTTTTTTTATTTCAATGGAGTTTTTCTTAGATTTCGGACTTTTTAAAAATTTTCTCCGTAATAACATTAGGAAAGTAAAGAACATCGGAAACATTTTGGTGCAATACAAATTTTTGATCGGATTCCCCCTTTAAAAAACATATTTACAATCAATTATAGATGAATTCGTATTGTTTCTTAAATTAGCAGAAATTCAAACTCTCGTAGGCATCAGCATTGACCCTGACCGAATCTCTTTTGGCTCATTTAATCTGCTCAGTTCATCTGTTCCGACGGAGACTTCCGTAGAATGAGGAACTGCTGGTGATGGACTTCTTGTGTTTAGACCACGTCGATTGGCGAATCTTCTGTATGAATTTGGACGGAGACGTGAAATGAGAGGACGAATAGATCGAGTTCTTTTGAGCAGAGATTCTCCTGACAGGAAACGAGAGACGAAAAGATTCAAACCACTTTGAGATGCTGAAGATTGATTACTTTAAATAAGTACGAGTTTCGAAATTTCACCTTGCATCCTCTCAATTTGAGCATGAAGACTCAAAATTGAGACTAGAATGATAACCAAAATGACGATTGCCACAAAGTTGAACGCAATAAAAAGTCTCGAATTCGTCGAGGTTGTAAAAGTTAATAAGAGAGGAAAGATCAGGTGTCCTGAGCAATGTCCGGAGAGCAAAGTAAATGTGTTATTGGCTGAAATTGAATGGTTTCTGATTAGTTTTTTGCAAAATTTTGCAAAAAAAATCCTACATTTGAGAGACAA
>NC_013487.2:9971031-9972566 GCF_000004555.2 Caenorhabditis briggsae | reverse complement strand
CCACATGAAAAAAATGGCAAAGAGTTGGTAGTAGAAGATAGATGCAGATGGTTGAGCCAGAATCAGAAATGGGAACAGAGTATACATTATGTTAGCGATGCAAGCAACCACAGAGCACAGAAGAACCAACTTCAGACTGCTTACGTCACTTTGTTGGGTGAGACCTGGAAGAGGAAATTGAATAAATTGGGAAAAAAGATCCAGAAGAATCATAACGTTTCTTATTATTGTTTCAAGGTCACAGCTTCAAAGATTGAACTTGTATTAAGCAAAAAGAATCTTACTGTGGCAGTTCTCCTGATGGAGATTATTGTTATTGTGTTCAATGTCGTCGTATTCGGTTCTTCTGATTGAAATCGATGTCTTCATCAAAACGTTGAATTCCGTTCTCCAGCAAATTAGAATCAGAGGGATTTGTAGAATTGCAGTTGCATAGTAAATGTAATCCTGTCGGAGAGAAGGGTTCAGGTAGAACTTTTCGAGACTAGGAATGTGAGGTCCCGTTCGAAGAACTGGGTTTCTTTTCGAATTACAATCATCCTGATGAGTAGAAGGAGCCGATTGGTAGAATGTGATTGCAACAACAGCTCCGATGGCACCGGTGAGGTGGAGAAGCTGGAAGAGAATTCTTTAGAAATGATGCTGAATGGAAACACAGGTTAAAAATGCTAAATGGCAACTGAAGAGGCGCAAACTATCGAATAACTGCAACTTGGCAGTCGAAGGAGAACTGACGGGCCGTTGACGGACTGTCGACATACCATCGGGACCTCGGAAAACCGACTAGAAAGTTATGATTGAAAATCAACCAGAAAACGTTTTTCTAAGACAATACACAATCCTTTGGATTCGATTTCCTATTCTCTTCTCGGCCGTCAGCCCCCCCCTCAGATTGATAAAAACAAATATTCCACTACCTATGAATCAAATTAAAATCTCTGGGGGAGTTCGAGGGAAGCTCTAACTTTTTTACACTGCTTTGAACCACTTCCTAGCTTTTCCGAAGTTCTTAACTTTTATGCTCAATCGAGAAAATATATTATGAGGTATCCACACTCTATCTCACATTTTGGGTTTTCAAATTGAACCTTTGGTTTCTCCAGACTTGATTTGAATCACCTTTGTTAGGTTCCAGTTTCTTTAGGATAACGAAATTTTGTTTTTCATTGAAGACAATACTTAATAGACAAGTGACTCTTATTCGCTATTAGCTTTCTAGACTTTTCCCTAGAACAATGAAACTTCCTCGTTCCCATATTCCATGGGCGGTGCAAAAATCGTTTATCTTTATGATCCCTAAAAACTCGAGAGTGACTCAGTTACAATTTTATCATCAGATGAGTTGTGGGGATTTTTTCTGCAAATGTAGTCATATGCGTACTTCATGGAAAGGACAAAAAACAACTTTTTTCTCTAATGTGGCCTTCCAGAGCTCCGATTTTGTCGTGCTACATTGTGATGAAAAATGAAATATATAGCCTATTGATGCTCCTCCTATAATCGTCACTTTCAGTTATGATAACTGCGTTATCAGC
>NC_013487.2:9934113-9970561 GCF_000004555.2 Caenorhabditis briggsae | reverse complement strand
TGAATACGACTCCAAAGTTGGACGTCACAGCCGATAACGATATTCCCAAAACGGTGCCAAAGACGATAAACACGATACAAAGGAGCAAGATAACATTTCCAGCATGTGGAAGAGAGGAATAACAAGCGCAGATCAAGACGAGGCAGGTGATGAAGACGTATTTGAGTGGAAGACGTCGAGAGAGATTTGAATGGAACACCGCGCCGAGGAATATGGATCCATTGAATGCAAAATGCAAATTGAAGAGATGTGCGGAGGAGATCATGGAAAAACAAGCAGAGTGTGAGTAGCTCAATGAAATGAAAGCAATCTGGAAAAAAAAAGATAGGAAGAAGGAAAAGGAAAGAATTGAATACCGAGAATCCGATCAATGCGTAGATCCACAAATGAATGAGAAATAGCGACAGATGTTTGGATGCAGTCTCTTTTGCTTCCACAATCCGGTCGAATATCGGTTTCTGAGTATGAATAAGAAAATTAGGATACCGTAAAACCTGCAATAGATGGGCTCTCTAACTTTTGACTTCAAGCAAATTTATCTCGATCGTCGTCAAAGATATAAACAACTTGTCAACTAATTAATTGTTTATCATGATATCACATACATTTTATCAGTCGACACCTTTTTGATACCTTGCATAGGAATCGAGATAATAGATCTCAAACTTGACAGTGTGTGGGGCCCTTCTATTACAGGTTTTACGGTAACAAAAAACTGAAAATCTCAACTGTATCAGAAGGAACATTCTCAAAACTGTCAGCAAAATCCAACTCTTCAATAGCCATTTTTTCGGAGTTTTGGTAGTAAATTATTTTTTGGTGAAGGTAAAATCAAACTACTAATCGCTATAATTTTCACTTCACTCAAAAAAAAAAAATAGAAAAACAAAAAAATGAAATAACTGAAATCCCCTCCTATTATTAGAATTGTATGTTTTCCTGTCTGTGAAAAGAGGACTCCAGAGACTTACCATCGCTGATGATAGCTTCGTAAACGCCATTCACATGAAATATTTTCAGATGAGGATGAAGTCTGAAAGTTTCGGATTCAGGCATTCAAGCGAAAAAGTACATAATATTAGGTTAATGAGGTTACAAATAATACGAGAAAAAATGTGACGAGATTAGAGAAAAAAGTTGTTTTTTGTCCTTTCCATGAAGTACGCATATGACTACATTTGCAGAAAAAATCCCCACAACTCATCTGATGATAAAATTGTAACTGAGTCACTCTCGAGTTTTTAGGGATCATAAAGATAAACGATTTTTGCACCGCCCATGGAATATGGGAACGAGGAAGTTTCATTGTTCTAGGGAAAAGTCTAGAAAGCTAATAGCGAATAAGAGTCACTTGTCTATTAAGTATTGTCTTCAATGAAAAACAAAATTTCGTTATCCTAAAGAAACTGGAACCTAACAAAGGTGATTCAAATCAAGTCTGGAGAAACCAAAGGTTCAATTTGAAAACCCAAAATGTGAGATAGAGTGTGGATACCTCATAATATATTTTCTCGATTGAGCATAAAAGTTAAGAACTTCGGAAAAGCTAGGAAGTGGTTCAAAGCAGTGTAAAAAAGTTAGAGCTTCCCTCGAACTCCCCCAGAGATTTTAATTTGATTCATAGGTAGTGGAATATTTGTTTTTATGAATCTGATAGGTCTTCCCAGTACATACTATTTTGAGATTACCGTAAACCAGTATTAGAAAGGCTGGCTCTTTTTTTGTGGGATCACTGAGGAGGGCACTTCTATTAGAGGGAGATCGTTTTAGGTTAAATTTTGGTTTTTTCTTTTATCAACAATTTCTTTTAAAAAAAACCTTGTAATTATAAGTTAGTCGCCGTAATTCACCAAATTGGTTTAGGGCACTTCAATTAGAGGGACCTTCAATTTTAAGGGCTCTTCTAATACTGGTTACACAGTAACTAAAAAACAAAGAACATGACAGTTTTTCAACTTCTGAGCTCACATATACAAGTTTCATCTTCTGAGCGAAGGATCAAAATTTCAATCTGAAAGTATCAAAGTCTTTCAGCCCACGGAAGCATTTCCGATCATAGCTTATCGTGTGTGAGCCGTAAGTCCGGAACACTTTTAAGCCACGACAGGAAATTAAAAATGTGAAAAACGAAAATCAAGAGTGGGGAAAAAGAAGGGAAATGCGCAACAAATTGAATTGTGAGGAAAAAAGGATTACCGATGCGTAATTGTTTTCCATCCGTTTTTTTTTCTAATGATTTGGTGTCTACTGTGTGACCTATGGATCTCATAAAAATGTTGGTGCTTTATGAATCTGATTGAGTTACTGGAACTGCTCAATGATTTGAAAAAAAAAGGTAGAGCATGAACGACACATAAATGAGCAGACGCCCAAGAAAAAATTGTGAAGAGGGTTGTTTTTGAGGTGTTGGCAAACTTCCAAAAATACTACAATATCCAAAAATGGAGACTTTGAAAAAATTTTGTGAAGCGATTCTTTTTTCAGATACTGCCACTATTTTCAGATACTGTAATACGAAATAGATGAGCAGCCACTATGTAAAGTTTGAGCTCAATGATCTCGATTCCTATCAAAGATATCCAAACTTTGTCAACTGATAAATTGTTTATCATAATACCGGAAATATTTTATCAGCCGACACCTTTTTGATATCTTGCACAAGAGCGGAGATAACATAGTTCAAACTCACGCTGTGTCAGAAAGCCTGGTCCAAAAACGCGCCCCAGCGAACCCCAAAATCTAGCTGAATTCGCTTCCGATTCTTGCTGGCTGAGGATCAAAGTTGTGAACGATGAGCGAAAAAAGCGCGCATTGATTTGATCTATTGATAATAAATAGATCAAATCTGCGTCCACTTCAAAATTATAAAATTTCTTCTGGCCTACGAGGGGCGCGTTTTCCGGCCAGGCTTCCTGACACACCGTGCAAACTGGACAGTGTGGGCTCTTCTATTAGATGTTTTACGATAAACTTTGTTCGAATTTTTGTGGTAGGATTTATATTGCACCGGGAAATAACTGAGATTATCTCACACAAAGTTCGAAAAAATTGTCAATGAACTAAGCCTGAAATTCTAATCCCAGCAGAAGATTCTTTGGTTTTCAACAAGAAGTGATGATGTATCATACAATGTATATTGAATAGAAAAATGAATTTATCTAAAAGTTCAAAATAGGAAAAAATCAGAAAAAAGACATAGAAGAAGAGAGCAAATGTTCTCAGGAATTAATTAGTTTATCCCAAAGCCGAAGGATTCTGGGAAAATAGGCAAAAAGATGGAAAAGAAGAAGCCAAAAAAGAACTGGACAAACAAATTGAAAAGGGTGTGTGGAGCGAGGATTAGATTAACATAAGAAATGGGCGGAGCCTCTGGGTGAAGATATTCTGATAATATAATATTTGGATAATCCGGGGAAGTGTTTGTAAAAAAGGAGAGAGGGATGGAAAATAGGATAAGAGAGAAGGGGGCTGGAGAAGGGGGATTGGTGACGTGGAACGAAACCCGTGTTCGAGAACAAAACTACTGAATTCAAAAAAAATTGAAAATGTACAGAACGATTTAAATGCACAAAGAAGTTATAGTTTCAGCTTTTTCAAGCAGTTTCTTCAAGCGCGAAAGATCTCTCTGTATAATAGGAAGAAAAACGAAATTTCATGGAACAAGAAAAAATAGAGTCGAGGTGTTTGATGTTTTGTTTATGGTGGTCTGGAAGGAGGAAAATAAGATCTGAAATAAATGCATATATATATTTATTGATGTGGTAGGAGGTGTCACCTGGAACGTCTTCTTATTTTTCAGATTATTCGTTTTTATTTTCAGACGTCATAACATTCTATTTGCATGTGTGAACTGCGACTTCTTCTGTGCATGTCTTGCATTTCACTTCGCAACACCATACGAATTTACACTCGCATTGTGTTTGACGGATCTGAAATTCGTTAGGGCTTAGAATTTGAAAAGTAATCAGAATAATTGTGAACCGAGCTTTGGCGGGGCTTCGCCGGCCCTGCCATCGTTTCTTTTAGGATCAGTATGTTTGGACCAACTAGATTAGGTATGATAGAACTTGACGAGCACTACAACATAATACTATCGTAAAAACTGTACCTTGTCTGTGAACAGAGTTATACGGACATAATGTTCATAGACAAGATACAGTTTCTCAAATAATATTGTTTTGTAGTGCTCGTCGAGTTCTATCATATCTAATCAAGTTGGTCAGAAAATACTGATCCTAAAAGAAAATATGGTAGGACCCATTTTACAAGAAGTATGGTATTTGGTTTTGACTCACTTCCAGTCTTGTGTTGTATCCTCGTCCACAGCAAAGTAGGTCACAACTCTCGGAGCTGTATGAATTATGTATACATTCGCGTCCAGAAGTTCCCAATATTCCTGAAACTATCTTTCTGGAACTCTCAGAATTTCATCTCAAATTACCTGCTGTCAAATTCCTTTCGCAGTAAGAAGGAGATCTGTGAACGTAAGCCATTTCGTTTCCTCTTAATGGAATTTTCCTCTCCGTTCTCTCTTTTCTCCTCAATCTCTTCGTTGCTTTTCTTGTCACCTGAAATAGTTCCCAAATTCATTTCCAACCATATTAGTAGCTCCTATGAGTTATGCTACGAATGTCATTTCCTAATTGCATGACATTGACTACTGTATTAATTACATCTTCGAGCTCGACCTGGACTGCGAAATGATCGTATCGCTTTTTGAGCAAATCGGACACTTGTGAGAACTTTTGCATCTGGAGCCAACACGTTTTGAACTCGCACGAGCCGGATACTCCATGACAGCGACATTGGCGACGAATGTTTTGAGCGATCGCCTGAAACTTTCGGTGTACCGAGAGAGTTTCAGTTTCAGAATACCTCTCTTCCCACAAAATTATTGTGTCTTCGAACGAGATGAGCAACATTTTTGGTTTCTTCGAACTGTTGTACCTCCCATTCATCCAGGAATCGTCTGGCATACCGTATTCCATATGGGACATTATCCGAGCATCCGCCCCATGAAAACTGATCACGACTCATTGCAGAATCCTTTAAAAGGTTGGTTATAAGCTTAGCGATCAGAATTTTTGAAACACTCACTGAATCTGCTTGATATCTCTGCATTCCTGGTTTGCTGTCGCATCCACATTCGGTTAGATTTCCAGTATTACATCCTTTTGTGATCGAATGAACGATACTCGCCGCCATTATGGCACTTAGAAATGCAGCTTCTTTGTTGGCTGAAATTCAGGCTATACGAAAAAAAATAGAGAAAAATACTTACATGATCTCAAAGTTTTACCCAGAATATCCTGAAATTTTCCGTGTCGAGTCTCTGTAACCTCATCTCGAGAAGAACAATTCCATCTGTAAGCACTTGTTAAATTATCATATCCTTTGTATAGTTCACTAATCACCTCTCAAACTTGAATTTATTCTCACATTCTCGAATCGCTTCCCGAACTCCTCTAGCCACAAATGGAATAGAGAATGGGTTCTCAGCACACATTGCCTGTTGATTTGGATTCAATCCATCCAATCGACGACATAGTTCTTTGAAATGGTCTCGATCGGAGGAATGGTAATGAGGACGTGGTAAGTAATCATTGGAACCCACGAATGCCAATGTTCTGAAAGCAAAATAAGAATGTTCAGCCATCTAATAAAATAATTTATTTTCCTGATTTAAGAAATTACCTGAGCTGGAAACTTGTGAGGTATGAATCATTAAATAACCGAAAAATCTGTGATAGAAGGGCTCCAACACCGTCAAGCTTGAGCTCAATTATCTCGATTCCTATGGGAGATATCAAAAATGTGTCAACTGATAAAACTTTTGGAACATTATGATAAACTATTTATTAGTTGACCATTTTTTGATGTCGCCTATAGAAAATGGGATATACGGGCTCCAAGTTGATGGTTCGGGTTACCTTCTATGTATTAAAGGTTATACGGTAATTCATGTTTCCTCATGTAAAAACTACCAGGCCTAAAAACCCCTGAGGAATAAAACTCGGAATTCGTTAAATGACGAATTCTAGGAACTTACAGCCAATTATATGGTACTTGAGGTGAGTTTTGATTTCCAGAAAGTGGTATGTGCTGAGCATAAACAAGGAGCACAAACAGAAATAGTTGAAAAATTGAAAACTGCATTGTCTGTCAATTTTTAGATTTTTAGAACAAGTCAGATGATCGGGATTGAAGTAACAGTGTTAACAAGGGAACCTCAACAAATTGTAAACGCAGATTTGGACAAAACTTTCAGAATAGGTTGAGAATTGTTTATCTAGACACTTTCAAAAATTTTCAAATCGCCAGTTTCATCAGAGTTATATCAGTTATAAGATAGAGGAGTTGAACAAATCTTCTAGGAAAATCTCGGTTTTTGAACTGAAAACGTGATTTAAGGGACTAAAACTTATGTAACTTGGCTGAAACTGCGAGCGGGTTCTGAAGTTTCCAGAATAATCTCAGTAGGTTACTTAGCCTATTCTGACATTTTTTCAAAAAGTTTGGGTTTACAAGGCGTTGAGGTTCCCTTGTTAAAATTCTACAGTATCCATAAAACTTTTTTAAAAATGTAGGAAAAAAACGATGGAATAGAAAAATGAAGGAAGAGAAAATGTGTTTGGAGAATTCGAAGGTCGAATTGATCGTTGCCTGGATGTGGTATATTCTCTTCTCCCCCAATTCATGCTTTATGGCCCGTGGATCTATTCAGATGATGGGAAGAAGAAGACATCGTCGGTATGCAAATAGAAGACGTCGAAATGGGGAAAAGGAGAAAAGAGAAGAAAAAGAAACGAATAGAGTCAATATTGAAGAAAAATCGAGAAAAATTGGACGAAGAAGTTTTAAGACGGTTTTTATCGTATTTCCTCCAATAGAAGCCCACGCGAGGTGTCAACTTTGAGCCCAATTATCTTGATTCCTGTGAAAGATGTCAAAACTTTGTCAACTGATAAATTGTTCATCATAATATCACAATTATTTTATCAGTTGACAAAATTTTGTTATCTCTCATAAGATTCGAGATAATTGAGCTCAAAGTGAATAGTTTGTGTTGCCTTCTATATATTAGAGGAAATACGGTATACGAAAATTTGAATTTAATCAAACCTACTTCCTTCAGATCCTCTTAAAAGAACCTACTGGATTTGAAAATTGTTGAAATTGAAAGCGAGAAAAGCGAGAAAAGTAAAACAGAAGCTTTGTGTTGAAGGGCGAGTCTCTGGATCCTAAGACACCTATTCGACACAGTTTTACGATCTCCTCACTGCCTCCAACCATCTGTCTCTGAGCATTTTATTGGGGGAATTAATCGGAAGAAAAGATTCAAAGGAGAGCAGCTTCTGGTGGTGAACAACCATTTTATGATTGGTGCGTATGACGCAGAGACTATGTTACACATCAAAATCACTTGTAAGGGGCTTCTAGAATCAAAGTTGATCCCAAATATACCGTAAAACCTGTAATAGAACGGCACCAGCATTGTCAAGTTAGAGCTCAATAAACTCTATTCTCATGCACAATATAAAAAATGTGTCCATTGATAAAATGTTTGTGATATTATGATCAACAATTCATCTGCTGACAACTTTTTTATATCTCTGACAGGAACCGAGAAAAATAGGCTCAATGTTAAAAATTAGGAGGCCCTTCTATTACAGGTTTTACGGTAGCCGCTTTTTTTACTCAACAGATTAATTGTTTTGTTCTCTTGAGCTCATATTTTCCTATTTTTGATACCTATAAATACTTAGGGACCACAGAAAACGGGGCGGAGCCTAATTTTTTCTCTATGGGGTGTTTTGGATTTTTGATTCGCTGTAACTATGGCTAGAACAGAAGGATCGATATGAAAATTTGTCTTTTGATGTAATCGATTGAGTAGAACTCGAATATGTAATTGTTTTCTATAGAAAATCTACACTAATAACTCAAACCAAAACTTTGAAAACTGTAGTTTTCGCGCCTTTAAAGATTTGAGCGGACTACAGCTGAGAGCTCAAACTCTCGAAAAAACGAGGAAATTTATATTAGAAATTCTTTTCGAAAAGTCGAAAGGTCGTCTGTAGAATGTTCTAGTTCTTTTCCCAAAATTCCATCTGGTTTCAATGTTAAACTCCCGTTCATGTTTTCCGGGTGCCAGGGCGTCACATTGTTAGTTTGAGTTAGTCAGCTTTCGAAAAGAGAATGGAGAGTAGCTAAAAATATTTTTTCTAAACCTTTTCTTCATAAAACAATACGGGGAACAATTTAAAACTTCTTTGACACGGGGGGAATTGAGCAGGTGGGGGTGATATATTATGCGAAAAGAAGGTTCTGAAAGCAAACAAGATAAAAGAACCGAGAAAAAAGAAAAAACATATAAAGCGAAGGTTCAAAATGAAGAAGTTAATAGTCATGGGGGAATGTTCTCAAAAAAAAAAACATAAAAACCAACAAAAAATCAAAAATTGGAAAAATTATTAAAAATTCAATATCCCTAAAGGACTCCTAAAAAGTGCGATCAAGATGTTCGGGTTCTGTGATATCCGGAGAAGAGCTTTGTGGAATTGAGGAAGTTATCCATGCAGGTTCGCCACCGATTCGGGAGATTATCCGTTCGAAAAGGGAGCTGGATTGTTGACTGAAAATATTTTGTTATAGTTTTTTCTTGAAACAATAACGAACCCTTCATCTGCTTTTGGCGTTTTCGTCATATGAAGCTGTGGACCTTCTCCCGATAAAAGAGTAGTTTCTGTTCTAGAAGACGTCAGTCCATTCATCGAAGGGCGGCGGATATGATCAGATGGAACGTAGTCAACGATCGTCTCGATGCTTCGTTTCTTTTTATAGCTGGAAAAAAAAACAATGACAATAAGACCTGAGTTTTCGTTCTATACCGTTCCCAATATCCCAACAGGAAGTAATCCACAAAGCCTTTCTCGAAAGCAAAAGAAACTAATGCGTTGATAAAAGCTACACCGATGATGAAGAGTCGGAAATAGATGTCAGGGAGATCAACGTTTCCAAGAGTCAACAGAACCAGCTCAGTAGGCCAAATTACGATGAACAAGCACAGCTGAAAAATGAAGATGTATGCTGAATAGCTATAAGAATAAACATACCAAAGTTGCGAATACTGTCAGTGCACACATAGGTTTGTTCGATAAAAGACTTCCACGGTATGGCTTTCCTTTTGAATAGACAATCGCGAGAATGATGTACTGGAACATGGAAACACAGAAGAGAGCAGTTCCTTGCATACTTCTTTTGTCCTCCACTTCATCATCGACTGGTGGTTGGTATGGAGTGAACCATGATTGTTGGGCTGTTAAAATGAAGACTGTAAACTGAGCGATACCAATAATGATGAGCTGTCCGATCACAGAAGTCATTGAAGCGATAGAGAGAAGACGAGTTGGTGGAGACGTGTGGGCTAGACGATGAAAAGCTGGCGTATTTCCAAAAAGCAGAGCGAACATTGTAATAAGGAACATATCGATGAACATGAATTGTCCGTCCGTGAGGATGTTGGAAATCCAATACAAGTGCATGACTGTGACAAATTGAGTTAGTGAGTATCCTGCCATATATTTGAAAATTCCAAACGAGGTGACGAGTGCAGCTCTTCCTTCGCTGATTACTGTAGGCACACAACGAATGTCTGGTACTTTTGAGGTGAATGGAGCAGCAATGGAAGCTTCGGCATCGGAGAGTGAAATTCCTGCGTGTGCAGCTTTTAGCGCAGCGCAATCGTTAGCTCCATCTCCACACATAGCGACGGTGTAATCGACTGCTTGAAGTTGCTCTACAAGCAATTGCTTCTGATCAGGTGCCATTCTAGCGAACACGTCACAGACGCAACACAGTTGATCAACCAGTTCGGGATATTCGTGCACAATTACAGCGAAAGTTGGTCCAGATATAGCCAAATGATAACTGCTAGCAATCAGGTGATCAAGGTTTTCCGTTGTAACTGCGTTTGGCATTTCCACTTCGGTGTTTGTTGGCGAAAATCCATCATTCTCTGACGATCCCTTCCATGTTGAAGAACCCATCGAAACAGAAACAGATTCATCATCTTCTATTACTTCGTCCGACGAGGATACCGACTGAAAATATTTTAATTTAGAATATTCGAGAGGATCAAAAAAGTACCTGTTTGATTATTAGCTTTGTTCGTCCATACTGATCGAGTTCTCCAGGAACGTGCTCCACCAGGAACGCTCGTTTTTGGGGTCTTATGATTCCACACTCGCGAGCAACCGAAAGTCCAGTGAGTAGGTTATCTCCAGTCACCATTACAGTTCGAATATTGGCTCTGTTCAGCTGATTGATTACTCCTAATGTTACTGGCTTCACTCTATTCTCCATGACCACCAATCCGAGCATTTCCAGATCACATTCCACCGAGTCACGCTTCACTTTTGATGCTTTATTGAAATTCATATCGAGAGGACGACGGGCGACAGCAATCAGACGGAAGCCATGTTGAGCGTATGCATTCACTTGGGTCTGAAAATTAGAATCGATTCTGATCTCGAAAATGTTCTATCAGTAACTTACTAGATAATCTTCTGGAACAGTTTTAGGGTCGCAGAGTGATAGAATCATTTCTGGACTGCCCTTCGAGAACAGCATCATATTATCAGGTCTATCTTCACTTGGATCGAATACAATCACAGACATTCTCTGTAGAGAAGAAGAAAATGTGAACTGTCGTATCACAGAGTATTCAGCTTTCTCATCATCCGAAGGCTTGATTATGGACGGTTGAACATTATCGAATCGTTGAGTTTCCTCTTCTATGTCTCCAACGCCTTCTTCCATTGTCCACCCAGTTTTTTGAAACAGAATCAGATCAAGTGGGTCGCCATGAAGAACTCCGTTGATCCTGAAAATGTTTATCAGAATCAGAAGTTGATAAGAGCAAACCTTGTGAGAGAATGGCACGTTGCAATCGCTTTGACTAGATCTCCATCGAAAGAGAGTCCATTTCGACTAGTTAGCTCAGTCATCTCTTCCATAAAACTTATTGTATTCTCTGTGTTATTCTCTTTTTTTGAAGCCTTTACCGGCCGAACTACATGAAAATCGAGCCCGTCTTCCGTGAGTGTACCCGTTTTGTCGAAACAAACCTGAAAATTTCAGTCTTGTGTAGGGATAGGGTAACTTTTGATATATACCACGTTAATAGCTCCACAAGTGTTAATGGTAGATGGAGAAATGCAAAAAATTTCCTTCTTTTTAAGCCGTAGCTGTGCATTGATGATCCCGACTGACATGGCAGCTGAAATGTATGGGTGGAAAACTGGTATTCAGAGAAATCGTCTACCTGGAAGTGCTGGCGGTACTGTGATTGTGATGATGTCCAAAGAACGAACAATGATCCTCCGAAGTGTATTTCCTCGCATAATCATAACCACTATGGTATATAGAAAACCACAACCCGAAATGCATGCTAGGAAAAGAATGAACTGAAATTCAAATTTTGATCAGAAGCCCCTTCTTCTTAAAAAATTACTTTGAATAAGTCTTTGGTGAATCTGAAGTCTACTGGTTTTGGGTACATGATGGATCTCACTAATTGCCCTTTGAGAGTGGAATACGCAGTTCGGAGAACGATGGCCTGAAAATAAATTCTCTGGGATTTTCATTTTCCTATATTTCTGAATGTTTCGATTTCCAAGGAATCCTGTTCATATTACCAAGTCAACACTTTTCAGGAAACCAAGCTTTTCCTACTTCATTTTGCTTCTAATCTCTCTGCATTATCATGCATTCTCCTTTATTCCGTTTAATCACCTACTCACTACTCGTTTCCCGATTTTACGAGCCTGCCGCCACCTTCTTTCACTTTTCTCCTAATCAGATTGATAAAAGAGAAACCGGTTACGACTTCGCAGTAATCAGGTCATTAGTGTGTCCGAAAGTGAGTATAAAAGGGAGAAGAATGATAATATTTTCAGAATCCAGTCTCCGGATTCTGAATACAATGCAAGTGTCGTCAGCGACGTTTGTGGCAAGCAGTCTTTCTGCGATCGCCCTTTTGTCATGCCTTTTCGTCTTGTCTACAGTATACCAAAATGTTCAAGACTATTGGACAGAACTAGATGAGCAAATGGTGGAAGTCAGAGTAAGTGCTATGACTTAGGATGTCTTTATATGTAATTTATTCGTACAGAAGGATATGGATGACATGTGGCGTGAGATCTTGCACATTCAATCAAATGCTCTTGGATCAGTTTTCCGTGCTAGACGTCCAGCTCGTGGTGCTTATGAAGAAGGTGACTACAAAGAAGCTCCACCGCCTGCAGCATACAACCCTGGATACGAAGAATCTGCTGCTCCAGCTCACGACGTAGGAGCTCAACCTCCCGCAGGACCAGCACCAACGTCTCCAGAATCTTGTCAATGTCAAGCTGAGAACAAATGCAAAGCAGGTCCACCTGGCGCTAAAGGTTTCCCCGGTCTTCCAGGACCGAATGGTGTACCAGGAGTTGATGGAAAACCTGGTCATGATTCTCAAGACGTTGAGCCTCAATCCCAGAACACTGGTGCTTGCTTCCACTGTCCTCAGGGACCACCAGGATCTCCAGGACCAATGGGTCACCCAGGTCCACGTGGAATGAAGGGAGCCGACGGGCAACCAGGACAACCAGGAAAGGATGGAGATCCAGGAAAACCTGGAGAGATTGGACCAAATGGATTCCAAGGCAAAAAAGGTCCAGATGGCATCCCGGGAGAGAAAGGAATGGACGGTCGCAAACCAATCGGAAGACCTGGACCAAAGGGACAAAGAGGAGAACAAGGACATCCAGGACCACAAGGAACTCCAGGTCATAATGGACCAACTGGTTCAGCTGGTGATCCGGGACCACAAGGAGGACAAGGACCACAAGGAGAGCATGGACCAGATGGAGGACCAGGAGAAGAAGGAAAACTTGGTAGACCAGGACCGGATGCGTGAGTAAAGAGAGCTTTCTCATCAAAGCTTAATATTAGCATTTTCAGCGAATACTGTCCATGCCCCGCCCGCGGATCTCATGGAGGATCGTCAGGAGGAGGTGGTGGATCTGCTGGAGGGGAATACAAAGCTACCGGAGGCGATTCTTACCGAAAGAAGAAACTTTAACTCTGACTCATTTTTGCATGTTCAATCGTTACCTTCACTTTCTTTCCTCGATAAAAACGAGTTTGAAGAACTTGAGTTCCACAAAAAAGCACATTCTTCGAGTTTTTCTCCATGGTAAAAATCGAATCGTGGGTTTCGTCTGTGAGAGCAACCTGAAAAAAATTATATTGATCTATTTACTAGTGATTTTTACTCACTTTTGTAATTGGAACTGATTCACCAGTGAGGACACTTTCATTGACGATTACTGTACCGTTCATCAGAACTGAATCACATTGCATGAGACATCCGTGTGGTGGAATGAGAAGGACATCTCCAGGAACAAGCTGAAAATGTGATTATGTGATAAGGATTACTTTATCCATTTTTACCTGGTCACTTCCAATAATCTGTTCATTTCCATCTCGAATCACTTCAACACTTTCTGTAGAATGCACCATGCTTCGGAGTCTGGAAACCGGAAACTAGCTAACAATAATTACAATAAAAATCAAGCTTACCGTATTTCTTGAGTTCTAATTTGATAGACATCCATCACAATCGATCCAAGTGAGAGAGCAACAATCAGAGATGCATAATACGCGTATTCGTCGTTGTACCAGACAGTGACACTGAAAATAACCCAGGTTCTTATTATTTTTTTATTTAAAAAAATTACCTGAAAATCTGAAAAACGTAGAAAGGAGTGATGACTTCCATGAAGAGAAGGTACAAAATTGGACGCAATTGAACCACAATCTCGTTTCTTCCGTAGAACTCCAAACGCCTCAAGATTTCAGAAGACGTTAAGCCAACATTTGCTTCAGAGACTGCTAGAAATGATCGAGAAGGAATTTTGTCGGCAATATCCGACGATGGTTTCCAGCAGCAGTCCTCATCTCCGTCATTTCCATCGAAGGTTTCATCGCCAATCCAAATATATTCTAGTTTTCGATAAAGGAACCAACGGAGCTCAGGAACCTTCCGCATTTCACCATTTTCCGTAGGAATCATCTGAAAAATTTCAGAAATTTCGGGATTCTTGAGATTTTTCAGCAAACCCCTTTTAGCAAACTCACAGTTTCCGTTTTCCTTAGGACCGGTTGAAGTTCGGTCACATTGTGGTTGTCTCTGAAAAATTCAATTAATTATATACTCGGGGCTTTTGTAACTTGACTTACACGATGAATACATACTCTGCTGCTTCAAATGTGCATGGGACCATCCGTACTTTAACATTCCACTTTTGCTTCCAATGCAGTATCAAGCGAAATATTCCGAGTGTTAAAAATGTCAGAGCATAGAACAAAACCTGGAAACCAAGAGATTTCTAGTTAAATATTTTCCAACTCACCGTTTTTAATGGTCCCGTTCTATAGGCGAAGAGCGTTAATGTGTGATCTCCGGATTCGAGAGTCATTCGGTGGCGTCGTGCGCCACCCGCCTCCACCATGCCCAATAGTTTCTGTGGGGTCTCGCCGAAAAACCACACCAAAAGGCGAGACTCTGAAAATATTGAGATCAAGAAATTGAACTGAGAAAAGTGGATGAGGAATGTAGAAAAAACTAAAAGTCAAGGGAAAGATTGATATTTGTTTTTTTTTCGCCTACACAATAAAACATGGGAATCAATTTTTTTCAATCCGAAATTTTGGATTTTTTTCAACTGGGTTCGTGTGGACTGAGTATATTTTTGAAACAGTAACTGAGAAATCCTTTTTTGCGGAGACATCAGGTGTTAAATTTAAAGAAAGAAGATGGTTGAGAGAGGAGAGTATAAGTGTCAGTGATTTGATGGATCACCACCTAAACAGGAATTTTTGAAGAGATAGAGAGAAAGAGATCTATATCGTTTTTTTCAAATGTGTTATGGGGAATTTCGAAAGTTGAAGCTTGAAGAAGTTTTATGGCTTTTGAAATTAATCAGATGCCATGTAAATTTCAGACAATTTAAAAAAATCGGCAAGACAATGCGATAGCGATAAATAAGACAATGAAAGGGAAAAAATGATATAAAAATGCCCGCATTTTCTGCCAGGTCGCTTGCAAATATTTAACGGAGAAAGTGAGGAGAAGCCTGCGAGAAGAAGCATAGCAGGTTTATACAAAATGACGCAGACATGCAAACAGAAAGAGAGCTCTCCACCACTATTTTTACTGCGGATATCTCCAAGAAAATGAGAGTTCAAATCGGGAGACTCTGTTCAAATGGGAAGACAAATGTGGAGTGTTCTATGAATTTTCCCTGATTTTTAACACAAAAAAATGTTGAACACATAAAACACATTTTTTGCATGCATGAATAGGTTTAAAAAACACAAAAGCACACTTTTTATGTCATGAATGTCAAAAACTTCCCCAACCAAAAAATTCAAGAAAAATTAAGTACTGTATTTTAAGGTGCATCTCTTATATTTTCCAAAACTTTCAAAGCGTCTACCGTAGTTCTCACAGCGGCTGTTCGCAAGTGCGCTCTAGTGGCCACTTGAAAATTTTTTCGAAAAGCTTTTCGAAAAAAGTTTTTTCTGGGGTTTATAGTATACTTTTTGTTTTTCAAAGATTTGCTCGAAATGGGAAGAATTTTAGACTCTTTAACTAAAACTTTGTCTGGATTCTTGGTTTTTCTTGTGCTGAACATACACTGCAATTTATCACCACCATTTTTAGATCCAAAATGGATTTCTTCGATGAAATGGCTGGTGATGGGAATGATCAAGCGGTTGAGGTAAGTTTTTAGCTGAAAAATTTTTAATAAAACGTATGTTTTGAAGATGGAAGCAGCGCCAGTGGATCCGATGAAGAAGGTATTTTAGAAAAGGGTTATTCAAATGCCAACGATTGTATTTTAGCTCGAAGAAGATAAAAAACGGCAAGCCCGAGATCAAACTAAAAATCTACTGGCTGATATGAAAAGAGACGGAGGTGGTGTACATTTCGACGAGTTTACTGCTAAACGAGCTCGAACTGAGGAAGCTAAAGAGGATGCTGTCGTTGAGAGACCGATGGAAAATATTGTTGTTCATACAATCCAGACGAACAGCGAAAACTGTACGCACGAAGTTGCCATACCACCTAATGGCGAATTTACTCCATTAAAGGAGAGTTCTATTGAACCGGCAAAGTACTATCCATTCCAATTGGACGCATTCCAGGTAATTTTAGAAAAAAATGAGTAAATCAAATCTTGAATTTTTAGAAGCAAGCAATTCTATGCATTGAAAACAACGAATCAGTTCTCGTGTCGGCTCACACATCTGCTGGTAAAACTGTGGTTGCGACGTAAGTTGATTTTTTGAGAGCCATCTTGTAGAGACACTGTTTACAGCTATGCGATTGCACAATGTCTCCGAGAGAAACAGCGTGTGATTTATACTTCTCCAATCAAAGCACTCTCCAATCAGAAATATAGAGAGTTGGAAGAAGAGTTCAAAGACGTTGGTCTTATGACAGGAGATGTCACCATTAATCCAGATGCTTCATGTCTTGTTATGACTACAGAAATTCTCAGATCCATGTTATACAGAGGATCGGAGATCATCAAAGAAGTTGGTTGGGTTGTTTATGACGAAATTCACTACATGCGAGATAAAGGTAATATTAGAAATATTTTTAAAAGTTTAGTTTAAATAACTGTTAAAAATATCAGTACATCATTTTCATATTTTATGTTTTGAGACAATTTAAACGTAGTTTTTGCAGTGTCTGAAAATTTTCAAACTAAATTCAACTGAAATTTCAGAGCGCGGAGTAGTTTGGGAAGAAACAATCATCTTGATGAGCAACCATGTAAAGCAAGCGTTCTTGTCCGCTACAATTCCAAACGCAAGAGAGTTTGCTCGTGAGTTTCTTCTTATATTTTCTTTATTATAGCCTATTCTCGTTTCAGAATGGGTCTGCAGTTTAAAACAACAACCTGTGAATGTTGTCTACACAGATTACCGTCCAACTCCACTTCAGCATTTCATTTATCCAGTAAATGGGGAAGGAATGTATGAAGTTGTCAATGTTAAGGGTGAATTCCGTGAAGACAAGTTCCGCGATGCTATGAGTGGTTTGGCAACAGCTGGAGACTCAGCGGGAAGCTTCAATCAAAGACGATCTGGGAAAGGAACTTCTGGAGACTCCAACGTGCTTAAAATTATCCGATCAGTTGCTGCTAACGATGGTCTCAACTGCATCGTGTTCTCATTTTCAAGAAAAGAATGCGAAGCTTATGCGCTGAGTCTGAAAGACATGGATTTTAATCAACCACAAGAAAAGTTGATGGTAAAATCGGTTTATGAAAGTGCGATTTCACAGCTGTCACCAGAAGATCAAAATCTGCCGCAGATTACAAATGTAACTTTATTCTTTGGTAATCTATAATTTATTTTTGAATTCCAGATTCTCCCAATCCTCAAACGCGGTATTGGAGTTCATCACTCTGGTTTGATGCCAATCTTGAAAGAAACTATCGAGATTCTGTTCGGCGAGGGACTTGTGAAAGTTCTTTTTGCAACTGAAACATTTTCGATGGGGTTGAACATGCCTGCTCGTACAGTAGTCTTCACCTCTGCTCGAAAATATGATGGTACTGAGAATCGTTATATTTCGTCCGGAGAATATATTCAAATGGCTGGAAGAGCTGGAAGAAGAGGAAAAGATGATAGAGGAACCGTTATTCTAATGGTAGACTCTGCGATGTCTGCGGTTGATGCCAAGCAAATTATTAAGGTTTGACATATGTTCCCTATTGATATATTTATAGAAAACTGTTTGTAGGGAGCAACGGATCCTTTAAACTCTCAATTCCGTCTCACATACAACATGGTTCTCAATCTGATGAGAGTGGAGGGCATGGCTGTCTCACATATTATCAGCAGCAGTTTCCATCAATTCCAGAGCTACGCGAAAATTCCAGGCATCGACAAAAGTGATAATTTAATTTAAATTTTGATCCAGACAGATTTTTTCTTTCAGAGTGTGCTGAAGCAGAAAAGAAAATCAACTCCTTCAAGTTCCCATGGGAAAATGAAATGCGAACCTATATGGACCTGGTAGATCATTTAGCAAGAGTTAAGCAGGAAATTGTCAAGACCCAACGGGAACCCAGATATATTGTTGGTTTTCTCCACGCTGGACGTCTTCTAAGCGTACGAAAAACAAAGATAACCTTGCAAATTTAATGAAATATTTACAGATCAAATCCGGCGACAGAGATTTCAAGTGGGGTATCCTACATAACTTCAAAAAAGTTGTAAACCCAGAGGACAAAAATGATTCGATGTAGGTGTTTTTAGAACTCTTTGATCATTATTTTTAAATGTTCAGCTTCGTTTGTGATATGATTCTCGCTGTGGAAAAAAACGGCAAGTATGATGCATCAAATCCTGCCACTCTTCTACCAGGTTTCGATTCGAGAAATGTATGATTTCAAACGAGACAATCCAGAAGTTTCGTCTTTTAAAATTTCAGCGTACCTGGGAACGAGTTTCGATGACGCTTGACAAAATTACTGCTATCTCAGCTATTCGCCTCAAAATTCCAGAAGTCATTGATGATTCTGGAAAGAAACGCATTGATGCGGCGGTGAAAACTGCCATGGAACGATTGGGCGGCGAAATTCCACTTCTTCATCCAATTGATGATATGAATGTGAGATTTTTCATTTAATAAAAACCAATTTCATCATTTCAGATCAAAACACCGGAAATAAAAAAATTGGTTGACGATGAGAAAATATATAAAGAACGAATTGAGAATCATACGATTAATAAGGCTGCCGACTTCGAGGATCGCAAGAAACAATTTGAGAAAAAATTGGAAGCTATCAAAGAGTTTGATGCCTTGAAAGCAGAGAGAAAGAGTCTCCAAAGTACATTGCATTTGGAGGAACTCACCAACAGAAAACGAGTTCTCAGACGATTGGAATACCTTAATGCTGATGATTCCCTCCAAATCAAGGTAGCTTTAGATGTAAACACAGGTCTTTTGTAATTGCTATTGCTTCAGGGAAAAGTCGCTTGTGAGCTTTCGGCATCGGATGAGTTAATTCTGACCGAAATGATTCTGAAAGGAGTATTCAATCCACTTGACGTAGCACAAACTGCATCTCTTCTCTCATGTTTCGTTTTCCAAGACAATTGTGCTGCACCCAAACTATCTGCTGCATTACAGACATGTTTGACCGAGCTCCATGTAAGTTTTCATCACACACAAAACACATTGGTTAGTTTTATTTTCTAGGATCAAGCTCGTCACGTTGCAAAAGTGTCAAATGAATGCAAAATGGAAGTTATCGAGGATAAATATGTTAATAGTTTCAATCCAGGACTGATGGACGTTGTCTCTCAATGGGTGAGCGGAGCATCGTTCAATGATATTGTCAGAACCACCGACGTTTTTGAAGGTACCATTTTTGAAGATATTTCGAAACTCAAATTCATATTTTAGGGTCAATCATTAGGTGCCTTCGCCGTTTAGAAGAGGTTCTTCGTGAAATGATCAACGCAGCGAAAGCTCTTTCCAACAAAGAGCTAGAACAGAAATTCGAAGATGCTCGAAAGATGTTGAAGAGAGATATCGTTTTCGCTGCATCTCTTTATCTTTAATCTATTGTTGTTGCTTATTTTATTTTGTTGTTTTTTCTGGTGGTACGACGGATTGGAGATTTTCTAAAATGAAACTGTAGCAAAATGAACATTTCCTAAATCAAAATGGTTCCAAATTGAAAACTGTGCGAAATCAGAACTGCCCGGAAGTATAAATTGGACGGTACAGAAATGCCTAAAGTGAAATTGTCTCGTTTTGGACAGCTGTTAGCGCGAGCGCTCTATTGCTAACAGCTGTCCAAAACGGGACGTTCTACTTTAGGACAATTCCACTTTCGCCTTTTCTGCTTTCGGACAGTTTTCATTCCGTAAATTTTTCAATTTGGAAGTATTTCGATTCAGAAACATTTCATTTTGCTACTATTTCATTTTGGGAAATGTCTGATCCGTCGTACCACCTTTTTTTCTATGTCAGCAAGAAAATGACTCCCGTTTTTTTTCATTGAAATACTAAACTTGTTCATTTACTACTACACAATTCGCGATGAAATCAAATTTTTGTGCATTGTTTTTCCTTCTCACTAGCAGGATTTGCAACCAGCGTTCGAATGAAAAACGATTCGAGTTTTGCAAATGGCATTTCGAAAACGAGTGTCCATATTACTGCGAAACCACAAGCGGCAACAACAGACGGTACTACTTTCGTAATATACTGAAATATTTGGGGATTACTTGGGGAGATCATAGTTAACCTACTGTATGAAATGCACCCACAAAGTGAGGTGGAGATCTTTCCATATTGAATAGACCGTTGACTATCAATATATGACACAAATAAGCGCAGTAAGTTAGTTTTCCAAGTGGAGTCCAAAATGGTAATGACATAAACTTTCCAATTAGACCTGTAAAGAGAAACAGTATTATTCTGGTACAAAAATATCGGAGTGGCCGTGGCCGAAGGTCTCAAAACGATAACTACAGTAACCTAAAAATATTTTTATTTTCCGAATTTATTTTCTCGTCGAGTTTTCTGTTATTTTTTCCCTTAAAAAGTCGGAAACAATTATGACAGTGAAAAATTGAATGGAAACGCGTGAAAATAAATCCGCAAAAACTAATTTTCAGATTACGGTAGTTGTCGTAGTGGGACCACCAGTCTCATACAAAGGTCTAACTTTCTCAACTCGAATTTTTCAGACTACCAAACTCTTTCGACCAGAAATGACATAATATTCGTCTGGTGCGTTTTCCAGGTCAAAAAGTTTGGTGGCTTAGGAAATCATGTTTGGAAAATTAGGCCACCAAAGTGACATTTCTTTGGTGAAAAGGCTTGTCCTTACCAGATTGTCCTCGATTAACTGCGAAAATCAACCAACAGAGAGAAATGGACCAAGCTATTCGACTAAATCCATAATAAGTTGCTTTTTGAAAGATCGTCCAACTGTCTCCTTTATTATAACTGTGAATTATGAAAATGGACGAAACTGATAGAAAAGCCGACACTATCCAGAGGCAAAAGACGGGTCCCTGAAATTTAAGAATTCGAGAAATAATACTAGAACCCTAAAGTGTTACGTTGTTCATTTCAATCTTCATATTTCTAGTTTTCAACATCATATATCCCATACAAATTCCAAATATGAATGGAGGAATTCTGATATAAGCCGCTTCATAAACTAGATCTTGGAGTACATGAATTATGTGATCATCGCCTGTCATGCTGAAGTTATAGACGTTTTGTAGTTCTAAGATTCAATATAACTCACTATGCTTGAATCAGTGTCAAAGGAAGATCAAAATGGAAAAATAGCCAATAGTTGAGAAGAATTGAAAACAGAATAACTAAGGAGGAAATGATAATTCCAGGTACTGGTCCAAGAAGAAATCCAATTAGAAATAACGGAGAAACGAGGTACATTTGAGTGTCAGCTGCCATGTACCATGAAATTGAAAGACACTGAAATATTATAGAAATTCGATATGCTGTATTTCTCATAATAGAAGCCCCTAAACCAACAACCTTGAGTTGACCACTTCTTCATATCTTGTAAGGGAATCGAAATAAAGAAATAGTTGAGGTTGGGGTGAGTTTCTATTAGAGGAAATACGGCATTTTCACAGATGCCCCAAAATCTCAAAAAAAAAAAATATATTCTCACATTTTTTCTCGGTTCATAAATATTGTTGATATAAAGCAAATTCTTCCATCCATACTTTTTGCAATTTTCCATATCTTGTCTTTGAACGATTTCATTTGGTCCAAAATCAGTCTGAAGAAGTTTTGCATTCAAACCGTCAACAACTTGGAGCTCAATTATCTCGATTTCTGTGAGAGGTATCAAAAATGTATCAACTAATAAAATATTGGTTGTATTATAATAAATAATTTGTCAGTTGGTGACTTTTTGATATGTTTTACAGAAGTCGAGATAAATTGGCTTGAAGTTGAAAGTTGAAGAGTACTTCTATCAGATTGTTTAAATCAATTCTCTTACCAATGGTCCATATGTGGCATAGAAAAGTATAAAAGTAAGATAAGCAGGTGTCAAACGAAAGATTCGGTGCCAATAAAAAATGACCCATATCATTGGAGACTTTGCTTTTCAAATGGTTAGTTTCGGAAGGAAAGAGTAGGAAAGCATAAGTCCGGATAAGAAAAAGAATGTGTCAACTGAGAAAAACGCATTGATCCAGATTTCATAACTTCTTGTTTTCAAAATATCAATTAGTTGCATCGGATTATCAGCGTTCTTCCAATCACCCCAGATGTGTCCGGACACAACCCAAGTGAAGCTGATAAACCTTAACCAAATGAAAATGATATTTCTGAAAAGTAGAAACATTTTTTTTAACTCTACCTGATACACTCTACTCCTTTCAGATTGTTTGGATTGTTTGAAATTCTTAAGAGGGATCTTCCATTTGTGAGCTAGAGAATGCCAATAAGAACTTGAGACTTCCATCATCTTCCTCATTTGAAGTCTTCTTTAGTTGTTTTATCTTTTCCCTTTCAATTTCATGATAATAATCGAACACAGTTGCAAAAAGACAGATGAGTACAATAGTTCCAAGTACTACTGTAACTATCCAAAACAAAAAATCCGGCTGAAAATCCACTGGACGACAGGTGACGTCACAAACAAATTTGTCCTGATCCATTGAATTGTTTAGGTATTGGTTTGTGGTCATCGGCAGAATTCTCAAATGGTTCAGAGCCAATTTCAATTCAGATTCTGAGCAACTGCGAGGCATACAAATGCTCACTTTGAGATCAGTTGGTTTCCCAGCTCCACAAGTGGTTGACATAGTTTTCTGGAAGCTTTTTTCATTTCTGGACCAAAATTTTAGTTTGAAACATTTTAATTAAAATCTCACAACAGAAGTTTCGGACTTTGCCAGTATTTTCTCCACCGATAAGTTCAGATGAGCCCAACAAAATTGAGTTCTGAAATGATTTATTTAAATTTGGAAGTTGAATTTTAGAAGAAACTGACTGAAAAGTCTTATCATTTGGATTCACGACATCCAAACATTCATCATAATCTCCCATCCAAACTTTGTTGAAACCGAGTAGATTTGAAGGAATTTTACCGAAAGAGTCGAGCTCTTAAGAATAATAGCAAACGAGTTTAAAGGCAAAGGAATCTGAATCTTACGGTATAATGAGTAGATGTGGTCGTGAACTAATTTCTTCTTTGAATCTTGACATGACTTGCTTGAATCTTCACAAGGTACTATTTCCGAAGATAGTATTTTCAGACCTAGAAACCTTTATACCGTATTCTCGCTTATACCCACCGAATTTTCTCTAATAGAAGCCTACCCAAACTGTCAAATTTGCGCTCAATTATCTCGATTCTTGTAAAAAATATCGAAAACTTGTCAACTAATAAAATGTGTATCATATTATTACCAATATTTTGTCAGTTGACTAATTGCTAATAACTTTTACAGAAATCGAGATAATTGAGCTCAAAGTTGACGGTTTGGGTCGGCTTCCATTAGAGAAAATAGGTATTTCTCTAATTCAACTACCTAAAAGACCTCTGATTTGTGAAATTGAAATTCACAAAAAGAAACAAAGTTAAGTACTCACTCGTTGTCCAAGAGTCAATGTCCTTAATGCATTTTTCAGAAATCAAATTTCGCAGTGAATCTTCATTTCCATTAGTGAAATGAACAATCAAGAAGAGTAACAGATAAAAATTCATGTTGCTTTGTGTTACAAACTGGTGGGTTTTTGTTTTTTAAAAGCTACTTGGTTATCATTTAAACTTTGTTTTGAATGAAAAATTAAGATGATATAGTCTCTAAAAAGTTGAAAAACAATCAGAACTTCCTTGTGAAACCAAACATTCAGCAACGGAAAACGAAGGAATTACCACAAATATTCCTTAAATGAGGCGTCATGAGATTCCTCGAAGTTCCTTTTTGGAGTTAGGGTATGCATACTGACGTAACTGTGTACAGTGTTTAGTGTTTACACAGGGCTATGCTATCGTGTCGCTTTTACATATACCGTAAAATTTGTATTAGAAGGGCCGCCCCTTCTATTGTTCCAATGTACCTTCGGAGAGCCCTTCTATTGCAGGGCCCATCAATTAGAGGGAGCCCTTTTAT
Organism: Caenorhabditis briggsae; assembly: GCF_000004555.2. NCBI lineage: Eukaryota > Metazoa > Nematoda > Chromadorea > Rhabditida > Rhabditidae > Caenorhabditis > Caenorhabditis briggsae. The sequence continues at coordinate 9,946,306 of NC_013487.2, read as the reverse complement.
TTTTTCGGCCATTTTTTCCGAAAATTTTTATAAAAAGAAACGACCTATCAACTTCATCAAATTGAGCAAGCTTTCGAGCAAAAAAAGAGTGTTTATAAGAAAACGTACGGAAATATTTAATTGAACCTTTTTCAAGGTGCTCTTCTATTTTTCCCCAGCTTGCGCCACTGTAGCTCAGCTAGTAGGGGCGCGGCACTTCCAGCGTTTGGTCCACAAGTTCAACTCCTCAATATATGAACAGAATTTTGGGAAAGTTACTTTTTTCGAAAAAAAAAACGAACATTTCCAAATATTTACTTTCAAATTATTCTGTCCATTTTCCCATACATTTTCAATTCTATCAAAACGAACCTATCATCCCATCACTTTCCATTTCCATTCCAAAATTAAAACAAATTTGTTCCGTTCAGGGTTTTTGTGCCCTTTTTGTTTTATATCAAAGAAAATCATTCAACGGTTTAATTTGAAGATTCCATGGCAATAAGATCAAGTTATCATAAAAATCGGTGTGATAAGGAAGTTGATGAATGGAAAACTTGATAATATCGATCTCAGACAGCTTCTGGAGTGTTGATTACAAAATTCAATAATTCCAGTTTCCTATTCAAGTGTTCCTCGACGTTATCAGACAAAAAGGTGTTATAATGATGACGTTTGAATGATTAGAAAGTTTACATAAGTGATAAAAGAAAAGTGTGTATACTAAATATAACGAAAAAAGACAACCAGCGGTCATTTCTTTGTGAATCTATTGTCTTTCAAGTGACCCGAAACTCTCCGTTTTCCTTTTCTGACTCCTCTTGTCTTCTGTCAGTTTGGAAGTTTGGTTTCTGAAAAGGATTATAGTTCCAAGTTTTGAGTTTTCCATGATTCTTGATGACCATTATCAAAGTGATAATAAAATATTTATTTTTTGATCTACCTTCGTTCCGAAAGTTTCTTCCATCAACATACTAGTTGGAATCATAAAACTTTCGTCTTCTTTTTCTATAATTCTTCTTCTCTATTCTCTCTTTTCTTCTTTTTTATTTCCTGGTTATGAACATAGTTATTCTTGTTATTTGTACTATTCAGTCACTTTTTTCTCGATCATACTAAATAATGACAGTGTCTCGGAGGTTCAATTGTCGTCGGTCTAGTCAGGCGGATTTCTCCCAATATTCCCGGATCCCTTTTTCCTTCATACAGTACTATAGCTTATCTGCTTTGTAAATATTTGACTTTATCAAATGTTTTTTATTTATCAAGTTTCAGAACAACGAATGGCGTCATCCACAGCACCACCGGTGGATACCTCACTCCAAATTATTGGTTACGTGGCACTTCTTCTCTCATGTTGTGCTTTCGGAACAATGTTTGTTCCTTTGAAAAGGAGGAATTCTAAAGATGGTAATTGAAAGAAGCCGTTCAAAAATCACACCAATTTTCCAGGATTTTTTGTTCAGTGGATTGAATGTGGAGTGATTTTTATTGTGGGATGCATTTTCTATGTGGCACGCGGCTTCCCGAAATTCGAGCCTATCGCATGTATCGGAGGTTTTTTGTATGCAACTGGTAAGAAATTCTGGAGGAGAACTTCATTATCTGGATACCTGTGAAAGATATCAAAAATGTGATTTTGATATCTCTCGCATGAATCGAGATAATTGAACTCAAAGTTGGCAGTTTGGGTGGACTCCTATAAGAGAAGATACGGTAAAGTAATCTTCGTTTTTTATAGGGAATGTGTTCAGTGTTCCGATTGTGGAAGGCATTGGAATGGGAGTGGGATTTCTGATCTGGACAAGTTTACAAGTACTGTTTTATTGCAGTTTTAAAAAATCAATTCAGAAGATGATTCCAGATTATTGTTGGCTGGGGAGTAGCGAGATTTGGACTTGGTCAATGGATCGCACCACAAAATGTGAAGAACGATGTGTTGAACTATGTCGGCATATCTCTAACAATTGTGAGTGGAGTTCTACTGATTTTTGTGAAACATGTTGAGCCGGAACCGGAGAACGAATATTCTGTGACAAGTAAAGAAATGGAACATCGAGATGAAATTGAACTGAGGACCAGTGACTCTGAACGTTCTTCATTTGATATGACTGGATTGGCGAAAAAAGTCCCGTAAGAATTAAATTCTTCAGAACTTTGTTATCCAATTTTTTGTTCCAGATTTATCCTTATGGCTATGGTGCTTGCGTGTCTCCATGGTCTCATGATGACTCCAATTGAATATCTGAAACAGGAAAATCCCCCAACTGATAATTTTCAAGGTAAGTAGTTGATATTGTTTTTAATAATTGTATCATTTATGTTTGTAGTTTTCGACTACATCTTTCCATTCTACACATCCGTATTTCTTTTCTCAACGATCTACTTTCTTTCCTACTGCGTACTCCTCCGTCGGAGAGCCTACGTGGAAAGGAATCTGGTAATCCCTTCAATTGGATACGGCCTGTTGTGGACAGCAGGTAAATCTAACGTTAAATCTTATAAATCATCCAAGTCCATTTTAGGAATGACACTGTGGTTTGTCTCAAGTGACAAGTTATCTCAAGTGGTTGCTTATCCATGTACTGCTCGTCTTCCACCATTAATCAGTGGAGCCCTTGATGTTTTCGTATTCAAGAGTATTCAGGTTAGGGTTATTGTTCGAGATATCTGTGTGCAGTTATCTATATTTTCCAGGGAAGCCGATCATTCACAGTATTGGCCATTTCGTCAATCGTTGGTGTTGTTTCAGTGATACTGATTGCTTTATCCAATCAAATATGATCGAAAATTCGAAACTGATTGCCCATTTTGATCTCAAAACTAATGTTGTATTCTTGAAAGAATAAAAGATTTCTATGTTTATAGTTTTTGCTTCGAAGTATTCAACTAAATATTTATTTTAAAAAGAATCATCTTCAACCTAATTATGTATAACGTAAGGTTGAGTACCGAAGAACTTGTAATTGAAGGACCCCCGAACTGACAAGGTTTAGTCAATTTACCTCGGTTACTGTAAAAGATATAAAAAAGTTGTCAACTGAAAAATTGTTTATCATAATTTTCCAAACATTTTATCAGTTGACCCATTTTTAATATCTTGTATAGAAATGAGATAATTAATAATTCAAACTCGACAGTGTCCTTTTATTACAGGTTTTACGGTACTTCAATTTTAACAGAGTATATGTAACAGGACATGACCGAGCAGCGGCTTCTTAAATTCCAAGAAAAAATGTCCTTGCAAAAAGTGGGCAGAGCTCAAATTGCAAGCTGCGCACGGTTTTGCCGCACAGTTTGTGTCATGACCGTGCAAAAATGTGCGAGAAAACTGTGCGGCAAAATTTTGTACAGTTTGCAATTTAGGTTCCGCCCACTGAATTCGCGCACTTTCTCAGTGTTTTTTCCCGGAATGTTTTTTTCCTTGGAATTTGAGGGTTTGTTTGTTTTGGAGACCCCGGAATTTCCGGGGTCTCTTGTTTTGAACGGGAGCATGAATGTGCGCTCGCTCGCACTCCGACAGAATTCGAAAAAATTTTGCAGGACTGTATAACCCAAAATCGATCGTTTTGCGCTTTTATTTGTTTATAAATTGTATTATCTCCAACTGAAAAAATGTGTTGAATGTTTTATCGTCTCTTAATCAACTTTTATATTCACCAATTTATTGACTTTCCTTCGTTTTCAGAACATGTCACTCTTCGGGTCTTCAACTCCACAAAAAACTGCTTTCACTTTTCCCACACCAGGTGCTCCAGCAACTTCCGCTGGCTCGTTGTTTGGAAGCACGTATGTTTTCTTGAATATTTTGACTTAATGTCAAATGGTACCGCTTTTAGAACTCCATCAAAGCCACTGTTCGGGTCAACAACTCAAGCATCGTCGACTCCTTCACTTTTCGGTACTACAACTACTTCCACACCCTCTGGAGGATTGTTTGGAAGTATGTTAATTTTGATTTAAAAGTCTTAAATTACAAAAAGTGCAAAATATCTGATTTTCAGAAAGTACTACATCAACTACCACAACGTCTTCTGCTGGAACTCTTTTCGGAGCTGCCCCTACTACCACTACTACTCCCAGCTTATTCGGTTCATCTAACACTGGTGAGTTTTGTAAATTACCATCATCATCATCATCATCATCACTTCTTTTCAGTTCATAGTGTAGTTTCCAAGTGTTGTGTGGTATTGTTGAGAGAAAAAGGATTTTGGGAGGAGGGAGTCTTTATGAATACGGAATAGTTGTTAATTAAGGAACTCAGTTTGTAATTCTGAATAGAAATGTTATAGTTGACACTCACTAATAGAACGGTTCTGATTTAAGAAATCTTTTGATCTACCGATGATCTATCTGCTTGCGCTTATTGGGCGCTATCCATTTGTCAATTTCTTTCTCTCCTATCGCTCTTATTCTCTCGTAGATATTGTGTCATCCTTTTTCCTTCACTTTATGTCGTGATACTGTGATCGCTGTTATTTTCTGCTGATTTTCATTGCATTCCCAAGCCGTTAGCATACGCATCAGGGTCTATTTTGTTTCGAACGGTTTGCCAATGAGCAGCAAGCGACGGAATGCATTGCTTACCATTGACTTGAGTCTTGTTCCGCCGGATTCTGAATTTGGACGGAAGTTGGTAGAAGAACGAGAAGAAAAACCACCAACGGATGCCGAATCCACTTATGGAGGTAAATGTATGGAAGCTCCGGGATTTCAAAGAGAGAAGTCACTCTTTTCAAGAATTATTTGCTGTTCTGATGCTGCTTATAACCGCATGATTTTCACAATATGTTCAGTGTTAATAGTAATTGGACGTTCAACTACTTTAGGGGTCTTCGGAATGTCGGGAACGAATACAGGAACTTCAACCGGAGAACCGGTAGCAAAATCTCCTGTCATGACAAGAATGGCAGCATTCAGATCAGGAGCTGTCGGCTCGGGAAGCGTTGGAGCCGCGCCATCTCTCGGTTCTCTGTCGGTGGCGACAACAACTCCATCTTCATCCTTTTTGACACCAAGTACATCGAATTTGACTTCAGCAGCCTCGCGGCCACCCTCAATTTTCAACCCGGGAGGTTGGTTCTGTGTTCAACTTTTGCCTGGGAGTTTTCGTGATAGCTTTCATACTTTCTATGACAGGTGGTGGATCTTGGTAGATCAACTTTTGATCCTAAACGTTTTGGACTTCGTAAAAACTAGCTATGTTTAGGATTTGTTATCAAAATGAGGCCATAGCGGGGATTAATAGTCATTTGCGAACATTACAAATTTTAAAATTACTTTTCTAGTTAATTTTTAGGTACCACTGGATTTGGATCCACGACAAATACCACTACCGGAGGTTCACTTTTCGGATCAACGCTCTCAAAACCCACCACTGGTGGACTATTCGGATCTAGTACTTCAACATTCGGTGGACTTGGATCAACTCAGCAGCAACATCAGCAGCAGCAGTCGGTTGTCCAGCAACAACAAGTTGTTCAGGTGAGTTTTAGAAATTAAATCACAAAACTAATTAGACTTTCTTTCAGCAATACCATCCATTCGTGAAAGCATGCGGAGATCCAAAAATTCTTGGAAACGACAACGATGGAATGATTGCGAAGCTGAATCAAGTCGCAGCATCTCTCGGCGTTGGAAAGGCTCCATATAAAGACGGAAATCAGATTCAAACGTTCACAATGGAAGGCAACTTATTCGAAAAGTTCAAAGGAATCGGATATAACAAAATTTCGGAACGAACAGACGACGAGGGACATGTCACTTTAGTTTTGAAACATCCGATCGCTAACTTTAACACAGAAGAGCGAAAAGATAAGATTCTAGAGGTTATTAAGACAATTCTGGCCAGTGGACCTAATGTCGAAGTTCGTTATGCTCCGGGAAGCTCTATGCGATCACTCCCAGACGGATTCACTGAGATTTGTATAATTGCCAAAGAAGGAGGTTTCGTGGCGAGCGCCATCAAATTAGCCCAAGCTCTCAATGACACTCCCAAGCTGACACAACTCGAAGCACAATTGCAAGTCGATAAAGCAAGAGTTCTTCCGAAAGTTGGAATGTCGAAAGCACAACGTGATCGTTATTTGGAGACTGTCCCAGATGGTTAGTTATTGATGCTGATGTCTTTCAAATATTTATGTCATTTTTTTCAGGCTACGATGAGCAGATTTGGAAACAGGCAATTAGGGAAAATCCTGCGCCAAAGAAATTGCTTCCGGTTCCAGTTCGTGGATGGGAAGCCCTGAGAGAGCGACAAAGGGCTCAAGTCGGAGAATCGAAACTTTTCAATGAAGCAATTCAATCTCTCGTTGATCGAGTTGAATTCACTTCGGTATCGAATTAATTGGAGGAATCTAGAATTTATTGTTTTAATTCCAGAATGAGCATGCACGAGCACTTATTTCAATGGAGAATATTCGCAATCGGCACAAAACACTTTCTTATCGAATCATTCGCATTCTTCTCGCTCAATGGATTGCTGCCCGTTTCTCTCGTAATGTCGACGCCGATGAATCTGCTATCGAAGGAAGATGCGATACGCTTGCCCAAAAAATCAACCGCGAATATCAAGTTCAGGTCAGTGTTTTGAGATTTTAAAGTTTCTATCGTAATGTATGGTTTTTTTTTTCAGTTCTTCGTTGATCAGTTTTACCAAATCTTGGAAACGAAACCTGATAAATTACAAGAATCAATGTGGACGATGTTTGATATGACAATGGAGGATGAGCATTATGCTCGTAAAGTGCTCACTAAGTTCGTCAACATTTGCTGCGGGCTCTTCGAAAAGTCAAACGAACAAATTGAGAGCCTCGAAGCATGTCGACGTGCTCTTGAAGGATAATTAATTCATCGAAAGCTTAAAATGATCTTCTATTGTTTTCTTCTCATGTCAATCACTTTGTTTCGATTCTTCGTTGTTTTGAATGATATTTTTTCTTGCGATTCTCTATTTGTGTGCACAGAACAGTATTTCCTCGATTTCGAACTATTTAAATATTTTCCAAGAAACTGTACTATTACATTTCCCCGATTCCGATGAAATTCTCAGGTTTTTTTTCCGGGATCACTTGCTTAGTTTTCAACCATCCCGATTTTGGCTTTCGTTTGTTAGTCCACAAGATTCTCATAAATTGTACTTTAAATTTATGTACTTTTTAATACTCCAACTTCTTTTCCTCATTCTCAATGAATTCTATCTTTGACTTATTCGAAGTTTCCAACATCTGTAATTTTTCTGTAACAATATTTTATACTTCAAGTTTTTTTTCGACTTCTGCGGACTAACTGTTTTTCTATGCGGAAAACATGGGTGAAGAGGATTCGGTGGAGAAGCGCCGGCAGCGATCAGAGGAAGCTCGACGCGCTGCTCTGAAGCTGAAGGACCAACAAAAGAAAGAAAGAGAACGTCAAATTGCCGCTGATATCGCTAATGTGGACAAAAAAGCAACGAAACGAATTGTTTTCAATGATTCAGACGGCGAAGAAGACGAAGAACAGACGGCGGAATCAGGCGATAAGAAATCGTCGTCCGGCTCTTCTAAACGTCCAAAGCTTTTCGATTCTGAAGATGAAAAAGATGAAGATATAGATGGAACCACATTCGAAATCAAAAACCGACATTCTGGATCAAAAGGAGAGCAGCTGATGAAGTTGGAATCGCGATTCAATAGTGACCCACGTTTCAAGCTAGATGATAAATTTGCTGAAAGCGATTCCGATGATGACAGGAATGGAGAAGAGACTGCCGAGAAACAAGAAATGCAACTGGAGAAGGACAAAAATCGCGAACTTCTTTCGAAGATTCTAGGAAAAAGTGTTGAGGAGAAGAAACCGAAAACAGCTGAAACCGCTACACTGAAAGCTCGTCCCTTCACTCGTTTTGATCCTGAAAATCCTGAACACGTGGAATGGATGAAACAGTTTGATGCTGCGAAAAACCCTCAGAAATCGTCGAAAAAATCAGCAGATGTAGAAGAGAAACCTCAGGATTCAGAAGACGATGATGATGATGAAGAAAAGGAAAAAGATGCGGAGCAAAAAGAGGATGATGAAGAAAGCGGAAACGAGGAATTTGAAAAAGCTGAGATCTACTTCAAAATGGATGAAACGTTTTCAGCAGAGGTTTGTGGATAATTGGATAGTTTTCTTTTCACGGTTTTCAATTGCAGATGAAAGGACGGAAAGAGACTGGAGAACCATCTTCAGGCGGTTTTTCTTTCCTATCTATGATGGGAAGAACTTATGACAATGATCCGGAAACAGAAGAAATAGAGGATAGTACAAGTGCTGAGAAGGAAGAGAAGAACACCAAAGAGAAAGTAAAAGTAGAAAAACAGCTAAAGAATGTTGAGAAGGGATTATTAAAAGTGAAAGTGAGCACAAAGTTTTTTGTCGATCCTCTTTCTGATGAGAAGTTGAGAAGTATGGCTGCGAATTTCCGAAGAACCCAAACTCTTGAGAAAGTTATCGATAATTGGGCGCCTCATCGTGATGCTATTTTTAAGGTGAGTATCACATCTTCATATCCACGCAAGCGACACGTCTCCGTCGTCTTTGTGTGGTCAAAACATTCTAACCGTCTGCACGTCCATCTTTCTCTAGCTATTTCTGTCTTTTACCTACATTCCCTACGCAAACCCAGAAAACTATTTTTTTAGTCCTCGTGATATAATTTAAAAAAACGAATATCAAAAGGGTCCTTTCTTTTCGGAATTTTTAAATTTGAAAATTTGAAAAAAAAACACACAAAATCAAGGATCCTAATGCTTTGAAGCGTTCTCCTTTAAGACCTAGTATTTTACCGAGAAAACTAATATTTAATTTTTTTTCAGTTATGGAAAAAGCAACGTCGTGACGCCGTCAAAAAACAGAAAGAATCGTTTTTGACAAACGGAAGAAGGAAGAGAAAAGCGGAAGATGCTAATGGAACTGTGAATAACGAATAGTACTTTGATTTTAGCTATTTGGAAGTTGTTGTTTGTTTTTTGTTGGAATTTACTTTGTTTTCATAAAATATTCACCATGAAATCCGAATCTTGAAATCTCAGTTGTTATGGCCTCCATCCATATTTATGTTTCTTCTATTTTCTTCTGAATTCAGGTTAATTTGTATTCCCAGATGTCTTTCGCTGATATTCTTGATGCGAAACCCAAAGAGCCAAAACTTTATCAAATACTTGGATGCGATGGAAGAGCAACAGTGAGTTTTCAGGGATTGTATCTATTCTGGTATTCTGTGTTCCAGACTGATCAAATCACCGCTGAGTATCGATCAAGAGTCAGAGATTGTCACCCGGACAAAGTCATGAAGGGAGAGGAATCTACTGCCACAACAGAAAAGTTCGTGGAACTTCAGAATGCCTACTCAATTTTGACAAGTGAGACGAGTCGGAAATCTTACGATTCCTGGCTCCATTCTCCATTTCCAGTCACTTTTGAAGAATTCGCAAAGTCTCAGGATAAGTTTCAAATGGTAATAGTCTGCTTCAGTTGATTTAAGTTTTTTTTCGTTCTTCCTTGGTTATATTTTCTTCCAAAAGGAGCGAAAATTAACGTTTCAGTCGACACATTGGGCGGTTCCAAAAACTCAATCATCTATCAAGGATATACCATCTGAATCATTAACAGAAAAGTTGTCTACAGATTCAGATAAAACTAGTTCTCGTTGGGCTGATGGTGATCGATATCAATCATCGACTGCTTCGGCATTTCGAAACTACGAAGTTTGAATCAAAAATACATGCAAAAATTATGATTTAAATCAAACAATTCCAATTATGATACTCTGAAAATATGTCTAAATATGTGTTGTGAATAGCTGGAAATAAAGTTTCATATATTTTATTGTGTAATTTTGTTTTTCTTCTTTTGGTAATCGTCATTCTCGATTTTTTCTCTATTTGATTGCATTCTCCAGGAGTCGAAGGTACTCATGGTTTCAGATTCTACTCACTTGTAGGCCGATTCTACAGTCTTTGTATGAACGGTGAGTTGCGCTTGAAATTCTGAGGGACAGTTATTTAAAAGTTACGAAATTTTGAAAGTCTGAAAATCCGAGAATTTGAAGTTCTGAAATTATGGTGTTTCGAAAGTCTAAAAATCTGAAAGTTTGAAGTTACGAAGTTCCGAACTTTTGAAATTATAATATTCTGAAAATCTGAATCCATTTCCATAATTTCGTGAAAGTTTTTTCAGCCTACTCGTTTGACGGTCTTGTTGTTGCTGCTCTTCTATTCATTTGCACCTGTGCTTATCTGAAACGCGTTCCACGAGTCAGTAGCTGGTTGCTGTCCGAAAAGAAAGGATTCTTCGGAGTATTTTATAAAGTAACTCTATAATCAGCTTGAATTTCAAAATGATACATATTTTCCAGGCCGCTGTCATCGGTATCCGTCTTCACTCATTCGTAGCGCTCTCCTGCCTTTCTGCTGCAGTCTACGTTCTGTTTGTCCGCTAAAAAATGGTTCAAGGAAAGCTGAAGCAAAAGACCGTTCTTCCAAAGGGTGTCAAACAGAAGGTCAAGAAAGCCAAGAAAGAGGGACCAAAGAAGGGAAAGTTCTTACATATTGCTCCAAAGAAGGCACATATCATTGAAGCGGTGAGTGTGATATTAACCTAACCTTCTGATACAGCTGTTCCGTTTTCAGGAAAAAGTTTCTGCCCACGTCACAAAGATCATTAACGACAAGAACGAAGAGATGGTGAAGGGACGTGCCGATACCGCTGTTGGTAAAAACAAAAAATAATTAACTACTCTTGGGTTTCTATCGTCTGATTTTTATTGTTGTTTCTGAAAATAAACTGTTAGCCAAGAATGTTGCGTATTGCTCCTGTTGTAAATATAACTTTCATTCAGGATAAATAAGATTGGATGGTTCTTTATAGTAGTCAGACATGCAGCGGGTGCCCTGTAAGATTTTGAAGATTTTTCGACTGATATTGAAAGCTGTCGGACCCTTAAGGAGATGACTGCCACGAAGTTTTTTAGCGGAAAGATTCAGATTTTAAAGGTCTACCTGTGATCCACGATAGATGTCGTTTAATTGAAACTTTTTTCCTAGAGCATTTCCTTTATTATTTTTTCCACTTGAAAAAAAAGTAGGTTGATATGTACCAAGAAGATCACACATTCAAAAAGTGCGCGGCGTCTTTCACAAATCAACAATCCAATTCAAATATACTCTGGTCAACCGTCTCACCCTTAACTTTTTGCTGGTTTTCTCTGCTCGACGCCCACGAAATCATTTTTTAATGCTCTTTCCCACTTTGTACCCCATCAAAATGAGCACAGATCGTCTATCCCACCATTTTTTCTGCTGATAATCCTACAAATGTTACTTTACAACTGGTGAGTTATGTAATACTTTAAAACCTGTAATAGACGGGCCCCATACTGTCCTATGTTTCTTGGCTCCTTCGCAAGATATCAAAACTGTGTCAACTAACATGGTTGTGATATTACGATCAAGAATCCAACAGTTGACAACTTTTTAAATCTTTGACAGGTACCGAGATACAAATTTACGGGACCATTCTATTACAGTTTTTTACGGTAATTCAAAAACTTTGTCAGAGTTTTCCAGAATAGGCAGGATTTTTCAATGAAAAACTTTTCAAAGTTGATATTTTTATCCCCAACTTTGAAATTATGTTTCCTATACTTTCCCTCAAAGTTTCCTTGGTTCAGTCTCCAAGTTTTCAAAACTCTGGTAAGTACGGTAACCCAATGTTTTTTGGGTTTCTCATAACTTTGTTGTCCGGCACTTTGTTCATTATATGGAACATCTATTTTTTGGCTGATTTGGGGTCAAAAAGCAGAAAAACCTAGAAAAATGTTAGTCTCAATTTTCAGATTTTATTCATGTTCTTTTGACTACGGAAGTTGTTAACTCTGACTTTGGAATATTCGATAACACATCTATACTTTTTCTGATTAAAACAAGAATCAATCATAATTACGCTGTATAAAAGAAACATCGCATAGATTTTATTTGAGTCGAATACGTGCTGTCACAGAGACATCTGGACACCTAGTTTCGGACAAGTGACCCAGTTTCTGTAAAGGAGGATATTTTTCTCACGGACAAAATATAAATCTCACTGATCAGCTGCTTCCGTATGAATATATTTCATTTACCGTAAAACCTCTAATAGAACGACACCCGGAACGTCCACTTTGAGCCTATATATCTCACTTCTTTTGAAAGGTATC
>NC_013487.2:9929618-9934013 GCF_000004555.2 Caenorhabditis briggsae | reverse complement strand
GATACCTTTCAAAAGAAGTGAGATATATAGGCTCAAAGTGGACGATCCGGGTGTCGTTCTATTAGAGGTTTTACGGTATCTATTTTTCTGATCTTCTGATCTACATAACATTTTCAGCATGGATTTGTCTATGTTTCAGTTTACAAACCTTAAGGGCTCTCGACGTGTCAAGTTTGAGCAAACTTGTTTTGACCCTTTTGCAAAATATCAACAATATGTCGACTGACAAAGCACTTCTGATGTTATGATTAAGAATTGATCAGTTGACCACTTTTTAGTATCTTTGACAAGAATCGAGTTGAATTAGGTCAATGTTAACTGTTAGGGGACCTTCTGTTACAGGTTTTACGGTGCGTCATTATTGCAGATAGTTTGAAAAACTCCTATTTTTGTACCCCGTCTGCAAATCGAGTTACAAATGGGAAATCCCTTTTTGATAGGGATTGATAGTAATGGTGATATCAGAAAGTTGTGTCCGCAGTGCAAATCATTGTTCGCACACATTGGAAACACGTTTAGTCTCCCATGGGGAGGAGCGTCGTTTCGAGGTCATAATATATCTCTTTTCTTCTCGAAATCTCCATGAAAAACAGCACAAAGTTGAACGCCATCAGAGTGATAATCACATGAGGGAATATCGGAAAACGATATAAGGGAAGCAACACAAACACGCTGTCGACACGCTTCTTGATCATTCTGTGTAGCTGATTGGAATGATACATACATTTATCTTGTGATAAATTGAAACCGATTCTTCTGTAAAAAGGAAGGGTGGATCGAAAAGAAGAAGGAGATACTCAATGACATGTGACTTCTTTTTTTTTGCAAATATAGAATATCCCTTTGAAAACAAAATCAGAGAACGAGTGCAAAGAAACATCACTGCCCTACCCCTACATCAAAACAGTTCAATGAGCAGAATAGATATCAAAAGAATAGGAGTACTGCAGACAGTCCCTACCTATTTTCGTACTTCCTCTTTTGTATTTGCATTTTAAAAATTATGGAAACGTTCTAGAAACGTTTTGAAACCGTTTTACTATTAGAATGAAAGTGCAGGGTGGCGCAAAATTACCCAAGCTAATGTTTGTACTACCATAAAATGTTAGTAACGCGTTGTATTGAGCTCAAATTTGGAGAACAAAAATTCAAATAATTCATCAGTAAACATGCCGAATTTCAAATGATTTCATCAACTTTGAGCTGAGTTACTGTTTGTCAAATTTGCTTCATCTCATGAGAATTGCAAAAAACATTACGCCCGTTCTCATCAAACCTGGTAATTTTTACTCTATGGAGAGAAGAAAATGTGAGGTACGTTCAAAGAATGGTCAAACTGAACATTTTCTATTTCCAAGATGTTCGAAATCTTTATTGACTTCAAATATTAAATTGCACCAACATAAGACGACTTCATAGAACTCCACTTTCTCGGTTGAACCTCTTCTCCTAAAGTCTCTAAATGTAATCCCCGACTGATGTGCTACTGTGATGTCGTATCCAGATTACTGTAGATTGGCGGAAATGACTAACAATGTGAAATTTGAAGCTCAATAATACTTGTCATCTAAATTGATCAAATATAAACCATTTGAAAGTTTTAGTCTTTTTTTTTTATTATTGCATTCTAGATAGATTTTCATCAGAACCTCTCCAATTGTGCGGATGACAAACTTAATCTCTTTTTTCTTGCTCATTCTATTTATTTCCTTTTTTTGTGACACTTCTGATAACTCAATAAACATCTTTACCCGTCCACTATGTGCCAACTACCGGCAACAGTTTATCGGACTCACAGGAGACAATAGTTACAGTAACCACTCTAATAGAAGGCCGGCCAAATCGCAACTCTTTTCTTTGAGCTCTTTTCTCTCGGTTCTTATCAAAGATATCAAAAAGTGATCAACTGACAAAACGTTTATCATAATCTCTACAATTTTTCATTGGAAAATCAACGAAACAAACTTTTCACCAATTTCCTGACACCCGAACTTTTGTCTCAATAGCAGGCCACAAAACAGTTTCGCGCAAAAACTGACCCCAACGGTTTGAGAAAGTGAGCAAACATTGACCTAAATATTTTATTATTTGATTGAAAAGGCTAAGATGAGGACACAAATGAATAGAGAACAAAGTACTCGGGAAGGAAACTGTTCTTAATTCAATCGAACTTACTGTTACGCAGTGTGGTAGATCTTTGCAGAGGAATTATAATATTTTTGTGAAAAAATAGCAGATGGAGCTAGTTCAAGCAATTTTCAGAATTGAGGTTATTTTCCTGCTTCATTAGTAGTAATAGACCGTAAAACCAATTTTAACTTTGAGACCATTTTTCTGTGTTCCTGTAAAGGATATCCAGAAGTTGTCAACTGATAAAGTTTATCATAATATCAGAAACGTTTTATCAGATCACAAAATTTTATATCTTGCCTAGGAATTAAAATAACTGAGCTCCAAATAGACAGTATGGGGCCCTACTTTTACAGGTTTTACGGCAGGTAAGGCAGGGTTGCCGAAAAACGTACATGCGGCGGCTAAAGATCTAAGAGTTGGCTATCACTTGCGGTCTTTAATGCATTTTCCCGGAAACCAAACTCTAATTTAAAAATCAAAAGATTTATTAGTTTTCCTCTTCGCGTTTCTCCTCCCAAAACGAAACTTTGATCGTTGGAAAATGTCTATTTTATCCTCTATTTGGCTCCGCACCGTTTCGTTGATTTGTTGACATTTCTCGCTTTTCTTTCTTTCTGGTTTTTTTCCGTTTTCATTGGTCCATTTTCTTCTTCTTATGTCCATATTCTATTTGTCAATGGATGAAAGACCATGAAAAAGATCAGCAAAAAATGATCTTGCTCTTTTTTCATTTAAGTTTGCAATGAACTATTTGGAAATGTGTTGCAAAGATGACCGATACCGACTGATAGTATTCTGTAGTCTTTGATAACCATATTTGTATTATCGAGAGAAAATCAAAAATTCACATATCAGAAACCTACGACTAATTGTTCTATATATTAGACACAAAATTAAAATAATTGATATTTTTAGGTCTGAAATTTGAGTTCTGAACTACGAATTCAATTCAATCGAAAAGTCGAAATTTCAAAAGAGTTCGATCTTTCAATCTCGTTTCTAAAACTACTGTCTAGTTTATATTTTTCTATAAAATGTCCTGTTCCACACATTTCCTTTTAGCGATCATCTATCTGAACGATTTTAATCTACCGTAGAGATCTTTGTGAATCTTCTCTCGAAGGCAACCGTATTCTGAAGGTACATCTGATTTTATCGAAATTCTTCCACTCGTTTTACACCGGGTCTTGGCTATTTTAAGGTCAAAGTTTTCGAATTTTCCATCTGTCTTTCGTTTGGTTTCGAAGTATCTTGATCGATCGATTTATTCTTTGGATAAAAATAGTTTTAGTTTCAGTGGTCCTCCCCTATTTCGTATTTATTTTCTGACTCAAAAGAAAAAGCAGAAAAACAGCCTCATAATCTTTGGCCTTTCTCTCTTCTCCTTTCTCCACTCTTGCACTTCTTTTCTCTGAATTCCTCTCTTCACTGGAATGCTATTTTTCAAGACTTGCACTTTTTGTTTTCGAGTTTTTGCACTCCTTTTTCTCGTTTGCCTTGAATGTCATTCCCTGACGATATTGCCCTTTTGGTCGTCGCCGTAAGAGAGCACTGAAAATATTATGGGAACACTGGAGAGAAAATAAAAAATGGATTGGAGTCGAGGGAGAGAAAAGTACAATTTTCAGACGAGGAATGGGGGAAAAAACGTCCCTATATTTTTGCGACGAATGGAGCAGAGTGTACCAACAGTGTGCTCCAAAAACTTTGGTCTATTTTATTTTCTTCTGGAAGTTTTTCTTTTGTAAATTGAACTTTTACTAAATTCTCGATACTTTAGTATAAGTTTGGCTTAAAGGTGGGGGGACAGGAGATTTTACGGGGGATTTTTGGGGCCAGAGTATGCATTCTACCGTGACGGTGTACAACGCTTAATGTCACTCTGCGTACAGATGTCGTCCTCGCCTTTGAATGCAATCGGGCGACCGCTTTCACTTTGCCCGTGTAGCTCAGTCGGTAGCGGCGCCGCACCCTTAATCCTCGTCCCACACGTTCAACTCCTCGAGAGGCATATTTAAACGAAATTTCTAGAACATTATTTTTTTCATGTCCCCCCACCTTTAAAATTTTGGAGGTTACAATCTCATTCAAAACTTTTTTAAGTAATAAAAAATCCAATACAGTAAATTTATTTATTGAATTAAAGGGACTCCGACTAAAAATTTTTTGTATTTTTTTCTGATTAAAATTCTCCCCACTTAGGTCCAAGGCAACGGGTCAAAAAACGCGCCCTAAATAACTAGTTAGGCCAGAAGCAATTTA
>NC_013487.2:9881489-9929398 GCF_000004555.2 Caenorhabditis briggsae | reverse complement strand
AATAGTAAAACGGTTTCAAAACGTTTGTAGAACGTTTCCATAATTTTTAAAATGCAAATCCAAAAGAGGAAGTACGAAAATAGGTAGGGACTGTCTGCAGTACTCCTATTCTTTTGATATCTATTCTGCTCATTGAACTGTTTTGATGTAGGGGTAGGGCAGTGATGTTTCTTTGCACTCGTTCTCTGATTTTGTTTTCAAAGGGATATTCTATATTTGCAAAAAAAAAGAAGTCACATGTCATTGAGTATCTCCTTCTTCTTTTCGATCCACCCTTCCTTTTTACAGAAGAATCGGTTTCAATTTATCACAAGATAAATGTATGTATCATTCCAATCAGCTACACAGAATTGGACCCAAGTGGCTCCCGATTTTTTTTCTTAAACCACAGAAAAGAACCACCGGAAACGGCGAAAACTTTTGAAAATCTGCATGAATAACAGCGCACACAGTGGCCTTGGACTAAGATTCCCGCGACCTTATTGGACGAAAATGAGAGCTGTTGAATTGAAACTTTGGGAATATTTTAGTACCAAAAATTTCAAAAAAATATAATTTGGTCTGAGTTCCCATTTAAGATTGAAGACACGGTTCCTGTTAGTTACTACATTTCTAGTTCTAATTCTAAAAGTAAAGTGATGTCAAACAAATTTGGTTAAGTCTATAAGATCCCTTCGTGGAGGTTCCGGATTAGGATGATTAAACACAAAGCTTTAAAAAACGTATTTCCCACTTTATATGGCAGATCATTGAACTACGAATAACAATTTGTACTCACTGAGTTAGCTCTGTTTTCTGATTTAAGCGAATAGAATGTAGTTGTTGTCTGAGAGTGTCTAGAAGCATGAGTAATATAAGAAGGTGGCTTCTTCTCAGAACTCTTACTCATTCCTTACTCATTTCCAGTAGCCACAACTTAATCCGCTTCATCATCATTTCTTTTCTTTTTTATTTCCTCTTTTAGGTTTTTATGCTCAAATGGTAATATGGCATTTCAAATTTCAATGAATAGAGTATTATCCAGGAGTCTTCTCGTCGTTCTCTCTCTCTCTCTCTCTCTCTCTCTCTCTCTCTCTTTCCCATATATGTACTCTTTATCTCTGGCATCTCTCAACTTCCCGTGGTATTTGACAATCACCTACATTATTTTCCAAGTCTGCGCCGCTCCCGTTTCAACACTATTTCGCCCTAATTCCTCTTACTTTTGCTCCTCCTTCTCTCTCTTTTTCGATGGAAACGACGTGTCAGAGGAAGAGGGAGAGAATGAGTGCTCGTATTTCACCACCTCAAACATATGTCTCTTTTTTCTTTTTCGGCCTTTTTTTTCCAAAAAAGGTCATTAAAGTAGAAATGAAGTCGTCAAATTTTTGAAAAAGTTTTTTTTTGATTCTAGGAATCATTTTTAAAATGAAATTATGGGAAAAGTCGCTATCAGTTAGTATTATTGAGGTACAACAAAATCGGCAGAAGATCCAACAACGACATCTACCGTAACCTAGAAATAATTTCATTTTTTGTGTTTATGTATTTTATTGTTCTTCACTGCTTTTAATCGAGTTTTCTGTTACCATAAACACTCTAATTGGACGCCCACCAAACAGTCAACTTTGAGCCCATATATCTCATTTTCTGTAAGAAATATCAAAAAGTGGCAAACTGACAAAATGTTTAACGAAATTCGAAATATATAGTTTCAGTTTACTACTTTTGATATCTTTTACAGGAACCAAGTTAAAAGATATCAAAAGTAGAAAGTTAGGGTGGCATTCTATTACAGTATTTACGGTACTTCACCTTTAACAAAGTGGAAAATTACAGGTTTTAATAGTGAAAAATGGGCTGAAAACGTACGAAAATCGAGATAAACGGCCCTGAAAATGAAATTATTCTTAGGTTACTGTAGTTGTTGTTGTTGTGGGTTCAAACCAATTTTTTCGCATTTGAAAAAACCTAATTACCGTTTTCATATTTTATTTATACTCAAACCGTACTATTCCTCCAAATTCAACTCTTTCCATGGTTCACAGTATTCCTTATCATGCGTCACAACACCATCAAACCGTCGTCATTTTGTTTTTGATAATGGTCCCCGACCGTCAAAAGAAAAGAAAAAAGCGCATGTATTCTTCTTCCTTTCTCATTCATCTTCATATATGCACGCAAAAGACTTTGTGAATAATTTTCAGAGCCATCCTATTGTGTGCTCTTTTCACTTTCTCTTTTCCAAAATTCTTTTGCTTCAACAAAAACCTTTTTTCTCCAAAATTTTCAGCTGCTCATTAAAAAAAGGATGATAAAAATGTGGGGGCAAAGATTAAATTTGTCTTGATTTAACGAAATTTCTGCTAGTCTATGATTCTGTAGTTCGTCATTCAGCTAATATTAGCTCGTGAGAAAATGAGTGAGCCTCCTCAGATGTGAGGTGGAACATGATGTGTGCTTCTAATCCGACGTCATTGCATCTAAGTATTCTGATTCTCTTTTTGGCAACATATAACATCTGAAATCTCTTTTTTTCATGTTTTGTAGCCGAAATATAAATTAGTACAACTTCGTCTTTGAAAATCGGGCAGAAGAAATTCCTCTGTCCTGCCAGCCGTGAGAAATATTTCCCTGGCTTCCGTCTTGGATTTTTCAGACTTGATTTCACGAAAACCACTAATCCATATGAGAACTTATGATCTTAAAATATGTACTTTGGTGAGATTTAATTTGACACATCTTTTCGTTTCCTAGGAAATTTCCTTTATAGTTTTTATTTGGAATTCTACAAAAATTGGATTACCGTAAAACCTGCAATAGTAAGGCTCCAAAATTTGAGCCAATTTTTCTCGGTTCCTGTTGAAGGTATTTAAAAGTAGTCAACTAATAAGTTGTTAAGCATAATATAAAAAATATTATGCCGAGTGACACATTTTTCATATCGTGCACAGAAATTGAGATAAATTGGCTCAACTTTGGAAGTTAGAGTGGCGTTCTATTACAGGTTTTGGAACACTTTGAACAATGAAATATAGACTGAAATAGAACCGAAAACATAATGATTGAAGTATCTTCATCAGTAAATCTTCTATAGTCTTGTTTTCCTGAAGCACCAGTTCCACATGAATCTAGCAGTCTTTCCCACGACTCCAACCAAAACTCCTCCCTATCCCATGAAGTTGGCCAAACTAAAAACTCCACCCCCTATTTCTTTTTTTTCCCATCTCATTTTCTGCATTTTACTGACAAAACGTGGTTGATATGAAAACAGTCTTTTCTCGAACAAAAACGGCAATCAAAAAGGGGAGAAGATTGTCGTTTCTTTTCGATCACTGTTTTACACAAACACGTGGTCTCTCTCTCTCTCTCTCTCTCTCTCTCTCTCTCTCTCTCTCTCTCTCTCTCTCTCTCTCTCTCTTTCCTTTTTTGTATCTTTTTCATGTCCAGTTTCGGTACGAATTTTATCTTTTTTTCTACCTGTTCCATTCTCAAGACCCCTTCTTTTTCTTTCGTTCGCTCTCTGATTCTCGATCGTTTCACCAAAGAGAAATCTATTTAGTACTTTAGTTTTCGAGTTGTGCACTTGTTGTTTTTGTGCACTATCTGTTGTCCCAATTGCACTTCTCATGTTCAAAAACTGCATTTGTTCTACAGTAACCCTTCAAGTCTTTGTAAAATTTGAACACTTGTTTTTAGTCCAGATTTATTTATCCCAAATGTTTTTGCTTTTTTTACTGGGGCTGATCATCGAAACAGAAACGGAGTTGAAAAATATACCACCTCCAGGCCATGCTCCGCCCCTTTTTTGGACAAGTCCAAAAACTTTCAGATAGTCATAATTGCAAACGGGCCTCTGGCGGACCAACGCGGGCCCTGCCAGAGTTTCTCTTAGAATCCACACTTTTGGACCAACTAAATTAGATTTGATAGAATTCGAGGGGTTCTACAAAGCGATACTATTAAAAATACTTAATCTTGCCTATGAGCACAGTTACAGACAAAACGAGTCGAGTTCATAGACGAAATACAGTATTTAAAATATACTAACATTTGCAGTACTCGTTGAGTTCTATTATAGCTAATTTAGCTAGTTTGAAAATATTGATCATAAAAGAAACTATGACAGGTCCCGGTTTACTTAGTATGAAGATAGCAAAATTTCCGTGTATCATAAACTAATAAACTAACTAGTAAACCATAAACTAAAGAAAGTTGTAGAAGAATCTGTTTAAAGAATGACCATTCTGAAGATCAACTACGACATTTTAGTTGTGCCAAAATCAAAAGGTCTTGTGGTTTGATAATAATTTATCTCTTTAAATTCAATGTTCTAGTATTTTTTGTTTTAAAGTTGAAGTATAGCTCCAAAATGTTAAAAAGGTTATATTGATGAGTACTCATTCACATTAACTCAAACTCATCCATTAAAATAGCAAAACCTGAACCGTAAACCATTGATCAAAATTACGCGCTTTGGAACTACTATGTCACACTTTTTCTCATCAATTTATCACATTTTCTCACTACAATCCTTCTGTTATCTCTCTTCCTTTTCTCCTTCTTTTTCTTCTTTTTTCATCTATATCCATTTATCCGTTTTGGAAAAATTTTGACATGTTTGTTCAGACTTTTCTCACCCACTCATTATCCAACTCAATGCTGTCTTCGTTTTTTTAGAATCAGAGTTCTCAATGACTCAATGAGTTACACCAAAAAATCCCTTACAAGTTTTGTCATCGTCTCCCTTGGGAGAGAAAACGAGTTCTACGTCAATATCACCCAAATGAGCTGCAACGCTTCTCCCCCGTCGTCGTTTCCAATAGAAACGGGCGGCTCATAATGAAATGCAGAGAGCAATTTCTAAATAGACTACAACCTACATATCCTTCTTTCTTCTTTTTCTCTTCAGACTTTATATCAAATGCTTGAAATCATCCAAAAGATAATTTTCTGATTTTGTGCACTTTTGGGTTTCTGCTCTTATTACTCATTTCGTTCTTTCTACTTCCTTTTTGTCATAGAAAATGAGCTCTTAACGTTTCTTTCAGAATTAATGAATGAACAAGGAATGCTAGTGGACCCTAGATTAGATTTTTTCTTCAAGATGGAGCAAATTGACGACTACAAATATGATGAAGGTTTGATTTTTATATTCAAAAATAAATATCAAAAATAATTTGTCAGTTGACCGCTTTTTGATATCTTTCGCATAACCCGAGTTATATGGGCTCAAAGTTGGCTCAAAGTCGTGTCTATCAGAGTGTTGCCGGCAGTTAGAGTCTTCTTAGAACCCAACTTTTTCTATGAATTTCATTCCCATACAGAGTTGGAAAAAGTATATTTTCAGTAGATGCATCACCATCTACATCTAATGGAATACCAGATTCCACCGTTGGAGGTCGTCTGATATGCGATGTTTGTGGTGACGTGGCATTTGGGAAGCATTATGGAATCAATGCATGTAATGGTTGTAAAGGGTTCTTCAGAAGAAGGTAATTCACTTTTGAAAAGAAATCTAAAAAATTAAATTAATTATTATTCTAGTGTGTGGTCTCGACGACAGTACTCCTGCCGTTTCGGTGGAGATTGCCCAGTTGTGAAGGAGCATCGAAATGTCTGTAGATCGTGTAGATTAAAAAAATGTTTTGAGGTTGGAATGAATCCTGATTGTAAGTTTTTTATTTATAGGAACTAGAATTAAATAAAATATTTTTGAAATTTTCAGCAGTACAAAATGAGCGGGACAGAAACGCAAAGAATGGAGGTGGAATGGGAATGGGGCCGATGCAATCACCGATTCAGATCACACCATCCAAAGAATCAATGATTTCAAATGGTCAGACAAAAAGGAAACGAATTCGTCCCGACACCACTGATAAAATGACACAGGTAAGAAAGCTGAATCAGGATATGTTAGAATATAAAGATTAGTTTTTTCAGACCGATGGAAAAATGGAAATTGAGGATTATGATTACGAAATGGCTGAAAACTCGACACCACCTGGATTGCTGCCTCTGAAACAGGAAAGGATCTCAACACCACCATCCGACTTGCCAGTTCCAATGGATTATCTTATTCCTTCAATTCTTATGGATATAGAGCATAAAGTATTTTTCAACCATCTAGTAACAGTTGGAGACTCGATCAATGAAACTAAAACTCCAATCACTTTGCCGTTTGAGGTTGGTTACCTTTCTTTTAAAATAATTCACTTTAAAAATTCTTTCAGACAGTCTTCCGTCAACCACATTTAGTTTGTAACCGATATCCTATGAATTTTGTCAACAACCGCGTACTTACTCCAGAAGAGTTAATTGATGGATGGCGTCGGCATTTCACATATTATTCTGACTGGTGTCATGCAATGGACGAATTCTGTGCATTGTCTCCAGAAGACCAAGTTGTATTAGCGAAAAAGAAGATTATTCTTCATGGATGGTTGGTTCACGCCTACTATTCATACAAAAGTGGAGTCGACGGTATTTGTTTTGCAAATGGGGCCGCCCATCTTCCAGAAGGAGGTCATCCAAGGTATTTCAGACTGTTCGAATTAAATACACACAAATTACTGTTTCAGTATAACCGAATTCTATAAGGAATGCATGCCTCGATATTTGAACTATGTCATTTATCCAATGAAGAACTTCCAAATGGACGATAACGAAATGGTTCTTGTCAAATGTATAATGTTCTTTTCAAACGGTAAAATATAGCATCTATCCAGGATATTTGTTTTAAAACATCGAAATTTTTAGAATCCGGTCTATCACCTGCTGGGAAAGCAATCGTCTCCGCCGCTCGTGAAAAATATCTATCTGCTTTGTACAACTATGCAAGATCAAACAAATGCTCAACTTCTGCTCAAGCTACTCTTCGAATTGCCAAATTTATGATTATGCTGTCTGCGGTTACGGTATGTGATTTTTATAGTGTTTTTTTTTTCAGAAACTATTGTTTATTTTTCAGAGTTTGACCCATTTGATGAATGAAGGAGTTCACGTAACATCCCTTTTCAACATCATTGAATTCGACCAATTGATCCAAGCCACTCATAAAACGACACCTCCACAACATTCTCCTCACCCTCCGACGTCCTAATTTACGCTGTAAATTGCTTGCATCTACCTCAATGATCTCTTACTACACAATCATATCAAAATTTTTCGACGTTTCATTATTTCAATGGAGTTTAATCTGGAAACAAAAATGACTTTTTTTTTGAAAACTTGGACACTGTGATATAATCAACCTGAATTGATATTGAATGTATATAAATAGTTTATCAATATGTTGACTGAATGTGTAAAAAAGAACAAAAACAAAAAAAAAATGAATATGAAAGGGTTAGACGGTTTTTCTGACAAACTCGACACTTTTCGATGGATCTGTTGGGAAATACTCTTGCAGTTTGGTCATTAAACGTTTGAAAGCCTGCAAATCGGGAATGATAAGCTATCCTTAATTAGTTCTTACCTGAATATACTTCCTCTGGGTTTCATCGTTGAGCACATGAGCAATATTACTAACGTAGGCTTTTGCTGATCCTGGACGTTGATGGATACCAGAACGGGTGACTCCGACTGGCCATGGTGCATTACCAATTGCCATTTCCATGTATGCGTTGTTGGCTTCCAGATAGTTTCTATCGATTACCAAAAGTCTGAAATCGAATTTTGTTTTTTTTCTGAAAAGTTATAGAGCAAAAAAAATACCTGCAAATTTTTGCCAAGTGGTGTCGAATATCATTGTTCACATTATATTTTTCCATGGAAGTCATTAAACTTTTTAAATGCATTGTCGTCTGTTTGTGATGTGCAGCTTCGTGCATACCTGAATATTTCGAAATTTAAACATAATATTTTGAATTTCAAGAATATACCCTGTGCGGTTTTCTTCACATCCAAAGGTCTATCGTTCAAATCTCGAGCCCATCTGGCGAGAATGTAACGGCATATCGAAAGGATGATATCGCAATCTCGCTTCAATTCATCGCCTGAAAAATTAAAAATTTTTTGAAAATATTCTGATAGCATATGAATTATATAAAATATATTTTACTCACCAACACCAAGAAGTGTTGAAGACTGCTCGATGATCTTCCAGTTGTCTTCTTCATATCCTTTAGGAAGAGCGATGTCATGACGAGTAGCACTATCAGCGGTACCTTCCACAACTGCCTAGAAATATACTATAAAGATAACTACTATATAATTTGTATTCATACCTTGTCCATTTCTTTTCCAATAAACTTCATCGCAGTTTGCAATTCATTTTCCCATCCTTCGTTCAACTCCGGTTGTTCTAGTTCTAATTGATGAAGCCGCTTACGAACTTCGAGCTCCGACTCTCCTGGAAAATTGAAGGTTAGAGGTCGCGCCATTCATTTCATAGTTTTCAGTTTTATCAAACACTTTCGATATCAGCTTTTATGTTTTCTTATTGACAGTTTCACATACCGAAGAGCAGAATGGGCTGTCCACGTTGTCTGAGACGAAAATGGATGTCTGACATAGGTACCTTTTCATCGAATTCAGCGACATTTTCTTCTGGGACAACTTTTGTCTTACTCGATGATTCTCGAAGGATTTCGTCGTCAATTTTCTTAAAATCAAATGTATTTAAATTTCATATCAAATTTTCTAAATCTTACCCGCTTTTTGCTCGCCAATTCCTGTTTTTTTGCTTCGTATTCTTGAGTCCTTTTCGATTCCAAATCAGCTCCACGAACAAATTTTGCACCACCATCTTTCACTTCCAAACTAGACACTGCTTTCCGTTTTTTTGCCATTTCGGCGAGAAGTTTTGCTTTGAAGTCCATTTTAACTGCAAAAAAAAATAAATTTTTGCGGGAAACACTTCTGAAAAAAGAAAGAAAATAAAAAAAAAGAAGACAGGAAGAATTCGAAAAGCGACAGATGCGAGAGCGAATGAGGCAGCAAGAGAGACGCAGACAGGCAGAGAGAAAGCGCGCCCGTCGGTAAAAAGTTTTATTATCAAGCTTCTCGTCTGTCTTTTTTGCTCTTTTCTACGTTTTTGGCATAGAAAGCTGATTTTAAATCAGCGATGTTCGGAATGGCCTTCTGGGAATACCCGGAATATCGAAAATCCAGAGTTTTAAATTTTAGGAATCTTGGAATATTCCGATTTTTAAATTTCGGATCTTCGAAATTTTTAAAATTCAATACTCACTTTCCCATCACAAAAGCGCAAAATTTAGAAAAAGATTTGAAAAACGCAAAACAGTATTAAAAACAGTTCCGCTCAAAACCCAAAGGCAAACTTACAGCGTGCGTCTTTGACATACTGTAGTCGAAAAAGCTCGAATTCCGAATTTTTTTTGAAATTCCGAGGTTCGTTCCGGACGTTCTGTTCCGAATATCCCGTTTTTTTTTGAATAACGCTTCGACTTAAAATCAACTATTTTATATATTATCATTTCAGATGCTTCGGGCAGTGCAGAAACGATACGCCTCGACGGCTCCTTTGATCCGTCCGATCCAACGAGTATTGGTAGCAAACCGAGGAGAGATTGCTATTCGGGTCCAGAATACTGCTAGAAAGATGGGAATCGAGACCGTCGCTGTGTTTTCAGATGCCGACCGTAACTCTCTTTTCGTCAAAAAGGCTGATAAGGTATGCTGTAAAAAGCATCTTGTCGTAAATCTATACCAGTTTCCAGGCCTACCACATTGGTCCACCACTTGCTTCTGAAAGCTATCTCAACATGGATAAAATCATTAACACAGCTCTCCGTTCTGGTGCCCAAGCCATTCATCCTGGATACGGTTTCCTTTCTGAGAATGCTGGGTTTGCTGAGAGATGTGCTCAAGCAGGTCTGGTATTCATCGGACCACCAGCCCAAGCGATTAGAGATATGGGAGCGAAGAACGTATCTAAACAAATCATGGAAGATGCAAAAGTTCCAGTTGTCAAAGGTTTCCATGGAGAAGATCAATCTGATGCCAATTTGAAGAAGAAGTCACAAGAGATTGGTAAGCAGTTTAAAACGATTCAGTTATTTTTTTTTAATCATAAAAATCATTTTCAGGCTACCCAGTTATGTTGAAAGCAGTGTATGGAGGTGGTGGAAAAGGAATGAGAATCGCCTGGAACGAGGAAGAATTCGATGAGAAATTGGCTTCAGCTCGTAACGAAGCAAAGAAGTCGTTCGGAAACGATGAGATGCTAGTCGAGAAGTTTGTTGAGAGACCAAGACACGTGGAAGTCCAAGTGTTCGGAGATCATCATGGAAACTACGTACACCTCTGGGAAAGAGATTGTTCAGTTCAAAGACGCCATCAAAAAATTATCGAAGAAGCGCCAGCTCCAAATATGAGTGAGTTAAATAAATCATCCACTTTAAACCGTCCACTAAAAAATGTATATTCTAGCTCACGAGAATCGTCTCAAACTTGGAGAATCAGCCGTCCGTGCAGCTGCTGCCGTTGGATATGTTGGAGCAGGAACTGTCGAATTCATCATGGATCCACGTGGAGAGTTCTATTTCATGGAGATGAACACTCGTCTTCAAGTTGAGCATCCAGTCAGTGAGGCTATCACAGGAACTGATTTGGTTGAGTGGCAACTTCGTGTCGCTCAAGGAGAGAAGCTTCCTTTGAAGCAATCCGAAATTCCACTGAACGGACATGCTTTCGAATGCCGTGTCTATGCGGAAGACACTCGAAAGGGAGCATTTATGCCAACTGCAGGCCGTCTGAACTATGTTGATTTCCCAGAAGATGCTAGAATCGATACCGGTGTCGTTTCAGGAGACGAAGTTTCTATTCATTACGATCCTATGATCGCCAAGGTAAATAAATTCACCGAAAAATATTACCCCTGTTATCATATTCAGGTTGTTGTTTGGGGTAAAGATCGTAATGTTGCTGCTGCCAAGCTGGAAAGCGCACTAGCCCGTACCCGTATTTCGGGTCTTCCAACCAACATCGATTTCGTCCGACGTGTTCTTGCTCATCCGGAATTCGCTGCCGGAAACGTGTACACTGATTTCATCCCAGATCATCATGAAGAACTTTTCGCTGAAGCAGAGACACCAGCCGAGATTTTCGTTGAGTCCGCTGTTGCTCATGCTTTGGCTGCACTCAAGAAATCAGATGCTGGAGTTTTCCAAAATCTCTCATTCTTCAGAATTAACTTGGCTCCAAAATATGTGTACAAAATTGGTAGGCATACTTATTTATATCGTAATGCTACCATTTCAATAATTTTTCAGAAGGAAAAGATGTCACCGTCCAATTTGATTCCGATCGTCGTCTCACTGTCTCTTACGACGGAAATAGTTATGAAACTCTTCTCAATGACGTCCAAGCTCTCGGAGATCATGAATTCAAATTCACAGTAGAAGCAAACGGTAGACGTTGGTCTACGATTGTCAAAGATCTTCCAGAAACACTTATGGTATGAAGGAAGTAATTTCACTTTGTAATATGATTCTGATATTGAGGTAAACGGGGTTGGTCAAAATGAATACGAAACTCCCGCAGTCCACGAGGCATTCGATTCGCTTGCTGGAGGAGCTGCTAGCCATTCAGCTGTCGCACCTATGCCAGGAATCATCGAGAAAATTTTAGTGAAGCCAGGAGATCAGGTATAACATTCTTTTTTTTTAATTTTTATTCTCGAGTTCTCAGGTCACCACCGGACAAGCTTTAGTGGTCATGACAGCAATGAAAATGGAATACATTATTCGGGCACCAGAAGATTCGAAAATCGAACACATCAAATGTCAAGCTGGGAAGAATGTTCCAAAGAACGCCGTTCTTGTGCAATTCGCCTAAAAATTTAGATTTTTTAGTTTTTTTTTGTAGGACCTCCGGTTATTCAAGAGCTTTTCTTTTTTTGTTATGGCTTTTTTTCGATAATATCAAGTGTAATTAATTTTGAGTACGGTTGTGAAGCTCAGACTTTTATGTGCCTTTTTAGAATAAAGTTATGTGAATAGTTCAATTCTTTATTCAATAAGCTTTCTACGGACCATCCTGATCCAAGGATGCGTCGTCGATCTGTGGACTGCCCTCGAATTTCATTTCTTCTCCGGTATTGAGCATTTCTCGGTAAGCCAACGATCTTTTCTTGATATCCAAATGTTCGCCAATCGGAATATTTTCTTCCTTCTCGTTTTCGTGCTTTTCTCCTCTTTCCCGAAGAGATTCACATGCCATGTATTCGCCTTCTTTTTTCTTTTTTCCTCCGAAAATCTTTCCCTTTTCACGCTTCAAATCATGGTCAGCTCGGAGCTTATTTGCAGCTCGACGGTGTTCGTATTTCTCTTCTCCGTTGGTCTGAATCATTTTTACTTTGATTATAATACTGGTACATGGAAGTTGGGGCATGGAAGAGAATCTCCGGTGGCCGTGGCCGAATGTTCCACAACGACAACTACCGTAACTTGAATTATTTTTATTTCCGTATTTGTTTTCTCGTTTTTCATTTCCTTCCGTCGAGCTTTCTGTTACGTTTCCAAAAAAAGTCCGAAAATTGATTTTCTGATTTCTGACAAAATTAAAAAAT
Organism: Caenorhabditis briggsae; assembly: GCF_000004555.2. Taxonomy (NCBI): domain Eukaryota; kingdom Metazoa; phylum Nematoda; class Chromadorea; order Rhabditida; family Rhabditidae; genus Caenorhabditis; species Caenorhabditis briggsae. The sequence goes on along the minus strand of NC_013487.2, from coordinate 9,916,884 downwards.
TGACTGAAAACGCACGAAAATCGAAGATAAATACGGAATATAAAAATATTTTCAGATTACGGTAGTTGTCGTTGCGAGACCTTCGGTCGGCCACCGGTGTTTTGCTTCCGATTTGAGCTCCTATTTTTTTGTACTAGAATAATAAAAAATATTTAGAAGACGCTTACAGGTTTGAGCTCATACAGTAGTTTGGTTCTGTTCTTTTCCCTTTCCATCTGAAACATTTGATTTTTTAAACTTATCTCCTATTTTCCCTTTTATTTCACCTTTTCAATATAGTTAACATCTGTTTTCTTTTTCTTCTCATAATCTTCTAGCTCTGCTGGAAGCTTATGATATTCTTTCATCTCGTCATCAATTACCAAATATCTGGCTGATATAAATTCGTCCAAACTCGGAGTCTTCCATTCTTTCTTCTTTCTCAGACACTTTTCAGGACCATTGATTTCGATGAAATCTTTCTAGAAAAAATATAATAAAGTCAATTATAAAAAAAAACGAATCTCGCCTCGAAAAATGTTCCTGTTATTTCCTCCCATTCTTCTTTTTTTCGAGTTTTCAATTCTTCATAAGTTAGATCGTCGCTTTCAAAAATGTATTTACACTCTGGAATTTGGCCGGAATCAAACATCAGATTTCTTAGCACATTGAAAAACATGCTGAAAAATTACTTAAATTATAATAGTACTGCAACAACGGCTTACTATTAATTCGGTCTCTCCAAAGGTTTCAGCTCAATCAAATGCTTCATTACTTTGTCGAAATTTGGCGGCATATCGGCAAGAACTATTTCTGGGTCGAGTTTTTTCTTTGCCAAAATGGAATGGTCTCTTTCTGCAGCCCATGGTAAACTACCATTCAGATCAATAAATGTGAACAAAAGTGACCATAAATCATCCCGACGGCTCAAATCACATCCAAGATGAGCATTAGGAGAAGAGAATTTCAGAGATCCACGGAATCGGACCTTTTTTCTCAGTGGACGAGGATGCATTTTTGTTGGATTGAATTTATCCTATAAATATATTAAATATCATTCTGATTTGTAAATCTCCTCAACCTGATTATAAGCCCATTGTCTTGCAAACCCAAAACCAATCACATGAACAAGACGCCATCTTTTCCCATCTTCTTCATGTCCCATCATCAATTTCGATGGTTTAATATTACGATGAATGATTCCTTTTTTGTGCATTGATTTGAGAGCATGAAGCACTTGAAGACCAATACGGCTCAGAGTTCCACTTGGAAAGCGTTGTTCTGGACTTTCGAGCTTCAGATCGCTGATATTCTTTCCGAGAAGAGTCATTGCAAAGTAGGCTGAATTAGGTTATATAATGTATTTATTCTGAAACTTTTCTAACAAATCGAAGGCGTTTTGACATATGCAAGAGGTTTTGGAATGTGAGGGACTTCTTTGGGATACATGATAATTCTCAATATGGAGACTTCGTGAGGTGCATAGCTGGCTTTCCTATGAGTATTATCCACTTTCACAGCGTGCCACAATCCGTTTGGGTGACTTCTCCCACGATATATTTTAGAATATTTTCCTTTTCCAAGCACAGATGCCATTTTTCGGACCATTTCCGCATATTTGTTTTCTTTTTCTGAACACTGCTTCACTTTTTTGCCAGACATTTGGTTTTCTTTGGCAGTTTGCCCAGGCATTGGACCATCTTCTTCGTATAATGAAGAATTTCGAATTTAGATTTATTTATTCAGTTCCCAAACATACAAATTGAAGGAGCTTGGTCGAATCCATTTGGAAGTAATAAACCAACTGTTCGATTTGAAGAGAGTATGGCTTGAAAAAATGGTTCTAGCGGTCACAGGGATGGGATCACGCTACAAGGAATTCTGAAGTTGATAGTTTTGGTGAATCTGTAATCCTGATTTAACCTGATTTCGGAATCACATTTTGAAAAATTCTTAGAATTTAGAATTTCAGACACTCGGAATTCAGGAAAAATTCAGAAATCATTTCTGAATTTTCGAATCAAAATGTTGTGAAACTTTAAATTTTCAAATTTCCGTATTCCCAAAAAATCCAGAAAAAAAGATGTCTGCGTAAGACTGACAAAAATTGTCTATAAAATTACAAGCTGGAGCCGGGAGATTTAGCAGCGAAGAGTATAAAATGGAAGTTTCACAGTACGAACAGTCTACTTTTTTTTTTCCAGGAATCTTGATTTGTGAATCAACGCTATCTGGAAAATAAACTTTATATATCATTGTTTGTAGAATTCAGTGTTATTAAAAATATTTCAATATATGGACACCAAATTTTGGATACAACAGTTCAACTTTATGATTCTTATTTGTTATTTTGGATTCAGGTGTCCTCAAAAATTCCAAATTGAAAAAAAACTCGTTAATTTCCGGATATTCTAAATGTTGTCAAAATTAACCCCTACTGTATGAAAATGAACACATATCTCTGTATATATTTTTGTTGTACGCGAGATAGTTTTTTGCTTGTGGTTTTTTCTGTGTGTGTAAACAGTCTCTTTCCCTTTTCCTCGTAGTGTCCATTCGATTCTGTCCATTTGAGCCCCAGTGGAGACTAACATCATATTCTTGGGCGCCGCGCCCGCGGGAAGCACCGCGCACTCACGATTCTTCACCATCTTTTCTCTCCTCTCGATTCGTTTTTTTTTTTCATTTTTCCTCTTCTTCCTTTTTCGGCGACGTTTTTGTTTGTATTAGGTTCGGCTATGTGTTCAGGAGGGCCAGTCATCATTCTGTCCGGGCTCCTCCTAGTTTTCCGTTTTGCCGGCCATTTTCGTCTCATTTCTCGGAGAACAGATTTATTGTTTGTGTTGTGCCATTTTCCACGTCATGAATGGCAGAAGCGATCTACAGTAACCCAAAATATGTTCATGGATTCCAAATGATTGCTTTCCACATTTTCTTTGACCTTTTTTATTCAGGAATATGATTACCTATCAAAAATTTCGTGACTTTGAAAATCTTATCATTCAATCTGTAATCAGAAGTCTCCTATTCTTACCTTCAATAGCAACTGGAACTCAAAACGAGTTGATTGAATTTTCTTCATCTCTCAGCTTAAGAACTCTTCACTTACCATAGTGGTACGCCCATTACTGTAATATTTTGTATTTTTATTTAACTTATACCGCGCCCAAAGTTCACAAATCTGAGATGTATATGCCCAGAAAGCTGTTAAAAATGGCGCCCAGGTTCCCAAGATTTCCGATTCGCACCGTCAAAACCAGCGCGATAGTACACTACTGTTGCGTCGAGACCCCCAAAGATTTATATCATTTTAACCGGCTTTTAAAAAAATTGTTTTTTTTTGTAGAAAAATTGATTTCAAATTTTAGGTAAAATGTTTTAAAAGCACTCTAACTTTCAACTTTGAGCCATCTTGGTTTCTGTAAAAGATATGTAAAAGTGGTCAACTGAAAAATATTTTTTACTTTATAAGGAACGTAGAGGGCGTTCTATTAGAGTGTTTACGGTATGTTAGATTTATGCTCTAAAAATTTTTTAAAAAGTGGATCTCATTCATACTCCTCAAATCCAGTGTAATCCTTTTATTTCTTAATTCAAAGTAGTTGGCAACCAGTTCTTTCAAATATCTATTATCAACTCCATCACTACTACTTTTCCTATTCTCCTCCTAAATATTTGCTCTTTCCCCCTTCTTGGACGGTGATACATTAACAGTTCAAACTGAGAAAAAAATCAGTGTGTGCAAGAGAAGTGAGCCGGACATTCAGTCGTTTGTCGCTGGCGACCGTCCGTACCAGTTTACACAGTTTTCCTACCAAAACGCCTGCATCTCTAACTATTGTGCTGTCTATCTCGGTGCTTATTGTTCATTGTTTAGCATCACATACAACCAAATCCATTGTGTCAGGGAAAAGAGAGGGAACATAGAGTATTCATTTTGTGCTTTCCTCTTTGAAATTGGTTATAGTAATTTAGAAGGGGTTACTGTAGCAAAGAGCAAACAATAGAATGGGCATTCGAATGGGACCAAAGAAATACATGTTACTTTTGAGAAACAAAAATTAAATCCTAGTCTTTAGAGGTCCAAACCATTGTTCCCAATTATGGGTTACTGTACCAGTTTACAGTTCCCAATTATGGGTTACTGTACCAGTTTACAGTAACCTTCCAGACCTAAAAACCAGAGTCAGCTGTTGAGTCGTAAATGCAATATACTTTGGGATTTTCCTGCCAAAAGTTTCTGATTCTTTTTTCCTTTTTTTTCGCTTCCATCACCCTACAAATAGTGAATGTTCTAAAAACCAAAATTTCCAGATGCTGTTGTGCACCAACTTGTGTTTCAAGAGGCTGGATCAATTTTCAGCTGGGAAAATTGACCACGAAATTAACAACAACGAGTAGGTTGCATCTTAATTTTTTATGACGTGGCGAATAAGTTGGCGCGCGCAGGTAGCATATTTGCACAATAGCTGCTCGATTTTCCGTGAGCTGAATCGCCGGAAAACTGTTTTTCTCTATTTACTCACAGAACACAACAGAATGAGCGGACAGCTAGCCAAGCGATGGATATGTCTTCGACAAAAGTAAGTCTATAAATTTTATTGATTCCTCTTCTCATTTTATTTTCACCCAATTTCGTTTTCAATTTCCCCATCCTAAATTGAATTTGGACATTCGCCATTGTGCTTAGTCTGCGTCTCTTCATTTCACACACTCTTTCACCTTTTTTGTCCAGGGGGCGCATTTGCACAAATAATCTCGCCGAGTTGGCAAACAACAGGTTTTTAGCCGTTGTTCGCCGATTCCAGACGTTTTTCAGCTGAAATTCGAACAATTACAGCGAACTTGAGCAAATGAGTCGATGGTCAGCCGGGTCAACACCGGGGAGGTAACATTCTTAAAGGAGTTCACCAGAAATTCAATAGTAAGATGATATTTCAGCGTCAAACCTGTTTATGGCGCTCGATACCCACCACTTCAACATGCAAGTCCAACGAAAGGAGCTGATATTCCAGGAAGGATAAGCAAATTTCGAGATTATGAAAATAGGTCATTATAAAATGCTATCTGTGCGCTTCAGCTATTCGTCACGTTGAACTTATAAAAAAATAGTCTCACTGCACTCCTATATTTGGTTTTTTCAGTGTATCGGATGCTTGGGACACAAGAGTAAAAGTGGATGAAACCCTGGCTTCAGCTTCAGCTGCAAAAGTTTTAGCTGCACATGCGGCTGGGAAAACGACTCGGGATGAAGAAATCATGCCACCAGTCAGTGCGGCACCAACAAAAAACAGTAGACAACAAGCCTTACAAAGGCTTGCGATACAAAAAGGTAACAATTGTTCAACTATTTTTTTCCACATCAAATAAATTGTATGTCGAATCTTGTTTGATTAAAAACAGTATAAAAATAGGACCATCATTTTCATTCAACCTTTTTCAGAACCACTACCCTCATCAGTATCAGCAACACCTCAAACTGCAAATCCAATTTATCCAAAGCTACCTGAAATATCGGATCAACCTCGGTCTGCAGCACCTATAGCTAGCGCTCCTCCATATGGTAACGATAAGATTGCCAGACCCCATATATATTTTCTTTTTTTAGGTGGAGATCGTGATCAGACTAGATTCGCGCGTCTGCGACGTTTGTTTTCAAATGGAAAATCGTCTGGAAGGAGTTCACCACCAGTGGATGTAGATTTAGATAAATTAAGAGAAGACTGTTGGATGGGAATCCCACATAAACTGAGACCACAAGCTTGGAGACTTCTTTCCGTAAGCTTTATACTAAAATGTATGTCGATATCTTCATTTTTTAAAGGGATATCTTCCAACGAATGCAGAACGTCGTGAAGTGACACTTCAATGTAAAAGAGATGAATATTGGCATTATGTGGAACAGTATTTCCATTCTAGGTTTGAGGATCAAAATGCTGATACATTCAGACAGGTATACTGAAAATGTTTCAAACATTAAAAAACTATAAATTACAGATTAATATCGACATTCCGCGAATGTGCCCACTTATTCCGCTGTTTCAACAAAAAATGGTTCAAGAGGTAATTATATTCTAACATACCTAAAAACTGTGTTTCCTCCCTCCGAAAAAAACAACGTTTTCTACAGATGTTCGAAAGAATACTGTACATCTGGGCTATTCGCCATCCAGCAAGTGGATACGTCCAAGGAATCAACGACCTTGTTACACCGTTTTTCGTCGTTTTCCTTTCTGAATTCATTCCACAAGATGTTGAAGTCGGCTCATTCGACGTTTCTCAACTCCCTCTTGAGCAATGTCAACTTATTGAGGCTGATTCATTTTGGTGTGTTTCAGCGCTCCTTGATTCAATTCAGGTAAGGACCTTCAATAGTATGGTAAGCGTGCAGTTTTGCATGTTTTCAGGATAATTATACATTTGCCCAACCTGGAATACAGAGAAAAGTTCTTCAACTTCGCCATCTGATGAGCCGCGTAGATCGTAAGTATAGTTTTTACAAGCATTTTATATAAGTTCGACAAATTTGCAGGGCCACTGCATAAACACCTCGAATCTAATGGAATCGAGTATTTACAATTTGCTTTCCGTTGGATGAACAATCTGTTGATGAGAGAAATCCCACTTCGAGCTACGATACGTTTGTGGGATACTTATTTGGTATGTTTCATCACTAAATCATAGAAGATTAATATGCGTTTCAGAGTGAGCCAGATGGTTTCATGCAATTCCACAACTACGTATGCGCCGCATTTTTGAGAACTTGGTCTAAACAATTGCAGGCTGAAAAAGATTTCCAGGTATTTAGATTTTTCAGAAACAAAAACCGTTATATTTCAAAAACAATTTGCTCATTTTGTTTTACAGGGTGTCATGATACTCCTTCAAAATTTGCCAACCCAGTCATGGGGTGATAGAGAAATCTGCGAGCTCACTGCTGATGCGTTCTCCCTTCAATCAGTTTTCGATGGAGCACGACGTCATCTATCGGCGCAAGCCGCCTCACCATAAATATGAATATACTTCATAACCCAGTTCGTGTCTTTTGATCCTGTGATTTTCTATTACTGAAACTAATCATAATTTTCAATACTAGTTCCTTGGGTTTTTATGTGTTTGTCTGTACATTTCCCCCACTCGCCCCTACTCCCGTCGTTTTTCAAGGTAGTCACTCACTCCATTGTATGAAAATCGGTAAATTATTTTTCAAATACTAGTGTCTATCCGTTTTCCTCAATGCTCTAATTGTAAAATGATTATTTTCTTCGCACCCGGAAAAAAACCACTTGTACCGTTTGCCTATAGCCAATTTTTACACCTCCCATTCATCCAATAAATATTTCAACTCGAGAGAATTTTTCTCCCGACCGCTATTCATATCCGGTTTGCAGAATTAACATAAATTTCTATTCTGAGACTGCAGTTCACTGGAGAGGCCAACTGCCGGTTTGAAAAAAAAAGACCGAGAGAATTTGGAATTTCCGAAATGACCTTCATTTGGTATTCGAAGGTTTTCTCGGGCTGCGATTTACCTCATTTTTCCATATGAGGAAAACAGATCATTGGTTGTATTAACCGCTTTATAAATACACAGTGAACGTTTTCTATGTTTCTTTCTCGCTGTCTGCAAGAAATATTCCCAGAAAAAGAAACATGAAAAATAAATTCTAAATACAAATACTATTAACAATACAATACAATACAATTAACGGTGCGAGACCTACGATCAATCAATTTTTCCGGAAAAAAATATTTCCCAATTTTTTTCTGATGTAAGCAACTTTTTTGCTATGTGCAAGTTGCAACGAGCCGGGTTTTCAAAAAAAATTTCTTGAAATTTCGGAAATTCCGAAAATTCTCACCTTTTTCGGAAAGAAATTCAGATCAGAATATTTATTTCCGAAACCTTTTTTTTTGGATTAGAGCGTTTTGAACTACGGTATTTCAAAGGCGCACATGAAACCTTTTCTTGGGGTTTCGAGCGGAATTACTTTTAATTTTTCTTTTGCGTTTTGAAAACTTTGTGACAAATTTTCACCAATTTTTTTTTGCTTTTGTGATAGGAAATTCCGAAATTTTTAAATTGGAATATTCAGAAGTTCCGCAGAATCCATTCCGACCATCCCTGCAAGAAACCTTCTCCAAATTATATGTCGTTCATTACTTTCTAGAAGTCGTCTGTTCAAAACCGATTATTTGCAATTATTCGCAAACACAGCAGTGTATATTACTTACTTACTGTGTGAGTAACCGCAATATTTAACAGTCACATTTCTTCTTACTCTCTATTCCTCTTCCATTTTGTTTCTATTTTTTCACTTCAAACTCTACCAATATTTTCCTACAACTCTCCATTGTTCACGATCTGTCTTGTGTTGACCCATGAAATTCAATGATTTCTGTCTATGCCTCTGTAACATCAACACTATTCAGCAAAAATCTTTTTCCACATTTCCACTCCTACAATCAAAGGAAAAATTTACTACCACAGTGACCGACATTCTGACAAAAAAAGTAGTCAACATGATTGCTGAAGACTAAAATGATTTCCAATTATCATTTAGTTTTTTTTGTTGTTGTTTTCAAAATTTGATTAAAGACTAGAGATTCAAATTCAATTCAATCCAACCGCCCACCTGGACAAAAACACAAAAAATTGTTCACTTTTGATTTTTCTTATCTTTGACACAATTCGAAAATGATTCACTTTTCATTTATATTGCAACTTCTTTTTTTCTGTTCACAGTTGACTGAATATTTCAACATGAACGACGATTTTTGCTCAGTGAAGAATGTCGTTTCTTATTTATAACGTGTTAGAGTCTTAGAATTTTTAATCTTCTAGTTTTTTCCTCTATCCCCTGTTGGTTCCGTTAATCTCCGTGGCAACCGAATTTGTTTTCCAATATCCGTGCATTTTTTCTTTGTTTTCAGCTGCCGTCCGGCTTTCTCAGATACTTTTTTCTAGATTCGTATACATCTTATTTCAGGCAAATGACGATTTCCTACAGTGGAAATGTGATCCGTTTGCTGTTACGGTGGAAAGGATCTATTTGGAGGTTAGGTTCGAATTGAAGGGTGCTCAGTAAGGTTTTCATTTTCAGAACAGTCTGGAGAGAGCTTCTCATTTATCTATTCTTCTTCTATTCAATTCGCCTGTTCTACCTGAAGGGAATAGATTTCATTGATGACGATGACGACGACAGAAACAAAATTCGGCGTAAGATTCTTGGTGTTCTTTGTTTAAATCGACCTATTCAATTGAAGGAATGTTTGAATCATTCTGTCGACAGTGTGATTCATATACTCGTTTGATTCCTCTCACATTCCTTCTTGGATTCTATGTATCCAACGTTGTTGCTCGTTGGTGGCGTCAATTTGAAACCCTTTACTGGCCAGAAGACATTTTGTCCGTTCTCTGTACCGTACTCCATCAGCATGATGATAAAAGTAAACGGAGACGACATACAATTGCCAGATATCTTAATCTTTCGAATGCATTGGCTTGGTAAGACAAAAATTTCCTTAAAAGTTTTTTCCTGAATCCTGTTTTTTAGGCGCGACATTTCATCAAAAATCCGTCTTCGTTTCCCAACCGTTCACAGTTTGATAGAGGGAGGACTTTTGACTGAGAAGGAATATCAAATTCTGGAAACGATGCATGTATGATTCAAAACTAAGAAACCATTATCCAATTTGTATTTTCAGACAGAGAACGAATCCAGTCGCTGGATGACACCTCTTCATTGGATCCAACAGATTATGAGACAAGTAGAAGACGAAACCAAGCCAACAGCTTCGCTCCTTAACCAGTTTGTTGCTGAACTCCGGATCTTCCGGCAATCGCTTCGCAAATTGTACTCATACGATTGGGTTTGTGTTCCACTTGTGTACACTCAAGTGGCAGCTCTTGCCACGTATTCATTCTTCTTCTTCTCACTCTTTGGACGTCAACCGCTGCTCCCCGAAATTGAATCAGGAAAAGAAATCGATCTGAAGGTTCCGATTTTCACTATAGTCCAGTTTCTATTCTTTGTCGGATGGTTCAAGGTGACCCAATTTAAAAAATTTCATATGCAAGCAAAATTATTTTTAAAGGTTGGTCAAGATTTGATGCGGCCGTTCGGTTTGGATGATGATGATATCGAGTTGAACTACATTTTGGATAGAAACGTTCGCATTTCATTTGCCATTGTCAATCATCTTCAGGAAGCTCCAATTCGTTAGTTTCTCGTGACTCTGATTTCCCAAAAATAATGTTTTTTTCCAGCTGATTTTGAAAACGACGACGACAAGATGTGGGAAGAAATGCACCCGCCTGTCAAGGATGGAGAAACTTCACCTTCATTACGCATACCACAACTTCCGCACTCGAAATACTCAAGCCAACTTTCCGAGCATCCACCACGTCTTCATGCCTACGTTCCTATAGACGATGACAGAACAAGTATCAAGGATATGGAGAGCCATCACGGATGTATTTCAGTCAAAAAGGACAAGAAGCATCTGAATTGGTAGATGGTCAAGATCAGCTATTGTACAATTGTTCCCATAATTGCATAATTTTCATTTTGCTGTTTTTATTCTACTTACCCACTTCCTATTTTGTCCCATTCGTCGGATCGAGATCACGAGATCAATTTTTCCTTAAAAAGTATTTCTCCATTTCTATGAATATCTCGCCACTAATAATTTTGCTTTGTTGTGTTTAGACTAATAATATTCGTTTCAGAACTTCCGATAAACTGTACCATTCGAAAATCCCTATCATCTGCTTTTCTCCGAACCATCCTTCCTGCGCACCCCAATATTTTGTTCCGTTTTGATATCGGATTTCAAGCGACACCAAATCGTAAAAGCCCTTTCTGATGTCACCCTTCAACTCATCTTTCCCACTCTACGAAACTCGGAAAACCTGTAAATCACGAGAAGGCATCCCTGTCGCCAACATGAAAAGCTTCAGGGAAAGGTTATTAGTCTTATACTGTCCTTCTCCTCCGAAATTCCTTCTGTTCCCTTCTTTTTTCTTCTTTATGATGAATTAGGGAAGAGACGAGTGTGCGTGTGTGTGTGAGCAACACATAAGAGAGCCAACACACATGTTTTACGAGCTCTCCAAATAGTTTATGAACTTGCCGACGGAGTGAAACCAAGAAAAGGAGAGTATCATAATGTGATTTCCCATTTTCGGAAATGGGGTTTCAACACTCAAAAGGCGGTCGAAATCTTTTTGATTTATAGTTCACTTCAGTTGACTTTCCTTTTCCGGTGAGTACACACTGTGAGGAGTAACATGTCAAGTCATCAGTGAAATACAACTGAAAATGTTACCGAACATGGTGAAGGTGGTGAAGAAGTACACCATGTATACAGAGAAGATGTTCACATTTAATGCTAGAACTGTGAAAAAAATCAATTGATATTATTCTGATTAAAAAAATAATCGGAGATGTGGAAGAGAAACTCCGGTGACCTTGGCCGAATGTCCCATAGCTACAAATACCGTAACCTAAAAATGTTTTTTTCCGCATTTATTTTTTCGTACTGTTTTTTCGTACTGTTTTTTCGTACTGTCTGAAATTTTCCGGGATTTGCGGAATTTTAGGTTACTGTAGAAAACTTTGTTTTCTGTAGTTATTTTTCAGAAAAAAACACACAGTTTTTATCTGCAGTTTGAAGTTATTGTGTTTGCAAAAAACCACAAAAGGAAATTAGTTTTCTACAGTAATCTACAGTAACCTACAATAATCAAACACCGTTCCATCAAATTTCAGACAAAAAACTGGAAAAATCGAGAAAGAATCCTTGAAAAAGGCTGAAAAACTTAAAAAGGTCTAAAAAACTTGCCAGAAATCGAATAAAAATTAAGTTTTTCTCTCGAAAAATAGCGAAAAATCGCTAAATTTTTAGGATACGGTAGTTGTCGCTGTGGGGCCTCGGGCCAAGGCATCCCGGGTTTCTCTTCCACAATTCCGATTTTTCGTAATAGAATAATGATAAAAAAAATAATGGATCAGTAGATGTATCTACAAGACAAAATGCAGAATCAAAACTTCAAAAGTTACAGCTTTAGGATTAAACCAAAATCTATCGAAATTCGTTTGATTCTCAATAAACCTTCTCATGGTCCCTTGTCTCCATGATACATTTCCCGCACACTATAAAATGAATATATGCCCTTGCCAATTGACTATTTTCTCTAAAAAGGTTGTTCTAATGGATGCCTTCACCGAGTTAATAGTCAATCGACTTTTCTCATTCAAAACGGCAACAATATCGGTTCCGATCCTCCCTTTCTTTCTTTTCGCAACACAACCTTATTGTTGCATCTTATTAATAATTAACTCGTTTGTAGTAGTGGGAATCTAATGGGTTTTGGAGTGAACTACAGTAATCTGAACCCCTCAATTGAAAACTCTTCTTTTTTTTCAAATCTGAGAATCTTGAATTCATTTGAAAACTTAAGATTGACCTTGTAGACTTCGGTGGCTCATAAAATTACACCTATGGGAAGGAAAGAAAGAATGTTTGCATTTTACGATGGTTTTGAAACGAAGAAACCGTTTTGATGGTTTTTGATGATTTCTCGACATGATAACAGATTTTCAAAAAAGTTTTATAGTACCGTAAAACCTGTAATAGAAGGGCCCTGACTTTTAACTTTAAGCCAATTTATCTCGGTAACTGTAAAAGATATAAAAAAGTAGTCAACGGATATATTGTTTATCATACTATCGAAAGTGTTTTGTTAGTTCACACAATTTTGAGATCTGTCGTAGGAATTGAGATAATTGAGCTCAAACTTGGCAGTGGGGGCCCTTCTATTACAGGTTTTACGGTTGTACAGTACTTCATGAAGAGCTATCTTCTAACTTTAGTAAATTTCTCCCTCCCCCTCTGTTCTTCAAATTCCCTTCTTGTTGGATTCTAAATCAAGATTCTTCTGTTCTTTTTGCTCCCGTGATCCATTCCGTCAGATGCTCACCAAGTGCGCAATCTTCTCTCCGGCTCCTGGACCCGTACACTATTTTTCACCTATTTTCGATATATATTCGTTTTCTTTACTGCTTTGCCGGGCTTCGTAAGAACTCCTGACTCGAGGAACACTTTTTTGTGCTTGCTCTTTTTTTTGCTCGGCTCGTTGGGAATCCGGGTGCGCAGATCGGTGTAATATAATGAGCATATGTGAAATGAAAAATAGCATTGGAAAAGAAGAAACACAGAGATAAATTATGGTGAAAAGTGTAGAAGAGTGGAATAAAGAAGTAAAATAGTGCACAAGAAAAAAAATGCATCTCGGTGATCGGCAAAAAGGATAAATGAGTCACATGAAGACTTTGTTACATTGTTATATTGTATTATTCTAGTACAAAAAATCGGTGCCGGAGGTCCCTAAACGACAACTACCGTAACCTAAAAATGTTTTTATTTTCTGAGTTTATTTTCTCGATTCTAGTACTTTTCCAGGCAGATTTCTCACTATCAAAAATAGTAATTTTCAGACTTTTTTTGGGAAAATAACAGAAAACTTCACGAAAAACAGTAAAAGTCGAGATAACAAATTCTTAAAATAAAATTTTTTTAGGTTACGGTAGTTGTCGTTGTGGGAACTTCGGTCACGGTCACCGGCATTTCTTTTCCACAGCTCCAATTTTATGGTACCAGCGAACGCTATGTATTACGTAATATCAATTCCCCTGCTTCCATGGAGGTCGAGAATTTCTGAAAAAGTGTCGGAAGATCTTTTCCAATCAGAGGATCTCTAAGAAATAAAACCCTACAATCCAGTCTAATTTCGAAACTCATGAGTTCCACTTGACCCAGGATCACCGTTCCCAGTTGATGGCTCTAAATCTTCATCCGGATTCCAAGAATGAATGTTCCTTTGTCTTTGTATGCTTCTCCCCAGTGGGGTGCTTTCTTTCCATCTCATCACATCCAAAAAAAACACCTGGGGAACACGAAAAAGTATGTCAACCGGCTGGGAAAGGTGTGAAATGTGCGAGGAGTGACCTAGTAGCTAACACAAAGCTCATTTAGCATTGGTGCCCAGTGTCGAGTCAGGAGGACATATACAACCGGTATTCCTCTTCTTCTTGCCCTTTGTCTTTCTCTACTCGTTCAGCGTACCGCCAGGAGGAGAAGAATCCATGACAATCCATCCGGTCATATAACTGTGTTGGTGTAACCCAGTTCTCTCATTTTGACTAAAGGGAAAAGTCATGCTTCGATGAGTTTCGTCACCCCTAGGTAGTGGACTCGAATGAAAACAAAGGACAGGTGTTCGTGTGATGCAGCGGTGTTTCTTAAGATATCACAAGTAAAAGTGAACATGATTGTTTAATGAGTTGTTCATTTTGAGAAGAATACACAGGAATCTGGGTCAATCAGTTGAGCGGGACGAATTTCGAATATCTCATTATGGCAGGTGTTTCTACTGGAATGGGCTACGAGATAAGGAGGAGTATGATTTAGTGGGAAAGAAATAGATTATTTTGAAATTTGGAAAAGGATTTGAGACAGGGTCTTCATGATTGGACATCAAGACATACCGTATTTTCTCTAATTGAAGCCCACCCAAACCGTCAACGTTGAGCTCAGTTCTCGATTATGTGCAAGATGTCAAACATTGTCCACAATCCTGGAGTTCGCTTCTCCCTCTACCGTAACCTTGGCGCCAGTCCCTCAACTCTCTTGCCGCACGCCATTTCTCTCTTCGAAACAATGACTCAACTCATTCGACCCCCATGTTGACTCGTAGAAAGCTTTTAAAGTAAGCGACACCCTCTCTCTTTTCCACCAATGAGGTTGACGCAACGGCGGCTCCTCCTTTATGATCCCTTTTCAGATGGATAGGTCATTTTTGATTACGCCATCATCTGGATTTTTTTCTGAACCAGATTCTTTTTGAAGGTCCGAATGTGCAAAGCTTCTACGCGGGGTCCCATGGGAAAACGAATAACCTCGATGTGCTTGATATTTCAATTATTTTTTTTCTTGTTTTCTTCCTGAGGTTGAAAACAAACTCATATTCAGTTTTTGCCAGAGATTTTCCTGAGAACAACTCAACCAAACAATAACCGGAATGGAATCCTTAACTAGATATAAACGGACCAGTCCCGCATCCCCTCTCTTTCCCGATGGTCATCATCATCATCAGCAAAATCAACAATTTTTCATCATAATCGGATTTCAAATCGGTCTCTCTCCGGAAGCTCGTTGTCTCGACTGTTTTATGCCTAAAAGTTTTGAAAATCACGAGCGTGACCTAGTTTGACTCAAAGCGCACGGAAATCCGCTCTCGATTTTGGATGTGTGTAAATGGACGCACGGGGTGAAAATCGAAAAATGAACTCTTTTGGTGTTCCATTCTCGCTTTTTTTAGGACTTAGGTGGCTATCTGATTCACATGAGATTCAGTTTTTTTCATTTGTTGTAGGTATATATACCGTATACGGTAGATACTGTATCTTGAAGTTTCTTTCAACCTTCCACTTAGCTGAATCCAGTCTTGTATTACCGTATTTCCTCTAATAGAATCCCACCTAAATTTGAGCACATATATCTCGCTTCCTGTAGAAGAAATCAAAAAGAGATCAACTGACAAATTATTTATCGTAATATCACTAATATTTTATCAGTTGACAAACTTTTTCTATATTTAACAAGAATCGAGATAACTGAGCTTAAAGTTAACGGCTTGAGTGGGATTCTATACCATCGGCAGCTTTAGTTTCGTCCAAGTGGCTCAGCCGGTAGCGGCACAACGTTTTCAATACTTGTCCCACAAGTTCAACTCTTCGAGAGGGTTATGTGAACAAACTTTCAAGACAGTTATTATTTCCATGTTCGGCAACTTTAAGCATATGCTCAGTAAAAATTTCCCATCCCAATTCTTTGGAAACTCTTAAGACCTTTTTCACTTGTTCATAACCTCTAACTCTCGATGTTTCCATGAAAACCATTTCCAAAATTGAATCTCAAAACGCTTGATTGACCACACAAAGAAATTGAGACACAACAATCGTTCCATTAACCATCTCTGCAACATTTCCATCCCGACCTGAACATACCAATTAGGTGTCCGGTAGGGGTGACGAGAAAAGTGACCGGTACTATTCGCTTTCTACTTGTTTCTGATGGATAGATGATGTTAGTAGGGTGGTGTTGGCGGAGAGTGAAAGAGAGAGACTTGGTAAATGCACCACCGCTTCCAATTATCGTGTTCATGTTATGTTTGTGGAAGAAATATAGAAGGGACGGTCCGAGAATCATCATTATCGTTTTGGAAGAAAAAGAAGAAGGCGACGGGTTGCAAATGGTATTGTTATACTCTTCCCCGTTTCCATTTACGGTTTGATGGGTTCTTGGGAACAGTTTCTGTTTTGTTATTCTCGAATTATCGATATATTTTCTTGGCTAGTGAATATTGTTCGGCTTAATTAAGCTTAGCTCTTTTATTACCTTCTGATATTTTTCTGTAGATTTAACATTATTTTTGAAAGGGAATTAGTTTCCTGATATGGAATATCCACTTTTAAATGTCTGAAGTTTATCACTTTTATTATTCTGGCACTAAAACATCGGAGCTGTGGCCAAAGGTCTCACACCGACAACTACCGTAACCTAAAAATTTTGCGATTTTTGCAATTTTTCGAGAGAAAAACAATTATTCGAGGATTTTTTGTCGATAATTTTATGGAACAGTGTTTTATTACTGTAGGTTACTGTAGATTACTGTTGAAAACTAACTTCCTCTTGTGGTTTTTTGTTGCAAACACTATCACGTCAAACTGCAGATGAAAACTGTGTTTTTTCCTGAAAAAAAAAACAAAATACAAAGTTTTCTACAGTAATCTAAAGTTATCTTCCGTATCAAGAACACCATCCCGTCAAATTTCAGACAAAAGATACAAAGAAATAGAACAAGAATCTTCAAAAATAGCTGAAAAACCGAAAAAGGTCTAAAAATTTTGAATAATAACGCTCTTTGAAAACCTTTTCAAACCACTATTGTTCCAGTTTCTGAACTTCTCTAAAATTACCAAATATCTGAAATTTCGAACTGTCGAATTCTTTTTTTTCCCATTCCCCTCCGGAAGTTCATCCTGTGATCCCGAAAAATCTCCGATTTCTTTTTCTCATTTTCCATTGAATTGTTACACTTCGAGAAGAGATTATACTACAGTATTCGTGCCTCTTTATTTTCCGTTTTTCCGTTTCTTCCCGATCATAATTGTCGGTTTTCGATCATTCTCAAATACACACAAACGGAGTGAAGGGATTGAGGACAAGAAGAAGAAGAACAGGAAGTGGTTGAGAAGAGAATGGAGAAGGATAAGCTTACTCGGAAAGAGAAGAAACTGAAAGTCGAGATCACAATGACCGGAGGAGATTCCGGTGAATCTAGATTTTGTTGCGAAGAAGATGTTGCCAGTTTTAGACTCTTTCAGAAAGTATGGACCTAGGCTTATACTCGAGAATCCATATTCTTTCCACCTAGGTTTTTCGAAAATATATTCTTGATCAAACCAAAATAGGTATGTTCCAATAATTTCACATTCCATTTAGAGAACCAAAATACCGTACTTCCTTTCAGTTAGTAACCGTATACCGTTTTCGAACTCTGACTATCTCTTACTGGAGTTAGTGCTGGGTCATGGCGATATTTCCGAACCCTGCCTGAGTCCTCTTGTCCTCTTTGTGATTTTGAACCTTTGAAAATCTCATTTTCAATCCGCTTACCGAATGACCGTAAGATACCGCAACATGACCACTTTGTACTGAACTAGTAACTTCTTCCTCTTTTTCATCAAAATGTTATTCTTGTCGGTCTGTGCAACGATCCGTTTCCTGTCCCGTTTCCTCTCTCTTTCTTCGAGGCTAATTACCTACATGTGCTGTGTACCGTATCAAAATACCCTTCTTTCCTCCCGTTTCCGTGGCGTTCTTCAAGAAAATGACACTTTTTGAATATCCATCCCGATCCTTGTTGGGCTGAATACATGTTGCATTTCCTGAATCGAAAAATGGTACGTTGGACCACACGCAGCACAGCTGTCTCTCGAGGAGCGCGGCGCCTGTCTTGTTGTGGTTAGTGCCCCCAAATGTCACCTGTTTGTACCATTCATCACTTTGACACCCCCTTCCCATCTCTAGAAGAACAGAATACTTCTCTTGTCTCGGTGTCTACTAGTACCTACTAATTTACGACTCGATTCGGATTCGCACTCTTTGATGGTCACCATGTTTTTGATGATGTGACATCGGATTCAAGGTCTTGGGTTTCCAGATTTTTCATTTCTTGTTTCATTATTATAGAGTTACTTACTCTGATTCCCACTTAAAATGTTTTTGTGCATGATTAGGAAGTTTAGGAATCGAATCTACCGTATTTCCTCTAATGAAACCTAACCCGTTAACTTTGAGCTTAATTATCTTGATTCCTGTGATATCAAAAATTTGTCAACTGACAAATTATCGATCATAATAACACCAATATTTTACCAGTTGACCAATTTTTGATATCTTTTCCAGGAATTGAGATGGTACAGCTCAAAGTTGACGGTTTGGGTGGGATTCAGTTAGAGGAAATACGGTAGGAATCGGATCTATTACAGTAGCCAGTTTTCAGATGGCTACATACTAGTTAACTCTATCAACTCTTCTTCAACTTTTTGCAAACGTAGATTTGTGTTTTCTATAATTCCGATCTGATTCCGAGCTCGCAGAACCTCGCTAGCTAACCTCCGAAAAATAGATCCACACTGACCATTTGATACGTTGAAACACTTCTAGAATCAACTATGTTCTTATCTTCTTTCCACCTTCTCTTCTTTTTTTTCTTCGATTATGTCATGTTGTGATGTTCCTTTCATCCATCTCATCATCGTCCATCATCACCATTAACAGGAGCGTCCTCCTCTTCCTTTCCATTCATCCTCATTTTTTTTGCTTAGTGTGTTTGGTATTGCATCGTTTTTCTTTGATTCTCCAACTTCTTTGGCTTCTTTTCTGATTCCTGCCAAGTCGTCTTCGATCAACCATCGGCATAGAGTGTCCACTCCTCCCACTTCTTCCAAGAGGGCGATGGTTCTGTCCTGTTGCGCAATCGAGTCTTGCTTCTTCTCTTTTTTTCTTGGTTGTTGAAGACGTCGGAGGATCTACGATGTCTCCCCCACGTCGTATATCCAGTTTTGTGTCAGGGGATGTGGTGGTTGTCTACGAGAAATCGGAAGAAGAGCGGAGGGTTCAGAGAAGTGGTGTTAAACGGATCGGAAGAACTTAACTATCAGGTAGAATGGCATCTGATCGTGGTTTAAAGATCGGAAAGATCTGATAATAAGACGCTCAGAGTTTGGAAATCAAATGATAGGATTGTGGTTGCCTAGGAAACGGTTAGGTGTTTTTAAACAGATGGAGCAGTTTCAAGCTTCCAATGTGTCAAGCTTATTGATCTTTCTTCCAATGAGAGTCACCTTTAGGTTCTGCTCCAACGAAATTTTCCTACTTTACCGTAAATCCTGTATTAAAATTCTATTGTTCGAAGGTACTTCCAGACGGCCTTTCTATTTCAGGAACCTTCGATTTTTCCAAGTCCCTCTTGGAGGGCCGTTCTTTTAAAAGGACCCTTTCAATACACATTTTACGGTACTCTATCAACCCTTCTTCAAAGAATTTTTCTGTGATTCTCGTTCTGTTTGGCATCCATTTTTTGGTCTGATTCAATTGTCCATTCATTTTTTCGACATAAAAAAGTGTCTCATCCCGTCTCGAAATTCGCATAAAAAAGCCTCCGTAGGTGTGTGGGGTGGATCTCGTTTTTGTCAATTTTCCTCCAGGCTTCTTCATTCTTTTCTTTAGCTTCTTCTCGCACTTTACCATCATTGCAAAAACGAGATTCCACCTGGGTGATCTTGTCTCGGGGGATGAAAAGAGGGACCGAGAAGGCGATTAAATACCTCTGTTTTCTCGATCTTCGGTATTTTTCCAAAAGGGCAACACCGTCTTCTGAAACTGGCGCAACATTTTTACGGATGACGAACGTGAAGGGGATAGATTACTTTACGACACGCTTAGTCGGAGAGTAGAAGCTGAAGCAGAAGAGACTATGAAGCCGTTGACCACTACCATTCGATTATTCGGGTTTTGTTGGTTCGACCGATTACAACGACGCCATCGTCGTTGACGGTGTGTGTGTGTCAGAAGAGTTTCGAGAGAGGAGACGCAGAATTACAGGAAAAAGCTAAAATTGCGTAGTTGCGTAATCGTAATAACGCCGCCGTGATGGCGTCGTCAAGGGTAAGAAAAAATGAAGAGGAGGAGGAGAGGATCGGATATTGATAAGATATCAGAAAAATGAAACAGAGAAGAGAAGCATACTTATGATATTTTTGGAAAAAAAAGGAAAAGCCAATTCATGCAGAAACGCACAGGAATGGACTCACATGGGTAGCTTAGTGAGGGACCATTTGAACTTTTGAAAACTGCTTCAGAGGACAGTTCAGTCAGGAGCTTCTACCTCGATGCTCGTTTTGAGAGATCCCTTTCGGACTATAGTCAGCACAACAGCACCATTCAGTTTCAGTCAGATTGCGTCAAATCAACCCCGATCTAGGTTAGGCGGACCTCGACTCTTGTGCATTTCCCGGTACAGAGCCGCGGCCAGCCGCTGCCGGGCGCTGCTCGGATCGTTCTGTGGGTAGGTTGCCGTGGACCAAATCGTTCGTTCTTTTGGAAAGAAGCGCAGCCAACCAGTAACTTCTAGGACCGTTAGGCCGCCGTATCATACATATCCCAGAAATAACCTAACCAAAATATTGTGGCCGGTCGTGGCATAGCCTTGTCGAGGAGGACATCGACTCATGAAATGTGCATTTTTCCAGTTTGCATTGAAGAAGGGTGAAGGATCAATTTCAGTCTCATCTTATTACTCTAGAAATGATCCCAATAATTGCTCCTGATTTCTTAGTTTCTTTTTTCAAACTCTGACCAACATCTATTAACACCCAACATTTCTACATTAACCCATAACGATTTAACTTCTGGACCAATAAACCAGTAGATGTGAAGCTTAGACAAACTTATGTTGTGGTCATTGTCTATCTCATAATCATATAATGATCACATGGCAATCTTGCATTTTCCTGCCATTGCTTTTCTCTTTATTCTGGCATATAGTCTTCAAGTTCTTTTCCACTTATTATGCATGCTTCTTCTTGCTATTTTACTACAATAACAACATAAGCAGAAGATGTTCCACTCTCATCCTCTACTACGTTCACGTCTTCTTCTTCTTCTTTCGTTTTTTCTTCTTTCTGTATACTTTTACGTTGTTTCTTGTCTGAGACGAAGAGGGGACCCCGAACGGTACGGCAAAAAGCCGGTTTATCCATCTGCCCATTGGCTGCCAAAAGCCGATGGTCAGTTGGAAAATTAAGGAAGAAAGATAGGCGGAGTCGAGAGAAATGAGATGGCAACGCGAGGGAGAGGACGGGGGGCGACTTCTTTTTCGTGTCGCGCCGCGCGGAAAGAAGACGTCCGATTGGGGAGGCACGGATCGCGTCACACCTTGTCTAGAAGCGCTGACGCAACCGGTGTGTATCTAAGGATGCGCAATCCTTGTGATGCGTCTTCTTGATGGCAGATATTCAAGATATTTATGAAGTTTTTGGAAATGCCACACAGGCGACTGTTTTTCTTTGCTTTTGCAAGTGTAACATGTTGCTCATGATCCTGAAACAGTTACTAGTTGAGCTGATAAGCCTACTTGTTTGCTGAGTTCCTTTACCAGAGTTTTAAGCCTACTTTTTAATTTGACATGTTTTCTGTTCATTCTAAGATCTTCCAGGTAGGCTACCTCTAGCTACTACTCTTTTCATAGTTCTTTTTTTCATGGTTCCTTCAGTATCCAGTATGAAACTAAAGTTATCATGCTCATTTCCTTTGTCCCAACTCTCGTGTCAACTCTCAACCGTTTCCCATCTTTTCTGACCTCATTAATCGCCACCCACACATTGACCCATTCCCTTCCTGAACTCTTTTTCCTCTCTTGACTCCGCCCCCATCCTCTTGCTCTCTATTGTCTCACCTCCTTCTCCAACACCAATCACCCATCGTTCGCCCGTCGCTCCCCTCCCCATCCTCTACCGTCACCAATGTCTTGACTCCGCCTTTTTTGTTCACCCTCGCCCATCACCATAAAGCCTCGAGCGGAGGGATGACCACCAGCGGACGTTCCGCTCTATTGATCCGAATTTCAATTTCACTTTTTTTCTACCGGATTCATTCGAAACACAATAAACTCTTGAGACTGAATCCTAATCCCTTCCGTCTTGACTGTTTCTGAAAAGATCTTCGCAACTCTATCGCTCTTTTTTGTCTTCGTTTTCTTCATGGGTCATAAAAAACTGAGAAGGAATCGAGACACAAATCTAAAAGTGCACCACCTCCCATACAACCACCTTCGTTTCAAAAAAGATCCTTATCGATCTCTTTGTTTGCAAGAATCGGCGCGTGCCGAGACTCATCCACACCTCCTTCTTGGGTGTCAGTTGTCCGGTCTAAACGATTTTTTTCGATAAAAAAAGCGAACATGATTAACCTACCCGATGAATTTCAACACTTCCACCGCTTACCTTAACTCTCTCACTTGTCTTTTATTCAACTATGTGTCCTATTCCTATATATTCCAGGTTCCGCAGATCCTGGTATGCAGACACAGAGTCCATTTGGTCCGCTGATTGCTCTGCCGCCAGCACTTCTGCAATCTCCAGCTACGGTAGCAGCAGCTGCAGCAAATGGACATGCTCCGCCGGTTTCTTTGGCGACGTTCCCGTCTGCATTCGCCGCATTCGCCTCACAAATCAGAAGCACTCAACTGCAGTCACTGCTCCAATCACAGTTACAAGCATTGAATGGGGATATGGGATCTACAGGGAATGGACCTGGTACTCCACTGTCCAGGAATAACTACGGGCATCATATGCAGAATCAGCAACATCCACAGCATGTAGGGAAGATTCGTGGAGTAAGTGGAAATTTTTTGAATGAGGGAGGAGGTTCTAAGATCAGAAGTCTATCAGAATATCGAAAATTTTGAGAGCTTGAGCAAGGCTGTCAAACACAGAGTTGCTGCTTTTCAGTTAGGGTACTTCTGGGATGGGTAGGATTCGGCGGCCTAGCGACTTCAGAAGTTTCTGGTTGGCCGAGCTTATTTCCGGAAGAACGGACTGTTTGGTACACGGCAAACTACCCATAGCCATGGACCAGTTTCCGACCGCCGTATGCTTGAGAACCTCATTAATATCCTGATATGCGCATAATTATAATCCAACTCAACCTTATCTGTTTCAGACAACGGAGTACCCATTACGGAAAAGAGTCGGAGGGTCAACAGTCAAAACTGCCAAAGTCTGGAGGTATTTCGATGAGCTTCCAACTATTGAGCAAGCCGCAGAATGCCGAATTTGTCGGAAGAAGATCAAGGCAACTAATTCGAGGTAAGGATCTAGAAAGCTCATTTTCTTAGAGGAAGAGGGACAGGAGTTTTTTCAGAGATTTTTGGGGTTACGGTATGCATTCTGAAGGGACTGTGTACAGTGTTTCGTGTTCACACAGCGCGTGGCTATCGTGCCTCGCACCATCGGGCGGGCGTTCTAGCTTCGCCCGCTTGGCTCAGTCGGTAGTCGTACCTTCAATACTAGTCCTGAAAGTTCAACTCCTCGAGAGGCGTATATGAACAAAATTTCGAGACAGTTATTTTTTTTTCCTATCTCCCTCACCTTTAAACAATCTGAAAAAAGCTTTCCATGGGTTGTGCTACGTCTTTTTTAGTTCTAGCGCTAGTCAAGCTGGACTCCAGCTACAGTACCTCTGCTCCAAAATAAACATGTTTTCGACTTCAGAAGTCTTGAACACCGCTTCAAAAACACTGATTAACAATTCGTTATTTCCTCTTTTTTTTCGCCGGAATTCGAAAAGACTCATTGTCCGAACTCCCATTCAAAATCAGTCGAGCGTCTCACCTACTCGTATCAATTTTTGCTGTTTTTCATCTGAAGCTTTTGTTTTATTACTTAGTTGGTGGTCCGAACAGGTGTCAAAACAATATGTAAATTCTGAAAGTTTTGGGAAAATTGGGATCTTCTCAGAACGGGGAAAAAGATAATCTGAGATCTCTGATCTTTCAGCACTACTGGAATGATTCGTCACCTGAGAAGCTGTCACGTGCAAGAGTATCAACTGGTTCAGGAAGCTCGTCAAAACAGTATGATTGTCAAAATGGGTAAGTCGGGGTCCACATAGATTTTCTCAAGAGTTCAAGCTTTGATCTATATTCGATTATTTCCCTTTCGATCGGATATCTCAGTTCAGAAGAGGTTGCGCAACGATTTATATTTATGTACATATGTCTGTCTGGCTAGATGCCAGTCTCCAGAACCCCCACCGACTGAAAAACGAAGAAAATGAAGGGGGGAGGAAGAAGAAACTGGTTCGTCCAGTTATTCTCATCTTACAGGACGGTGGTCAGCGACTAAGACAGACATAACAACACGGTAGAAAAAAGAAAAATCTCTCTTTTGCATTATGTTTTCGAAGAAGAAGAAGCTGGTTGCGCAATAGATAGCCGGAGCGCTTTGTAGACGAATTGCGCGATGGGCAGAAAAGACACCGATTTGAGAAATGACACCAAAAAAACTTGTGAGAAAATACTAGGTGTGGGGAAGCAGAGAACGTTCGGTCTGCTAAAATAACGAAGTTAACTACCTGTAATAGACGGACCCCCATGCTGTCAAGTCTGAGAGATCTAAACTTTAGGCTTCTGTTATAAACCACGGGCTACTGTAATAACGCATTTTCCCTGATAGCTTACCCAAACCGCTAACTTTGAGCTTAATTTTCCTGAATCCTATGCAAGATATCAGAAATGTGCCAACTGATAAAATGCTTCTGATATTATGATGAACAAGTCATTAGTTGACAACTTTTATGTGTCTCTGCCAGGAATCGAGATAAATTGTCCTAAAGTTAAAAGATAGAAGGGCCCATCTATTACAGGTGTTTTGGTATACGAGCCTACAATGATTAAAGCATCTTTGACGGTTTTCTTGATTTGGAAGGGTCTAGATTTAGTCATATACTCTATGCTCTCTAATAGAGCGGCAGCCTCACATCAATATCATATTACTGTGAGTCCACATTACCGTAAAACTTGTAATAGAAGTTATCTCTTATGTTTAACTTCGAGTTGACACATTTTTGATATCTTTTACAGTAATCGAGATAATTGAGCTGAAAGTTGGTAGTGTGGGGGACTCCATGGCTCGTTATTCTTGGAAGACATTGTTGTTGAATACACCAATACCGTAGTACAAGCAATTCTGAATTCAGAATAACCTTTTTAAAACTGACACCTTCAAAATACGGTGTCCTATGATCTGAATACCATTCCAAAAACAAGTTCCTTTTCGAATTCAAACCATCTGGTGCCATACTGCATGATGTTCTTCCTCTTATCCACCAAGAGAATCTTCATTCCGTTTCAACCTTTCTCGCTTCCCCGTTATCTGGATCTTAATTACCGATATTTAATTTCTCAAGGCTTCTCAAGGATGCGCGTTCAGGGGGGGGAATGGATGGAAGAACCATCTGGAACATCGCCAGAAAATTAAAATTGAAAATTTGCTCTGAATTCGTATTAATGGGAATATGATTCAAGGTTCTTGTTTTCAGAAGAGAAAGCACGCGCAAAACTACTGCGAGAGATGAACGAAAAAGTGATCAGCAACGGAATCGAGAACCATCCAATGGTTGTCAAGAAAGAGAGGCCAGCTTCAGAATCCCAGAAGTCTCCGTCTGCATCTTCATCCGCTTCTGATACTGCATCATCTGCGTCCTCTTCTCATTTCTCAACGAATCCCCTCATAGGACTACCTGCTCCAGTCGCCATCAATCCTACTGCTCCTCAAACACCTACATCAACAATTCTGAACTTGAGCCAAAGCCAGAATCAGTGTCAGAATCAGAATCCAATGTTCAAAATGCAAAATATCAAAATTGAAGCAACAGAAGTAGAAGAAGAGGAGATTGAGCAGAAGTGTCCAACGGAAATTCATCGTCCAACCGATTTAAGTGGAAACACCATGTTGCTTTCTCCGAAATCTGCAAACTTATCATCTGCTTTCTCAAGTATCGCCTCGTTTGTGGATAAGAAACACGAGAAGAAAGTAGAAAATGATCATAAAATTCATATGCAGGTAATTTCAGATTAGTCTCACTGCCTCTCAATATTCCGTTAATTTTCAGATTGCTCTAATGCTACTGCTTGATCAACAGCCCTCTCATGTTATTGATCGACCTGGATTCCGATCCCTTTTCAAATTTCTGCTCCCCGATTACCATCTGCCCAGTGGTGACATCTTCCAAGCCACTATCGTTCCTCAGTTGTTGGATCACATGAAGCTTCAAATTGGAGCAATATTCAACAACATGAGTTCATCCGGAAGGTATGTCTCAGTGTCCTTATTCAAACAATGCTCTGATTGCCTTTGAAACCATCCTTAAATTGACCTATATCTTTGCAATTTTCTCCTATTAAATTGTGATAAATGGCACAAACAGGGTCTCCCGCCGAGAGGAAGGTGTCCTATGGGTTAGGATGTCTCAACCCAAAACGATTGATGGGTTTTCGGGTTGGGGCGAGAATTTGAACAACAAGACAGACACATTTACATGCCGACGGACGATTATTTTTGAAACAAAGAGAATTGGTAATGTGGGGAAAATTCGATGGAAGAGAAGGGAAGAACGGGAGTTTGTATTGGGAATAGGGAGAGAGGGTACTGTAGTTAACTGAAATTTAGGGCTTAGGAATGTTCTAGTAGGAGCAGCAGGTATCGAACATTAGCCCCGGATGAGCAAGATATCGTTTCAACGTAGAAAGAGAATATACATTTATTACAGGGGGCGCAAAATTACCCGGACTGATAAAAACGGGTATATCTCTAGACATAGGTATCTTTGATGCAAGAAAATTGTTAACAATATAATTTTACGTTTACTTAACTTTACGTTTGATTCAAAGCTACTGTAACTTTCAAAACGATTCCTCGAGTCTAGGTTTAGTTATGATAGTCCAAAGATGTAATGTCTGATTTGAGATGAAGCAACATTGAAAAACGATAACTCAGCTCAAAATTGATCAAATAATTTGAAATTTGGACAGTTTACTGATGAGTTATTTGAATTTTTGAACTCCAACTTTGAACCCATTACAACACTTCACTAAAATTGGAGGACATTCCAAATTTTAGTCCGGGTAGTTACGTGCCTGTAAGAGGAAAAATGAAGTGCCACCGGTTGCAGTTCGAATTCAACGTTTTGAGAAGAAAGTGAAAACCCGGAGCATCATTCCAATCAGTTTAAAATTAATCCGAGTCTTTTCCAAATACATAGTCAAATCAATTTGTCTCCGAAAGTCTGGTACGTTGTTCGTTTCCCTGTCCTCCTCTCTTCCCGGCCTTCTTCTCAGTTCTCCCCAATGAAAATTTATTGTCTTTGTTTGAATCTCAAGACTCCTTTCATCAAATTCGACCTCTTCATTTTCCTGGAACTCTTTTCCCGGTATTCAAAGTACAATCCTTCTTTTTCAGTATCCCTGACCAAGTGATGACGTCATCCTCTGCCACATCATCATACGAAGATAATTCAGTAAACGAATCACAAACGGCTGAACCACATATTGCAGATGAAGAGGGAGAATTATTGGAGGAAGAACTGGAAGAGGAAGAGAACGTAGAGGTGATAATACAACTGGTTTTTCAATTATAGAATCTTCTGGAAAGTACAAATTTCAGATCGAAGATGACACATCATCAGCTTCATCTTCAATGGACAACGACACGTGTGATGCAATTGCTTCGTTCATTCATTACATTGGAAATGACTCGTTTCCCCATGTAAGACTAACCCCCAGAGACTTTTGAGAAATTAACTTCTATCAGTTATTTCGTAGATTTTTCGTTTAGTATCATAATCTCTAGTAGTAGTGACTAACAGTTTTTTATACAAATGCAGGATTAGGTTAAAGTATTCTGAGATTCAAGTCATTCGTTTCTAAGTTTCCCCATAACCCGCTGTGCCAATCTAACTCCAAAAACTTCAACCTACCATTTCAGGATGAGCTTATCTCTCTGCTTTCCGTTGTCACCAACATCTTCACCTACTTTTCAACACGACCACATGTCCAAACTCATCTACAGATGACAGTTTCTCAACCAACCACCTCTCAACCATTAGTTCAACAAGTTCGATTTGTTGCCTCAAATTTATCCATTATTTCTGATTATATTCGTCATACACCCGACATGCAACTACTTCCATTGGCTGTCAATCAAGAGACAATGCTGGAAAAACTTGTCGACCATATTGATCAGCTCTAGAGATTACTGTAGTGTCACTACAAAACTTCTTAATTAACCCGTTGTCCCCCCAATCGAACCCCAGTGAAAAACATCGATCAATTTTCTGTGTATCTTGGTATCTGACCCTTGATTATTTTTTGCTTCTGAAGCTTTACTCTCTCCTCATCCCGTAAACCGATTCCTCTTCCATCCTCACAGTTCTTTCAGTCCAATTTTTTGTAAGTCCCGAAAACTACAGTAAACGTTCCGATGATGATGGTCTCTTTGCTTTATTTAGATCTACTGTAATCTTAATATTTATCGAATTCCATCAGTGTGTAAATTATTTTTTTGTTAATCTTCTTTCTTCCGACCTCTTTGTTCATAAATATCAAGTAGACTTTTTCCAGTTGAATGTCTTTTCAATAAACTGCCATCTTCTTAATTTGAAATTTTCAACTAATTATCTACAGAAACTTTATTTACAGCTGATAAGTACAATAGGTACAAAAAGATGTGAGAAAAATATTATGGAATTGGAAAATAGAGATAAGGTTTCATAGCATAAAAATATTATGTCTGTTATTCTGATGCCTTGACAGCAGATCCAGCAGATTTCAGTGCATCTCCAGCAGCATCTCTTCCAGAATTGAAAGTGTCCGCCACGAATCCTCCGACTGCTTTCGCTCCTCCTACGACAGCTCCACCAGCAGCGGCTGCTCCATCTACTACAGCTCCTCCAGCGGCTTCTGAAAAAACGTAGACTACTGCATTTTTGAACATTTAAATAAATTCTTAGAAGCCTTGGTCAGGTTTGGGATATTCATAATTTACAAGAAATTCAAATTTTCTAAGTATATGAACTTACTAGCTCCATCACAACAGCTTCTCCAGCGGCCACTGAAATAATGCAATTTTTCTAAACAGTGTCCCTTGTAAACGTACCAGCTCCACCAGCAACAACTCCAGCTCCGTGAGCAACATTCTCGCCAACAAATCGGGCTCCATCAGCAATTCCGCTACCGACAGCCTCTGAAAATGTGATCATCAAAATCTTGTAGAACTCAAGCTTTTTTCTTACTGGCTCCACCCACAACAGCTCCACCAGCAGCAGCGACTCCATCAACCACAGTGCTTCCAAGAGATTCTGAAAAAACAAATGATATTAAATTGAAAATTCGAAATTTCAAATTTACTAGCGCCATCAGCAACCGCTTCAGCGCCTTCTAAGGTCTTGTTTCCTACATAATTTGCTCCTTCTTCTGTAATGAATCACCAAGTTTATAATCTAATTAAATCTAAAACTGACTAGTTTCCTCAACTGCCGTTTTGCCACCCTCTACGACAGTTTCTCCAACGGATTCTAGAATGGGATTCGTAGAAGTTTTAGTAATTAAAATATTGATGAAAAATTTAAATACATCGATCTAACTAATCACAATGCGGAGCTGTTTTAACTATGCTATTTGTTATCAGTTAGTAGACAAAAGTACTGCTACAAGAATTAAATCTAGTTTAATTTAACATAAATAAATAAAAAACATATTCCGTAAACGCTCTAATATTTGCACTCTTTTACATATATACCTTTAAGAGATATCGAAAATGTGTCAACTGGTAAGTTGATGGTGATACTATGATAAAGAGCCGAGATATTTGAGCTCAAACTGAAAGTATGGGGTGGCCTTCTATTAAAGTGTTTACGGTGAATATGGCTTATTCACATGCAAAATGATAAGGTCAATCACATCACACAATTAAGATACAAGAAGAATCATGCATGAACTCAATGACTAACTTGCTCCATCAACTGCAGCTTCTCCAGCGCCCACTGTAATTTTTAAAAGGTTCTCGAGCTCCTATCGATTTTTAACTTACCAGCTCCACCAGCCACAACACCAGCTCCGTGAGCAACATTGTCACCGACGAATCTTACTCCTTCCTTGGTCTTGTTTCCGACAGTCACTAAAAATTAAGATTAACAACTGAGAGAACTTAAAAGAGTGCATACGAGCTCCATCGACAACAGCGTCCCCTGCAGCTTTGGCTCCATCAACGACAGCTTCTCCAGCACCCACTGAAGTTTCAAAAGGTTCCACAGCGTTATCGACCTTAAACTTACCAGCTCCACCTGCAACAACTCCGGCTCCGTGAGCGACGTTTTCTCCTACGAAACGCATTCCTTCCTTGGTCTTATTTCCGACGGTTACTGTAGAAATTAGGTAATGACATAGAGAACTAAAAATAAGTCATACATGCTCCATCAACAACAGCGTTTCCAGCAGCCTTAGCTCCATCAACCGCAGCCTCTCCAGCGCCCACTGAAGTTTTAAAAGATACCCAATGCGCTCTCGATCTTAAACTTACCAACTCCACCAGCAACAATTCCGGCTCCCTGCGCGGTTCCGTTAATGAGCTTTCCTCCGGCGTATTCTGAAGAATAAAACGTTTCTTATACAGCTTCAATGTGTAATTGTGAACTCACTAGCTCCTCCATAAACAGCTCCAACTCCGTAGGCAACGTTTTCACCAAGAACAGTGGCTCCATCAGCGGCCCCTTGTCCAACAGATTCTGAAAACATTTTTTGGGGCTAGAAGTGGATTCATTTTCCTTATAGAATCCTCTTTTAGCACTCATCTTCCTTTCTTCTCCCAAACGTAACCGTAGCAATACTAAATCAAAGACAACTTACTAGCTCCATCGACAACGACTGCGGCTCCATGTTGAAACTTTTCTCCAACCCATCCGGCTCCATCTCTGACTGCTTCTCCGGCAGCTTCTGAAATTAATTCCTATTCGAGAGTCTTGGAATGATAGGTCAAGTGACAACTAAAAGGATGCATTTTTCATGCTCTATCGAACATACCAGCCCCTCCAACGAAAGCATCTCCAGCAGATTTTCCAGCATCATGCATTGACTGAGCCATGTTACCTGTAACAGAAGACCTAGAAACTGAAAAAAATGCTCAAGCATACTTGCTCCTTCGGCGGCAGTATCGTAGACAACTCCAGCTCCATGCTTTGTTTTCTCAATTGCAGAGTCTGCGAGAATTGAACTAGAATTCCAGAAGAATCTACTCCTAAACTTACTGGCAGTATCCTTTGCAGCTTCTTTTGTTTCTTCAGCTTTTGTTGCTGCGGCGTCTATCGCTTCATCACCCTTTCTAGCTGCGGCTTCTGAGAATTTTAACTTTGTTCAAAAAATTGAAAAAAATTCCAAACAAATCTTGTTTCTAGGCTCTATTTCACCCTCTAAATATGTATCAAAAATGTCTTCAAAGCGGAATCAAAACCAATAAAAGAAACAATTAACTTCATTCGATGCATACAGAAAAAAATAGGTTTCCTATATTGGTAATACCTAGGAATAAAGTGTAAGCATGCAAAATCCCTGATTCTAGAAAAGTCATAAAAAGAAAATAAGAAGAAGAGGTGGAAGAAGAAATTATAATCATGCAGGATAAGAAAACAAAAAAAATGAAACAAAAATTGGAAAAGTGGATATAAATAGGGGGAAAATTCAAAAGAAACAAGGGAAAATATAACTAACTGGATCCTTCGACGGTGGCTTCTGGAAGAAGGCAGAAATTAAAAAAAAAGAGTTAGAACTAGAATAGTAACAGTATGGGTCAATAAGATAAACAAAAAATTTTTTTATTTTTTTATTGTAGGTCACTTTGACCATTATAAAGGAGTCTGGAGCTTGGCTGTCAAGATTCCGACCACTTTAAAAATTTTAAAGGGTGTGAAACAGGCCTAGATTGAAAACTTTGCATCTAAAGAATTTTTTGAAAACTCCTTGTTTTTAGAATTTTAGAATTTTAGAATTTTAGAACTTTAGAATTTTAGAATTTTAAAATTTTAAAATTTTAGAATTTTAGAATTTTAGAATTTTAGAATTTTAGAATTTTAGAATTTTAGAATTTTAGAATTTTAGAATTTTAGAATTTTAGAATTTTAGAATTTTAGAAAAGAATTATTTGACACCTGTTTTCACGTTTTCAATACAAGAGCAAGCCAAAAACAGATGTCTTTCAGAATTCGGCAAATATCTGAAAAACTAGGTTTTCGAAAAAATTATGTGAATGCAAAGTTTTTCATCTAGGTCTGTTTTACACCCTCCATAATTTTGACAGTGATCGGAAATTTGACAGCCGAGCTCCAGTCTTCTGAAAATAGTCAAAATGGCCAGAAATGAACTAGAAAATACGATTTGTATATCTCATAGTTCTGTAGAGAATTATTTCTGCTCCTCACCCTCGATCTCATGTCCAGTCTCTTCAAGTTTCTCTCTCATATCAGCAACTCCATCACGTCCATGTTCATATCCATCATGTGCAGCCTCATTCAGTGTCGATCCAGCTTCTCCTAAAGTGGTTTTAATTTCTTCTACAATTCTATTCTTCCAAACATACTAGCTCTATCTCCGGCCCAGTGCATTCCTTGAGCAGTTTCAGATGCCTGATTAGCAGAATTACCTAAATTTTTGCATTGAAATTCAAATATTTAAAAAAAAACAAAAAACAAAGAAAGACATAGAAAACAGTAATTGAATGACGACGCGGAAAATGGACAGCATAACGAAACGAACAGAAAATTGATGAAAAAAAGTAAAAAGGAAATGTCTAGCGCTATTTACTTTACTCACTGAATTTTCGTTTCGCTTCTTCGAATTGCTCTTTTACGACCGACGATACAGTTGCTTCAATTTAAACTTCAGTTTTCTTTAAATAGAGTAATCGGACTACTACCTAGAATCTTCACACAAAATTTTCTAGATAAGATCTATTTCTGGCTTTGGCTAATCTTATTAAAACTATCACTCTTCTAAAGAACACAACCAAGGGAAATGCTTGAAAAACTCAAAAATTAAGAATCTAGATTTCGGGTATTACATCTAGTATAAGGAACTCGACACTTCACAAATCAACAAATCACAGTCACACAGTCACTAATTGCCACGTGGCACATATATCTCTCACCAATGACATCTCCTGCTTGCTTCTTGGTCTCATACAAATAATGATCAACTTTTCCCGCCGCGTCAACTGAAACGATGTTCACTTTCCCGACGCATGGATCCTCTTGTTGTGGTTGGGAATTGCATGGATCTTGTCCATTTCCATGACATTCAACAGTTGGGGCACGGAACTCATTGGTTCTCGGGTATTGGGGTTGGGGTTGTTGGGGTTGTGGGGCTCTTTGACGGCAACCGCCGGATCTTTGTTGTGGATATGGTTGTTGGGGTTGTGGTGGGGGCATGGTGTTTGGTGGGTAATAAGGGCCTGGAAGACATCCTCCAGTTTGACGTGGAGGCTCTGGCTGAGGCTGATAACATGGGGGTTGAGGTTGGGGTTGTGGTTGTGGTTGACTGTAAGTACATCCACCACGCTGTTGCTGAGGTTGAGGGTACTGTTGTTGTGGTTGTGGTTGATTCTCATAACCTCTTGGAGATGGCAAGCATCCTCCAGTTCTCTGTGGCTGTGGTTGTGGTGGTTGGGGTTGGCTTTGTTGGCATGGGGATGGTGGTTGGTACTGTTGTTGACATGGAGGTGGGGGTCCCGGTGGGGGAAGACAGTTGTTTCTTGGTGGTGGGGGTCCGGGGGTTGGCTGTGGGGGACGGCGGTTGCGACAGCGTTCACGACGACGAGCGTCGGCTTCGGCGCGAGTGCGTTCCTCGGCACTCTGCTGACGCTTCAATCTATCGGTTTGAGTTTCTAGTCTAGCTGCTACTCGAAGAGTATGTTTCTCTGCTGCAAACTATCTGACTATTCGGATAAATGAGTTATTTATATTAGTTAGGGGAAACATAACATAAATAGAAGTTTATACATGTAGAACTGATCTTTCGAACCAAAAAAAAACAATGATCCATATCCAAATCCACGTTTCATACAATTAAAGTTCACATGTGTCAATCTGAATCAACATCACCGCAAACCTAATTGAGTCACGAATTCTCCAGTCGCAGTGTACACATAAGTTTTGACAGGTTGTAGCATATGAACTGAATGTTAGAAATTTTTAGTCAAAAACACACAGAGAAATGGTTAAGCCTCATTTTGAGCCACGATATTTTTCCAGAGACGATGTTTCAAATAGGGACATTTACTTTGTGTTTTGTATGTAACAGTGAAACTGTTGAGGGTGAAATAGACATTATTTAATGGACTTTAATTTAAGTCAAAAAAGAAAAGAACTAACCGACTGCCTCGGCTCCACTACTAGCTGCTTCTTCAAGATTGCGTTTAGCTCGGAGTCCAGAAACCTGGAAGATGTTATTTAGGGAAGAATTCTGTACGTATGCCATGTTTCCTCGAATAGAAGTTGAACCGAACCGTCAACATTGAGGTAAATTATCTCGATTACTGTGAAGGATTTCAAAAAGTTCTCAACTGATAAAATGCTATGATAAAAAACTTATAAGTTGACCCATTTTTGATATCTCACACTTGAATCGAGATAAATAAGCTCAAAGTTGACGGATTAGAGGAAATACAGTAATTTGTGTTAAGGCTACTATAAAAGGATCACTCACTTGTTCTGATACCGGAGCAGTAAAGCACAGTACAGCGCACAACGAAACAAAGATTAAAAGAGTTCGCATTCTGAAATTAACAAAAAAATCTTGAAGTTTAAAAACTGCACGCTCTCCCACAGAACAATTCCGAACTGCAAATTAATTTTTGATCTACAGAAAAAAAGTTTGGCGCGATCACAATTGCAGGTCTAAAACCATAATTTCAGAATTTTTTATCTGATTTTGTGGAGTTCTAAGATGACTCAAATGATTTTTAAAAAATTAATTAGTGGTCATAGATTCATGTATGGTCGTTTTCCGGAAGAGAAAAATGTCAAAAATGGTCATTTTGAAAGTTTTTTACAGAAAAAATGTATCTCCTCTTTCAGTTTTTGACATTTCTAGGAGTTCTATAGCTCAAAAAAACCGCAATTATTTTTTCTACATTTTCTATGGATGAATTTTTAATTTGTCTGATAAAACTGTTTTTAT
>NC_013487.2:9839948-9881438 GCF_000004555.2 Caenorhabditis briggsae | reverse complement strand
TCATGAGGTTTTTGAATTATAAAAAAGTTTTATCAGACAAATTAAAAATTCATCCATAGAAAATGTAGAAAAATAATTGCGGTTTTTTTGAGCTATAGAACTCCTAGAAATGTCAAAAACTGAAAGAGGAGATACATTTTTTCTGTAAAAACTTTCAAAATGACCATTTTTGACATTTTTCTCTTCCGGAAAACGACCATACGTGAATCTATAACCACTAATTAATTTTTTAAGAATCATTTGAAACATCTTGGAACTCCACAAAACCAGATAAAAAATTCTGAGATTATGGTTTTAGACCTGCAATTGTGATCGCGCCATACTTTTTTTCTGTAGATCAAAAATTAATTTGCAGTTCGGAATTGTTCTGTGGGAGAGCGTGAACTGGAAAATTAAAGAAGCAAGAGATAAAAGTAGGAAAATTTTTTGAAATGACCGAATCTGATGGATCCTGGGTGCAGTATATAAAGGATGAAGCTAGCTATGACGCTAGATCTTTGAGTTTTAAAGATTTTTAGAGATCATGTGGAAAAGTATCAAAAAACGATAACATTACTAACACAAAAAGAACTCTGATTGTTATTGAGTTTGATGATGATGATGATGATGATGATGCACAAACACCTCTTCCTCATCTCTCTGATCGTCTCTCTTATCAAAAGCAATTTAGAAGATATTGGGAGTAGTTTTAGAAAAGAAACGAAAAAAGAAACAACTGTTTTCCTCAATGGTCCTCCTCTGATAAAAAGAGAGATCAGAGAAAACATGTCTCTTGTTGTCTTAATGCTCCTCCAAATTGCTTGGCAGGGTGGAAGATTGATGAGAGCCCAAAGGATTTTTGTTTTTACTACTCCAACAGGGCTCAATTGTGACAATCACAGATCGTTCAAATTGTTATTTTCATCTGGAAAAAAGTCGCCATGTGATTGGGGTCCCGTCTCCGGATATTCAGATTCGAAGGTTTCGAAGATCAGAGGCACAACATGATAACAAATAAACAAGAATCAGATTTCATGGGGTTGTTTTTGAAAATCTGAAAGATCAGAAGTGAACGGGGGGAAGAAAAAAGAAAAAGCATAATCTTTGATAAATGATGTTTATCGTTCACAAATCGAGGAATATGAATATATAAATAGACAGGTAAACACGCAGTTTTTGGTGGTTGGGACTTTTGGAAATTTATATCCTACTCAAAAAATTTTGACATACTGGTAGTGTCCTAGTACAAAAAATCGGAGCTGTGGTCCCACAGCAAAAATTACCGTAACCTAGAAATATTTTTATTCTCGGGATTTATTTTCTCGTTTTTCACTTCTGAGTTTTGCGTTATTTTTCCCCAAAAAGATACACGAAAATTGAGAAAATTGGTCCAGAAAATCAAGCACATTTTTAAGGTTACGGTAGTTTTGGGACCTTCAACTACGACAACCGGCACTTCTCTTTTACTTCGTACTAGGATGATATGAGAAACCTATATTACTCTTCTCATCCAGTAAGATAAAACATCGCGATTGGCATCTCCTATCAACTCCAAACGTTGTCTCTTTTGAAGAATGTCACTAAAATTAGAAAAGAGAAAAAGTGATCCAGAAGAGATGTGTAAATTGTGTGTAATGAGCGGTCACTCCCTTACTCCTCCTGGTACCAAACGGCTCCGAGAGCAAACGGGAGCCACTGACGGGCGCCGCTACCATGAGAGCCCCGGATATAAGACGAATGGGGAGCCAGGGCCATCGTGATGTTTCAAAACTTCCTAGAAAAAGTGCAAATTTATTGATGATATGAGAAGGAGAAAAAGTGGGAAGAGATGATTTTTTGCACAACGTATTACACCTCCCACAAAAATCAGAGATATTCAAAAAATAGTGTAATTTTTTTCGGCTCCAACTGATTCCAGGATTTTCGCATGAGTCACTGATAAGATTGGTGTTTTTGCAACATTACACCGACCATTATTCAGGTTCAAAAAATCGGAAATGTGCAAGAGAAAAGCTGGTGGGCGTTGCCAATGGTTCCTGTAACGAATACCACCGTTACCTAAAAATTTATTTTCTTTTCTCGATTCATTTTGCTTTTCGACAAGTTTAGTATTGAAAACCTCCGACAAAATCGGGAAATAAACATTTTCCATTTCTAAAAAATAGCCGGTAAACGGACAAAAATCGAGAAAATTAATACGAAAGTAAACATTTTTGCTAACTACGGTAGTTCGGCTTACTCAGAATAAGCGAGAAAAAAAAAGAAACTACCGGAACGGAACACAAAATGAATGTCGATCTGAATATTTCGAATGATCACTGCCAAAATGGATGTGGATAACTGGATCCAGAATCCGCGAGAAAGTGAATGATGCCATCGGAAATGGGGCGAAATTGGTCTATAATTGCTGTGTGGTTGTGTTGAAATGAGTCAGATTTTAAATAGAAATTTATTGGAAAAAAAAACAAAGCAACAAGAAAAATCAACAATCTGAACCTGTATGAAATCAAAATGATTATCAATGCACAATGATTAACTCTCCGTTTTGGGAACTACTGCAGCCGGTTCTTCTTTGGGTGGGTCCACTGTCTCCGATTTATCTTTTTTGAGTTGAGCATTCTTCCGTTCTGGGATAATCGACAATAGAGCTGCTTTCCAATCCTTGTGCACTGACCAATGGACCAGAATTTCGTAAACTTGATTAATGGTCAAAACCTGGAATGGAGAATTAATACTATGCGATATTGAATTATCAATTAACGGGTTTTTAGTGAGCCCAGAATTTTCTGCTTACCCGCCTGGATTTCATGAGCAAATGTTCATCCAATGGTAGTCTAGCATGCCCGAAACCTTTCTCCTTGGCAATTCGATGACAGAGTCCTTTCTGTGAATTGTGGTCCACGATTCCACCGATTACATATACTTTGGTATCATCCAATTCGCTGAGGGTATTTTCAGACTCGGATGTTAGATAGATTATTTCTTCCGGTTTGAATACAGTTTCCAATTTTTCGTGGTGAAGAAAGATATCTTGATTCAAATTATGTTCATTTCCATTATAGATCTGAAAGTATGCCAGCATTACCAGAACCTCACAAAGAAAAACTCACCTTTCTTGAAAGTCCATCAAATCCAACGACATGAAATTGGAATGGATTTGGACTATGTCGGTTAGCTGTATAACACCAACCAATTTGTTGAACAGTCCTTTTCTGATCTTTCTCAATCATCAAATCATCGAAGGACATGTCAAGAGCGATGCGTTGCTGTAAATGTTTTTATTTAGTATTCTTAACCCAGAAATTGCAATAAAAAAGCGAAGGCTTGTTCTCACTAACCTTGCTATTAGACTGTGCCATCGTTCGAAAATCTTTCCTCTTTCTGAGTTTAGAAAGATCTCCAGCTTCTTTCAACGCTGCTCGTTTTTCCTTCTTCCGAATTCTTTCTGCTGCTCGCTTTTCAAGTTTCTTCTCTTCCCATTTCTTTTTGTATTTCAGACGCCGTAACTGCTTCTTCGACATTCCTTCTGCATCTGCTGAAAAGTGGTGCACGCTTATTTTAAAATGTTTTAGATTTTTTCTCAAAATGTGTAGAAGAAAATACTTATTCAAATATGTTTTATTTCTATTAAGGTTTTTTCGATTCTCTTCCGTTTCTGGCAATTTTTTAGATTTAGAAACATTTTATTTCCCGACTTGCTTCGAGAGTTTTAACACAAAAATTGTCGAAACTGAAGATCTAAAAAATTGTTTCAATAGGGACAAAAAAACTTACGTAGTTCTTCATCCTGGGAACCTTCGATCTGAACAGCACCTTCAATATCATCTTTGCTTCTCTTTGAAGCTGCTGTAAAATTTATATAAATTCAGAAGTCTTGCAAATGACTAACGCTCGTCGTCTTCATCATCTTGGCGTTCTGCCGACTCATCCATGATTTCCACAATATCTTCCCCAGTATCTTCAGACATTATCTGAATATTGGATAATTTTGACATCATTCAGATATTCAAAAAAAGATAGGGTTAGGTTTTTTGTTGAATTAATTTTATCGAAAACCATTGAAAATCTCAGTTGAAGAGATTGGAGACGCAGACAAAAGGTGTGCGCATTTCTCGATATTCTGGCGCACTTGATGTGTTGAAAAAGTTGGAAAAGTGAGATTTTTAGGTGAATATTAAACAATTGTAAAACAAAAATGGCTGAAAAGACAATGAAAGAAGGAATCGAAGAAGATTTTATAGTAAGTCAGTTTCCATTTTAACATCTAAAAATTTCTTTGTTCCAGACAGATCGAAATCCTGTTCCACTCGCTTTCTGTGCTCACCCGACTCCGATTGCCCCAGAAAACAAAAACCAGGAAGACGACATTGTCGAACAGATTCTGGAGCTCGTCGATCCGATCGTCGTTTCTAATCAGAATGAAACTCGTCAAGCGTCGTCTATCAAAAGTTACGGGGGCGATACAGAAAGCGAATTCGAGTTGTCTGAAGACGACAGTGACTTTGAGAATTTGAAAGATGTTCGAGCAGGAGCTTTCGATTCAGACGAGGAGTTCGATCGGTTAGTGAAATACTCGGCGAAGATAATAGAGAAGACACACAAATCGGAGTATCCCGGGGAGAACGACACAAGAAAGAACAGAAAAACGAAGAACTCCCAGAAAACTGTAAGCAAAGTTTTTTCTCGAATTAAAACTAGAACATTGATTTTTACAGGCAAATATCCGCGAGTATGATGATCTTCCTCCTCTCGAAAATCTAAGCATCGAATGCAAAAGTCAGTTGATTGAGTTTGGATATGTAAGCAAGGTTGTCGATTGTCAAGGTATTTCTATTTTCACACAGTCACCATAACTTGAAGTTTTCCAGTTGTTATCGTATCGACGTGCAATGAAGTTCTCGATTTCGACTCATTTCTGTTCGACGAAAAACGCAATGCAATCGGTCAAGTGTACGACATTTTCGGACAAGTAAAGTCGCCACAATATGTCATTCGATTCAATTCGAGTGAAGAGGTATTATACGAAACGGTATTTATATTCTCAAAAATCTATATTTTCAGGCTGCTCTCATCCCAATTAATATGAAAATGTTTTATGCACCGACTGAGAAAGAATTCTCCAAGACACCATTCAAAGGTCTCAATCTTGCTGCTGCCAATCGCGATACAATTCAATCTTTAAATCGTCAACTCGATCATCAAGCCGCAGTTCAAAAAGCCAACGATCGCTCCTATGTGCCAGAAGTTGACAGTGATGTGGAGTTTAGCGATGACGAAGCAGAGAAAGAGTATAGAAGAAATACGCGTAAGTGCAATATGATAGTTCTCATAAGAAGTTCAATTCGTTTTAGAGCCCCAATCAGCAAGTGGGAGACAAAGTTTTGAACCAAACAGAGGTGGACGGAAGCGAGATCGTCGTGGTGGGCAGAGAGTTCAGTTCGCATCAAACGCTCCAGCACCAAAACCTTATCGTCGTGATCATGATGGCCCTATCACTGCCTCATCGACTACCCCGTCATTTACTCCATCAGTCATCCCTTCACCCACACCTGCTCCACCGTCTAGACCACCACAATCAACCGAATCAAATCCGTATGCAGAGTTCGGCTGCTACTCGGGATTCGGGAGACGTTTCGGAATCTGATTAATTGTTATCTTTTGACCCTTTGAACATTTTGTGACTTTTCTTTCCTAATAACCTTGTTAAATATCATTGTTGAGGTTTTCCCATAAAGTTCCTTTTATAATAACGTGAGTCATCTAACAAGCTATTCGTCAACCACGTTTGTCCGCACTTTACAATGTCTGCATTCTATGGAGTGAGCCGTATTTGGCTGGTTTGTAGCTGGGAGAAAGGTCCCGTATGCTATGGGATGGCACTGTAAGAACTGGAAATTGGGAAATATATTGTAATGCGTTTAGGGATATAATCGGAGCTATCTGTTTTCTCTCATTTATCTTTCTCATGATTGTGGTTGTCTTTTTCGGCTGGTTTGGAATATTTCCGAAAGTCATTCGGGTTTGTTTCTCGAATATTTTTAAAGAATTTTTTTTCGATTTCAGCGCAAACTTCACGATTGAAAGATGGTTCAGTTTTATTATGTTTCAGAAGAGAGGTTATCTAATATTCTAACAAAAGAAGTGCTGGATAGATCGATTACTCTATTAATTCAATAAATATTTATTTAAAAAAA
The DNA here is from genome assembly GCF_000004555.2 of Caenorhabditis briggsae. Classification (NCBI taxonomy): domain Eukaryota; kingdom Metazoa; phylum Nematoda; class Chromadorea; order Rhabditida; family Rhabditidae; genus Caenorhabditis; species Caenorhabditis briggsae. Next base: position 9,875,265 of record NC_013487.2, on the reverse strand, counting down.
AATGTTGGTTGATTATAAGATTGAAATAAAGTACATTCTAAAATAGAACGAAAAAAAAATAGATTTCCAGAATGGATAGTAATTGAGTGAAAATTTTTTGTCATAATTTTCGAAAATCAAAAATATTGAGATTCTGAAGTTCTGCGATTTCGAAGTTCTGAAATTTTAACATTCTGAAATTCTCAGACTCTGAAGTTCCGAAATTCGCAGATTCCGAAATACTGAAATTTCAAAGTTCTGAAATTCTAAGAATTCTGAGATTTTCAAGCTCTGAAATTCAGGAATTCAGAAACTCCCTCAAAAAAAACTGTACCCCCGAATCACAAGCGTTGTACCTCTGAATGAAATGAGTTGTACCCCCGAATCACTGTACCCCGAATTTTTGGCCGAAATTCTACCCAGTTGACTCTCCGAAATAACACATTTGATAGTCTTCAATTGTGTTTGTTTTCCTCAAAAAACTACGAAAAAGATGTAAAAATAAAAATTCATCATGTTCAGAATCATATACTCAAATTGATCTCAATGACCCCTATGAGACTATCGATGCCCCCTGGGAGCATTTGGTCCGATGCCCCTATGAGACATGGTGGGATGCCCCCTAAGAGACAAGTTCAGGATGCCCCCTATGAGTTAGTGCCCCTATGAGTGAATGCCCCCTTTGAGCACGATGCCCCCTACTTCGATGCCCCCTGGGAGTATGGGCCAATAATTGAACGGAAAGAAAGTATTTATTCTAGAATCTTCTAGAGAACAAGAATTTTAGACCAAGAAAAGTGGAGGAGCAATTGTTTGAAAATTGTATCGAAGTAGAAGAATTTATTTATATTTACATTCATAAGCTCAAAGAGTTGAAAACTTTCTTTTCTCCAAATACTCCTTCAACTTTGGAGTTTCCAGAACTTTTTGATGGAATGAAGCAATACTTTTTTCTTCTTCTGGATGGAAGAACGCCGTATTTTTCAGGGTAGTCAGATTCTCAGCAACCGCAACATCAGCATACGTCAATTCAGACCCAACGAGATATCCAGTTTTAGTTTTCTCCAATTGATTCTTCAAGATAGAGAAGTATACTTGTACTGCTGGTTCCACAATTTCTTTGCGAGCCCGATCCTGAATTCAAAAAATAAATTCAACGAAATAGGTCACAGTATTTCACCAATTCTTCCTGGGTCTTTCCAAAGAAGAGACCAGCTCCGTAGTGCTTAAAGCTGTTTAGAAAATCCTTGAAATGATCCACAATCGAGTCAGCAGTTGCCTCCTCTTCTGGAGTTTTTCCAGCATAACCAAACTTTCGTGCCAAGTATCTCCAGATAGTAGCAGATTGGGAGATTTCAAATCCATCAACAGTCAATATTGGAACTTGGCCAGCTGGCAGAGCTGAAAAACAGTCGTTTAGATGATTGACTCGTTCTCTTGATCTTAGGATTCATACAAGGTTTCAGTTTTTGGAACTCTTCTACTGTCAATCGATTATCTTCAAACTCAACATCAGCGAGAACAAATAGTTGACGAGCTGTTTCAGCCAATCCACGAGCGTCAAAGTATGTTAGCTTGTAGTGAACCATTCTGGAATTCCAGTCTATGAATAATATAAAAGAAAAATAATGTTATCTAACAGAAATGCAACTAGAGAGAAATTCTTAAGCATTTATTTAATTCAAAATCCTCCACAAACAATCTAATCTAGAAACTTCGAAAAACATCTTAGTGACCTCTTAGTTAGAATTAGTTTTTTTTTTCCAAAATTTCCCCAATTTTTATCTGAAAATGGGCAACGTCTAATGAAAAGAGCCTACTCGCTTGAATGGTTCAATTTTTTCTTTAATACTAAAGCGATACAACTTGAAATATTTTTATAATGGTCAGTTTTGCAAGAGAGAACTTTTTTATATTAATTGGATTCTGGTACAAAAATCAACACCTATTCCAATCGTCATCATTTTTCCCATCGAATTAGAACCGATTGAACTTTGGTGAAAGATCAAGAAAAAAAATGATAATTGATTGATAAGACAAACTATAAATATGGAAACCAACTACAAAACAACAGAACAACATCTCCAAACATGCCAAATTACAAACTTTCGTACTTTGATGTTCGAGCTCTCGCCGAGCCTGCACGTTTAATTTTTGCTCTATTTGATGTGCCATTCGAAGATCACCGAGTTTCAGTTGAAGAATGGAACGATATGAAGGAAAGTGGGAATTTGTGAACTTGGAGAAGATTATAATTTTCTATTGCTTCTTTCAGAAACCCCTTATGGTCAACTACCAGTTCTGGAGGTAGATGGAGTTGAAATCGGACAGTCCATGTCTATTACTAGGTATTTGGCGAGAAAATTTGGTAAGCTAATATTTTGTGGGCTGATTTTTTTTCAATTTTTTCTTTCAGGAATTGCGGGGAAAAGTCCGGAGGAGGAGGCTATTGCGGATTCAATTGTGGATCAATACAGAGATTTCATATTCTCCTTCCGCCAGTTCACTTCGGCCACTTTTTATGGAAAAGATGCTGAACATATTGTTAGTTAAAGTCTTCTAATTGAAAATTTATTTCTAGAATTTCAGAACAAAGTACGAAACGAAGTAGTGAAGCCTGCTCGAGATCTATTCCTAGGAATCATCAACAAGATTTTGGATAAAAGCCAATCCGGATATCTCGTTGGAAATTCGCTAACTTGGGCGGATATTGTAATTGCTGACAATTTGACCAGTCTTCTGAAGAATGGTTTTGTGGACTTCGCAAAAGAGAAGAAATTAGGAGAATTCTACAACAAAATCCACTCAATTCCAAAAATAAAGGAGTATGTTGCCAAGAGAAAGGGAACTAATATTTGATTTGTTCCGTTTTCATGATTGATTTGTTTGTTCTGTAAAATGTTGTATCTTTGTTTGCGTGACTATTGTCAATCTATAAAAGTTTCGCATGAAATATCGTACCGCCCATGAGAGAACCATCTTCAAAAAGTGTTTGCAGTTGCAACGAATTTGTGTTTTCTCTCCGTGATGATTCAATATAAACTAATATATTTTGATGTCCGTGGTCTTGGTGAAGTATCCCGTCAGCTGTTTCATTTGGCTGGAGTTGAATTCGAAGATGTAAAAATTTCAAGAAACGATGAACAAGCGTGGCTGGAACTGAAAAAGTCAACACCTTTTGGACAACTTCCAATTTTGAAGGTTCTGGACACAGAATCCCAAAAAGAAATCGAGATTCCTCAATCATCAGCCATTGGAAGGTATTTGGCAAATCAATTTGGTAGGTTTTTTTTCAAAATCTGACTGGGTAAGGAAACTGGCATTTTCAGGTTACGCTGGAAAATCTCCAGAGGAGAAAGCAATGGTCGACGCTGTTATAGATCAATTCAAAGACTTTTTGGTCCCTCAAAAACAACTAACTCTTGCGGTTCGGACAAAGAAATCGGAAGAAGAAGTGGTGAGTTATATTTTTTATAGACTGAATTGAAGAATGTTGAATAATTTGCAGAATAGAGTGAAAGAAGAAATTGTAACTCCTGCAAAAAATGAGTATTTCAAAATTTTGAAGAAACTATTGGGGAATAATTCATCTGGATTTTTGGTTGGAAATGGAATAACTTGGGCTGATCTTCAAATATCGGATAACTTGACTACCTTGGAAGGGTTTGGATTGTTCACACCATTAGAAGAACCAATTCTAGCAAAGTTTCATGAAAAAATCATGAATACTCCAAGTTTGAAGACCTATTTTGAACAAAGGCTAGCTTCTCTTCTCTGATTAACTCTATACTTTTTCGGAGTCTATATTTTCTTGACATCCTTGCAATAAACTTTGAACGTTACAGAACTTCTTTACTTGTAGTGGCCTACTAATTGTCGGCCAAACATCAATAAAAACAAAAAATGATGACAAACTGCGCTGTCGAGAAAAGAGGAAGAGAAACTAGAGAAACAGGAAAAAGGTGTTACAAATACACAACTTGTGTAACGAGCAGAGTTCAGTTTCTTTTTTGGGGATTTCGTATGGTTGAACAGTACGAATATATTTTAATGGTTGTTCACCCTCATCGAAAGAATTACTGTAATCTGTGCAGTTTAAGAGGATTACAATAGATTTTCGTCGGCTCTTATCTAATTGTCTGCGCTTCTGCATCAACAACTATTTCTTGCGGCAACTTTTGCTTCAAATATACTCACAGAACCGTGAGCTTCCATGGGGACAGTAGTCTTCGAGAGCGCACAAAATTGAACACGCCAATCGCGCTTCTTAGCGTAATCTGTGTCAGTTGGCGTACTTCTGTTAGCCAAATGTATTGAGCTAAAATTTCAATTTTTTAAACATGTTACTGGCGCACTCGTGCGATGTTCGTCTCTTTGTGGAAAATAAACTCCGGTTCCATGCCTGCCAAATTCAAAACAAAAACTACAGTAACCGACTACCGTAACCTTAAAAAGATTTTCCTTCCGGTTTTTTGGAGTTTTGTCCGTTTCCCGGAAGTTTTTTTTCGCTATTTTTTTCGCTATAAGAACAGTTTCTTTTCCGTCTTTTTTTTGGGAAAATTGTCGCTAGCAGTGAAACTCGAAAAAGTTAGACAAAAAACATGAATATCTTTGTAAGAATGGCGGCTGTGGTTCTTCTTCCACAACTTTTTCAATTTACTCTCATAAAATAAACATTCGCTCTTTCTGTGTCTTGTTGTTTTCCATCCCCAAACCCTTTTTTTTTGCAGAAATGGCCCCAAAAACTATTTTCATCACCGGAGCGAACCGCGGAATCGGACTCGGACTCGTCAAAGAGCTTCTTAAAGTTTCCGGAGTTGAAACGATTGTAGCAGGAGCCAGAAACATTGATGGAGCAAAGGTTTAAAACAGTCCTGATCGTTATTTTATCGAATTTTAATTCAGGAACTTCAATCAGTAGCGAAATCTGATTCCCGCGTTCATCTCCTTGCTGTCGACGTTGCGAATGATGAGAGCATCGCAAACTCGGTGAACTCCGTTGCTGGACTCGTCGGAGAACGCGGATTGAATTTGTTGATCAACAACGCAGGCGTCATTGAGCCATATGGCACTAGCTCTACACCGAATCGAGCTACCGTTCTCAAATGTATCGATGTGAATGCTGTCAGTGCACTTCTGGTTTCTCAACACTTCCTTCCACTTCTTCAAAAAGCTGCTGCGAAAGAAGATGGAGATACTTTGTCGGCTGATCGTGCAGCAATCGTGAACATTGGATCGGATTGCGCCTCACAAGCACTGAATCTCCGCGGATCAGGACCCGGAAATTCTCTTCTCGCCTACAAAATGAGCAAAGTGGCGATGGTCAGCTTCTCTCGATCAATGGCGGCAGACTTCAAGAATCTCAACATTCCGGTTCTCATCACCAATATTCATCCAGGATGGGTTCAGACAGACATGGGAGGATCCAACGCAGAAATTTCGGTAAAATTCCAATTTTTAAAAATAAATAGTTAATTTGTCCTTTTAGGTGGACGAATCGGTCACAAAGATCGTTGCGAGCATCGGCAAGCTAAATGCTTCTCACCACGCAGGACTGTTCAACCGGGAGCTCGAAACCATGCCCTTCTAAAAATCTGCACACTTTTCCTTTTTTTTCAAAATTGTATTTTGATTCATATTCACCTAAATTTTTCAAAATGAAACAAGCTCGACAGAAATATTTTAAATAATTAAAAAAAACCCAGACAGACATCTGCAGATTGAGTTATTTCAGGGATGTTCAGAACGGAATTCCGAAATTCCGACAATTTCGGGATAATTTCCGAAACTTTTTCTATTATGCTTGTCTGAGAAAAAAAAGGTTGAGACGCAGAGAAAAAGTGTCTGCGTCTCCACCGTTTGTGTGCTATTTAGGCTCTCCGCTTCGATATCTCTACCGTATTCAGACTGCAAAAAATACTCTCTAACGTTTTTTTTCTCAGACAAGCATAATAGAGTTTTTTGGACTACAGTATATCAAAGGCGCACTCTGACAGTTCTCCTGCGGGTCACGAGCAGAATTAAAAAAATTTTTTTTTACTCTGCTTGTCGATTTTTCACCATTTTCTCGCTTAAGCGCTTCTGTGATGGAAAAGTGGGATTTCAACTTTGAAATTTGAATGTAAAAAAGACCAATGTTTTCAAAATCGGAGTACTCCAAAATGTCGAAAATTTAAAAATCGGAATTTTCCAAAATTTCGAAATTTTAAAGGTGGTGTACGGTGAAATTTTTCATTGCATCAAAATGTGCAGAAATGCATGTAGATTGACATAAAAATAAAGAAAAAATTCCTACATCGAGAAAAACGCATCGAAAAATACGCTGAAAGCCCTTAGGGACGAGGTTTTTTCTAGGCCGCCCGGTGAGTAAAAGCGCGCGAATTCAAATTTTTAAAATTTTTTCGCTCGTTTTCACTGTTTTTTTTTCAAATTTTCCGATATATCTGGAAGAAAAGTTGACAAAAACCTGGAAAACTCTTGAAAAAACCGAAAAAAAGTGAAAACGAGCGAAAAAATTTTAAAAATTTGAATTCGCGCGCTTTTACTCACCGGGCGGCCTAGAAAAAACCTCGTCCCTAAGGGCTTCCAGCGTATTTTTCGATGCGTTTTTCTCGATGAAGGAATTTTTTTTGAATTTTTCTTTATTTTTATGGGAATCTACATGCATTTCTGCACATTTTGATGCAATAAAAAATTTCACCGTACACCACCTTTAAAGCTTTCGATATTCCGAAAAGGCCACTCCGAACATTCCTGCAAATTCATTCGGTGTTGTTTCTCGAACAATGCATTGCTTTTTTTTTCAAACTTCACGATGGAAAGATGTTAAATTTTCATTATAAATCAGAACAGCAGTAGCCTAATAATCTAAAAAAGAAGGGCTGAATGGATTGATTACTCTAGTACAATAAATATTATGCAGACTTATGAAAAACGTTTGGGTGATTAGAACTTTGGAATAAAGGGCAGCGAAAGAAAATTTTAAGCAGCTGGCAGCTAGAAAAAAAAAAGAATTGAACATTTAAGAAAAAAATTTTGGGAATAGTAATTGAAAGGAAAGAAAGCAGCGGGTGGGATTGGAAAGTGAAAAAGTAAACGGCAGTATAGAAGAAAAACAATGATTTTTAAAACATAGAAAACAAGGAAAGAAGCAAGAAAACAACAGGGTAAAATTAAAGCTTATTGGCTAGAAGAAAAGATAAAAAAGAGAATAAATACCTGGTGGGGGGAAACGAGGGGAATGACAAAAATGAAGATTCAAACACAAATGCAACCAAAAATGGAAAATAAAAACTATTTAGAAAGCAAAAGAGACCAGAAGAAGAGAGATTCAAAACAAAAAAAATGTTGTCGTTGTCGGGATTCAGTAACGACGTTTATCTTCATCAAAGTCCATGTCACCGGAAAATCCGTCGTCATCCAGTTCGTCATCTATCGATCCGCCATTTTTTACATGATTCAGAAGTCTGGTGTTCACTTCGAAAATGAGTCCTTTGTACTTTTCTGGCACACATTTACCACAAAAACCACCACATCGACCCACCACTTTGGCATTGTTCTGTAAAAAATACAATTTTTCGAAATCCGAACTAAACCTAAAAAACTCACATAGTAGCGGTCAATTCTGGAGGATGTACGATGTCCCTGATCTTCCCAATTCAAATCGTCAACTAGTTTCAGTCCAGCATTCTTCAAATCGATCGAAAATTGTCCTTGTGGACACTCTTTCATACTGTAGCAGTCACCAGCTGTACCATACGGGACGTGAACTCCATACTCTCGTTGAGCGAAAGTGTAATCGGAAACTGAACGAAAAATAGTACATAAAATATAAACGGAAGTAAAAGGTGCTTACGATGGAATTTCCGATTCAACAAATCGATACGAACTTTGCTGAATCTCGTCAATCCAGCACTCGCATCACCGACGTCCGAACAGTGACAGGAATCATTTCTGTCTCCGTTAAATGGACAAGTATGTGGGTAGATCAGTCTGGAAAATTCACATTTATGCTCTATTTTGGACTCATAAAACTCTCACTTCTTTCCGTAAACTTCAGCAAAATTTGTTCTTGGATTCACATTCAAATATGCTTTTGGAATGGTTGAGTTCATCTGATGACAATAAACTTCAATAGTGAATCCATCAAGAAGAACAGTGTAGTTTCCGTCTCTAGCCTTTCCACTCAGTGATTTAAGTTCTTGACATGTGGATGGAAGGCCTTAAGATATCTATTAAACCTATTCAATATTCTCAGATGAGCTTACAATTTCTTTCGAAACAATACTGGGTACGACGTGGTTTCTTTGTGGTACACTTGATTCGTTCAACACGACGACCATCATTGGCCACACACTTAACACGACGACGTCTGATACCTTGTCCACAGTTCTTTGAACATTCTCCCCATGGACCAAAACTCCATTTGAATTCAGAATCACACGGATTGAGTTCACAGACTTGAGATTCAATTGGTTTTGGGAACATTTCACACTTTTCTTTTGGAACTGCGGGCTCATCTTCCAACATGAATATGATTGGAACTGTCGTATTGAAGTTATCTTTCCTTCGACATCTGACATCTCTTGTTTGAACTCCTTCTCCACATGATTTTGAACACTAAAAGAGCAGATAATTGTTTGGTTTTTTGATTTTGAAACTCACAGTTTGCCAATCCCCTGGAACCCACTCGTATGGACAATTTGATGTATCACACTCCCTGACTGAAATCGGTGCTCGAGACACATCACACATTCTCGGAGCAGCCCGTTTACCAGAAGTGCTCACGCAGTGCACCCGACGAGTTTGCTTTTGTCCCCGAGCACACTCATCTTTGCACTGAAAAATAGATAAATTCGTTTCAGATAGTGGAGAACAACAATCAGGGAGAAAAAGATAGAATCTGGATAGAGAATCTAAAGGGTCACCAGCACAATATTGTGACACGATTCTTACCAAATCCACTTGAAAACGAATGACGGTGCCTGAACGCGAGCGATTAGATTTTATAGACTAGGATCGCGCATAACAAACAATTGATCTCAAACAAACCTTGCTCCATGGAGTTATATTCCATTTGTAAGCAGGACAAGCCACTGGGAAGCAATTGGCTACAGAATGCAATTTGGTTTTATCATTACATTCAGAATCAGCCACGTGGTTTTTCCTTCCTCGGTAACATTGAACATCTCGACGACGGACACCTCGTCCACATGTTACAGAACACTGAAATATCACCGATCAGTTGACGAAGCCTGCGATTAGGACACATACCGAACTCCATGCGGTAGCCTTCCATTTCGGACAATGCTTGGTTCGACAACGGATTTCTTCCACTGGTTTTTTGGTTTGATCACATTCAGTACTGGCGATCGTTACGTTCAGAGATGGATTTACACATTCTACCACTCTTCGTTTCGTTCCACGACCACATTTGGCAGAACACTGAAAATGGATTGGTTGGATATTTTCGGCATGGAACTCGACTTCAATTTTAGTCTAGTCTTCATTTTTGATTTCAAATTAAATATAGTAATCTCTGGTTGAAAAATCTGGTATGTGGCTGACTATGAGTATTAAAAAAAATTGTTCCATCCGTCATTGTTTTTTCGTATTTACTAGAACACACTATCACAAAATATCACTTTTCCCTTAATTATCTAAACTTTTGTAAGAGATACTGTAAAATTCTCACTATTAAGATATGGGCACCATAAAAATTTTCCCATTATCCACAGCAAAAACCAAGATACATAAATATTCAAATTTACGAATGAGGTCCCGGTCTATCATAATACACACAGTACGCTACAGTAATAAAAACATGCGACAACCTTAACCACGCTAATAAAGCGCTACCCAAATTTTCAAGTTGCACAAAATTTGTCTCGGTTCCTGTAGAAGATATCAAAAATTTGCCAAATAATTAAATAGTGACGAAGTTATGATAAAAATTTTGTCAGTTGATCACTTTTTGATATCTTTTACAGGAAACGAGATATATGTGCTCAAAGTTGACGGTTTGAGTGATATTCTATCAGAGTGGTTACGGTAACTCCACTAAATCTACAGAATTCTAATCTACTTCTAGATACAACCAAAAATTGCAGTGAAACCAAAAATTGCAGTGAAAATAAATTTGAAAAAGTGCTGCTGTGCAAAAAGCCTCACCTATATATTCACAACCTCATTTTGAAACGGACAATTGAGCAAATCATGCAACACGTATAAAAAAGCGACATAGAAAGAGACACATTTATTTGGATTTTCATATGCTTGTGTGGTTTTTTTTTGGAAAGGCAAAGATCATAAGAACATAGAGAGAAGAAAACAACTGAAATCTGTGGCATTCTTTTGAGAAAGAAAACATATGGGGAAATAATTGAACTGTTTTTTGGGGGGAATAGACTTCTTTGAAGCAGCAGTGAAAAATAATTTTTTTGAAAGTTGAAAATGATATAACCCGTAATTGAAATGAAAACAAAAAAAAGAACGACAACGACGGAAAAGCGAAGAAAACATGCAAAAAAGGACATGGACATGGCACATAAAGACACAGAAAACAAAGACAGACTAGACCTTATTCACTTGATACGTGTAATAATTGCTATTACGATAATATGTTTTTGGCCGATTCCTCCTCGTCTTCTTTCGACGACGTGGAGGAGGTGGCAAAAGCGAAGTAGACGAAGAAGAAGATGGGTGAGAATTGATATGATTAACTCTGTTATTACGTACCGCGCTCCATGCTGACGATTGCCAGGAGACGACGGGCGGAAGGATAGGAAGCAGAGAAGCAGAAGCGGAAGACGTCGAATCGGAAGAGATAGATGACGAAGATGTCTTGTTAATTGGACGAGAACGACACGGTGGCATTTCGCAGTCTCTCTGTTCTCGTGGTTTCACTTCGAAACACTCGGTATCATCTTGTTTTCGACCGGAAAGCACGTCTTCACACCAGATTCTACGACGTTGGACACCTCCTCCACAAGATACGGAGCACTGGAAACTGACATTAGAAAAAATACGGGTTCAAAAAACTTACATGAGTCCATGGAGAAATCTGCCAAGAATTATTAGTGAGCGGAGGACAAAGTTCTTCGTTGCACTTATCGAACATCTTGGGTTTTCGAGTTTCGTCACAAGAAGCAGAAGTACAGGATACACTGCGACGACGCCATCCGCCACCACATGACGCAGAACACTAGAAAAATGAATGAATAAGGTTTCTTTCACTAAAAATGAATCTCACTTTCGACCAATCTCCAATAATCCAGGATCCAATATGCTCTTCTCCTTTTGGACATGGTTCCAGACGACAATTTCTGGTACTTGTCGGCCTCTTCTGAACGTCACAATCCGTATCTCTTAATATTGTTTTTCCACTGTCTTCTGCACTGACACATGATACATTTCTACTCTGTTGGACATGGGTTCCGCACGTGGCTGGACAATCCTCCCATTCCCCGGACTTCCAGAATGAGCAATCACGGAGGTGACAGTTTCGGGTCGAGACCTCTTTCTCCAGATGACTACAGTACTCATCAGGTAGATCACGAACATGATCTCTGCATTTGAGAAGACGACGTTGAGTTCCGTTTCCACACGTGGCAGAGCAAGCTGTCCATGGTCCAGTTGCCCATCGAATTGGAGGAACGTCTGCTTGAAGTTTCTGAAGCACTCGCGGTCCTTCACATGTATCCTTTTCACAGCTCTTCTTTTCTCGAGGACGTGTATTCTGAAATTAAGAAACTTCATAAAATAAAAAATAGGATATTGGGCTCACTCTATCACAGAAGTATTCATCAACAACATTTCCTTCGGATCCACGGATACATGACACACTTCTGGTTTGAATTCCAGATCCACAAGTTACTGAACATGGGGACCAATGACTTGGTTTCCACGATGTGCAGGGCAGAAGATGACAAGTTTGACGGGTCTCTGGCAATTTCGAATCTCCACAGAATGAGGAATCAACTGATTGATCGCGATAAATGCATTCGATAGTTCGTTCACGATGACCGATTCCACATGAGACGGAGCACTGAAATGAATAGATGCATTTAGTTTAAATCATACAAATGTATAACTTACGGCACTCCAGTCAGTGGTTCTCCAGAATGGACATGTTCCTAGGTTACATGTTTGATGAGAAGCAGGACGATCAGAAGCAGGTCCACAAAGAGATATATCAACTTCGGTTCCATTTCCAGCAACACAAGAAACTCTTCTTGATGACCATCCATCCTCACAAGATACACTGCATTGAGACCATTCTCCAAGTTTATATTTGGGACATGGCTCTCTGTGACATTGTTTCGTAAGAATCTTTTCCATTTTGTTGCATCGATGTTCCTGGAGAACCGATCCATGACGATCTGTACAGTTGGAATCTCGATACTGTACTCCATCTCCACATTTCACTGAACACTCTGACCAAACTCCGAATTGCCACCAAGTGCACGCATGTTCGTTGCATGCTTCGTGTGTATGAGCTGGTCCGCATCTCGAGTTGTGAGTCTCTCGATCGGCGGCATCCAAACACTGAGCGTGACGCATTCTGACTCCACCATCGCAACTTCTGGAGCATTCGACCAGTGACCGTATACCCATCTTGGACATGGAATCCTGTTACATTCTCTTTCGGTTCCTTCCTTTTGTTCTCTTCCACAAAGTGATTCATCAACTCGTCGGTTCGATCCATCAACGCAATACGATTTTCGGTGCATTTTTCCATTTGAACCACAGGTTTCTGAGCAAGTCGTCCATTCTCCGTAGCTCCATCTTCTTCCAGAACAGTCAACATAACAACTTGTGATTTCTGCTGGTTTTGTGTTTCGATCACAAAGATGTTCAGAAACTGGAGTTTGGCGATCTCCTTCCATTTTGACACATGACACTCTTTGACGTTTTTGACCGGATCCACATTTTGCGTTACATGTAGAAACATCTTCAGTTATCCACCTGAAAAAAAAACTTGTAAAGAAAAACGAGTTTGAAACGGAAGTTACCTTGTCGAGCAGTCGATATTGCACATTCTGGTTGCTTGTTTCGGTTTAAGAACGTTCTGACAGTTTCTGTCGTGACTCTGTCGATGAGTTGACATATCCACACACATCAGCTTCTGAGTTTGTTGTCCGCGACAAGCTCTGTCACAGTCAGACCATGATTCGGTAGGTCTCCATAGATACAATGCACTGGAAATCGGCCGAACAACTGCATTGGGAACAGCAGCAGTCATGTATTCGTAGGATATATCAGGTGGATGACTTCCAACAGAAAGAACATGAACATAAATGTCACTTCGAATTGGTCCAGTTCCATTGATTCGTTCAATAACGGCGTCAGATCCGGAATATTCGAGAACAGTATCTTGGAATGCAATTTGTTGACGAGCTAAGGAAACTTGGAAGTGTCCGTTGAGAAGGAATTCTCCATTCGCAGCACGGAGGGAGAGATAGTTATCATCTTCCTTCATGTTATTGTATCCCTTCTGTCGGATATCAATGTTGGCTGATCCTGCTGGGATCTTCATCACTTCATTGTACCCGAAGGTTCCTTGCTCATTGAATGTTCCTTTAACCACCTTGCAAGACGAATCGTTACCACCACAAACTCCACACTTATCTCTTCGGAGAGTCGAATGAAGTTGATGATCACATCCTGAAATAAAAAAATTTGAATTCATTTTGAAAAACAACAAATTTACCTGCTGGCATGCAAGCTCCAGCTACACAAATATCGTCCCCATTCCGATCACATGGAGTTCCATCGACAACTTTATCCTTGAGCAGGTAGAATGCGGCAGATCCACTCAATCTACAGTACAGTTTGCAGCGTTCATTGGGAGCAACATTGGCATATTTCGGAACCCATATCGTGTTTGTAGAAGCGACTCCTTGAATTCCAATGTCTTTATTGTTGAATTCAGCACATTGAAGTTCTCGGTACGGTTGAGTATCCCATGGACATTCTTGAGTGTTACATGACCGATATCTTTCTCGTTGACCAACACAATACTTTCCACCATTACGAGGTCTGAAATATTTGGATTGGAAAAAGCGAGTGGTGAGAAGCTCGAAGCCCTGAAAACTAGCTTTGGGTGCTCTAGTCTCGATTTTGGGTGTATATAGCTAATACGATTTGAGAAGCTTGGTAGAATTTTTGAAGCGGCCCATAAGCCCGAAAAGCAGATACGGACAAACATGAAAGGTGCTTTGATATATTCTTTTTTACCTTGATGGATCGTTTGACCTCCTAGAATCGATCTCATTATCTTCTCTGAATTCAGAATTTGGTCTATACATAACCAACTCCCAATTTTCCTAAATAACTCACTTTGGACTGTCACAATCTCGCAACGCTTTCTGAACACCACCGCCACAAGTCCGACTACAAGTTCCCCAATCCATCCAATCTCCCCATTGACCATCAACTTTGGTGAGAGACTCTGCTGCAAGACGGACGCAGGCTCCATGATGACAAAACTGAAAATCAAGGAAGGTGAATATGTACTATATCAAATGATCTCACCATATTCCTCGACTCGTCGCATGGCGTTCCGTCGGCCCATGGCATATGCTGAGTTCGACACCCCATCTGGCTTCCGTAGAATGTAGCACACCAAAGACGGCGGCATGTCGGCTGAAATTCAAAATAGTTAGCTAAACGATTTGAAGTACAGTAACCCTACCATATAAGGGCACAACTCTGAAGCAGGTCCAAAGACGAATTTGCACTGTTGATGAGCATCGTACTTTTTTCCAGGTTCATCCCGTACAAACACATCTTCGTAATAGCGACGTTCGACCGGTTGATCGAATAGACACTGGGTTTGACCTCGATTGTTTCTGAAAAAAGCTGGAATAATGATAATCTCAGATTCAGAATACGTACTCGAGGAATCGTTCGAGCATTCCAGCTGAACAAGGTGACCAGCTCCATGGATGCGTGTTATATTCCAGGGTGGGTGCCATGATATGGAAGTTGTTCTGAATAAATCTCAATTCATTTCAATGTCTCTTATTCATCTACAGTACCTTGTTGACCTGCATATAACTAGAGCACTTTCGTTCGTCATCATGAGGTATTGAAAATACGTGACCTAGTTCGTGAGCAATGGTAAAGGCAGCACTCAATCCGTTGTCTTCGATGATAGCACAACTCTTTTGTAGATCACACATTGTTCCAAGTTCAGCAAGTCCCAACGTATCACACTTTCCCTGTGACCTACAAATGTCTTTTCGTGTCAAGAGAATCGCCACGTCATGATGCTGAACACTCGAATCATCTGGATCGTTGTAGTACTGTTGCCATTTACAAAAGTCTTGAAGTGTTTGTTGAGCATTCTGAGTGATACGTGGACCAGCGTTTTCCGTTTTCAGCACGATCAACTTGACAACAACGACATTGATAGAAGCTTTGAGAGACTGATGACGATAGATTGAGGCAACTGTAGAGAAGAGAGTGAGAACGTAGTCTTCCAGTGATCGTCCATGGTATTCATACATCTTGGTGTCAGCCACCACAAGTACTTCCACGTAGTGATCCCATGAATTCGCTGCTCTTCGTGAACGCGCTTTTCGCTCTGAAATTTTTTTCTCAACGTTCTGATCTTCCCGTGGTGCCAAAAATCATCTCTGATTGGCGGCACATTCGACCACACGCTAACTATCACCCATTATCTTCCTTTGCTCGTTTACTCCGTTTAACTACCATTATCCATTGGTGCCCAGGATCCTATAGTTTGTGTGTGTGTCAGGGTGTTTTAATGGGCTATTACACACACCCGATGGGAGCAGAAGCAGCTAATATTTGAGGTCTACTCTCTGGGAGCGCATCAAAAACTTTTTTATGTCTTCTAGTTAGTAAGGAATCCAGAATCTGACTCCAGATGGCAAAGAAGGCATATCCGCCTACTCAAAAAAAGTGTCGTTTCCGAACTGATTGTTTCGTGTGTTTGTTCTCTATTTTTCTTCTTCCCGGACGTATACGCAACACAAAACCGCTTGCGGGAAGACGAAGGACGTACACAAAACGTAAACGTTCTGCTACTGCTGCGCAACCTTTTTCTTTTTTCTCTATCTCTCTGTACGTGCTTCTCTCCATAAATCATCATTCCTTTCTCTCTCATACAAGCTCAACTCCCAATGAGTTCTTGTGTCTTCTCTGACCTTTACACGTCGGCAGGAGCAGATCTCGATCAGACACTCGAGCGCCAGTTTCAAAAAAAGAGAACGAACTATTTTTTTGGGGATTTTGAAAACCTAGGCATAAAACATGAAAATAAGTGAGGAGACTCTTTACCAATGACATCTTCCCACTTGTCTTGCCACGTGGCAACAGTCGTCTCCGCCTCGCTGACACTTGTGGAATTGAGATGGTCGAATGATTTAAAGTGCATTGGATCGAACTTCCGGACGAGATGTTGTCTATGTCGACCTGCTCCGTCATCTGAAATATCCCATTTAGAAAACTAATTTGTTTTGATTGAATACCTGTTCCGTTTCCACTAATGATCGGCTCGACTGTATGGATTCCACTGGGCAAAGCGAGCATTCCGTACTAAAGTTTGATTTTTTGAGGTTTCACACAAATACAAACTAGAAACTCACCAATCCATCATCGGAGTCACACAAATTGACGATGCTATGCTGGTGGACACCTTTGACGTGAGCACGGTAGATGCAATCGGGGTCTGTTCGGCCCATTCCACCTCGAACTTCCTCCTCCGAGTCCAGATAGAGGACCATCGGTTGGTAGTTCGAGTTGGCAAAGTGAGGTACACTTCTGAAAAAAGGAAGTGATGTAAAAGTTACTTCAGAATTCATACTTGTTATGTGAGTCTGGAATTTGATTCCATCTGTGCAAATGGACAATGTAGACGGCATCATCGGATCGTAATCGTAGATGGCATGCGTGTCCACAGTCTCTGGCGACTCCATGTAGTCTGGGACCTGATGTTCGGACATCTCGTTTTCCACGTCGTCCATGTGAATCTCTTCGGACGATGTGATGAGAGTCGATGATGTGGATTCCCGCATCGTGACGCCATCGAGAATGATGCACTGGCACGCCTGAAAAATGATTCAAATATTCCAGAACCACCGGATTGCGGCCATACCCGAGTACTTGGCCCTGGAGAACAGCACATCTGGTGAAGATAGTGTTGTTGTCGAGCCACTCCCTGCTGAAAAAAAGGAAAACGTTGAAATAACTGAAAAGGGAAAACGAACATTGCAACGCATATACGAGGCAGACGACGAGGAGTAGGAGAGCGGCGACGAAAGGCTGCAGCAGATGGAATGAGCCGCCGATGGAGCGCATACCAACAGCTCCGTGATGATGATTATGATGGAGGTTTGAAGAAGGAGAAGAAGTTAGAAGAAGCAGAAGACTCCGATGAAGTGCGTCGTCTGTCTCTTCTGTACCTTCCAAACACTACCTACTAACGGTAGAGCAAGTGGACGAAGGTTCTGCGACTAGTGTACTTCTGGAGTTGTTGTTTCGGTGGTTATCCGAGTTTGTGACGTCGTCAAGTTGAAGAATGAATAGAGGAGATTGTAGAAGGAGCACTTGAGATGGGGAACAGAGCATCACAGTCTTAATATACGAGGATTTCAATATACCGTAACCACTCTTATAGAAGCCCACCCAACCCGTCAACTTTGAGCCTTTCATTCCCTATAAAATATATCGAAAAGTAACCAACTGGTAAAACGATTGTCATAATATCAAAAATGTTTTGTCAGTTGACATCTTTTTTATATCTTTCACTGGAAATGAGATAAATTGGCTCAAAGTTAAAAGTTCGTTCGGTTACATGTTTTTTGAGATTGTAACTTACAAATTCCCTTTCAATATTCTAGAGCAATATTCTAAACCATAGCTAGACTATTAAAAAAGAAGACTACTAACAAACAACCTTATGTCTTAGTTCTCTCAAATCCTATAAATCAAAATCCAACTGACCGCTGGTAGTAGTAGTTATTGTACTACATATAAATATTTCAAAAAAAGTCATTTCTCATCAAACGAACCTCATAAAAATCAGCTTGAAACGGGCACAATTTCAATAAACTCTGTGTGCTCTCTTGCTCCTTTTGTCCTTTTCTTCTTCTTATTATTCTTCGTCTAGTTGTTCGTCTCTCTCCGTTCTTGACGAAATCTGTAAATTGTTTTCACTCATCATTTTTGATTTATTTGAATGCGTGTCGGCTCTCTCGGTGGAGCTATTTAGTTTCGGAAGCTCACTCCCCCTAATAGTTCCATAGTACTAAATCAAAACAAGGAGGAAGCGAGAAGGTGTCATAAACTACTGATAACAATCATTTGCAGGTGGAACAAGGGGAAAAGAGATTTAGAGAAGAAGGAAAAGCAGAAAAAAAAGAAATAAATAAAGTAGCCAATGTAGGGAACAGGACCCATGTTGATGTGTATCCGAAGGGATCCGTTTTGTGTAGTGATGGTAGTAAACACTTGAGAAAAGAAGGGAACTTCCACCCCCAACAGGAGCCCAATTGATGATAGAAAAAAGAAATGGATGAAGGAGAGGAGGACCTACTAATGATCTGATTGAGATTTACTGATAAGAGGAGTACAACATGCAAAAAATAAGAAGAAGAACATAGAAATATTGAACTGGAGATATTAAATTTTTCGGAAGATCAGGGATCGGAAAAGTGCCGAGCTTGTTAATATGTAATACAGAAATCTAGTTGAATCCAGTTGACAACTATGGTAGGAGAACTTAACTTTTGGGGCCGAAATACAGTAAGACACGGTAACCAGGGTGAGACTTTTATAAAGTAAATGCCCTTATAGAAGCCCACCTTATACGTACACTTTGAGCTCAATTATCTCGGTTCCTATAATAGATATCAACCATTTTTCAATCAATAAAGTATCGGCGATATTGTGAAAATATTTTATCATTTGACAACTTTTGGATATCTTTTGAAGGAATCGAGATAATTGAGGATTGGGCTGACGACCAGTTGACGGCTGGGTGGGCTTCTATTAGAGTGGTTACGGTAGAATTTTAAAAACTTCAACTACTATAGTATAGGAACTTATTACCAAAAACGACTGACAATCTAGGATCCACCTTTTGACCTCTCACTCTCAAAAACGTGCAGTTGACAAGTTCAGTGAGAAGAACAAGAAGAAGCAGGAACGGAGGCCAAAAAAGCAAACAAAAACCGAGATAGTTCATTCATTTGGGTTCTTTCGAGAGAAAGAAACACTTAAAAGTTGCACATGGAACTTCTGGGACATTCTTCTACATAACGAATGAACTCATCCCACTCCACTCCATCTCAATACACACAAAAATCAAAATGGACGGAAATTAGGAGCAGATGTGGTGAAAGGGTGGAGCAATCTGGGGAGAAACGGGAGCTAGAATTTAGAATCCCCAAAAGTTTAGATTTGAGAGAAAATCTTCGGACGTTTTTTGCAGAATAATTTTTTTTTCCAAAATTTTAAAACAGAGTCTGATTTCTCTAAATCAAAAAGAGACAAGTATCGAAGTTTTTCTATCATATCAAATAGAAAACAAGGTGACCAAACAAGAGATGGTGATGTCAAAAAGTTTTTGGATTGGAGCCAAAAAAGGGAACACAAAACACAAAACATTCATACCGTGTGCTGGGAAAGTGCTCCTCATGGATTGAAAGTTTTCAGTTTTGTTGATATTATGGTTATTTATTTGGCACCCAGCCAACCAGTCTGTTGGATTGACCTAGTAAAAAGAAGGCGGAGCCTAAGAGAGAAAGTAAGACGAAGCGACGCAGACATATTGGGTAAGAGAGGTAAAAGGAAGTGATACTAACCTATAGGAAACGGAGAAAAAACCAGAGAGAGGACGATAAGAGATAAAAGATTCAGAGAGAGTGCTCTTCTCGGCGAGAGCATATTCTTCTTCTTCTTCTTCTTTGAGGGGACCTGGGGCAACTGACGCAATTGAAACATGGTCGAGCGATCGGCGGGAAGACAAAACGTGAAGAAGGATGGGCAAGAAAAAAGAGCAAGAGAAATGGCACCCCGTGTGGAACATGATGATGATGATTGAGAGTGAAAAAATGGAGAGATTTCAGTGATATACAAAAACGTATTTTCTGTTGATTTTCTTTAATTTTGAACGTTTGGCTACAGTAATCACTCTAATAGAGCGCCACCAAAATTTTCAGTTTGACCAAATTTATCTCGACTTCTGTAGAAGATATCAACAACTTGTCAACTGTTTGAATATTGGTGATACTATGATAAAAATTTTGTTAGTTGGTCACTTTTTGATATTTTTCACAGGTAACGAGATAAATGTGGTCAAAGTTGATGGTTTGGATAGCCGTCTATTAGAGAGTTGTAGTTTTTGTACTGAAATCGTGAAAAAACAGGTGTCTTTCAGAAATCGGAAAATAACTGAGAAACAAGAAATTAATTCTGTGAATGCAAAGTTTTTAATCTAGATCTGTTTCACATCATCTTAAATTTTCAAAGTGATTGCATACTTGACAGCCGAGCTCCAGAATCTCGAAAATGATCAGATTGACCGAAAACTGAAAACTTTCTTGTTTTTTCTGTTGATCGGTACTGTGTCCCCAGCCTAAATGCAAATAAATTCTAAGATTAGCGTATTTGGATTCTACAGATCTCTCATCTGATTACAGATGGATTAATAGTATTACTATGAGTTTCTACCGAACACTAAACAAATAAAGTTCTCCTTTTGGAGATTCCTCCCATTTTATGCCCCTCCATAACTACAGTAATCCTTCTTCAATGACCCGCGACTGCCAAACTAACTTAACGTCAAGTTTTCTCTTGAGTAACAATAAAAAAACAAATAAAAACTCTAATAGAGGAATACCTCATAAAATAGGTGACATGCATGATAAATTACTTTCGAGTTTCCGGTTTTCCAGGTGAAAACAAATTTCAGAGAAAAAGAGGAAAAAGACTTTGATGATGATACGGTATGACTGTTACTTACCTGACTAATAGTGTGAAGATTTCAGTAGATTATAAAAAAGGGAAGTTGTTGAATTTGAGAAGTTGAATCGACTTTCACGATGTCTGAAAATTAAAAAAATTCCAACGAGATGATGCACATGAAAAATATAAATATACAAGAATTTTGAAGAGACTAGAGATTGGTTTTGCGGTGGCGAAGAAACCCCACACATTTTTTTCGTCTATGTTATCTCTATTTTGTCTCTCCCCTCAAAAACCGTTCTCTATTTACTGTCCAGAAGAATGAAGAAAAAGTGGAAAAAGTGCGCGGGAAAATCTAAGAGAGAAAGAGAGAGAAGAAGGAAAAGCTCAGTGGTTTTGCAAAACTTTTTCGGGCAATAATCCGCCGGCGAGTACTACGAGAAGCACACACAAGTAAGCAAAAAATGACTGTCGAGTTGGGTTGAAAATTTTGGCTCAAAAATTTGGTTCTTTTTGGTTTCAGAGGGACCACTTGGGTTCAGGGCTCAAGTTTCGGGAAGATTCGTTCAAAAAGTATGGCCCATTGGGAACGGGTTTGTTAAATGTTGCTCTGCAATTTTTGACGCTTCAGGGAATCCTGCTCAGTTCAAAGTGACCTTAAAACATCGAACCCATGCCCCTATTCGTGGTCCGACCCACTTGGGCCCGATTCCCTTGGTATCGGCACCGATGCCCCAGGTAGATCCACATGTGCCAAAAATTTGCTGAGTTAGGTCACAAATAAATATGAGTATTTTGAAAATCTTGAAAAATGTACAACGTCATGGTAATTACAAATAAGTTTTTCAATTTTTGGCGCTTTAGGGCACCGTGATCAGTTCAAAGTGTTCTTAAAACATCGCACCCGTGCCTCTAGCTCGCAGGTGTCGGACCTCTACCCCCCTGGGAGAAATTACTGCGTTGCAGGGGCACCGGTGCTCCAAATAGGGACAAATGTGCCAAAACTTTGCTGAGTTGTGTCAAAAACCTTCAAACAAATATATTGAAAATCTTGAAAATCAACTAACTGGCTCAACTAAATCTAAAAATTTAAATCATAAAATTTAGTCATCTACAGTATCCCTACTACCTAAAACTACAGTATTTATTGTCAAAGCTCATATTAATGCAATGAGTCTAAATCTCTTGTTGTTTTTTTTCCTGTCGTACTGTTAGTTTTATACCACTTGAACAAGGGCAAAGAGTACATAATAAAGCGTGTCTAATGACGAATGAAAAAAAGATAGAAGTGACCTCATTGGAAGGATAAAAACGATAGAAGGAGAAGAGGAACATGAATTGGTTTTAGAAGAATCCACGGGTAGAAGATATTCATGGCCTCGAGAATAGCAAATTGACGGAATTAATTATCCGTAAGAGTGTGAATTGGAGACGAATTGAAATACTGAATGAAAAAGGAATGACGAACGAAAAAAGAAAAAGAATCTGATTTTCTAGATCATATATCACCACAGACAAAAAAAGAAAAAGTAAGAAAAAACTAGATTATCCATGGAAACCTCTTTAAAGGAGAAGAAATGCACTTTTTGTGCTAAAAAGCAAGAGAGTACAGTTCGATGGAGACGCAGAGAAGGAACAGGAAACGGTTCAGTGCTCTTCTCTGCGCAACTGAGTGCTTGATTTCTGTGCTTTTGCATGATGTTCCGATGGAATTTTAGGAACTTTTCAAGTAGGTTCAAGAATGATGAGATGTGGTGGAAACTGTAGAGATGATAATCTAGTGTTATGGACCTGATCTTTGGATGGATCAAATCTTTTGGAGCACAATCAAATTTAGTTGAGGTCTAGAATTTCCATTTAAACTAGTTTGATAATTGAACCATTCAGTACTACTCTGAATTGTTCATTCATCTTGTTATCCAAAACGTACAACTTTTACTCATCTACAGTATCCCTACTAAATAGAAAAAGAGGATTAACAAAATCTTCAGAAATGAGATTCTTGAAACTCGGAAATAGAATTTTTACAGATTCCCTGATTTGCAATTACTGCCAATCTAAGCTGAGCACAAAAGTTCAGTTTCATTTCTCGCGAGAACGATTGACCACTCGGGTAAATATAGGCTCAAAAAACGCTCCCAGAGGGGGCCAAATCCTCCACCGAGTCTACCCCGTTCTTACTAAATGATGACAAAAATGACGTGGTAGAAGAAATCAAGAAAATGAGCAAATGAGAAAAAGATGAAAAAGAACAGGAAACGAGCGAAAAAGAGGAGGCTCCTCTTGATTTCTGTGCTCACTCCTTGTTCGGATGAGCTCACACTGTATGCAACATTTGCGTTGGCGCCCTCCGAATCGTCCCTGGGAAAGAGAGTAAAGTGCAGGAGCAGAGAGACAGAACGTTCCGATTTTTGAAGAAAAAAGTGGATAAAGAGGAAAAGTGGAAAGACTGTGACGCATGTTGAGATAAAAAATGAACATGGATACTTGAACTTGAACATGCAAAAAGTTTAAAAAGACAGTAACCAAAAACCCCGGATGTGAGACCCAAAGGCCAGTCTTATGGGAAGAACTAAAAAAAAAAGATTCCTAATGTGATTCTTCGCACTTCCTAACATTTTAGATGTCGTCACTTCATTTGTAGATACTCTGAAGACCAGCTGAACTCCAGATGTCAACCTCTTTCGGTCAGATGAGGTCATCCTATTTTATGGCTTTGTTCTTCTTAAAATGGGAATAGTGAACTTTATTTAGTTCAATGCCAAGTTGTTGACCGTCTTCCATTCCTCAGCTGGTTTTGGAACAGGTCAACCCAAAGAGAAAAAGAAGAAAGAGATGTAAAAGATATGCGCCGAAGTTGTTTTATGGCACATATTGGTCATCGAAAAATCTACGAAAAGTAAACGGTCAAATTTCGTAAAGGTTTTTATGGCTTTTCGATCCAAAATCTATTGATGTCGTTGAGTGTTCCAAATGTTCTCAAGCTTCTTCAGAATACATTATTTTTAGAAAAGAAAAAGATTGCATGCACGGGGTTCCTAAAGGCATGAAATCGCGCCCGAGCGAATGTGAGATCGGGACTTCTTTTTTTTTACGGGCTGAGTATTAAACGTACAACGATGAGAAAAACAACGCGCGGTGAAGGAAAATAGATACTGTAAAACCTGTATTTGAAGGGCCTTTTATTAGAAGGGACCTCCGAAATTGGCTTTTTGGTGAAATTGATAGATTTGCATGAGTTTTGTGGGAAAATTCGTCAAATTTTGAGTAGAAAATTTTCGAGAAAAATGGCGGGAAAAGAGAAGGACCTAGCCCCCCCCCCCCCTAATTAAAGGGCCCCTGTAATAGAAGGGTCCTCCAGGGGTAACTTGGAACAATAGAAGGGCCGGCCCTTCTAATACAGGTTTTACGGGGTAGATCAAATTTGCGCCCACTTTGAAATTATTAAGTTTCGTCTCGGCTGAAATTTATCTGGGGCTCGATTCCAAACCTTCTGGAACCCTGTGTGCATGTATCATTCGAAATATGAAGAAATAAATGTAAT
Source organism: Caenorhabditis briggsae (assembly GCF_000004555.2). NCBI lineage: Eukaryota > Metazoa > Nematoda > Chromadorea > Rhabditida > Rhabditidae > Caenorhabditis > Caenorhabditis briggsae. Next base: position 9,850,805 of record NC_013487.2, on the reverse strand, counting down.
AGATCAAAAAACCAGACTAATTATTCTATGTTGTACACATTTTATTTCAAAATTGCACCTAATTTGTCACTCTGTCATATTCAGAGGGCATTTTTCATCTCTCTGAATCAAAAATTTGTCCCTTTTAATTGATCTTTTTCAAAATATGAGCAGCTGGAAGGATTCATCTCTGTTTTCAACTACAACTACTGTATACTCTTTGAAAAGTATAGAAGAGGGTACGTTTTACTAAACATTCGGACACCTGTTAAAAACAAGAGTGGCTCGAAAAACAGGTGCAGAAACGAAGAGGTTGCACCTGTTTGACCAGGTCGAGAGAAGGATGGGCTGAAAAAAGTATAGATGTTCTTTAAATCAAAATATAGTAAAGAGCAGGACTAATTTTTAGACAGAAACCTTCAGAAGTGGACAGAAAAGAGTAGAGTTCAAAATTGAGAAATTTCGAGTTGCATTTTTTGAATTCTGAACATTTCCAAGTTTCCTTACAACAAAATTGGCAGGAATTAATTTAGGGCATTTCATTTAGACTCAGAAAATGCCAAAAGTGGGAGTTCTCAGACAAGAAGACTTTAATCTGATCTTGAAATCTAAGCTAAGCTAAAGTATAATATAGAGAGCATCCAATCTCGAAGAAACATCGTTCTGTTAAAAAAACAAAGTGATCAGTCAGAAAACCTTGACAAGACCAGACAAGTTGAAATCGTAAAATCGTATAGATCTTCACAAGAAGGGCACCGCGGGGGCACACGGAGCAACTACTGCACTGAGAGAAAAGGAGCACAAGAAGAAACATCGTTTTTCCAGGACCACTGGCCAGTAGTGCTCTCGGATCAGCTCCGTTTTCTCTTGTCGTCTGATTTGTCTGCGTCTTGTAAAATCTCCATCAGAACTTATCCCCTTTTTTTCTTCTGTTTGATACCTCAGAACAACACAGACATGTATCATCTTCTTTTTTTCATTTTAATTCAACCCATTCATTTTTCGACCCACTTGGCTTTTATATCAGACCCCCGAAACTTACATTTATTCCAATTTAGTTTTATGAAACGTAGAATGAGGTAGGTATAGGGGATGTCAATAGTCCTGAAACATTTCAAATTCATGGGAACGTCGAAAATAGAAGGAAGGAAACAAGAAGAGAAGGAGCAAAAAATATAATTGTCTGAAGATTGTCTACCATCTGTCTTCTGTAACAGTCGGTACCGTTTTTTGTAGATCAAGAAATGATCTTGACCATTCAAACAATCAGAACACAAATTTGGATGCCAGGATATTAACAAGTTGGCCATAGCTTATTTCTGATCCAGGCTGCGAGACAGATCAAGAAGAAAAAGATAAAGAAAATCAGGAAGAAAAAAGAAAACGTGCGAAAAAGATACGAAATGAGATGATGAGCTTCTGATTGCACTTTTCGAGAGACCCTCCCTGGTCACTTGGTCAGTTGCGAATCGAACGAAAAAGCTGTGAAAATGATACATCGCTTGTCGGCGGCTCTCGGTGGAGAGAAAAATCAGCCAAATGGTGTTTTGTGCAAAATTCAGTTGCAACGGGGAGGAATACAATAGATTCCCCGATTTTTTACTAGTTATGCCATTTTATTCTTGTGCAAAACGCGATTTTTCTAGGCCATTTTTGAAGTTTTTAAAGAGATTAAAAACGATTTCTGACTGAAAAGCTTCTTGGAAACAAAAGAAGATTATCAAAATGTTTTGTCCAATGTTATATTCTTGAATCATAAAATATTGTTGAGAAAAAAACAAGAATGAGAATAGAACTAAAAATTTGGATCTTCCATTATCACAAGAATGCACAAGCCTCCTTAAAAATTCACCGTACTTATTCCAATAAAAGCCAACCGTCAACTTTGAGCATAATTATCTCAAATATTATAACAGATATCAAAAGTTTGTCAGCCGATCAAATGTTTATGATGTTATGATAATTAATTTGCCAGTTGACAAAATTTTAATATCTTTCAAAGGAACCAAGATACTTGACCTCAAAACGAACGGCTTGAGCTTCCAGAGGAAATACGGTAACTTTTTGAATCGTATGAGAATTCTCTCACTATCAGAATTTTCTAAACTTTCCGATCTGGTAGCCTCTCTGAATTGTCTCAATTGCATATTCAAAAATCACTCTGAAGGTGCAAAATGTTACAATTGGGATATGACGAAAAGTGAAGAAAAACGGAAGCGGATATTACACATTCTATCACACATTTAGCGTTCGGACACCACACACATTTAGTCGCGCTTTCTCGAAAAAAGTTTATTTAACCTAAAACATTACGCTAAACTAACCTACTCTAAAGTTCAAAGCGTTTGAATTGAGAACTTCTGGATCGTAGTTGAAATTCTCTCATTTTTCTGTTTATTCCCCATAAAACAACAGAGGTGAAAAAAAACAATAAAGTCAATGTGAATGTCCATGAGAACATTACTTTTTTGTTGTAAAGTTGAAAAATCCGTTTTTTTCCAGTGAGGGAAAGATTTATCAGAAAAATTTTGTTGGAAAATGTAGGAGGAGGAGGAGGTAGATGCCAGAATTTAGAAGCTTTTAAGATAAGGCCGACGATGAAGACTTTCCAGGAGACAAATACATATAAAAGCGGAGGCGGAGGTGGTGGTAATCCTACTAAAAGTCCAAGAGCAAGAGCGGAAAAAGTTTCAGACGAAAAGAGCCATTCAGACATGTTTCAAAACCATTTTGGTGGTATTTTAAAGGTGTGAAAAAGGGAAAGTTTATGACGGGAAGTGTCCATCAACATAACTTTCTGGGTTTTGACCTTATCAGTGGGGTACAGGAAACACGTCACTCGGAACGTTAAAAAAATGGGTGGCAGCCAGAAAATATGAATAAGAATGTGGTCTCTGTAGAAAGAAATCGAAAAGTCTAAAATTTATAAAATTGGGAATTTTCAGAATTTGAAAAGATTAGTCATTTTGAACTTAAGATGTTCCGGAAACGCTTAAGATCTGAAAAATACGAGAAAAGCGAAAATTCGAAAATTCGTCCCTTCAAAAAGTCGAGACTTTCGAAATCCAGAAATCGTGAAAATTAATTCTGAAATTCCAATTTCCAGAAATTTTGGAAAGTCTGAAAATTTTGAAATTAAAACGCGTACTATTTAACTCCGAGATTCGGAAACTAGGAAATTCTGAAATTAGGGAATCAATATACAGTAAGCGGAAGCCAAGTGGTTGAATCCCCAGTAGAGGGACCAAACCGACTGGTAGGTTCCCTACTCGTCCAAAATGGGGGATTTTTATGGAAGTTTAAAATCCTAAAAATGGATTGTACAATCTCAAAAATGTGTATTTGATGAACTTGCTAGTTATGTATAAAATCATAACCTGGGTAGCTCAACAAAAAAAACCCGATCTCAAAAACACCATTTTTTGATTTGCTTCCCGATTTCTGGGTTGGTTTTTCTCAATAGACACCTATCATATGCTGTTTATTTGAACAGTCTCGATTTCTTGGTCATTTCTCGTTCCTCAATTCTAGATAAAGGAGCAAAAAAATAAAGGGAAAATGTATATCAAAAGATATAAAAATGATAATAATGATGAGAGAAAACCGAGGGATGAGGTTATCTATGAGGAACGGAAATGTTTGTTATCTCTGATCGCCATCTTACTATTATTATGAGAAGACAAGAAGATGTCAGTTTTCGTTTCTTTATAGAGAACACCAAAAAATGTATTTGAAGAGATTTATCCCTTTCTTTTTGGGTTCCATTAAACAGTCGATCACTCGAACAGGTGTTTCTTTTTTTGAAAATATGCCAGTATTCCAAATACTGACACGAATAGAAGTGGAAATGGTCGATGAGGTTAGTGAATGAACGAAAAAGAAACGATTTGGAATAAAAATATGAAATTTGCATAGATAATAAAAATGGAAAAATATGATGAATAAAATGAATATAAATCGATCATAAAATATCAAAAGCGGGGTCGTGATTTTGAAAAACGAATGGAAATACAGTATACCGTAAAACATGTAATAGAAGTCCACCCAAACAGTAAACTTTGAGCTCAATTTAAGCGTCATGGGCCTTTCTATTACAGGCTTTACGGTAATTCAAAAGAGGAAACTGGATGGATAACCATGAAGATCGGTAGAACTATTTTCTAAACATCGAAAATATTGACCCTGGGACAATATTTTCCCGAACCACAAACCGCCTAGGGATTACTGTAGTTTCTAGAAACATACGAATGAAATACCCAAAGACGCTTCAATACCACATGCTCAGTGAGCTTCAAAAAAGGGTTGGTGCCCATAGAAAGTACATTGTTGTAAATGACGTGTCCTTGGGACAGATGGCCTCTTCATCGAGATACGGGTGATGAGCGACGACGATTGGGTTTTTGTGTGCAGAAAACGGAAATTCGGTACACCTGCTAGGGTGTCAAATCGAATTTACACCCTAACCCTTTGAAATACTCTTGTATGGCACTTCTTCGACCCAGTAATGAGCTCCATGACAAGCAATAGGATCTGTCAATGATGGATTCTGGGAGTTCTTGAAACTGACTCTCAAATTTCCGAATTTTCCAAATCGAGAAATTCTGATTTACCCGAACAGCTGAGTGAACAGTAAAAGGGAAAGTGAAACGAAAAGTGCAACATTTGAAATCGAGGAGGAGATCATTGAAGCAGAAAGCATTCGGCGCCAAAACGACAGTCAGGCCGGGCGTAGAAAATTAATGAGGGTTCGGAAGGTTGAAACAACACAAAGAATAGTGAAAAATTAGATTAGACAAGCGGAAAAAAATTACTGGGAAGGAGAAGAAAAAGAGGGGTAAGTTTACTCAGATGGAGAATCTGAAGTTCCTCTCTTGTTCTAAGACATTCCAGGAACACGAAATCATTTGTGGTTGTTTCTATTATCGTCCCTTCTACATCATCACAAATCCATATCACAAATCAGTGTGTGACAGAAATCTACCGTAATAGAAAAAACCAAAAAAAAGAAGAGAGACTTGGAGAATTAGAGAGAGGAGAACGCCGAATATGTAGAAGAAACACAGCAGGAGAGAGAGAGAGACAGAAAAATACAATGTACAATATGTGTATTATCAGGGCACCTCCAACAGCTTTTGATTAAAACCATGGAAAGTGGGAGATATAATTAGGAATGAGGAAGCGCAGAGAGAAGAAAATGAGAAAAGGATGGAAGTACGGAAAGGGAGGTGATTGTACAATAAGACAGGTAGCAAGCACCATTCTATTGTCACACAAAAATAATAAACGGGAGAGACGAGGTTTTTGAATAACTTTCCTCCCGCCTATTCATATATTAAGAGGCTGCAAAAAATAGTTTTATTCAATAATCATGACATTCAACGAGAGTATAAGGTTGACTTTTGAAGGGAAAACTCAGAAAAATATAGCAAAAGTGTGTATTTTCTGACCTTATTACAAACATTCAAAAAAAATTCGAAATTGAAACTTTGAAAATATAAAAAAGGTAGCGAATAGGGGCGAGGATTTGAATTCCCACGCAGTGAGAAACCTAGGCCACGGCAGTGGTACGCCTTTTTTGAGTGGCCGACAGTGTCTATTTACGACCAACCAAACCAACCGCCGTGGCCTAGGTTTTTCAAAGCATTCATTTCCTCGTCCCTATTCGTCACTTTTTTTTTATTTTCAACGGTTTTTTCGGGGGTTTCGGATTTTTATTGAAACTTTTTGCAATAATATTAGGAAAATACAACAGACTTTGATTCAATAATTTTTGGGACTTGATAATTAAAAGTTTAAATAAAACTGAAATAACTTCAAGAGAGACCAATGAGGGTTACAAAAGAAAAATATAATTTTTGATAGACAGGAAATTGATATCGCAGAAGCTGAAAATGTCTTATCTGTTAGACATTTTTCAGTGGTGCAAGTTGAAAGATAAAACCTAAATTTATGAATTTCGTTGACCAAAAGTTCTAGAAAAATCACAAATCGTAGTCGTAGTAGTAGTAATTTTGGAGTGGCTCCACTACTGATAATTTTACGAAAAGGTTTCCGCGTCTTTTTCGCTGATAAATTTGCTTTCGTTTCGTATTTTTGGTTGATTTGTATACCTTTTTCGAATTAAATGGATAAGGAACCAAGAACAGTAGATAAGAAGGTTCAGATTCACAGGAAAATTCAAAAATTGGAAGTTAGAAAGAATAATTAGAACTCTCAAATTTGCTCAAAGGAGATTTTAAGAAAAAATTACATAGCAAGAAGTATGCAAAATACAGAAAGCAAAAAATAAGTTCAAAAAAAACATCAAAAAATTTATGAAATCAACTTTATCCATCTGAAACTTTTCTCAGAAAGTCCGAAACTTTCATTTTGCTGGCCTAAAAACCGATGAGTGGACAGCTGCGCCCTCCGAGAATTCGTAGATAAACAGAGGCGCCGTTTCGCTTATCATCATGCCATTTTTCGAATTTTCAGTCGGACTTTGATAAAAAGAAATAGTAGAGAGCCTGTAGTGAAACACAGACGAGAGAGGAAAAGCGGGAAGTTCGAAAATACAAAAAAAATAATAATACTGAAATCTACTGTAGTTTCCTTATGTTCAAAAAACCTTGAAAGTCAACAAAAAAGCAAAGAAGGTTCATGGGCCAATGGACATGGAAAAAACATGAAAAGAGAGTCTCACTTTTTTCCACATTTCTCTTTTTTCTCAAAACACTAATCCCAAACTGAGAACCGAACATGGATTAAACCCCTTCCGTTTCTCCTTTTCACCCTTTCTACTTTTTGTGCAAAAATAGAAAAAATGTTTCGAAATATTTTGTTGCTTGACCAATTCGGTTTAATCAATTCTTTTGCTACTGACTGGGGGCGGTGAGATCCATTAAGAATCCCAAGAGACAAAAAAAAGAGCTTCATGATTAAATTAGTAGATGGTCATCGAAAAAATAAGAGAAAATTCAAAGTTAGGATGTGCAAAAAAAGAAAAGAGGGACACTGGAAAAGTTTCGGACAGTTAAGAACGATAAGAAGCGGAAATTTGGGTTTTATTTAGTGATGGGCGGAAAGTGATAAGGTCAAGAATAAAAAAAACGAGGAACACTAGTTTGTTTGAACTTATATGGTCTACTTGGGCGTGTTCTTTTGAAGGACTAGAATACATTTTCATGCCGAAAAAATTCTTAAAATCTGAAAACTTCATGTTTTTCTAAAGTCGCGAATTTCAAATATACAAAAAAATCTCAAATTTTTGAAAAGTCTAAAAATTTTAATCTCAAATCCTAAAAATCTAAATTTCAAAATTCGAACCTTTCCAAAAATCTCAAATACACCGGAAATTATAAAAATAAAAATCCCACTGAAAACTCTAAAAATTTGAAAATCTTTCAAAATTTTAAATTTTAAAAAGAAAATTTCGAGAAAATTTTGTGAAAATACAATTATTTCATTCCCACAATATGTTTTAATTTTTAAATAGACGAGCATGCTAATAATTATCCAGAGATGAACCTATTCGTCTTAGTTTCGGAAACATTATCAGAAAGTTATCAGAAGTTATCAGAAACCTCACAATCATTAAAGAAGCATGTTCTTGCAGTTATTTCAAATTTTTCACAAAAATTAGTGTGATCCAATGAACAGTACCCCAAATCCCCGTACCCCAAGAAATTCGAAAACTTATGTTTCGCGGGTATCCAAATGTCCTTCGGGATATTTTTCCTAGACTACCTCACCCTTTTTCTTTCTTGCTAGCTAGCTTTTTATGATCGCTTTATTTTGAACTGTCATTCTTTGAAGATTCAAACTAATAAGATTTTCAGATTCTTTAAAACCTAAAACCTAAAAATTTCTAAGATGTAACTTTAATACAAGACTTTTCTTACAAGATTTTGCAAAGCTACAAACTTAGAAATAACCTAGATATGGCAAAACGGACAAACAAACTTCCAAGAAATAGGAAGTGCCAAAAAACACATTAGAGATGCCACAACTCCTCATTGAATTGAAATGATTCCCCGGAGAAATAGTAGTAAAAGTGGCCCCTATCTCCCCGTTACAAACACAAAAACTCGACCCCCTGCCTAACCCAAACATACAACAATATATCGTTCCGTTTCCTTCTCCTTTTTCTCGTTTTTATCTTTGACACTCTGCGTCTGTAATTCTATATGCAGGGCTCTCAGAGCTCCTCTCGGAGCAGCTTGTGCTTGCTCCTTGTACGGTACACTGTCCACCTCCTCTTCGCCTTCTTTTTTTGTGTATTTAGGTGTTGTTTGAACAAATAAGTTTTTGGGTCCTCTCGTTTCTCCTTCTTATTCTTGTGCATCTTGTTGTTGCCTTCTTGTCTCCGAGAGAACTGAGAAGCTCCGTGTGAGCTCGAGTCCTAGACAACGCGGCGGCTTTGATTATATGGGAGTAGGTGGAACAAAAAAATCAGGAATAAAATTATCAGAATTGAAAGAATATTGTTTCTCAAGTTTAAGTTAAAACACAAAGCACAATATTACTCTGGTCTAATTTCAATCCAAAAATTCGAAGGTGGGCGGAGCTTAGGTCCGGTAAAGGAGCATGTAATTATTTATGAACCTAATTTGTTCTAGACTTTTCGATGAATTGCATCGATGTAGTTTAAAGGTGGGGGGACAGGAGATTTTTCGTTTTTTTGTAGCTAGAGTATGTTTTTTTGTAGCTAGAGTATGCATTCTACCGGCACGGTGTACAACGCTTAATGTCACTCTGCGTACAGCTGTCGTCCTCGCCTTTATGTATGCAATCGGGCGTGCGCTATCTCTTTGCCCGCGTGGCTCAGTCGGTAGCGGCGCCGCACCCTCAATCATCGCCCTCACAAGTTCAACTCCTCGAGGGGCATCTTTGAACGGATTTTCGAGAACATTATTTTTTCATGTCCCCCCACCTTTAATAATTTACATTGTTTTTTATTACATTGTATTGCTTGGTTCAGACTTTTGTTTAAGAAAACGTTCAAAATCATTGAAACATATGAAACCAGCAATCTGGTGCGCCTTCGGCGCGATTCAAAAATAAATAATTACCAAAGAAAATAATTACCAAAAAACATGTTCCTTTCGATGCGCCTTTAAGGATTCCGCTACCAGAACTAAGCTCCGCCCACCCTCGAATTTTCGGCCGCAATTAAAATTAGACCAAAAAGATAGATCAATGGGAAAGGAACATTTTTTAAAGGAACACAATAAAATGATGAAATTTTGACAAATTGTCGAGTGCAATTGGAAAAAAGCCTTCTGGATACTGGCGAAAAACGCGGGATGGATGTGAGTCATATCTACTAGAATTCAGCTTGATCGAAAATTGTACTATAAAAATTAAAAGCATATGAAACGAATCAGTTTTTATCAATTATCGTCTAATACGATTTGCCGTGTCGAAAGTGCCACCCGGTATCGCAACAGAAAAAATATTGAAACTTTAAAAACTGGAAAAAAACGGAAAATTGACACAGAACGGTATTCTCCAAATAATAATGAAATCACTGGAGAAGTACACAAATGAATCATTTCTTAACAAAAGGGGAAGTGCAACGGTATCCGATTACTTTCTCGCTTCCTACACAAACCGGAAAGTAAGCAGCAGAGAGAGTCCAGGAAAAAATAGAACGGAATAAAATATATACAATATTTTTATAAATTTAGAACAATTGAACGATTTTATGGTTTTATGTATGACACATCGACACCATGCAAAAATTTCAAAATATTCCTGAGTTTCTTGGACGAAACGGGAGACCTCGAAGTACCAAAAAAACAACTCCATGAGTTTCGCAAAAGTTATTTTCTAATTCAATTAACAGAAAAAGCTCGATTTTCCGTTTTACCCTTCCCTCTTTTTTCCACTTTTTTGTGTTGCAAACTTTGGTTTAAAAGTTTCGCAAACAAATAAACAATGGACATTGTGTGAACAGAAAAGCAAAAAAAAGAAGAAGAGTAAAAAGAAACCATTGAGAGCAACAAAAATAATCAATGCAAAGAAAAAAATCGAGAAAAAAGTTTAAAGGTTATCCCGAAATCGGATCGAGGTGGATTTTAGAAAGTATTTGATTTCGATTTTCGAGAAAAAAATCTGAGTGGATGATTTACCAATAACAAGGCATTTCTATGAAAGGCAGAAAGTTTGAGATAGATACTAATAAATAAATAAATACCATATGTATCTCTTCTTATATTAGTCCGCCCAAACTGTAAGCTTTGAGCTCAATCATCTCGATTTCTATGAAAAATATCAATATTTGGTCAACTGAAAAAATATTGGTGCTATTATGACAAACAATTTATTATTTGACAAACGTTTGAGAAAATCGAGATAATTAAGCTCAAACTTGACAGCTTGGGTGGGCTACTATTAGAGATAATACGGTACGGAAAAAGATAACTAATGAAGAGCAACTCTGTTGGGACAGAGAGGTCCGTTAAAATTACATAATTCATATACCGTAAAACTCCTAATAGAACGACCCCCGGAATGACCACTCTAGACCAACCATTTCCCTAACCCATGCTCTTAGAGTTTCCATTCGATTCTTCAATTTTTGAAGATTCGATAGCTTGTCGTATTGAGAAATCTAGAAAGTCTCCCAATCTTTTATCAGTTGTTATCCTCGCATTATATTCCAAAATTGAATATCCGTCGACACGATGTGCTTCGAACATCGTGGTGAATTCAGAAATATAAACAGGATTCTCCAATGTTGTCGAAAGTGGAAGAACTATTTCTGCCGAATTTTGGAAGACCATGAATTTAGCTCGGTTTTTATGCATCAGCCAACAATGTAAAAATGCCACATCCGTTTTGAGTTTCAGCATTTTCGAATAATAGTTTTCCGTTGAATCTAGATGTGGTTCATGA
>NC_013487.2:9826097-9839304 GCF_000004555.2 Caenorhabditis briggsae | reverse complement strand
TCACGGACAAAATATAAATCTCACTGACCAGCTGCTTCCGTATGAATATAGTTCATTTACCGTAAAACCTCTAATAGAACGACACCCGGAACGTCCACTTTAAGCCTATATATCTCACTTTTTGCAAAAGATATCAAAAAGTGTCTAACTAGTAAAATGTTGCTGATATCCTGATAAACATTTTACTAGTTAACCACTTTTTGATACCTTTCAAAAGAAGTGAGATATATAGGCTCAAAGTGGACGTTCCGGGTGTCGTTCTATTAGAGGTTTTACGGTAAATGAACTATATTCATACGGAAGCAGCTGATCAGTGAGATTTATATTTTGTCCGTGAGAAAAATATCCTCCTTTACAGAAACTGGGTCACTTGTCCGAAACTAGGTGTCCAGATGTCTCTGTGACAGCACGTATTCGACTCTGGACCTACTCCAGAATCTTGATTTGACAACTCAAAATCTTCGGCTTGTACCCGAAGGTTCAAAGAATCAGCGACACTGTAGTGCCACATCATAGTATGGTTTTTTTTCTAGAGGATCAATGATCCTGGGTATTTGAAATGCGATATGAGTTCCTTTAGAATCTGATCATAGACATAACAAGGGCGTCTCTCTCATACTTGAGTCACCACTAAACCCTCCCTTCCGAAAATATTTATTTGTTTTTATTCCGTACGCACAGAAACTTATTGAGGTATTTTTGATCCGCAAGTGGGTGGAGGAAATGGAATGAAGATGCTCCTAGTAAATGTAGAGAGAGAGAGAGAGGCAGAGAACGAAAGGATTACATGGTGAGGAATGACGTGATGGAGATATAAGCTACAGTATGACGACTTTTTTTAAACTGGATCTGAATTTGAAAGAGTAAGAGAGTTGGACTGATTTCTACAATCAAATGAAAACTAGATTTAGAAATTTCAAAAGGGAAGAGAAACAATTTTTATAAAATCCTATTTAAATATTAAAAAAAACAAAATAACATTTTGAAATTCAAATTACTTCGCCATAAAAGATAAATGTGAATCTTCGAACACTTAGACATTTTCAAACGGAAATCGGAATAAAGAAAGGAACAAGAGACGACACAGGAAGGTCATATAGTGAACACAGACAAAGACCATTCCTAACTTTGAGATCTTCTAGAATCTCTTTTTTTTTGTTCTTCTTTTTTATTGTTTTGTAATCAATCATTCCTAGTAGGTTATGAAGTATTGATATGGGTGTAAATGACGAATAACCATTTTTCGTGAAAAATTGCTAACAGTTTGTGACACTTTTTTCCAGGGTTTTAGGTTGTCTCATGTAAGGTCTCCCACAGAAAATTTTCAAACTGCAAATTTAATTTTACCTACCATGAAAAAATTTGTGTGTCAGGTCTGGAGCATAATTTCGGCATTTTGATCTGATTTTATAGATGCTCAAGGTGAATTGAAAAAGTCTTAAAAAATTAAATAATTAGTGGTTTTTGAACCCTGTCTAAAACTTTACTATGAGTTCAATGGCTCAAAAGGAACACAATCATGTATTTTTCATTTTCTATGAATGGTTTTTCGATCTGTTAAATAAAACTTTTTTAGAATCGAAAAACCTCAAGAAATCGCAATTTGCTTTAATTTCTCTAAAAATTCATAAACATCTGAGGACTGAATACCAGAAATAAATTTTCCTAGATCATCGAATAAAGTTATCGGAATTCCGGAGTTCTATTGGCTATGGTTATAAGAAATGAACCGGTCTAAAAGGCCCAAAGTATCCCGAAATCCAGTTCAGCAATCACATAAAATCTAGTCACAGTTCCAGGTTCTGCGATTTAATTAATCCATTTGCCAGTTGACATATCGTAACATTTCGTGATGGTTTTTGATTCGGTCTTCTTCGTGTTTTGTGTTATGTAACAAATTAGGTTTCACTTAACACAATATGAAAGTTTTGGTTGCATTGCTTTATTGGTTTCGATTTTCAAAAAACAGGATATTATCCATCGATTTCTAAAGATGAATGCTTCAGATACCCAGAAAGACACCTAGATTTGTCTTCCCCCATTTTATCTACTGTTTCATCTTCTTTTCGTCTAATTTTCTGAACACACTTCTTTTCCATCCCTATCCCTCTCCTTTCCTTCTTTGAAATCTCGATTCAAAATGTTTTCTGCCACGTCATCATCTTCTTCGATGCCCCCTTCTTCCTATAATTCATATGAGAAGCTGCCACGTCATCACCTCCATCGTCCGGGGAACAACTCATTCTATATTCCGCTTCATACTCTTAACTATTTTCAATGTGTTATCCTTCTCTACTTTTTTGTTTTTACTGTTTACTACCACGATCGTTATGGAGGGAAAATTGAAAATGTTCAAATCACTTCGGCAGTTTTTGATTCGAATTCCAAAGAACTCATACTCATTTTTCTATTTGATTCTCCTCACACACCGAGAGAACTATTTTTGGGATTCGGATCGAGTGATGCAGAAACATTGAGAAATGAGACGCAGATTGAATTGAAACCACCGCCCGGATTCGCATCGAATCGACAGATTTTTGTAAGATTTTTTAAAAACTCCGTAAAATCTGAAATAGAAAAGCCCCCACCCTGTCAAGTTTGATCTCAATTATCTCAATTCCTATGCAAAATATCAGAAATTTCAAATTTACTGGGTTCTTCTATTACAGGTTTTACAGCATAAGGGCCAACATTTCCACCTCGACAGATCATGGAATATTTCCATTTCATTCTCTCCTAGGATGTTTTTCTTCTTTCCCACAATCCATTATTCCAGATGTGGTCTTCAATTGAAAACGAAAAACCAGAATCTCTTACCGTAAATGCTGAACATCCAAAATCGTTACTTCTCAGGGATCACACGGGTCATCCATTTTTAGAGGTAATTTTTCGAAAGTAATTCGTACTTAAATTAATAAAATTTTCAGTTATCACTTCAAGAACCATATTCTGACTTTCGAGATGTTGTTAGCTGTTTCAGTCCGATATCTGGCGATTTTGAAATGGTTTTAACATGTAAGTGTCATCAATTATTTGGCTCTTGTGGATCATTTTGGTCCTTAAAACCTTATTCTTTGAATTTGTCTTTTTTATTTTAAAATAGTCTTTATATCAGAAATCGTATTGGCATTTGCATTGTGAAAATAAATAAAAACTTACAATTAGAACCAAAAAATCCTAAGAGCCAAAACAACCCATAAGAGCCAATAATTCTTTAAAAACTGAGAGAAGCAAAACTTTTTCAGCATTAACTTCGTCAATAGCAATGGGTTCATTCGTGAGCATTCCATATGAAGAACTTACCGGAGAGCTTTATAAATTTTTACGGATATTTGAGAAATCTGGGAATCTCCGACTAACAGCGTTTCCGTTGATTCGTCATGAACCACATCTAGATTCAACGGAAAACTATTATTCGAAAATGCTGAAACTCAAAACGGATGTGGCATTTTTACATTGTTGGCTGATGCATAAAAACCGAGCTAAATTCATGGTCTTCCAAAATTCGGCAGAAATAGTTCTTCCACTTTCGACAACATTGGAGAATCCTGTTTATATTTCTGAATTCACCACGATGTTCGAAGCACATCGTGTCGACGGATATTCAATTTTGGAATATAATGCGAGGATAACAACTGATAAAAGATTGGGAGACTTTCTAGATTTCTCAATACGACAAGCTATCGAATCTTCAAAAATTGAAGAATTGAATGGAAACTCAAGAGCATTGGTTATGAAAATGGTTCGTCTTGATTTTTCATTTCATCGTTTTTCCCAATTATGTTTTGTTTCAGCACCCCTCAAACTCTCAGAATCTCTATCAACGCGGGAAAATGTATCCGTTTTTCAAAAATGTTCCATCTCCTCCAAAAGTAATTCCAAAGAAAACAGTGAACAAAATCAACAGGATAATTGAAATAATCGAAGAGAATGACGCTTTTTGGACACTTATCAAAGAATGTTCGGAAAATTCAAAAGTGTGGAAATGTTCATCCGGTAAATGTGTCAGGCCCTCATTGAGGCATCAATCGCTTCATGGATGGTATTCGTATGATATTCATTTTTCAATATTTTTTAATGTCGAAAGTTTTGATTGTCCGGATTGAAAATGAATTAGTTTAAAAATTATTCAAAGTTTCTCAATTGTTGAAAATCAATCAGTTTCCGCCCGGACCGAGGGCTCAACCTCCTGGTTTTCACTTACTGTATTTTACACTCAATTTTCTATTTCAGAATTTTGAAGTTTCAGAGTCTCCAATTTTTCTGAACATTTGAATTTCCAAAAAAAAGTTTGATTTTCAAATTTCCCGATATTTTGAATTCTGGATTCCAGAATTTTTAAAATCTGAAAACCGGACTATATACATATTTACATTCCTGCTTTTCTGAAAATCCGATCTTTTGTATATCTGAAGGCTTTCTAAATTTCAGGATTACTGACTTTTCAAATTTGTGGATTCCGAAAGTTCAAAGTTTCGAATTTTAGAACTTCAGGATTTTAGTATTTTCTAATTGCCGCATTTTCCTATCTCCCAAATCTTCCGAACTTTCTGAATTCCACAATTTCAAGATTTTCTAAATTTACAAAATTACGGAGTTTCAGGGAATTTGAACTTCCGACACTTAGAAATATGAAACTCTCATAACCTTCCGTACTAAATCACGTAAGAAAGGTCGATAACCCAAAAACAGAGAACAAAAAATAGAATTTCCTGAAGGTGCGATGCCGGAAAGTGAGAATGAATTTTTTGAAACCTCTAGGAGTGCGAAAAAATGACACAAGCTTTGTTGAAAATGTGTATTTGATGTTGGTGTGTCTACCTAAACTGATCTCCTAATCTTTAAACTGTCACTAAAACATTTAAACTCGAAATACCGATCTTTTGGCCTTTTTCAGTTTGAAAAGTTAGTGAATGGTATTAACGGAATCCTTTTAATCCTTTTAATCACACCGTAGTGTTTTTTGTCACGTTCGTTCAAAAACTATGTTATTCAAAGTTTGAATTCCAAACTAACGATGCTGAAACAATTGTGCTGGTTCTCCGTTGCTCTATTATTTTTTGAGCCCAGTTTAGCAACAGATCAAGTGATGGTTCCCACTTTTGAAACGGTTTTACGAGATTATGGAAAGCAATGGATCGTCGAGGTGGGGCATTCCAAACCCAAAAGTAATAATTCAAGATTTTCAGTTAACATGCAACTTCAATGAAATTGAAACAGTCGAAGAGGCGAGAAGATTTACAATGGAAGCTATTGATAACAATTGGGTAAGAATTTTCTTTTCTTTAATTTGAAAAAATTTAAATTTTCAGGCGCCAGTTCTGAGAAATCCAGTTTGTGCAGGACAAGATTCTCAGCCTTCGCTAATGAATCCCATTGATAAAGTGAAAGAGAACGCTGAGAATTTCATTCTTCAAAGAGAAGCTCTGAAAATGTATATTTCTGAGTTACTGCAACGTGCTACAAGTTCTGGAGTACTCAATTCTATAGAAGCAGAATCGGTAGTCTTGTATGACTTTTTTATGCTCTAAAAATTGGTATTTGCAGATTCGGGAGAAGTTTTGGGAAGTTGAATTACGACAACAAATTGGTTTCGATGTTCTGAAAGAGAAATTTTTCAAAAAAGTGAGCGAAGACTATTCAGATGAAGTTCCTCGAAAACTGGAAACAATTTCAACAGAAATTTTGGAAACTGATACTTTGTTGAACTCCCGTTTATATTGGACATACTATTAATAATGAACATTTCTTTATCATTTAATTTTCATTCAGCAATCAGAGTCCAGTTAAGTCTCTCAGCACTCGAGAAATGATAGTAATAGTAATCTCCAGTTAGTTTTTCAAATTTTGTTCCAAAGTCCTTGTGAGTTTTGGCGAATTCGGTAACGGTTCTGTTCTTGAAAATGGGACGCATCAAGGTGAAATTCGATTTACAGTCTCTGTCGGATTTCCACCAAATATCACGCATCTGGAATTGTCAAAAAAAAACTTGATTAAAATAAATACAACAGTAAGACTTCCATTTCGGTCGGTCGAAAATCGGCAACCGCCGACCGTCAAATAAATTTCCCGACCGAATGGAAAACTTATGCAACATACTCGACTTGCATCCTTCTCTGTGAAATACTTGGTATCGATGGTAGCTCTGAACATGTATCTCACGAATTTTCTCATCGCATCACGCTGAAGCAAAAACGACCAAGCTTGTTCTTCTGCATAGGTTCTATTGGAAAGCTTGTTGTTTTTATTGAGGTAAGCGTCTTTGGTTTTCTGAAACACCAAAAATGTTGAAAATGATATTAGAAACTGAGCACAGACCCAGTAAGTAGGAGTCCAATCGGTTACCACCTTGTAAGCTTGAAGTGTTGTATCTTTATGGTTCACATCAAAAGTCAGCTGAAATGTCTTTTAAAAAATTGAAACAAAAATTCGTCCTTACCTTCCACACAGCCGTCTGATTAGCGTAAAGAAAAATAGATCTAAATCCCCAGGTCGTTATCTGATCCCATGCATCATGTCCGACGAAACACGAACAAATCAAAAAGAGGAAAGTGACACTTTTTGAAACAGACATGGTTTGGAAAACGATTCTAATTCTCAATTTACGTCATTATATACCAAGTGCAGGGATGAATAAAACTTTGAACACACTCTCACAACATGTTAAATCTGTAGGTCAAAGAATGGTAAAATAGGGTGTGAGTAATATAATAATTCGCGTACAAATTGTTGATTATGCGGATGTGTGGTGTCATACACTCTATTTGAAACGATAATACTAAGTATTAGATCTGAAACTGAGTTTTGAGGACGAAGTGGAATACAGTTTACTGACCAGTTCAGTCAAAACTACAGAACCAATTTTGTTTATACATATTCAGATGTAGCAAATGAGTCCAAGATATCACGATTGAACATACTTTTTTCGGGGATTTCGGTTTTCTTTCGTAATAATATTAAGCAAATATAGAACTTTCATATCTTTTTGATTCAATAAAAATTTACAAAGGGTCGCCGATGATGCCCGTAACAACATCTAAACGCATTCAAGAATGTCGAATTTTCAGCGCGCAATGTTTTACTAATTTTTTATATTCCTCAAAACTGAAACCCCTCAATCTGCCGGTTGACCCTTGATTGTCCGCTTGTTTTTGCCGAAATCACTGGACTCTTCTTCCTGAGTCGATCTTCATCAGTGTAAACCACGCGGTCCTTCGTGTCAGCTGCTATCAAATCTATCAAAGTTTCAAATTTCCGAAGTCTTTCTTTGCAAAAACTTTCCAAAAATCAGAAAATCATATCTTCTATTCTGTAAAAGTTAAGGAAGGGATGTTTCAAAGATCCAATGTCTACCTTTTCAAGGTTATCCTAAAAGGATTTCGATCTGATGTAATTTCTAGAAACATTTCGTTCGTTCTTTGATTTAGCATCCGTGGTTGTGAGATTTCGTGATAAGTCTTCTCGCGCAAAATAGAGACCGCCTGTAGAAAATGATAAGGAAGTGAGAGAGAAAAAAGGGGATACCCCCACACAAAGGATCTGAAAAATGATAAATGATAAAAATCGGGGTGGTAGAATATTTCAAAGGTATACCGCCAGAAATTGATGTGGTTTTGCAAGAAAACTAGGTGAACTGGTCGGAAAAAAGCGTGAAAGATGTTTCGTATTTTGATCAGATCGAAAAACCAAAACCGTGAATACTGTAGTATGGAGACTGCACTACAGCTATATCCAGAATGATGTCCCAAAACTTTTTTGACAAGCGGAGTTCGGAATAAAATTAATTTCTCAGAATTTTGAATCCGGAATGGAAAAAGCGCGGAACCTGGAAAACGGAATACGTGATCCGGAATTTGAAATGAATAAATTTTCTCGGAATCCGGAAGCACAGATTTGAACGTTTTTGAGACTTTTATCGAGTCATAAGCATGCTTACCGGAGCATGAAAGTTAAGTTTTTGAGCTTTAGGCATAACTTGGCTAAAAATATTTAAAATGACAGTGAAAATTTCAATAATTGGTCAGTAAACTGGTCAAGTTCCAAATCAATTGATCAACTTTAAGCTGAGTTATCGCTTGCCAAAGTCGCTTCATCTTTGGATAATCATAACAATACATAAACTTGAGGAATCGTTTTGAAAAATTCAGTAGCTTTGATTCAAACGTAAAATTATATTCCTACCGATTTTGGTGCTTCCAAGGTTCATGTCTAAAGACATACTCGTTTTTATCAGTACCGGTATTTGTGCTACCCCGTACATGTCAAACATAACGTTTCATTTAACCTGTGATCCATAAATCTGTCATTCTAAAATCCAAAAATACCTTTTTCAGGTGTTTTCAATACATTTCATAGACAAGACAGTAGTTGTAAACACAACTTATTCTCTTTACAACCTACATCTGTCCACCAGAAGGGTGCTCTATTTCTCGAGGAGGTTGGCTCACAGGAAGAAAAAGACAACTGGTGTAGATACACACCTCCGATAAGATGGGCCTTTTCTCTATTTCATCCGTCTTCTTGTTATTTGTTTAGATGGTTCTGAATCCATTGAATTGAATCTAAAAAACAATTTTAATTTCCTTCTAAATAAAATTCATAATTTCCAGAAACACTCTAATAGCCCCACCCCCCACAAAGTCTCTTTTGAGTCAATATAAATCGGTTCCTGTAAAATATGTCAAAAAGTGGTCAACTGACAAAATATTATTGATATTATGATGAACGTTTTGTCAGTTGACTACTTTTTTATATCTTTTACCGGAACCAAGATAAATTGACTCCAAGTTGAAAGTTAAGGGTGACGTTCTATTTGAGTGTTTACGGGGTATATCTCATCCTCACAAGCAGTTCTACTTTTATTGTTTCTCTTCTAAGGCTCAGATATTATAATTATTATATCAGTTAAGAACTACAGGCAATTCTCAACGATTTATCTCTCTCACTTCTACAGTTTCTCATTTCTGACTCCGCCCATATTCTCATACTATTCGTCACCTTTTCTGAGACTGATAATTAATCTATTATCCGTTTTTGGCTACTATAAAAGCACTCTCGGCATTAACGAAATCATAGTTCAATTCAGACGAAATGTCTCTTCTTATCAAGAACGGAACCATTGTCAATGATGACGCCATGTTCAAGTCGGATGTCTTGGTGCACGATGGAAAGATTGTGTAAGTTTCAGTTCCTCTATTTTCCTTTAACTTTTTATTTGGTTATCAGAGAAATCGCACCATCTATCGATCCAACTCCAGGACTTGAAGTTGTCGATGCCACTGATCGTTTTGTGATTCCCGGAGGAATCGATCCTCACACTCATATGCAGCTTCCATTTATGGGAGAAGTTGCTAAAGATGATTTTCACAGAGGAACTGAAGCTGCTGTCGCGGGAGGCACTACTATGATTATTGACTTTGTGATTCCAACCAAAGGCGAATCCCTCCTGGTGGCTTATGATCGTTGGAGAGGATGGGCTGATCCAAAAGTTGTTTGCGATTATGGATTGTCAATGGCAATTACCAGTTGGGGACAAGAAATCGCCAAGGAAATGGAGATGGTGACTAAGGCGGATTACGGTAGCAGAAAGATTATATGGCCTGTTAAACAATTTTTTACTGATTTTTAGGCATCAACTCCTTCAAATTCTTCCTTGCCTACGCTGGAGTTTTCATGGTTCGAGATGAAGAATTCTATCAAGGAATGCTCCAATGTGCCAAACTCCGCGCTTTGGCTCGTGTGCACGCGGAGAACGGAGCTGTCATTGCTGAAAGATGCGAACATCTACTCTCATCTGGAATCACGGGACCAGAAGGACACACTCAGTCGCGACCAGAAGAGTTGGAGGCAGAAGCCACATTCCGTGCATGCACTATGGCTTCGCAGGTCCGTTCTACAGAAGGAAAAAACTTGAATTATGATTGGATTTCAGGCGAACTGCCCATTGTATGTGGTCCATGTTATGTCCAAGGGAGCTGCCGCCGCTATTGCTCATCACAGAAAGAAGGGAGCTGTGGTGTTTGGAGAACCAATTGCTGCTGGATTAGCAACTGATGGAAGTCATTATTATAACGAAGATTGGCTCCATGCTGCTAGATATATCATGTCTCCACCACTTTCTCGTGATCCATCCACTCCAAATGCTCTCATGAAGCTCTTGGCTGCGTAAATTCTAGCTCAGAATTTTTGAAATAATGAAATTGCTCTATTTTCAGAGGCGAACTTCACTTGACAGCTACTGACAATTGTACATTCGACTGCCACCAAAAATCTCTTGGAAAAGATGATTTCACGAAAATTCCAAATGGAGTTAACGGTGTTGAAGACAGAATGTCAGTGGTTTGGGATAAGGGAGTGCATGCTGGAATCATTGATCCAATGAAGTTCGTAGCTGTCACTTCCACAATGGCTGCCAAAATCTTCAATTGTTATCCACGGAAAGGAAGAATCGCCGTTGGATCTGATGCGGATATTGTTGTTTGGAATGCGAACGCTACTAGAACTATTTCAAAGGATACCCATCATCATGTGAGTTCGAAAAATAAAGAAGTGATAATAATGATTATTTTTTCAGGCCATCGATTTCAATATTTTCGAGGGAATGCAAGTCCATGGAGTTCCAGAAACTACAATCTGCCGTGGTCGTATCGTTTGGGCTGATGGACAATTGAGAACTGTTCAGGGAGCTGGACGATTCGTTCCTCTTCCTCCAGATTCTCAAATCGTCTTCTCCGCTGTCGACAACCGTGGCAAAGCTTTGGAACCAGTGAAAGTGGAACGTGCTCCATATGTTGCAACGACGCTCGAGGCTCCCGATGCTAATGCTAACATTGTTGTTAAAACTAGAAGTGCTGTTCCACCAGGAGGTATCAGCAGTATTCAATTCTAAACTCTTTCTGTAAATAAAGAACTTCTCATAATTGGTATTATTAACTGGAAAAAAAAACAATAAAATCATAACAAAAACGTAACAAAAAAGACAATCATTTTTCAGATCAATTTTTCTTCCCTCCTTTCTTCTTCTTCTGACCCAACATCTGTTTCTTCCCAACTCCTTTAGCTTTCAGTAGTGGTTTCCCCTTTTTCACTTTAGGAATCGCCGTCGTCTTTCCACTCTTCTTCTTAACTTCGGAGATCTCGTCTTCTGGAACCTCCACATCGCCACTTTCTTTCTGTGCTGCTTCGGCAGCTTCACGAGCTCGTTTCTTGATCAGACTAAAAAAACTACCGTATTAAAAATCACAAATTTGGAGGACCGTTTTACCTTTTCACCTTTCTAGCTTTTTTCTTCTCCTCTTTGAAACTTTTGGCCAATTCAACTGCTTTCTTCTCGGCTTCTTCATAATCGTTCTTTGTCAGCTTTTCGGCTGGTGCAGGAGCTTCAAAATGAAGTGGATCTTGCCCGCGAGCACATTTGTCGAATTTCTTCACCAAATCGTAAATCTTCTTTCTTCTCTTGGCATTCAGATGCTCTTTCTTTCCAACCTCAAACAGCATCGCTCCAATTTCTTTATAACTGAACTCGATTCCAGCTTCTTGCTCCATTTCTTCTCCTTCCTCGGCCGCTGACACCATGTCACTCTTTTGTTGTAGAATTGTTTTGAAGATTTCATCGTAAAGAGATGTGAATAAGTATTCACTGATGTCCTTATCACCGATGAGTTCGATGTACGGTTTTAGACAAGCAGTCACTTGTTTCTTCGTCAAACCACCTGCTGCGTCTAGCTCATCGAGAAGAATCGAAGCGAAATGGAATTTCAGTGCTTCATTGAAAGATTTATCTGAAATTAGTATGATGTTGAGAACTAAAAACAGATTATCTAACTGTGTAACTGAATGTAACTAATAGTAAGTATACAACTGACCTGCAGAGATAGTAGTTTTTTGGAAAACGTTCCAATACTGATCACGAATCTCTTTCTTCCATTTCAAACCGGCAAGATGAGCGAAGCAAGAACGGACCATACGACGAACTTCCTGTAATACAAGAATTAATTTCCTGTGTGCAATGAGTCTTTAAATATACCATAAGGAACTTGTCCATTCTCCACCGATCAATATGTGGCCACTCGTTCGAAAGACTTTTCAAGAAGCAGGCAACAAATCGAACTTTTTCATCTTCCGATGTGAAAATATTAATAAGTCCTCCGATTCGGTCGGCCAGTTCTTCTTGGAGCATCATCTTATCTTGCATCCACATCACATAATGAAGTCCTTTGCACAATCGCATCAAATCTGCTTCGTCGAATGCTGAAAATATACATTTGATTTAATGTATCTGTAAGTTGACAGACAGATACTTACGTTTCTTTGCAGACTGATCACGAATCCAATCGTGCAGAACACGAAGAGCTCGTTGACGAGTGGCTGGTTCGCCACATGCCAACTTCTGAGCAAAGACTACTTCGACACTTGCCAAGTCGACATCCATCCTAGGAAGACTGAAAACAAATCAATTTTTATTAGTTTTCACTGCAACTCCATGCCTGAACGGCTCGCAAGACGACAAATTATTGGAAAATCGAAAATATGCGCGTTAGCTTTTCCAAACTGGGCTTATGTGAAAATTTTTGAACAGAAATGTTGTACAATTTACGATAATTTTTTTTACGATAATTTCAACATCAATTTGCTGATAACCCATTATTCACAGAGAAAAGAAGGAAAGTTAAGAGAAAATTGCAGAAAAAATCCGATTTTTTTGGTGCAGCGGAGCGCGCTTGCATTACTAGTGTTGTGAAGGGAGACCCCGCAAATTCCGGGGAAAGAAAAAACCGGGGAAAAAAATAGGGGAAAAGTGGGCGGAGTCGAGAAAAACCGTGCGGCAAAACCGTGCCAGGGTTGCAATTTAGGCTCCGCCCCCTCATGACCGTGTCCAAATGTGCAGAAAAACCGTGCGGCAAAACCGTGCCAGGGTTGCAATTTAGGCTCCGCCCCCTCATGACCGTGTCCAAATGTGCAGAAAAACCGTGCGGCAAAACCGTGCCAGGGTTGCATTTTAGGCTCCGCCCCTGACTCCGCCCACTTTTCTCCGGAGTTTTTTTTCCCCGGAAATTTTTTTCTCCGGAATTTGCGGGGTCTCCCCTTCCCGACCCCGCAAATTCCGGAGAAAAAAATTTCCGGGGAAAAAAACTTTGAAGAAAAGTGGGCGGAGTGGAATTCGAATTCCACCACAGTGGCGATGATATCAGATCTGCCGGTCTACTGG
>NC_013487.2:9769635-9826087 GCF_000004555.2 Caenorhabditis briggsae | reverse complement strand
CATAACCCCACGAAGAAAAACATTTCGTGAAAAAAAAACAACTCTAGTAAATAGTCAAACTCATATCTGGAGTTTCTCATGAATTGTTCCAATATTGTTTTAACATCTGTAACTGAAGAAGAAACAAAGAGCATGAATATTCTACAAAAAAAAACAGCAACCACCCGCAAAACCAACCAGAACCTCAAAAATTGGAACAATTAAAATATTCGATTTTACAGCTTTACAACCAGATTCCTTTAAAAATGAATGCAATGATAAAACAGCCACTGGTTTGGAAAAAAAGGAACTGTGGGAGAAGGGTATAACTTGTTAGGTTACGGTAGTTGTCGTGACGGGACCTTCGGCCACGGCCACCGGCTTTCTCTTCCAGAGCTCCAATGTTTCTGTACCAGAATAATATATGTCGTATCTAATAAAACAATTTTCAAAACTAGCTTTCCTGAAACTGAATGTTTATCTCCCGTTATTCCTCCCCGTCGAGAAGCAGCTTTCATTCTTTTCCGCCTCTTCCCGTTTTTCAGAATTACAATGAATTGCCTCAATTGTTTTTGCATCAGAAGTAGCTGTCCTTCTCCTGCCTTTCCCTCCTTCTTCCCGCCTATTCCATTGACGCAACAAGATCGGTCTTCTATTTATGCATTTATATCAGAAATGAACATGGAAAAGAATCGAAAGAGAAATAGAGAGACAAAGAGTACCTGATGCTTGCTTCTTCCCCCTCTTCAAGCTTATTCAATAGGAGGGAAATGGAGGCGGAGCTTGTTTTTTGTACAGGGCAGGAAACGATAACATTGGCTTCGTCTCATCCTCTATCCTGCCAAACCACCAAAACGCCAGAAGAGCTTCTAGATCTGTCTAATTCTCTTACTAGATGACAATACTATTACTTCTTATAGCTTTTATTGGGTTCATACCATTTCCTGGTATCACCTGTTAATTTTGTATTCGTTATCCTAAATGTGTTATAGATGTGGAAGCATGTATGCCTGGTTATGAAGCAGAAAGAGATCGGTTGCGGGAGCATTTAGGAATCGAATGGATACAGAATGGCCTTGCGAAGTCAGGTTAGAAGTTATTCAGTTGAAATAAGTCGTTGTTCTTGGGACACTAGAATTCTGTTTGATATGGTAGACCCTTGATTGATCTGGGTCTCTTCTGTGACTAGAAAAATGCACTTGCAGTTGTTTTCCTTTGTGCATTTATCAAAAGTTTCCAGCTACTCTTATGAATCCTACGTACAAAAAGTATTGAATAACTACCGTATTTCTTCTAATAGAAGCCATCAAGTTTGAGCTCAATCATCTCAATTCCGGTGAAAGATATCAAAACTTTGTTAACTGATAAATTATTCATCGTAATATCAGCAATATGTTGTTAGTTGACAAAGTTTCAATGTCTTTCACAGTAATCGAGATAATTAAAAAATTAAATAAATAAAAAATTTTGCCATCACTCTTCTGAAAGTTGTGTCATAAATAAGACCGAAATAATTCTAATGTACTTTTGATTATACTAACTTCAACTTCATAAATATATGTCTTCTCTAAAAGCCTCTCCGGACTCTCCAGACTGCCACTAAAAACACCTCAATGATCGTTCTAATGTCCTTCTGTGTCTCATTTCTCACTGATAGTGAGTGATAACGATTATCCTTGAACAAACACGTTTTTTTGGTTCCTACCCTTCGTAATCCATATCAACGTTATATCATCCTAAGGCAGATGTTACGCCATCGGGCGATGAGTGAAAAAATCGGAGAAAGCCTAATTCGGGGAGGCAAAAGGAAAGATAAGGATCGGGTGGATGTCTGAGTCAGAGACAAGACAAGAACAGAATAAGCATACAGACAATACTAACAAGCAAGAATTAGGATA
This sequence comes from Caenorhabditis briggsae, assembly GCF_000004555.2. Classification (NCBI taxonomy): domain Eukaryota; kingdom Metazoa; phylum Nematoda; class Chromadorea; order Rhabditida; family Rhabditidae; genus Caenorhabditis; species Caenorhabditis briggsae. The sequence continues at coordinate 9,824,210 of NC_013487.2, read as the reverse complement.
TGTTTTGATGAGATTAGTTTAGTACAGCAGCAACAACAACACTGTAATAATTAGAAATAGAAAAAAAATAAATGAGAAGAAGTAACTCAATCGGAAAAATTTTAAATTCTGGAGATTCATATTGCACATTTTTCCTGCTACGAAACAACCGGGGCTGTGGAAGAGAAACGCCGGTGGCCGTGGCCGAAGGTCTCATTGCGATAACTACCGTAACCTAACATTGATTGATTTTTTACATTGATTGTTTTTTTGATTGATTTTTTGTTTTTCACTGCATTCCGTTAATTTTTCTGTATTTTTCCAAAACAAAAAAAAGTTGACTGAGAACGTAGGAAAAACGAGAAAAAAATTCGAAAGCAAAAATAATTTTCTAACTACGGTAGTTCGGCTACCAGATTCCCTCTCCAAACGCTCCGATTTTTTGTACCAGAATAAAAGCTGTATTATACTAGGAAATTCTGTAATCCCTGAAATCGATGACATTCTGGGTGCAAAAAATGACACTCTTCCTTTGCTGTTATTTGATAATTTCAAATACCGTACACCATCTAATAGAAGACCACAGAAACCACCAACTTTGAGCTCATATATCTCAGTTTCTGTAAAAGCTATCAAAGAGTTTGCGGGTTAGTCCTTCTTAGCTTCGTTTTTTACCATTTTCTTTCCCCGGTTACCATCACTCCTTATTTCTTCAAATCCTTCGAATAAACGAAAAATATATAAGTTTATCATTTGATAAAATGTTTATTATAATATCAGAAATGTTTTGTCAGTTGACTACTTTTTGACATCTTTCATAAAAGCAAAGATACATAAGCTCGAAGTTAACGGTTCGGGCGGCCATCTATTAGAGTGTTTACGGTAATATTCTTAGTTAACAATAATTGAGAGGGTTTGTTTTCATTACAGTTTCTTTTTTCTAAATTTCAGAACATAATAATTCCATCTCTAACAAATCCGGAAACCAAACTTTTTGTTCCCAAACTAAAACAGAAAACCAAAAGATTATCGAAGATATCGTTCACCACAATAATGATGAATAGAATCCAATTAACAAGAAGATACCATCAACTGCCACTTTCATATTCTCTCGAGAATCTCATTCAATTTTCTCCCAATTTAGGTCTATATTAATGTCTTCGTTTCCTCTTCTTTTCTTCTCCTCTCGCCTACTTTTTCGCCTATTGGCAATTCTAAAATGAACCGAACCTGTCCCTTGAAACCAGCTTTTCTCTCTTCTTTTTCATGACGCCAATTGTGTTGTATATGGTCAAGAGAAGGACCTGGGAAGATGAAATTGACACATCTTTTTTGGCTTTTAAGATTGGTGTGTGTACACAGAGAACATGAATCAAAGAGTGGAAGGTTTTGGGTAATATATGCGTCATCCAAAGAATGAAGTCATAGGGGAGAAACGAAAAAAGGTAGAATATGAACAATTGATAAGTGTATGACAAAGAGATTGCTAAATATGAAAAATAAAAAGCGGTGGAAAATGTTCCGAGCTACGGTGGATTTTTGAAATTTCACTGCGAGACCCAGAAGCCAAATTATCGAAACCTAATCATGAATATACTCATTTTGAAGGGTTTGCGAAGTTACGTTCAATGATAAAATTGTCACTTTAATCCGACAAAAACTGGTTGAGTTAGAGTATTGAACCCAAAATTTCAAAATTTTCCAAATCTAGTCATGTTTATGCTCATTTTGAAGTTCTCGACAGTACAAATGGAATAATACATTTTTGAAAAAATATCATAAAAATAGATCGAGTGAAGAACCACATCTGGATCTTTATTCTTTGAGCCAATTTATATCTGTTCCTGCAAATAATATCAAAAAGTGGTCAACTGACAAAATATTTTTGATGTTATGATTAACATTTTATCAATTGACCACTTCTTGACATCTTTAACAGGAACCGAGATATATGGGCTCAAAGTTGACGACTTCGAGTAATGGGGGGGGGGGGGGGGCGGTCCATTAGAGTGTTCACAGTAATCCAGATAATCTTCAAACTGTATTTACAGGATGGACACCAAAGAAACCAATTCGACACTCATCTGACTTGAACTGTGACTTCTCTCATCCGGAAAAATGTCAATGGAAGAATATGGCTGATGAGAACCAATTGGATTCAAGAGTAATATTTTTTCAATTTCTAGTTTCTCCAAGAATCTCCAAATTTTAGGATTTCTATCTATTCGAGAAAATCGATTACACCGAATTCCCAGTTCTTCGTGTTGGTCCCGGACCATCGAAAATTCAACAAGGAGACAAAATGATATTTGTGGGTGATAAGAAACGAGAAGAGCAGCATGCAATCTTCTACTCATCACCTATCAATTGTCAGAATTCGACTGGAAATTTGACATTTACGTAAGAACAGAAACTTTTAACTTTGACCCAAATTATCTCGGTTCCTGTCAAAGATATAGAAAAGTTGTCAACTGATAAGTTGTTTATTATAGTGCCACAAAAATTTTATCAGTTGATACATTTTTGATAATCAAGCTCAAAATTGACAGTGTGGGAAACCTTCTATTACAGGTTATACGGTATTTCAAAAATACTTGAATTACAGATACTGGGTGTACAATAGCGCACGAGTCGAAGTGATTTTGTTGGAAGACGACGGTAGAGGAGGATATAAGATGATTTTCGATGATCCATCTGAAGAAAAGCCATACGTGGATTGTGGAACTATTCAATTGAATACAGAATGTCATGCTGAAATTCCACCAAGAGACAAACCATTCAGGTACTTTTCCTTTTAAAAAAATATTTCAAAAAATAAAGTTCAATTTCAGAATTGGAATCCGTGCATACGAAATTTCGAATACGGACGGATCGTTTGTGATGATTGACAATATTCTGTACTCGGCTAGTTTGTGTAAAGTTGGAAGTGAGTTTTCGAATTTTAGATTTTTGAATATTGCTTGAATTCAGTTGACGTTGGAGATACTTTCAAATCAAATGCATTGGAAACGGGAGCAAGTGGAAAACATATCGATACTGCCGCCGAGCTTAAATGTGATAATTTTGACTCAAAGTGTAGATGGAGATCTGGAGGTGATGCTATGGTGGTAAGTTGTTTCGAAAGGCTTGATTACGGTAAAACCTGTAATAGACGGGTCCCTAACTTTGAACTTGGGGCAAGCAATTTTTCTCCGTCCTTTTCAAATATATCAGAAGCGTCAACTGATAAATTGTTTAGCATAGATCAGAAGTGTTTTGTCAGTTGATAAATTTTTGATATATCTTACAGAAACCGAGATAGTTGAGCTCAAAATTGAACGTGTAGGGCCCTTCTATTACAGGTTTTACGGCATGCTCCGCTGAACCCAAACTTGAGTACTTCTTCAAAAATGAAATGTTAAGATGTGGCGCCGTTCGTCATCTGCTCTCCCAAGTCCTCTTCTACTGAATGCCACCGGAACTACAGTAGGACCACGTGGCGGATATGCGGTACTGTATGTCGAACAAGGAACACAAAAGAAATCATTGGATATTCTGAGATCTGACCCTATCACTTGTCAGAGTTTGACCGAAAATGAATTCACTTTTAGGTAAGTTTCAACTTTTTATAGTACCCATACTTTCCTCATTGCAGATTCTGGGAATTCGGGCAAATTGAACTGGAAGCATGCGCTGTCGACCTGATGTTGAAAGATATTGAATGCGTCCCTATTCCACGTGGAAGCTCACCGGCAAATGTTAAATTGACATTCAGAAAAGCAACTAAAAATTTCATGGTGAGAAGGAATTTTAGAAGCCCACCGTCAAATTTGAGCTCATTTATCTCGATTTCTGTAAAAAATATCGAAAGTTTGTCAACTGACAGAATATTGTCCATATCTTGTTAAACAATTTATCAGTAGACAAATTTCGATATCTTCACAGGAATCGAGATAATTGAGCTTAAAGTTGATGGTTTAAGTAGGCTTCTATTAGAGGAAGTACGGTAGTTTATTATATTAATTTTTCAGATCATCATTAGAGTTTCTTCTTTGAATTCTGATTTTGATAACATGGTGATTGTTGATGACATCTCCTATAGAGCAACACTTTGCACTGACGCACTGTCTGTATTCGACATCGGAGATTCTTTCGTTTCTACTCCAATGCTTTCTCTTCTTCTGAGCCGAAATGTGCATACAGCTCAAGATCTATCTTGTGATTTCTCAAAGAGAGCATCTGCATGCCTTTGGGGAATGTTGAATCAGGACGAGGACTCATCTGATATTGCATCAAACACATGGACAGTTGGACATGGGCCATTGAACGATGAGAAGTTGTATTCATTGACTGGAATTTCTGAGATTCCAGAAGGAGAATTCGGATTAGCAAAATTCGAAACTGGAGGAAGCGCAGTTCTTCTGTCAGAAGTCGTCAGATGTGCACTTGATAATGTGCACGTTCAATTCAAATTGTGGACTACTGGAACTGCTAAAATTAAGGTATTTAGTTCCTGTAGATGATTGTGGAAAACTATCCAAAATCCCGAACTCTTTCAGGTTTGCCTTGTCGAAGAATCCTCCCCATCACTTCTCGATTGCCAAGATGCCAGCAGTGGCGATGTGGTTGTAGATCTTCCACGCATCCGTCGTCCATTCCGAGTTGCATTCTCGGCAGAAGCAGAAGATCAAGGAATGGTTCTGATTGATGATATCATTGTGACTGGTCAAATCTGTCCACCAACCGCTGCCAAGCAATTCTCATCGAAAACTTTCCGACCGACTGCTGATATTCCAGACCCGAACGTTTGTAGACTACTGTCATGTGATTTCCATCTGGGACATGCTTGCCTCTATGAAAGTTCACAAGTTTCTAATTCTGCTATGCACGGAGTATGTCAATTTTTTAAAAATTTCCATTTTTGAAAAACGAATTTCTCAACTTTCAGGTAGCCAATAGAAAATTGAATGCATTCTTGACTCGATCAAAACGAGTTTTCATTCTGGAGTCGCCACAATTCCGTCTGAATACCGTAGCACGCCTTCATTTCGATTATAGACTACAGGTAATTCTTGAAATTATTGTTTTATATTTCTTCTGTTTTGTTATTCAAGGGAGACGCCAATTTGTTCATTTGCAATGACAGTGGAACGAAAGAATTGGAAAGCTGTTTCAAGGTAGAAGGACGAGAAGGAAACGATTACATTGAGCTTCTGGCCAGCGATACAAAGGTATTTGAAATTGAAAAAAAAATTTGACATTCATTTTCTTTCAGGTTTACATAATTTCGCGGCTCTCTGAAACTGGAAAATCAGGATCTCTTGAAGTTTCGAAAATCGTTTTTACTGACACAAGTGATCAGACCATTTGTTAAATTATTGCTTTTTTGTTAATTAATTTTATTCTCACAATGCCATAATTGCAGATGCGCCTATCTCTGCTCACTTTTCCTTCTCAATTTCTGTTGTGCAATTTGAAAAAATTCCCCCTCTCAAAAACCGGTTGTAAACTTAAATATCATTAATTGGCTTAATAAAAGTGATTTCATTTAGTTAATCAAAAAAGTGGTATTTTTTCAAACGGATCAAGTGGAAAGAGATGATGAGGTACGGGGACATTGTGTGTGTGGGAATCTATCAGAAACCCCCACAGTGCAAATTAAAACCATAAATAAATACGATTTCCGTTTACGAATGAACGGAAATCAGAAGTGATAAAAAATAAATAAAACTTTTACAGGATGGGGGAGGGAGATGGGGGTGCGAGAGAGAGAGAAACATATAAACATCTTGTTGAATGCAATTTAGAAAGCATAACGGATATACGGAACTTCGACGTCTTCATCATTGGGGTCAGTCATCATTGGCTCCAGAACAATTGCGCGAACCGACTCGTGAAGTTTTTTCTTGAGCAATTCTTCGTAGACAGCTTTCACTCTGAAAAAAAGACAATAAAAGTCAACACTATGGAAAGGAAAACTGACTCAGTCTTGAGTCTCTCTTCTTTCTTAGCGCCATTCATAAAGAACGAGAAAAGAAGGCACTGTCCAGCGGACAACATCGACATCTCACAGCCTCCAGTCTGTTTTTGAACTTCGTCAATGAATTCCTTCAAAGTGAGCGGTCCTTGAATGTCGATTCTATCCCACAGAGTAAATTCTTTGTCCACGTACTTCTTCTTCGGAGCGAGAATTGGCTCTGCGGAAGAGAAGAATGGCATCGACAGATTGAGGAAAGTGTTCTTGAAGCGCTCGACTGGGGTTTTTGGAACTCCGTTAGCGTCAACGACCTGAAAATATATCGTGAAAATATGAAGTCAATGAAGAAAGAAATGCCTACCTTATAAAGTTCGACACAAACGAGACCAGCAACTGCGGCAGTAGTTGTTGCGATGGCTGGGATGATTTTTCCAGCAATCTGCTTGGTTTTCATGCGATCGGCTGGCAAGATGTCATAATTTTCGGCACGAAGATTGGATGCAGCAGTAATGAATTCCATATGATGATTGGAATCGTCATCCTTCTCGAAATCGAGACAATTCAACTTGTTGGTGGCTTGCACGTTCAAAGTGGCAAGTTTCAACTTCAATGATTCGATGGCCGTATCATCATCAAGTCCAAGTCCGGAAGAGCCTCCTCTCTCGTTCTGTTCCTTAGCCTCAGCATCAGTTACAGCAATCTTGACACCCGAACGAGGTTCAAATGGTTCAGGGTTGATGGACAATGCAATGCGAATGACTTCTTCACGATCAAGAATTGGCTTAACACCATACATTTCCGCTCTGAGAATAGAAGCTGCGTAAACAAAGTTGAAATGTTCTTCCTTCGATGGATCGAAGTTCAAAACATGTGGGCAACGTTTGGCTCCTGACCAGAACTTGGCTCCAGAATCAGTAAGTTGATCTGGTGGGAACGAGTGAAGCATTTGAGCGATTGCGTTGTGATACAGCTCCTGGAACTGATTACGAGCCCAATGAATGCATTCTTCGGCAGAACTTGGGCGTCCATCGATAAGAGCGTCTTTCACTTTCTGAAGAATATCAATCTGTTGCCCAGAGATAAGCTTGTTGATGTGATCATTGAAAGCTCTCTCATCCGACAGGAACTTGTTAGCCATTTCTCCTGGTTGGGCGAAGAAAGTTTCGAATTGTTCACGGGCCCATTGAATGGTGTGTTGAATTTCGTTGGGGAAGTTCTTCAGCGTGCAGACTGGAATCTCCTTCTCTGGTGGATCACTTGAAGAGGAGTATGACTCGGTAAGGTAAGGATAAACGACTTGAGTGTTTCCTTTAGTACCCATAGTTCCCGACTCGAGGAGTGGAAGACGATAGTACACGCAACGACGGTCCATGTATCTTCTAGCATCGACATTATCGAGGGCATTAGCAACTCCGTTCAACTCTCCAAAGAAGTCATCGTTGAAAATGTGTTCAGTGTCGACGCCCACACGTTCAGCAAGGGCCTCAATGCGAACATCGGAGTTGAATGAAGTGACAGCACGAGCGGCGCATTCAGATTTTTTGCCCTGAAAAAAATATTTGAGTTATTCCAAGCAAACAGATATCAAAAACTAACCCCAACATCTTTGCGTCTGAAAAGGAACTGTCTGTTGAGATTGGAGATCTCAATTTGATCCATATCCGTGATTTTTATGAGACCGCCTTCTCCACAAGCAACTCCCATCATTGCCAAGTTCTTCAGCAACTCGCATCCAATAGCTCCTGCTCCAACGACAAACCATCTTTGATGGAAGAGGCACTCTTGATAAGGCCAACCGAAAACTGCAGCTTGACCATCGTAACGTGACTGCCGTGGTTGACAGTCAGTCTCCGACAGCTTTGTGTTGTCGAAGGAAGTCCAATCTCCTGGCAGAGCTTCGACATGATCCAAGTGCAGCCATTGCTTTAGAGGAGTCATGTGGTGAGTGACTCCCTTCATTGCTTCTTGTGCGGCTATTCCTCCAACAACAGAAGAAACGGTGACGAGATTTCCAGCAGCAGAATAGGAGAACAGCTCGATCAATTTCTCTGGAATTTCTTCAGTTCCGGCTGGGATGAACGACTTCAACAATGCAACATCTTCCGTCGAACGAGGAGCTGGAGACCGGCCATTCTTTTCCTCGAATGCGTAGAGAGCAGTCCAGAGAGCATGAAGATGTGCTGGATATTCGAACTTAGCATAATCCCATATTCCGAATTCCGGTTCTTCCAAAGATTTCTTGAATGGAGTATGCGTTACAGAAATCGGAACTTTCACTTGACGGCATCTTCCCCCTTCAATGTAATCGGGGAAAGAAGCAGCGAACTCTCCGATATTGAATTTTGAAGCATTTTTGACTGTGATTTTGATTGGTTCACATCCATTGATTCCGTCGAGACCTTTCACTTCGGAGAAAGTAACATGATCTCCGTCTTCCAACCCGTGGAACAAGTTTTCCAGTGTGGTAACTTCACCCGTTGTTCGATCAATGTGCTCAATAAAGAACTCGCGAACTTGTTCTCCAGTTGTATCATCAATTCGGAAGTTATCTCCAAAATCGTTGAAAATGTAGGAGAAAACACCACGAGCATCAGCAATGAGAATTCTGCGGTTATGAGATCGGGTCCAACTAGATACTTGAAGCTGTTGAGTGCGCGTAGCGTCCGTAAGCACAACGAGCTGAAAACAGAAAATTGAATCACACAAATCAATAAAAAAGTCTTACATCAAAATTTTTCACAAAGTCTTCGGTGAGATCGGCGGTGGATACTTCAACGTTGACACTATCATTAAGCTCAGCAAGTCGTTCGTAGCAAGCAGTTGCTCGATTGTGTCCGACATCAGCTTCTCGGAGATAATACTGTGCCGAAAGATCAGTCCATTTTGCAAGCTTGGTATCGTGGATAGTAACGTGTCTAACTCCACCGAGAACGAGATTCTTGGCAATCTCCACTCCGACAGATCCAAGACCCGAGATCAACACTGAGGCTGTTCGGAGATTGACCATTGCAGATTCTCCCAAGGTGTAGCTGAAAGAACCTCATAAAAGAATTCTAATGCTTTCAAAAACTCACATTTGGCGAGAATAGAGGTTTTTGTCAAGAAGTTCATCTGCGTTGCCCCCATTTCCGCCTGCATTATTGCTGGTATCCATCTTCTCGTCTTGGCCTCCGTTATCGGTAGATTTAACAGTGACTTTTCCGGATTGCTGTAAATAATTACAGTTAGACATACACGTAGCAAACTATGTTATCATGACACCATCCTGGATGGTACATATCCTATGAGAACGTGGATTGAGCGAAATGGAAGGATTACAAAATATGTCAAAACTATTCCGTATTACTCAGGAATCGAAAGGAAAGTACGCGAAAAGAAGTGTGAGAAATAAGACCTACAGCACGAAGAGACATCGTTGCGAAATGAAAAGGAAGCGCAGGAATGAAAAGTGTGAGAGACGCAGACGACGGCCAGCTGGACAGTTGAACCGCCCATTGGTGTTCTAATACAAACCCTCACCTAACAGGGAAGAAATACAAAGTACCCACATTCCCAGAAGAGCTATTGATTGAATATATTCGATATTCCAATTTTTAAAAAAAAAATCAAGTATGAGTAGGACGAACGAAAAATGATGACTATGAGAGACATAGAGTGGAAGAGAAAACCAAGAATTGACAAACACACAAACTCACAAATACAGAGAAATTGAGAAGAAAACAATTGCTCAAAAAACCTATCCAAATCACGGAAGTTTAATTGATGATCAATGAGAATCCATGACTGTACAGAAAAATTTGCCCAATATGCCTACTTGAAACCCACCTTTCTTAGCTTGCGCCGATCTGGATAGAATTGCCTCAAATAAGCCGTATACATTGCGAAGAAACAAATTCCAATAAACAAAATGCGCTGATGATTTCAAAAAGCAGTTGTTTTCATATCAGTTTTCAGAATCACATCTACTAGTATTATTCCCCCGTTAGGAATGAAGCAGCATATCTGCTATTGCCCCGTTGCCACAGCAACATCTCCCCTAATTTTCTGGGTGGATGGAGATCAAAAATAGAAAGCAAGGGAGAAATACCGAAGTTTTTCTAATGAGAGTCATCCTCTAGATGAAAAACTTTTGTGTTATCATTCTGGCTACAACAAAATGTTCTAAAACAGCATGACCTCTCATAAGTTAAAATTCTCGTTGGTCTTATACGATCGAAACTTCGAGAAAGTTATATTGTCATGGGCCCACCTTTGAATACTCATAACATTCACTAATAAAAAACTGATAACACCCTAATAAAAATTTTTGTAGTTATATTCGCATCAATCCAAATTCAAAAAAAAGAACGAATCCGTCTATTTTTCAACTACAAATGAGCTCCACTTACATCGTGTCCAGACAGCGTTTGTTGCTTAGAGGAATCAACGGACTGTCCGTTTCCGTTTTTCACAGTCTCGTCCTCTTCCCCTCCCTTGGATCTCTTCGCTGGAGGATAATCATTATCTCCTTGACGCTGCTTGCTAATTGAAGCCTTCGTAGAGGCACTGTTGGGGGACGGTTGCTCAAGGATAGTAGTCATTAATGCAGCAAGATTCGAATCACTGAAAATAGTCTAAATTGGAGATGTCCGAAAGAAAGATTTGAATGAAAAGTTCGAGAAATCATAAACCCAGAAGTAAAAAACTAAACTAGTTGATGGTCCTATTCTAGAGCTGAACATTCTTACATTTGAGTAAGAAGGGTGCTTACAAGTAATATGAAAATCGATAGACAATGATTCTGGAAAACTGCGGTTACGAAACAAAACGAAACTGGCCGAAATTGTACGATTTTATAGAGTTTTGAAACGGATGAGATAATCAAGGTAAATTAACAGAATTCAAAAGATATTTTTTCTCTCAAAGTGAGTGAATGATCAGACAAACTCAAAGGTGGCAAACGAAAACGAACGAAAAAGAAAAATCGCGCCGAGGACCCTAAAAAAATACCAGTTCGTCAGAGCGCTCTTGCATAGATCAACTGCGGTTCATGAGTTAGATTAACAAGTCTATCCACACAGGAAAAACCGGAAGCTCTTTTGTTATAAAAAAAACGAGAAGAAAACATTTTTACTGCTTTGAAAATCAATACATGTGCAGAACAAATTCTACATATACTTAAACCACCCAAGAAGTATGCAAACCTGTATCTGAGACTGTATAGAACATAAAAGGAAAACAATATTATGTTTTTCTGTTGAAAAACAAATTTTCTACAGTATGATTTTTCAAAGGGACATATGTGTAATGAGAAACAGAAGATTACGGTAGAATTATGGTCTCGCCACGAATGTTGTAAAACGGGCAGCAGTTCCTCAGCAACTGATTTTAACGAGTTTCTTCAAATTCCCAGGAACTCATTTCCTACGAAAAGAAATTGAGCGGAGCCTAATATTATGCTTGTCTGAGAAAAAAAGTTGAGACACAGAGAAAAAGTGTCTGCGTCTCCACCGTTTGTGTGATATTTAGGCTCTCCGCTTCGATACAGCTACCGTATTCAGACTGCAAAAAATACTCTCTAACCTTTTTTTTCTCAGACAAGCATAATATGCAAGCTGCGCGCGGTTTTGCCGCACAGTTTTTTTCATGGCAAACTTTAAAAGAAAACTGTGCGGCAAAATCGTGCGCAGCTGGAAACTCAGACTTCGCCCGTTTTTTCCTTGAATCAGAGTAGCAACTCGAGAATTGTACAAAATTTTTGACAAAATCGCAACCGGCTATAAAGATTTATAACGACACGCAGATCTTCAGGCGCCAGTTTAAAAAACCTTTTTAAAAACCTCCTTTTCTAGTGAGAAACATAAGCGCGGAGAATAAGGTATTGGCTGATTTGGGCTTAACACCGAAGAGATTATATCCTGAAATTATTGAAAAGTGTCTTATTGAAGTAAAAATTACGAACGATGGAATGAAAAATATATTCTGAGGAGAAACATAAAAAAGAATTTAGTTGCCATAGTTAATTACGAAAGTGCAATAAATTTAAAGTTTTGCCGAAGCCGGACGGCCATCGACGCGTGCTAGTCATCCCTGAACGAAATGCCACTTGTCGACGTCTCCTGGAAGAGCAACGGACGGTCCATGCTCAGGAGTTGCTGCGATGGCGGCCGCGGCGGAGTCATCTGTTGCTTGATGAACAGCTTCAGGAACACGAGAAACGCTGGAAATTCGCTATTATAACAACTGTCACTCGTCAGTATCCTTACGTGTTAAGAGCTGGAGAGGCTTCCTTCATCAGAGCCTTCCAGAACTCGTTAGTTTCGGCGATAACTTTCTCTGCGTACTCGCGATTTTTGAATTCTCCATTGAAAGCGAATTCGTTAGCTGGCTTTCCGGCTGGAATTTTGTAGTTTCTGAACCATTCAACGGAGGCCTGAAAACGAAATATACACTCAGATCCAATGAGAAAAATTTCAATACCGCCAAAAGTCCAGGGTAGATTTTTTCGACGTCGTTGATATCATTCAACTTGTCAGCGTTCTCGTCGTTGACATCGATAGCAACCAACTTCCAATCAGTCTCTCCCTCATCAATCAGTGCCAATGTTCCGAGGACTTTCACTTGGAGAACAGCTCCACGCCCGGCGACCTTTGATCCAATCTCAATAACATCAATTGGATCATTATCTCCCTTAGCTCCGGTGTCTGGAACAACGTGGTTTGGATCTTCCCAGGTTTGTGGGAGAGCTCCGTAGTTCCAGATGTATCCCTTGTGTGGGAAAATGTTGTGAACGAAACGGGCAACTCCTTTCTTCTCGTCTTGTTTGATTGGTGAGAATGGTTCTTTGGTGGCCATTTCCATTTTGGCATTAGTCCAGCGAGGAATTTCAACAATCATGTTGTAGACTGACTTTTCTTTGTCAGCGAACAATGGAATGTCGTGCCATGGAGAAACGATTCCTTGAGGTCCCTCTGAAAATTGAAAAGGGAAGTTGAATTGAGGAACTGATCTGGCTTACTAATGAATACTCTATAATCCAAGCTGTACAAAGATCCACGCTCAACGGCTTGATAGACTGGGGAATCTCCGGCTCCAGTGCTCATTTTGGATGATTGAGTCTTATGGATGACAGCAGTATCCGCCAAGGGCCTGAAAGAGAAACGACTCAAATTGACTTTTGATAAGGAAAATATATAGTGTTGTATATAAATAATTAGACACGATCAGGGATGGGAGCACAATGAACCTAATTAAAAAGGAAACGAACTTGTTAGGATTACGAAAACAACGTCCACAGAAAAGCCAAGAAAACATTTTCTCGCAAAATTGTATTTAAGCTAATTTTCATTCAACTCCTAAAATTTTGTATTATGACCTGAACGTGGATACAACATGAAAACTTTTTGTTGTCTAAAAATACGTTTGACACGTTCGGAAGCAGAAGAACTTATAGGTTCACGGTGTTAGGTCAGCCAGGGCTGTCGATAATAACGGCCGGCCGAGGCTGCGGCCCAAAAGCCGAGGGGCCGGAAGGCCGCGGCTTTTATTTTTGAAAGCGACAACGCGGCCGAAAAACCGGCCTCGGCCGGCCGGCCGTGCGGGGCCGAGGGAAACTTCATACGAAATGAAAATGCTCACCAGAACATGGAAAATCGGTTAAAAAATAATTATTTTTCAAATGGGAGTAACTAACATGAAAAATAATTATTTTTGTGACTCAAGGGAACACTAGAGAGACAATTGAATAGAAGTCATAATTTGTAAATTTCGAATTTTACTTGTCAAAAAAATCTGCTCAAAATCAGAAAAAAGTTAATGTTTTTGTTGAAAACCCATAGTTGCGTCTTAATTTTTTTGAACGACGGCCGGCCGAGGCCACGGGGCCGGGGCCGTATTAAAAAAGTTTATCAACGCGACCGGCCATTGACAGCCCTGAGGTCCGCAATGCCTAGAAAAGTAAATCTTGCTTTAAATAACCACTTTTATAACATCAAAAAACAACATGTGAAATTCGTAGAAAGAGTGGGTTGTTGCATAAGTATAGGCAACCTTTCCCCATAATTTTTCTTATTTCGTGTCTATGTGCACCTTATCAGCTGACACCGCCCGTTTGTCAAAAAAGGGAAATTCGCGGAATGTGCAAAGTTCAGTACGCCTACACTTCGTATTTGTTTAAATACTGCTATGGAGTTGGCCATTGAAAACCTCTAGGTTAAAAAAGTCGACCCCAAAAGAACGGTGTAAACCTATTTGTTCTCAGTGTCTCAAATAACACTTTTTAGTCTTCTCGCTGTGACGATATCAAGTAGGATTATCTGAATATATCTCCCAAAGTAAGAAAAACAAGAGGGCCACAACATCATCACGCAACCTGGTGTGTAAACTCCTCTCCGAGTTTGCCGACATTTTTCGTTGCGCTCCAGAAGACGAGGAAGAGAAAGCAGTTGTCAAGCTACCGCGAGGCGACGAAAATTGCACCGTTTCACTGCCAGAATCCATTGAAGAGGTGTGTATTGCTGCTACCTACACATAACAAAATAAAGACTGAAACTACACAACGATCATATCTTGCCTGTGTTAAGTTACTATTGATCGGATGAGAGGCTTGAATTGCTCGGGGTGTCGCCCATTTTTGTGAGTTTGCTGTGATAGAGGTTGTAGTGGTGTTGGAAGACGAGGAAACGGTGGCGATGGCATTCTCCTGACTTGCTGCACAGCCCATAAGGAAACGAGTTGAGGATAACAGAAACCCCTTGGACACAGAGACACTTCGACCGCCCAGTATCATCTAGGAAGAGATGATGACAACTACAGACATTTGTGAGATATATGAGAAGGCACGAGAGACGCTGTTGCGCATGCACATTTTCATGCAGTTGGTGATAGTGTGTGGATTTATGTATGTCGTCACGAGAAGAGGATTAGACTAAAATTGAAACAAAGGATAAAAAGATTAACAAATTAATTTAGTGCTTTCTTTTTTCGTTTCATATGAAGGGAGCAGGGGTATTCGAAAATATTAGCTCTCACCTTGAAATTATGGAATTGTCTCGATCGGTTATAAAGCTTTTGAACATTTCAAATTGGCACGAAACGAATTACTATCATTTGATAGTGATAATCTTACATACTATTCGGAAACCACGAGATGTGAATTCGCGGATATAAGCTTAGTATTGAAGGTCTTCAAATAGAGTTGGGCATTTGTCGAAAAAAGCAATCATAAAGAGTATTTTCAAGCAAATCTCCGTTTTCGAAGGAATTCTATATGAGGAGTAATTTACAGTTTTAGGAACGACAACTTTTTTCTGATATGGTAGCTATGATAGAAGAAAGCTCTTCAAGACATCAATGATTCACTAAGAATGTCACTATTCTTATTTTCTACAAAAAATTACATTTACAGATGTGAAAAGAACGAAAAAGAAATGAAAATTGAACAAAAAACTGTGTTGGTGAAGAACTAATTTCGCGAGAAAGCAAATCCACTGGTGTTTACACACTACACGTCAGAAACTACATGAAAATGCGTACGAGCTAAGTTTGAATACGGTAGAGGTAGAAAACCAGAAAACCAAATCAAGGCAATCTGGATCTGAATAAATAGCTGAACAAAGATACTCTGCATATGAATACCATGAATAGAATAGATAAAACATACCTCGTGGCAAAATACAGAGCGGCAGTGAAGAGTATCGCAGACATCATCGCGATCAACGGCTTGTTTCGTTTGGCAATCAACACGAGGCCCATCAAACAGCGATCATCACTGAAAGATCAATCAAAGAACACTTCTGGGGAGGAGAATCTTGAATTGCGAATCGCTCGGACATGTTTTGCTCACCGAGCATTCTCTTCTCTTATCATTTTGTCTGCGTATCTCGGTTTGGAGAAGAGTATCGTCGTTTTGATAGTTTTACAAAACTGCGTCATTGTTATTCGGCCTCCGATTGATTTTTGTTTAAGTCCGCAGAAATCAACACAGGTGATTCAGTTTAAAAAACAACTACGACAATTTATCGAAAACTTGAAATACTGTATGGGGGTTGAGGTTTCATTTTCTCATTTTTATTGAAACCGTTTTATTGATGGAATTCAGTGTTGGAAGTAGAGCATCATGAAACATAAAACATATAATTTACTTTATTTTATTTACCGGCTTAAAAAACAGCTATCACAGTTCGATATTATCACAGCTATCACAGCAAAACACGATATTTGAAAATTAAGGCACCCAATTGTCAGATATGAAAGCATGAAGAGGTTTTGTTATACCCAATTGTGAAGATTTGAATTTACTCCAACTACTTCGAATAGCTGTTTCATTTGAGGATGGCGAAGCGGAGGGATTCCTGCGGAAAACTCGTAGCCAGTTTCACAGGAAGAGGCGTTCCCACGTGGCAATGTAGAAAGTGGAGGATCGAGAATAGAAGGCGGACTAGATGGCGAATTGAATAATGAGGAAATTGGGAGCAAATGCCCCTGAAAAGATTCAATATTTTCAATAATCAGCATTGGACTCTTGAATCCTACCTCTGTAGAAAATAAAACTCTTTCTTGTTCTTTTTTGTTAATCGGATGGTTATCATCGAATAGCAAGTAGAGATATTTCAATGTTTCCGATAAGAAGAAAGATTCCATTCGGTCTTCAAGACTTCTATCCGCCACATCGTGTACAGTAGCAAACCCACATTTGACTCGTGTAATCGTTTCCAATGATTCAAGAATTTCGAGACCAACATGCTGATAGAAAGGATTTTTGGTAGCTGTGTACAGTAGATATGTCGATTCAATGAATTCTGGCCGTAGAGGATAAAAAGAAACGTCAGGAGCTTGAAGTTGCCAATTGAATCGTTCAGGGAGAACACCGTACTTTTTCCAAATTGCGTAGTAAAGAGCGTGGTGACAAACGGCTTCATCTACTTGCCCAGCAAGCACGAGGACCCCTGCGAAGCTTGCCTGAAAAAACCTTTCTCTGAGTGACTTTTGTAGCCGGAACGTACCTGCAATGAATCAATCCACGTGTTCGATGTGCTTCCATCTCTTGCATCCACATTCACATATATTGGAGAATCTCCGTTCGTATCAGCACAAACATTTCTACCACGTCTCATATAGGTCACAATTTGCTGGAATGATTCGTTGTACATATCGAGGTCTCTTTCATTGCCAAATAGAATGTATGACTTCAGCATATACTCATAAAATGAGTCTATTCCAGCCCCAAGACCAGCAAGATGCCCAACCCATTCTCCTGTTTGGATATCGATCAAGTTTCCGTGTAACCCAGTTGCCTGATTCCTCAGAGTCCAAAGCTTCTCGTTGACCCGTCGTGCTAATTTTTCATACGAATCGTCTCCGAGTAGCTTCGAGAGGACACCTGAAAACTGTCTGTTTTGAAAGTCTCGGTATTAAATGTAAACTACCAAATTCTAGCAACAAGGATCCAGCTCCAGATGTACATGTGAAATTGGTGGTTCCTGGAAGTACTCCCTTTTGAAGGTTGACTCTTGTGAAGGGAATCCCAGTAGCAGTTCCTTCAAATGCAGGAAGTAAGCGGCCAGCAAGATCATGGGCAAGTGTCAGAAGTTCTCCTCCATACTCCGACATGTAAAATGGTCCAAAACGATTTGTTTTATCTACAGCAATCATGTGAGCAGCTAGAAGACCGCCCATAACTCGGATAGTGGATTCAAAGACTTGGATCGTGGTGTTCTTTTCAAACGAAACAGTTTTGACTACCAAATTCACAGCTCGTTTGAACTCATCGGCGTCTCCTTAAATAATTTTTTTAAAATGTATGGATATTTTATGCTTGTATCAAAAATCGGAGCTGTGGAAGAGAAACAAAAGGAAACTACAATAACCTAAAAATATTGATATTTTCTGGGTTTTTGTCCGTTTTCAGTAAGTTTTTTTCTGTTGAAAATGTTCATTTTTCGACTGATTTAGGAAAAAATCCGTAAAAAACGAGAAAATAAGAATATCATTAGGTTACTGTAGTCATCGCTGTGGAATCTTTGGTCACGGCCACCGGCGTTTCTCTTCCACAACTTCCATTTTTTATACGAATATCAAACTCACCAAAGACAACAAGCGAGTCGAGAGTATCAATTAGTCCCAATGAATAATCCCCCAGTACATCGTTTATGTTGATGTTGTCTCTGAAAACTCGAGCTCTTTCAATATATTAAATCATGCTTACGGATTATCATGATCATGCCCACGCCCACGACAATGAATCGGATCTAGTTCATCAGCTGGAAATGCGAATTCCATGTAATTTCTCCATCCGAATTCAAACATTTCCCGCGTTTTCGATCGACCATATTCAATATCCTCCTGTATTCAAACATATTTGAAAAGGAATTTTAAAATCAAATTTCACTCACTTTTGAGATCGATGAATACCGAATCTCCTCATCAGTGAGCAAAAAAATGTTATCAGTTGATTTCCGAGAGAACGAATTGACGAACAGAGCAACGAATATCAGCGCATTTTTCGTTAATAACTGAAATTTTTTCGCATTAAAAGACCGAAACCTGCTAAAGAGAGCTTACCATACTATCACCATACTGTTTTCAATGTTTTTATCCTTAACAATTTTTTCTGTTGCTTTCTTTTTTATTATAGAGTTTGATGGGTGAGAAAAATATCGAAAATCGATGAAACGAGTCGAATAGTGCATGCATGCGACAAGTGTCTGATGTGCCACGTCACACTACTGTTGCAGAAAGGCTTTATTGATAGCTGAATTGAAAAGAAAAGTAAAAAAAGACCTGCTGGGCAGATGGCAACCGGTTAATAACAAGAAAAAAGTCTAAATTGTTCCTAATAATCGTAAAAAATGAAACAAGGATTTCAATCGCTAGCTGAGAATCTACATGAGAGAAATGCGGTTATAAATTGTCAAAAATTAATAAAAATTGCTACATATGCTTGTGAATTTCTTCATAGAGAGCCATGACAAGTGCACCACCAGCGCTTCTGAACAAAACCTCATGTTTTTTTATTATTTAAGAACATTCCTTACCTAAAAATGTTGGCTAAAGCTCCTTTGTATAATCCTCGGAATCCTTCCTCGTGTACAATTTTCCTTGCCGCTGCAAACGCTTTTGATGTGCTCAGCTGTCCTTTGACCATCATTCGGCGCCGTACAGTATCCCATGGATAAGTCAAATATGAGGAGAGAACAGTTACACCCTGTAATATGGAATTTTTGTAATTATTATCCTTGTCAGAGAAAAAAAAGGTTGAGTCGAAGTGTATGCGATGTTTGTAAACAAATATCTGAAAGCGTAAACAAACACAGTTGAAACGAGTGCGACAGTAACCCGGCGGGAAAATGTTAAATTTACCTATTTTTTAGTTTTTCCCATATTTTGCAGCAAATTTCGTCGAACATGGTTTGTTTTTCATTGTTTTTTGCGGTATTTTAAAATATATTCGACGAAATTTGCTGCAAAATATGCGAAAAGCTAAAAAATGAGTAAATTTAATATTTTCCCGCCGGGTTACTGTCGCACTCGTTTCAACTGTGTTGTTTACGTTTTTTTTGTTTACGCTTTCAGATATTTGTTTACAAACTTCGCATACACTTCGCCTCAGCCTTTTTTTCTCTGACAAGAATAATACCAAGATTGAGTTTAATTATTTTACCTGAGCAATAGCGAAGGAAGCGTAAAATGGTAGCTTCTTCTTGTCAGTATTTATGGTGTTTCTAACTGCATCATACAAACCAAAATAAACTGATCGATAAATGAAATACGTCTGAAAAATATTGTGAGGTTTCGGACAATCGTAGAAGAAGCTACCTGAAGAGAAATTGCAAATCCTCTGTAGAGAGCACCGACACCTTCGTTTCGAACGGTTTTCAGGGTGCAATCCACCAGACCCTTATATTCTCTATTGGTGTGGTGATTGATATCGGCAGATAGACGTGTTCTGATAAAATCCAATGGATAAACAATGCAAAGAGATGAGCAACCAGCAAGTCCTCCAGAAACGAGCGTTCGGATACTGTAGGATAGAACATTCTGAAAACAAATCCATATTTTCAATGTTAAATTTTTTAAAAAATCTTACATTTTCCCGCTTGATATTTTTTAGTAAGATCGATTTGTACAAATCGTTGAAGGCGAAATTGAATGCTTGGGTTGGAAAATAGCGAATCACATTCGTAAGGTTTCCTCGCCAGAACGAAGAAAATCCTTGCTCTCTTGGGACTCTGATAAATGCATCAATGATACCGTTGAACCTTTTATCGGGAGGAATATCTTTATGAGAATATTGAACCTGAAGTCATAGTTACAGCTTTTTTTGATCACGAACAAATTATTTGAATACCTGAAGCAAGATTTTGACACGTTCGATTGGAGCAACCGCAGTTTTCGAGACGGAGGCAGAAACTCCACCAATTAGTAAATCTATTGCAAATTTTTCCGCATCTGTCCGTTTTTTGAAGCCGATGGGTGCATGAGTCGTGTTTGCGCTCATCTGGAGCTCTGTAATATGACGCAATTACTTGTTCACTAATTATGATAGCCTGTATTCGATGAAAATTTGAGCGTTCCAGTAGAAATATTTGACTCTTCAAAGTTCTTACCTATGTTTTATTGAAAAAAAAAACTTTTTGGACCCGATAACTAAATAAATGTATTTATTTATCTGATGTTTAATGCGCGTATAATGAAATGCTTCACCGTAGCTGATTTCACACAGCCGGCATTACAACGTACGGACAACTGCGGCCAGTGCGTAAATTTCTAAATTTCTAGGCCTCAAAATAAATCTTGCGAAATTTTACCAAATCTCTCCCACATTTCCGACTTTTTTTCTTATGAAAATTTTGAAGACCTTTCTTGTTGAAAAGTTTCAAAACAACACTTTTCTTACTTCAGGGTAATTCACATTTTCCGGAACTTCCAAAATGGTTCTTGACATTGACCTGTTCCGCGTGGAGAGGGGTAGGTGTCAATTTTGAACGAGGTTCGACTTATTCTCGAATTTTGTAGGAGGAAACCCGGATGTAATCCGGAAATCTCAACGTGATCGTTACAAGGATGTTACTTTGGTGGATCAAGTCATCGAGTGGGATGAGAAATGGAGAAAAGAGAAATTCCTAGCTGACCGGCTTAATCGTCAAAAAAATGCCATTTCAAAAGCAATCGGAGAGAAAATGAAGGCAAGCAATTCATTTAAAATTTACATTCTAATCCAAAATAATAACTGTTCACCCACAATCAGAATAGCCCAGTTACCTGAAATTGTTTTCGACTATTTTTCAATGAAATCAATTTTCAGAAGAAAGAGCCTCAAGGAAATGATGATTCCGTCGCTGAGGACATTGTCGCTCGTCTTGCCGAGTTGAAGCTTGACGAACTCTCCACGCTCACCGTTGTTCAGCTGAAAAAGTTGCGTCTTCTTGTAGACGAAAAGTCTGTAGAAACCGCAGCTGCAGCGGTTGCTCATGAAACTGCTCGTCATGAGAAGCTCATTCAAATCGGAAACTTGCTCCATGATTCGGTCGTTGTTTCAGACAAGGAAGATAATAACAAAGTGGAAAGAACTTTTGGAGACTTGACAACAAGAAAGAAGTATTCCCATGTAGATTTGGTGGTGATGGTGGATGGATTCGACGGTGAGCGAGGAACCGTTGTTGCTGGAGGCCGCGGATACTTCTTGAAGGGCCCATTGGTATTCCTGGAGCAAGCTATAATTCAACTCGCTCTCCAGCGGTTGAACCTCAAGGGATACACACCACTTTACACTCCATTCTTCATGCGCAAAGAAGTAATGCAAGAGGTTGCTCAGCTCAGTCAATTCGACGACGAGCTCTACAAAGTTAGTTCAAAAGGATCCGAGGTTGCTGGAGATACCACAGTCGATGAGAAATATTTGATTGCAACTTCTGAACAACCAATTGCCGCATATCACCGCAACGAGTGGATCAAGGAGACCGAACTCCCCATCAAATACGCTGGAGTCTCTACTTGTTTCCGTCAAGAAGTTGGAAGCCATGGAAGAGATACTCGTGGTATCTTCCGTGTTCATCAGTTCGAAAAGATTGAACAATTTGTTCTATGCAGTCCAAATGACAACGAATCCTGGACCTTGTTTGATGAAATGATTGGAAACGCAGAGAGCTATTACCAAGAACTTCAAATTCCATACCACGTCGTGAACATTGTTTCTGGAGAACTTAACAACGCTGCTGCCAAGAAGTTCGATCTCGAGGCTTGGTTCCCAGGATCTGGAGCAATGCGCGAGCTCGTCTCCTGCTCAAATTGCCTCGACTACCAATCTCGCAGACTGAAGGTCCGTTACGGACAAACCAAGAAGTTGAACGGAGAGGTAAAATTGTCAAAATGTGAAAAATAACGACTAAACAATGTTTTATCAGGTTCCATTTGTGCATATGCTCAATGCCACAATGTGTGCAACTACTCGTGTCATTTGCGCCATCCTTGAAAACAATCAAACAGAAGAGGGAATCAACGTTCCAACTGTAAGTTTCAGAAATCATCATTTAGAGGATTACTTAATTTTCAGGCTATTCAACAATGGATGCCTGAGCAATACCGCACTTTCATTCCATTTGTGAAGCCAGCTCCAATCGATGTGGACGCCAAAAAGGCAGCTGCTAAAAACTGATTTAACTAACAACGGAAAAATGTTCTTATTGCATTCTATTTGTTTCTTTGCTGGGATTCTCTGTTTTAGTAATTTATGCTTGTTATCAAACCCTCGTTTATCTTCAATTTTGAACACAATTTTTCGGTTTCTTTGTCAGTTTTATTTAATGAGATCTTTTTCTCTAATAAAAAATTGAAAAGCATCAAACAGCAGTTTCAGTAGAGAACATCAAACGTTGAGCAAATTTTTTGTTAGGAATTAGAGGACGAAGATGTCTGGGGACAAAATGGAAGCGATAAACGTTGTCCAGGCCATGGACCTAAATTATTTACTCTTATTTAAAAGCAAAAAAAAAGAGACTAACCTTTCTGAAAAATCGAGTTCCTTCATTCAAAACACGGCTGAAATCCTTTCCTGTTCTAACATAGAATCGCCTTTTCAAATCCATCTCGTCCGTAATTTCGAACTCCAATGCGTCAAGATTTCTCCATTGAATAGATCCTTCTTCTCCGCTTTTCAGAAGATCCAGTAGATAGTTTCGACACATTTCAGCAGGAGTTGAATGCGTGTTCTGTTGGGAATAAAGAGCAAGAAGACGATCCATTCTGAAACTGGAAGAGATACTGTAGTTTTCCAAATGAACCGAGATCCACAATGGACCCTAATTTAACTTTTTTTTTTGACGAGTCGTCAATCACGACGACCCATACCGGTACTACCATGATTCCTAAACGAGAAGCCCACCGAAACCGTCGACTTTGAGCCCAATTATCTTGATTCCTAGGTATCAAAAAGTGGTTAACTGATAAATTATAGGTGATATTATGATGAATAATTTATCAGTTGACAATTTTTTAATAACTTTTACAGAAAATGAGATATATGGGTTTAAAGTAAACGGTTTGAATGGAACTCTGTTAGAGTGTTTACGGTAATTTTGAAAGTGACAAATATGGATGTCAAATATTAAATGAAACAAAAAAAGAAAACTCTGATTCTATGAAGTATAATGTCTAATTATACAAACTGAAGACAAAGTAAATGAGAAGAAAGTAAGTATAGGGTCCGCCGAAAGATCCGCATATCGAGATGAGTGTCCTTGTGATCCGCGGTGTTCGAATATTAGATTATTATGGATGATAAAGGATCAGATGTTGTTATTTGATTACATGTTGGAAGTTTACATGGAATTTTCAGAGATCTCCAGTGATATACCGTAATCACTTAAATAGAATGCCATCCAATCAGTTAACTTTGAGCCGAAATATCTAAATTCCTGTGAAAGATATCAATTTTTTGTCAACTGACAAAATGTTTATCATAAATTAAAAACATTTTGTCAGTTGACCCAATTTTGATATCTTTTACAGCAGCCCAGATATATGGGCTCAAAATCGGGTGGCTGTCTATCGGAGTGTTTACAGTAATTATATAATAGGCACATCATTCGAAAGGTACAACGGTGTACAAGGACAAGGTGATTTAGCGTTAAAAATTCCATAAATGCGAAAAATCTAAAATTTTCAGGTTTTTTTCCTTCAAATTATTTGCCTGTATAATGTTGTGATTTGTTTTATCTTCTCAATTTTAAAATCTTTTGAAAGTTCCCATTCCTAGAGTGTCAGTTTCAAACGTTCATCATGGTTCCCATATCTTTCCAGCTCTCGGTTTCATTTTATTCTCGTAACATTATCATGCTTGGTTTAAAGTAAGGAATTGGGGGAAAAGAAAGCTTGTGGGCGTGGCCAACGGTTCCCGTAACGAAAACCAAGGTAACCTAAAACTCTCTGTACTTTTTCCTCGATTACTATTGCTTTTCGACAACTTTTGTGTTGAAAAATCCAACAAGTCGAAAAATAACATTTTTCTGAATTGAATAAATTTCCGAAAAACGGAAAAAAATTGCTAGCTACGGTAGTTCGGCTGTGACCGCCGCCAACAGATGTTCTCTTCCACAGCTCTGATTTTTGCATACCAGCATAACAATAATAACAAGACATAAATATTATGGATAACACTAAGTGGTCTTGTTTTATGCTTTTTTCGTTCTCCCCCTCTCCTGTTCCTATAAAACAAACACGGTCAAGTAAAAGATTCCAGGCGAAGAAGAAGCCACAGAGAAACGAGCGTGTTTGTCTCCATGCGTCCATATCGTACAGTTTCTTCTCTGGTTGTCCTGTCTCTAAACTCTCTCTAATACTTCAACATTCTGTCTCTTCTCTTTTTAATTTCTCTTTTCTTTTCTGTTTCCCGTACTCTTCTCTTTTCACCGGTAGCGCAGGAACTGTTCGTTTTCGGCGAGAGAGCGCCTCCATAGCAGCAACCGACCTGTATCCTCTTTTCTCTCTGATAACCTACTTCTCTTCAATTTCATCTACTCGGAAAGGAAGACCAAGAAGAGGAGAGGATAATGAAGTGGTTTATGTTATTGGACATTTTCTCGAATTTATTTTTTTATTCTATTACATTTGTGAATATTTTCAACATAAGTTTGAGTCCAAAAGTTTTGAAAACTCTTGTACAGAATCTTGTCATCTTTTGTCGAAAGAAGTAGTGTTTGATTCGTTTCCCCTCTTTACTATTTGATTTCAATTCAATTCGAACTAACTTCAAATAATTCGATTCGCACATCTCAAACATTGTAAATACACAGAAATCGTAGGTGAAAAAAGTCATGTGGTTTTGGGGGGTTTCGAAGGAGTTTTAGCCAAATCCTTATAGTTGAAAACCCAATTTCGATATACAGTATAAAACCTGTAATAGAAGGGTCGCCGTATTGTCAAGTTTGAGCTCAATTATCTCATTTCCTATGCAAGATATCAAAAATGAGTCAACTGACAAAACATTTCTGATATTCTGATAGGAACCAAGATAAATTGGCTCAAAAATAAAATTTAGAGAGCCCTTCTATTACAGG
This sequence comes from Caenorhabditis briggsae, assembly GCF_000004555.2. Lineage (NCBI taxonomy): Eukaryota > Metazoa > Nematoda > Chromadorea > Rhabditida > Rhabditidae > Caenorhabditis > Caenorhabditis briggsae. Next base: position 9,798,743 of record NC_013487.2, on the reverse strand, counting down.
TTTTACGGCAATAATTACTTCACATTGTTCCATTTTTCCGTACAAAACAGTTAACTTGAAATATTCACAGAAATAATTAGAAATTAAATGAATTGATCTAAAACTTTTTATAAATATCAAACTTTATTTAAAGGAGGCCAGACACCAAAAAAAAAAGTTTTCCTGATATTTTGCATAGAGAACCCCCATGAGGGGTTGAACTCATGACAGGCAGCTCAGGGGTACAGCGCCGCTACCGGCTGAGCTACGGGGGCGCGATGGTGCCTGACGACCGATGATCTACATAAGCGCGGCGCGATTTCGTCCCCCGAACTGTCCCCCGAAATTTTTGCTGTCTCGCCTCCTTTAAAACCAAAACATTTTAAGTCTTTTCCCATCTTCAAGGTTAGCCAATTCCCAAAAAGGTCTAGAACGGTTCTCTATAAGTGCCTCACAGACTCTAACTATAGACTGAATTTGTGATTGAAAAGACTGTCTTCTTCTTTTTAGTGTTTTTTTTTCTTTTCCTTCAAACTACCACTCCTTCTTCAGAGGATTATTGCGGACCCATGCACCGCCCACTATCAACGCATTTAGCAACTTCCGTGTGAATTGTATTTATTTTTTGGGTTGTTTTTCAGGATTATATCATGAATACAACATCTTCAACAAAAATGTACTCGTTATCGAAGTTTTTTCTGATTTGAATTCTTTTGATTTCTTTGAATCTCTGAAAACAGCAAGTTTTGTTATAGTTTCAACTTATAAGACTACCTACCGCATGACCTGTAATCAGGGATGTTCGAAACGGAACTCGGAATTCCGAAAATTCCGACCATTTTCGGAATGATATTCCGCCTTTAATAATTCCGAGAAAAAAATTCGGAATGAAATTTCGGTCGGAATAATTCCGAAAGATTTTTTCGGAATTAAATTCCGACCGGAATTTTTCCGAAGCTTTTTTTTCGGAGTCTAAATTTTCTGACTATGGTCCGTCGGAGGAAAATTCGTTTGCAGGTCTCGAACTGAATTACTTTTGATAGTATTTTGCGCTGCCGAAATCTTTCTTTCAATTTTCACAAGTTTTTTTGCGTTTTTGTGATGGGAAAATGGAATTTCTAATTTCTAATTTGAATTTTAAAACATTCCGAAAATTCCGAAATTCCGAAAATTTTAAAAATCGGAATATTCCGAGATTCCGAATTTCCGAAACTTTCAAAATCGGAATTTTCTACATTCCGAAAAATTCCGAAAAGATCATTCCGAACATCCCTGCCTGTAAGAACATGACTTTTAACTTTGAGCCAATATTTTTAAAGCTATCAACTGATATTATAATAAGCATTTCGTTAATTGATTACGTTTTGATATCTTCCACAGGGACCTAGATAAATTGGCTCAAAGTACAAAGTTAGTATTTTTCAGTTTTAAAAGTCTGAAAACTCGTTCAGGATTTTTGAATCTCAAAGATCGGCTGCTGTATTCCCATCTATTTTTGTCAAGAGTACTAGACATTTTTTTCTGTGGGTCTTAACCGTAACCTTCAAATTTCAACCAATTCTGTTAATTGAAGAAATTTCCGATTTCGTTGTTTCTTTTTTTCAACACGAACGAACAAATCAATGTGATATTAGTCTTCGTTTGTCTTCTTCGTTTTCTCCGACCGGTTTCTATCTTTTCTCTCCTATAATTAGTTCTTTTCCGTCGTCGAATTCGTCTTCTTTCGTCCGTCCGCCAGTTGACCCATTTATTCTCGTCTTTTTCTTCAGAATTCTATATGGTAGAAGTGGACGGAAAACCGTCGTTGTCAGTTGAAGAGGATGAAAATGAGAATGAAGAAAAATATGAAAATGAAGAGAAGGAAAAGTTGGTGAAGCAATTGAGGTTGGAGAAATCAGAAAGGAAACGAATAGAAGAAGAAATGGAGAAGGAAATAAGAGAAGTGGAAGGAAAATGGATGGAAAAAGTGAGGAAAGCAACAGAAGAGCGAGATGAAATTGCAAGGAAAATTGATGAGTTTGAGGAGAAAATTGATAGTATGCAGATACAAGTACACAGGTTTCGTTAGAAAAATTAAAAATTTGTATTTAAAAAAATCGTATTCAGAAGTGAAACATACAAAATGGAAATAGAAGAAGCGAATAAACGCTTAAGGTTACAGTATGAAGCACTTCAACGGGATTATGAAGAAACGATGCAGGAGAGAAGTATCGTTTTAGAAGAGAACTCTCGGCAGTTGGAAGAACGAGAACGTCTTCAAAAGCAGATCGAAAAAATGAAAGAGGTATGATGCTCGTACAAAAACGAGTAAAACCACAGTAACCTGAAATTTTCGGTCCAAGTTTATTTTTAAAAATTGGTAATTACGGTAGTTCGGCCATGGTCGCCTCCATCAGCCTTTCTTATCCACAGATCCGATTTTCTGTACGCTCAATCATAAATATTTTATAGGAGTCAGAAGAAGTGGCAGCATTAAAGAAGAAATTGGAAAACACCCGACGGCTTCTGCAAGTTAACGTGGAAGAGACTGTAACTGCAAATGCAAGAAGAGATGCAGCACTCGCGAGACTATCTGAAGTAGAACAAAATGGAATCAGACTGGCCGAAGAGAGGGATGAAGCACTTATGAGATGTAAACAAACTTCAGTTGATGCTATTGTTGATATTTGGAATACGCATTCAGTTCAAGTTAACTTGGTAAGAGTTTCCGTGGTTTTTTTTTCAATTTTGCAGTTTATTTTCAGCCATTCAATAAGCCGAATCTCGGAATAATGCTTGGTGGAGGTCGTACAGATGATGGATCAATCGTCCATGGACCCATTTATGTTCGACATATTGCCCATGGATCTCCTTTTGAAAATCTATTGAAAAAGCTAGATCATATTATGATGGTCAATGATATTTCTGTGACCGATATGGATGAGAGAAGCGTCATGGGAATGTTATCAAACTCACATCACATTCATCTAGTCATTAGAAGAAGATCCAACTGTAACAAAATCAGTGATGTCTGTCTTCCTTTAAATTATGGTGAGTGTCTTGTTGATTCATTTTTCAGTATCTCTGAAATTCCAGGAGTAGGTCTTGAACTTGCAAATGGAGTATTCATCAACTCTTGTGAACCAAATGGAGCTGCTTCTAGAAGTGGATTGGCTCCAGGTCAGAGAGTGGTTCATGTGATGCACACTCCTGTTTACGATGCTAAACATGCAGAACTTTTGATTAAAAACGCTCGTGAACCACTTGTCATTGGAATCCTGCAGTCAACAAAAAGGGGAGATCAGAATGGAAAAGATAAAAGTAGACCTACAATTTTTTCGAGGGTGAGGAACTTCCCAAATACGAAAAAGAAATTACACTCCGTTTTTTAGTGGTTCAGTCGAAATGGTGGCGCTGATAAAGAGCGAACTGTAGTTGCAAAAGCCAATATCGACCGCTCGAATGACCAAGTTTTGCTTCGCCAAGGCTCTTTACGAATGCCACAAGCGTCACCTGCATCAGTGAGCCCATTGGTTCGATATGGGTCACTACGAGCTCCTACATACTCGAATAGTGTAGCTGATCACTCAAAACTAATGTTGGACACATTGGATAAAAGATTCAATGGAGCGTATGTTCCTATTTTAAAGTTCTTCTTTACAGCATCTTTATGTTTAGATCAACCGCCCATTTAGAAATTAGTTCTTCTTCAACTGCAGCGCCATCTGTTCCATGGAGTCCGTCATCAGTTAATGAGAAAAGTCTCGTTTTCGCTGGAACTAACATTGAAGGTGTCCCAGTTTATGTTCCGAAGAACACAATATTCAGTACGCCTACTTCTCCTGTCAGGTAAGTTACCTGAGCTTGTCTTCCTTCTATCGAAAAGTGTTTCAGACGACTGATTCGCCAGAACAGTGAACAGAAACGAACAATGTCCCAAATATCATCGGCACACCGGGGGAGCGGGTGGGATGGGCGAGCTTCTCTTCGAATACAACAACGTCAGATGCTAGACCATACTCAATGCATTTCACACCTACATCATCTACCATAATGGAAGGGAAACCACACAGAAGATCACAGGTGTACAGTCCATCTCATCCTCCAGCCTACCCAACAATCCGAGATGATTCATTATCCTCGGTAATGTCTTCGAGTAATTCGATACGTCTCCCAAGTACCAGTTTCTCAAATCAGTATCCTAATAATTGTAAGTTGATACTACTAAAAATCAGCACAATCTTTTATCCATTTCAGCTGCATGCAGTTTGACTGGCGGAAACAGTGCACCTCCACGTCATTGCATCAGTAAAGATGGGAGTGATTTTTCTATTTCAACCACTGGAAGTGCAATGCACAGCTACGCAGAAGGAGGAAGATCTACAAAGAAATATCCCCATATGCCACGTGGGAACCACCATTCAGAATCTTTACTTGTCAATCGATCATCTCAACCGAGACTTGTAGAAGTTCCGAGGTGTGATGTGAAGTTGTGTGGAGGGAATGCAATAGGAATTCTTGCTGAGAAATCCCTTGGATCTGAACTGTTGGAAGGTGATCTTATCCTTTCGATCGACGGAAACTGTGTTCGGAATACAACATTGGAGTGTGCGATCAACACATTGCTAGCAGATGACACTGAACTGACAAGCCTGCTTGTCCAAGATGGAGGAGATCGTCTGAACCGTTTAAGATTAGGAGCCGATGGAGACAGCTTCTTCCTTCGAGTCAATATAGACAGACCAATGGAGAATAAGGATGAACTGGAATTAAAGTGTGGAGACGTTGTCTTCGTAGACAATACATGGATACTGGGCAAAACGGGAAGATGGATGGCATGGAAAGTGGATAAGGAGGGCAGGCAGAGAGATCATGGAGCTATTCCAAGTTCTACAACAGTTTATCAAGCGATTCGTGCCAATAAATATGCGAATCCATTCCCAAAGAAAGCATACGAATGGGTGGAGAAGTTGGATACAAAGGTGAAGAGACCTGTTCTGTTGTTCGGAGCAGTTGTAGAACCGTTTCTTCAAATGTTGGTTGATGAATCTGACAAGTTCTCGATTGTGGCAAGAGAATCTCTGACTGCAAGTTTCGATGAAGTATCCGCATTGCTGAAGGATAAAGTTGTGATTGATTCAAAACAAAATGATGATGTCTACGACCTGTATCATGTCATATCAACAGCTCATATTATGGATATTACTGCTCAAGGGTTAGTGTTATTTCAGAGAAGAACACCTCTTAATTATGGGAACTATTCCAGACTTCACTGTGTTCTACAAGTAGACCAAACAGCAATCGATAGATTGAAGAGGTGTCGAATGTTCCCAATTCTAGTCAAGATTCGTTTCAAGTCAGTGAAACAATTGAAGGATGTGAATGAGCATATTTGTGGAGAGAAAATTAGTTCAAAGGAAGCAAAGCAGCTTATCGAAAAAGTAACTGATTTTTCAAATGTCAGAAATCAATATATTCTTTCCAGGATCTAAAAATCGAGAAAGATCTAGATGGATCTGTAACTTTGGTGGTTCCAAGTCATAATAATGTCAGTTTCATGATGACTCATGCTGTCTTGCAGGTAAGCCCAATATAAAATTTATTCTCTTCTAAATATATTTTTCAGCTGAAAAAACTCATCGAAGAAGAACAAAAGAAAATAGTATGGGTTCAGAGAAAAATCGATGAAGAATGAAACAATGTGAGCGAAAAAGTCTCCGGTGCATTTTTATTGAATTGAAGTATAATTTGAAACATAATTAATAAATTTGTTCATAAGTGAAAGCATGGTTTTGGAAAAGAGCAGAAAGAGATAACAGACAAGAATTTAAATCAATGGAAAAGGCAATAATTAATCAGAAAAACGAGGGGAATGGCAAGAAAAATCGATGACGAGCTAGCGGCGTCGATGTAGAAAACATTGAACTCTCGGAGATTTGATATATTTCTGAAATTAGAAAAATTGATTTTCAGTTTTCAATAACCACAACCTGTATAAATATAACTCTGGTGGCCATGAAAGTTCAGCAGATTTCAAATCAGCGTTACAGTAGGATTTACTGCAAATCCATTGTTCCAGACCAGTGTATGCACGGGTATAGCCAATCTGAAAATACATTTTTTAGTTTAAAGGAGGAGATACAGAAAGTTTTCGGTCCAAATTGTTGTCATAAATCTTTTTTTTCAATTCTGAACGGACGATCGATTGTCGGCTGAACGGCGGCCCGTCACCATAGCGTCCACTTCCTCGAGAGGCTTATATGAACCAAATTTTGAGAAAAAACCTTTTTTCATGTTCCCTTGACTAATTAGAAAAAATTGAACCTTCAATGGAGTGGCACCCTCAACTGTCTGGCTGTTCACACATCCTCTGAATACTTCTCCTCTTGATGTTGCACTGATGAAACAGAACTGTCCCAAACACGAGCCGGAAGACTTCGTATACGGAAGTCGTGGATTGAAATAATCTACGTGGCATTCTGTGGTAGCTGTTGTTGTATCAAAAACTAATGTAGAATCGAGAGACTGAAATATGAAAAAATAATGGAAAATAAAAGATCCAAGTTTTTACATCAGATCCATAGCAAGCATGTGTGTCAGGTTGACCACCATAATTCAACCAAACGCATGTTCCTGGATAGAAATTGAAAACGGTGAGAGTTGGGAAAAAATCGAATTCATTCTCCAAACTACAATCTTTAGTGGACCATGTGTAGTTAGCATTGTCCACTTCCATGAGGGTCTCAAAAAAATTGTTAGATTACTGTATTTGAACAGATGATACCTTTGCAGCAATGTACGTGCAGTAATTTGCTGCACATGGCTTTGTCCATCTTGGTTTTGGCATGTTGTTCAGTTTTTCTGGTTGGCAAGTTTGAACAGGAAGAATTGTGGTTGCTATTTCAGAAATTGATGTGAAATTCGAGTTACAGTAATCCGCACTGAAAAAAGGGGTTTCTTGTGCAATCTGCCATTTTTGAATTCTAGTGGCTTGAACCAATTCGTCCCTTCTTTTAATATCTCAGAAAATTTTAGGCACGGCAACGCCACTTTAGATACACACCACCTGCGAGCGGCACTGGTAAAGTGTTCCAAGGGCACTCTGAAAGGGACACGGAGGTGTTTGAACTCGTATCCTGTGCCAAAAATTTGCTGAGCAATCATAGTCCCTTCAGCCTAGACTAGTTTATGAGAGAAGGAAAACGACGCACTCGGAGCAGAAACACATCACATTTCCATGGTGATTGACTCTGCATCCTTCTGGCGCAACCTCCCCAATTACACATCCTTTTTGTATAGTTGACATCGTTTCGCTTCCATAATAATATTGCGCATGGTAACAGAAGTCACCACGGCATGTGCTTCTAGAGTAGTTGCATCTGAAATTATCCCTTTTTTGCATTTGTGGATCTTGTACTTTAGAGACTAGTTACGCACTGTATACTATGTAAAACATAAAATTCATTAAAAAAATCTCTGAACAGGCTTCTGATCAACCACTATTGTACTCTTTTCCAAATTCAGAAGCTGGAAAATTATTCTTTTTTGAATACAATTCCAAAATTCAAAATCTTAGTTTCTAGAATCTTTTTTAAAAACTCACTCTTCAGTTCCAGTTTCACATCTTGAACAAGTGACCAAAGTGGAGGCTTGACGAATCACAGACAAAACTATAATCAATGGAATCAACATAGTCCTCTGTTCCTCTGACTGACTGATTCAGTTTTCCGTCCAAAATATATAAAAGTTGAATTGTTGAATTGAATTGAATACACACCGCCCATCGTCAGCCATATTTCGCATATTTTATTTTGTCCGTTTTGCAATGAATGATAGAAATACTCATTTTCATAAGCTCTCAATGCTCCTCTCATCGTCACGAATTTCGAAATGGTCAAAAAGAAGTGAGAAAAAGAAGAGATACAGATAAATCAGAATGAAAACGAAACTGTTATATTCATTCGGAAAAAAAGAGACATAGAATATATACAGTACCGGTCCATAAGATATACAAAAAAGTTGTTAAGTTGATTTTCTCGTCGATGTTTGAAAGACACCTCATTTTTCACGTTTTCAGTACAAAAAAAAAGGCAAAAAAGGTGTCTTTCAGAAATCGGCAAATAGCTGAAAAACTAGGAGTTTTTGAAAAAATTCTGTGAATGGAAAGTTATTAATCTAGGTATGTTTTACACCCTCCAGTGTTTCCAAATTGATTGGAATCTTGAGAGCCGAGCTCCAGACTCCTGAAAATGATCAAAATGGTGGAAAATCAACTGAAAAATATGTTTTTTTTTCTCATGGACCGATGCTGTATGGAAGATGTTATTTTAGGTGCACTTTTAGATAATTTAAAACATTAATTTCAATGGTATACTGTTAAGGTATACGGAAAATTTCGTTCAAAGGTATACTGTAATCCTGCTTGATTGGCCCTGACATCATTATAAATCCAGAATTCTTTATCCAAGTTACTACAATTTTCTTTTTTTCGATTCTCGTTGACTTCATTAAAAAACTAATATATATTTCTAGTTCCCGTTAACTTCATAGTTCAACCATTTTTCTTGCTCTTTCTTAACTGTGAGCAGTGGAGCGCAAATGCTGTGGAAGAAAAAACCTGACATACACACATACATACACCAAAAGTGCGGACGTCCGGACTTTTGAATTTGAACGGCTGAGAGTCAAGCAGAGAAAAAGAAGGATTTCTTTTCCTTCTCCTTTCTTCTGTTCTTTTTTCTTCTTCTTCCTCCGCGTAAGATTATCGGCCATTTCATCTACCCCTTCTTTTTTCTATTTTCAAATCTTGCAAAAAAATTTTCTAGGCCGAAGCTAATAAATTAATTTTTTTGAATTCATCATGATGCAAAAAAGTTAGGAACTGATAAAAAAGAATGCATGTTCTACACACTCAACCTTTTCAAAGTGGTAGATCAAACGTTGCCGCTAGTCCCCTTCTTCTTCTTTTTTCGTAACAATAAAAAACGACTTTTCAGTTTGAATATGAATAGACATTTTGGTCTTTTTCTTGCGCGATGACATGAAGAGGAGCCACTATGTACTAATTCCGGTCGTGTTCTCCCTGACACCTTAAGCTAATCGTCTACAGCTGTCTTTGGTGGCAGATGTTCGAAATTAATACACCGGAATAGTTTCGAAAAGTGCAATTTTCTCCAAAATCAATGACCGCGAAAATGAAAGACATATATTCAATCTACTCAGAAAAGAGCAATGCGTCGGTTTTCTTTTTTAATTAAATCTCTTTTTTTTTCTTTTTCTCACCAATCCAAATTGGTATTTCACCATATTTCAAATTCCTAATCAATCAGTATGTAGGTATGAGTCCTTTTTCTCTAAAACTCCTTTTAATTTTCTTATCTTCTCTATAGAAAGTGTATTCCTCCTATCTTTCAGAAAACGGAACTGCCAAATGATAAATCGTCCTTCTGTCTTTTTTCATTTTTCAGCATGAATTGTGTGTTCTGGTCTAGACCTGTAGTAAATGGAAAATGACCCTCCCAGAGTTTATGTGAATGACTCATAAATTCACCAGCTATTCATTTCCCTCGCATTTTTCCTCGTTCCGTTTTTCCTCCTTTTCCTCAGTCTCCCCTTTTTCTTCTCTTTTTCTTTTTCATTCTCTTTTTTTAACCCTAGACCTTTATTCTTGTACTTTTTGCAGATTCAATCTCAATGAATGGGAACCAAAATGGGAGATCTGCTGCAAGTCAGAACAACAATCATCAGCACAGGTTGATTTGAATTATCATTCTTTAAAAAACAGTTTTGTGATTTCAGAGGCGACCCAAGAACCACTCCCACATTCTCTCAAAGGCACTTGAACTGTCCAACCTTTGTTCCACGCCAGAGAACAGAAGAGCACAACAACAGAGAGCCGATTGAAATTCTTGTAGGAGAGGTTAGTTCCGGGAAAGAAATGTTTTGACTTTTTCACTTAAAAATTTCTAAATTTAACACTCCACGCTCTCCCACAGAACAATTCCAAACTGCAAATTAATTTTTGATCTACAGAAAAACGTTTGGCGCGATCACAATTGCAGGTCTAAAACCAAAATTTCAGAGTTTTTTATCTGATTTTGTGGAGTTTCAAGATGATTCAAATAATTCTTAAAAAATTAATTAGTGGTTATAGATTCATGTATGGTCCTTTTCCGAAAGAAAAAATGTCAAAAATGGTCATTTTGAAAGTTTTTTACAGAAAAAATCTATCTCCTCTTTCAGTTTTTGACATTTCTAGGAGTTCTATAGCTCAAAAAAACCGCAATTATTTTCTCTACATTTTCTATAGACGAATTTTCAATTCGTCTGATAAAACTTTTTTTATAATCAAAAAACAACGCAGAAATGCGATTTTGTGCAATTTCATGAGTTTTTTGAATTATAAAAACAGTTTTATCAGACAAATTAAAAATTCATTCATAGAAAATGTAGAGAAAATAATTGCGGTTTATTTGAGCTATAGAACTCCTAGAAATGTCCAACAACCGAAAGAGACGATAGATCTTTTCTCTACAAACCTTTCAAAATGACCATTTTTGCCTTTTTTTTTCCGGAAAACGTTCATACATGAATCTATACCCACTAATTAATTTTTAAGAATTATTTGAATCATCTTGGAACTCCACAAAATCAGATAAAAAATTCTGAAATTATGGTTTTAGACCTGCAATTGTGATCGCGCCAAACTTTTTTCTGTAGATCAAAAAATTAAATTTCAGTTCGGAATTGTTCTGTGGGAGAGCGTGCACTCTCAAAAGTTGATCAAAATTGTAAGAGTGCTCTGAAATTTTATTTCAAAAAATTTTTTAAGAAACATTTTTTTGTAATTCTGAAATTGTTTGAATGAAATTTCAAGCGGTTTATCTTATTATGATGAATTTTTAAAAAGTTTTTCAACTACAAGAGCCCCTTGTTTAACAAATTCTGAAACAAGAAACAGACAAATTTGACCTGTTTTTCAATTTTTCAACTTTGTAATTGTTCCTTCTAGAAGTTTGACTTTCTCGAAATAATGATATAGTATACCTGAGTAGGTGTTTTCATTCTTGTTAGATAGCATTTCTCGAAAAAATCACAATTTCAAGTGAAGCATACCGTAAATGCTCTAACAGAAGCCAACCATCTACATGCACTTTGAGCTCAATTATCTCAGTTCTTTCAAAAGATATCGAAAATTGTCAACTGATAAGATGTTTGTGAAATTATGATTAACAATTTATCAGTTGAAAACGTTTTTATACCTTGGACAGGAGCCGAGGTTAATTGGCTCAAAGTTCAAAGTGTGGATGGTACTCTATTCGAGTGTTCACGGTATTTAGGTGTTTTCCTTTCGGTCAGAGACCATTCCTTTTTTAATATCATAATTTAGAACAGTTACAATAAAGTGATGCAACCTATGAAATGAACATCTAGAATACATTTTTATAAGGTTTTCTCAAACCACCCAATGACTCTTTTCCTAATTCTTAAATTTTTTCAGGAGAAAGAACTCTTCGAAAAATGCTCGCCGTTGAAACAAAGACTCATCCATTCACACCGTACTACCCAGACATACGGAAATCTTCAGAAGAATACAATCTCGCACTGAATATTAAAGCTCTTCTGGATAACTACACACATCACAAAGCTCTCCGATTCATTGCGAAGACTCATGTCTGGAACCTTCGACCACCACCTTTTGCTCAGCTTCCATTTGCTCCATACGGTATGGATGCGGTCCGGCAATTCATCAAAATGGACGGAGATCATGCGATATACCGGGTCATTGCGGATAAAGGAGACAAGTATATTTTACTTGCTTGTCATCTGAATGTTCACGCTTTTCATCGAGGAGATCTTCGTTTCTTGGAAGTAAACTCTCGAACCAGAACGAATGCATCGGAATACTCTTGTATTGGATACCTCGCACTGGGAGATCTTGTGGCTGTCAGTGAATTGGCAAAACAACCATGGATACCAAGGGAGATGGGATGCTGGAAGACATCAGATATGAATCAGGAGTCACCATGCGTCTGGATGGTCGTGAGAATGACAGTTCTGATGAGACAGAGATTCGATAATGTTCCATTTGTATTTTTGAATAATGGAGCTGCAGTTGCACTCAAATGGCGGGAACCGTTAACTGTCAAAACAGGATATAATGGTAATTTGGAAAACCGTGGAACATTTGTGTTTGTTGGAAGTGGATTCATTGCTATGCAAGTACCTGAATTGGCTTCAGGCCACTCAAAGATGCAGGAGACTCAGTTGCTGGGACTTTCAAAAGAAATCACGAGATATCCATGGTCCACTGGAACCATCTTTCATTATGAGTTTAGCCCACACTTCACAAATCAGATGCACATTGGTCATTGTGCATATTCCATTGCGAATCCGGATCCAAATGGTGTTGTTGAGTTCTGTGCACTTATGGGAGCATCAGCAAGCTACGCGGTTTTAACTGGAAATTTTGATTGCCGCTCGTTCAAAATGATCAATCCACAAAAGCTTGAGGAAGTTGTCACTTTCAAAATTGAAAACATTTCGGACCCGAAACCAGAATCCCTGTGGAAACAAAATACAAGAATCTCAATTGGATGCTCCAGAAGAGATGCCCACGCCGTGATTGAAAATGTGATCCCTCTTGGAGACATGCTCTACATATCAGCTAGATTATCCAGAGAATTTGCCTTCGAGTTCACCGACGAGGTGCATATGGTGTCACAGAGAGAAATGCCTGATGGAAAAGGACTTGTCGAAGGGTTCGTGGATAAGATGGAGCATGGATCAAATGGAGCGAGAATTCTAACGGCTTTATATGGAGGACCATGTCTGCCACAAGAACAACACCTCTTTGGGGTTCATTACGAGTTTCCGGGAGCCAATCCGATTCGTTTGAACGTGGATCAAAATGAGTATGTGAATAGTATCATCCGAAAAGTTCCGATTACCATAGCCAACTCTCCTTTTGGATGTGGAAAATCAATGACGATTGCGACAGCAGCCTACTACAGTGTTCTTCGATATCGCACTGTCGAGAGGGATCTACATCAACAGCTTCTGGTTACGCAGAGTAACTTTGCCTCAGTCAACTTGGTGGACATCACAAATCGTTTCTCCGATTTGTGTACAGTTGTTCGATACGTGTCATTAAGCAGTTGGATGGAATTGCCCGATGAATCAAGAACTGAGCTGGATTTCCCAGTGCAAATGCAAAAGTATTTCATCCCGTATGTCACTGGAGAAAAAGAAATCAACGACACGATGCTGATGATTGAGATGGCAAAATATTTGAAAGAGTATCAATTTCTCAAAGTCGAAGAAATGGATCCAGTGTGCCAACATTTCTTCAGTAACTGCCCAGTTGTAGAAAGGCTGGATTTGGAAAGGCTCAGCGAGTTTTTCTTCGAGTCGTTCAATCCAGAGATCGTTATCACAACTGCCGATTCCCTTCAATCTGTGATCCCATTTCTGAGCAAAGGAATCGACACAGTCCAGTTTGATGAAGCTAGTCAGATGCCAGAATCTGCTTTGATCGAAGTGATTTCCAATTTTCCCTATGCAGACTTCGGACTCGTCGGAGATATCCAACAACTGCCTCCGTACTGTGACACATTGCTCACGACCAACTTGAAGAGATTCGGTATTGGAAACACTTTGGAGCGAGCAATTAAGAATCGATTATTTCCTCAATTCGTTCTTCGCAATGTCTACCGATGTCATCCGTTCATCACTGCTATGCTTGGAGATCTTTTCTATGGAGGACGACTTGTTACCAATGTAAAACCGAATGAACGTGATGAATTCATGAGAAGCCGTCCTGACTTTTGGCCAAATCACGAATGCCCGATCATGGTCAGACACAATGGTACACCCAGTACCAGATACCATACATCTATGTTCAATCATGTCGAAGCTCTGATGGTGAGCAGCATCATCGACCAAATTTTCTCGCATCCGAACTGCACTATCCAACCGAAAGACATCGGAATTATATCATTCTACAAAGCACAAACTACACGGCTATTGGAAACGATTAAAAACAAAGATATCAAAATTGGAACCGTGGATTCTTTCCAAGGAATGGAGAGACAAGTTATGATCTTGTGTTGCACAAATGAGATGATCAGCGGATTCTTGGCAAACCCTAACCGTATCAATGTGTCCATGTCAAGAGCCAAACAAGCTACAATCATTATTGGAAACGTGAATTCCCTCCGAAATGCACAATATTGGAGAAGATTTGTTATGGAGGCAGATCGATACGGGTGCCTATTGTAATTTCCCATTAAAATACTTTCTACTTTTTTCTTACCAGTGATTTTGCAATTTTTATAGACCTGGTTTTTTCTCTTTCGTTGTTTAATAAATTTTTGATTTAAAATGATTTTTACTATTTTTTTTTGTAAATCCATAAAGGGGATTCTCTTGGTTTCTTCTCGAAATTCAGGTTTTTAGGAGCAGGTCAGATAATGGAGCATTTTTCTTGGAACAGGAAGAATAGTGGAAATTGCTCATTACATTTTTCCAGGCTGCTCTACTACGGTAACAATAAGAAATTAGGTTAGCAAAATTTCAAAAGATGAATTATGAAATCCCGTCCACTTTGAGCTCAATTATCTCGATTTTTGTGAAATATATTAAACAGTAGTCAACTGATAAATTAGTTATCATAATATCACCAACAGTTTGTCAGTTACCGGCTTTTTGATATCTTGCATAGGAATCGAGATAATCTAGCTTAAACTAGACAGTTGCTGGGGTCCTTTCTATTTTTAGGTTTAACGGTAATTGTTCCTGTTTTCTGGCTTTTCAAAGAACGTTGAAAAGCACGAAATGCGGATATATTTACTTTTACCTTGACCAAGTTATTCTCCTTTTCGTGTCATAAAAATCCATTTAACCTTATTCAGATTTCCGGTTTTCACACTTCCACTTGAGCAACGACATCAAACCTATTTTGGTGCCTTCAGACCCCCGAACTCATAAAATGGACCAAATGGAAATGAAACCACTAAACAGGTAAATATTTCAACTTTTCCAAATACTTGTCTAAAGCGGAAAGAGGGGTGATAAGTCACACATTCTGATACCCCCCCCCCCTCTGAAAAATTTCAAAAAAAAAGCGGATTGGTGGTGCTTTTCGAGCTGATAACAAACTGCAAAAATTTCACACCTCTTCAACTATTCTTTATGGGTTTCTATGTGTTTTTTGTCTACGTTCTATGGTTTTTTTTCGAAATTATTAAGAAAAATAAAGAAAAATAATGGGTCGATTGCAAAGAGAACTAGAGAAGTCAGAAATTTTGTGTTGATGAAGAGTCTGTGAACTTTGTGTTATCAGTTTTTTCTCAAGACAATTGTGCACGAAATGTGTCCGTAGTTTGTTTTTTTCTTCAAGTTTAAACTACTCTTTTGGAATGATCTAGATGTTTTAAACATAACATTTTGAAACGTTTTCACTCTCTCGCTTTTCTGACTCATGTCGATTTTTGCTCTTTATTTCTCTTGCCCCGTTCTATCTATTATAGTGTCAGAAGAAAGGATCAAAATGAAAAAAAAAATTGAATTCGTTCAACTGTCTGCATCCTCTAGAACCTGTTCTCTCTGATCGAATACCCACGAGAAGAACAGAAAACAATGGTGTAACTATTGTTCTTGTTATCTCTGCCATTTTTTTTTATGAGGTCAAATGACAGTACGAAAACCAAATAATTGCCGTTTATTTCATTGAAGAGTCGCGTCCCTAGAAATCCTTAATTGGCTCAAATTTTCAGCACAATGATCGACGAAACATCCGAAGAGTCATCAGTCAACAATTCGGAAAGTGGACTAGTGACACCTCGGGACACTTGGGGACGGAAAGTCAGTAAACCAATTGATAGATGGTATTTGGTATACATTATATTCACAATGCATGGAATGGGAATGCTCATGTCATGGAACATGTTCATCACAATTGCTCCTCAATACTATCATGACTATTGGTTCAATAATACAAATTATCAAGATAGTTTTATGTCAATTATAGGAGTGACTTCTCAAATTCCAAATGTTGGAATTATGATTCTGAATACAATTGTTGTTATGGTGTAAGTCATTCCACAGAAAACATACCGTAAAACCTGTAATAGAAGGGCGCCCACGGTGTCAAGTTGGATCTGATTTTTCTCGGTTTCTGTGTGAGATATCAAAAATGTTCCAGCTGTTTATTAGTTGACCATTTTTTTCTATCTTCAACAGAAACTCAGAAACATTAGCTCAATCTTTAAAGTTAGGTGGCCCGCCTAATAAAGGGTTTACGGTAGATTTTCTAGATGATATTTCAGAGGATTCATGATGCTCCGAGTTGTTATCCCTTTGATAGTCAACTGTTTTCTTATTGCTGTGATTGTTATTATGGCCATATTCGTAACCCCATCACCAAATACTGTCACTTGGTTTTATATCGTAACGCTTGTCATTATCATGGCAATGAACTTGGCAAATGGAATCTACCAGAATTCAGTATACGGAATAGTTGCTGATTTCCCAGATAACTATATTAACTCTCTGGTTATTGGAAACAATTTATGCGGAGTTTTCACATCCGTTCTCAGCATTATGACCATTTTGAGTGAGTTAAAAAAGGCAAAATACCGTCAAACCTGGAATAGAAGAGCGCTTGCTTATAACTTTAACGCAAATTTTCTCGGTTCCTGTTAAAGGTATGAAGAAAGTTGTCAACTGATGAAATGTTTGCGATATTATTATAAACAGTTTATCAGTTGACACATTTTGATATCTAGCACGAGAGCCAAGAAGAATCAGCTTAAGCTTGACAATGTGGGGCCCTTATTACAGGTTCTACCGTATTAAAATTAAAACTAAAAATATTGCAGTCTCTCCAAACGACATCGAATTGAATGCACTTCTCTATTTCAGTATTTCTTTAGCATTCATGATTGTTTGTCTATGCTCTCTTTACTTTTTAGTTCGATTGGTAAGTATATTTATTCTCTCAAACTTTTAGCCGAATCCGGAATTTCAGCCATTCTATCAATACTACATGGCAAAAGGGGTGGAAGCAAGATCCGAAGATTCAGTGGATAATCCATCCCTGCGACAGTATTGGGAGTGTTTCAGAATGGTGATTTTGATGTTTAAAATTTAGTTTTCAATCCGTAGCTTTAAGTGTTGGGTCCAATTGTTCAACAACTTTTACGTCTATTTTGTCTCTCTTCTCATCTTTCCCGCAATGATGACTGACAGTGTCTATTCGGATCCCGCTCATAATAAGACTTCTGTTTTTGGAGGTTTGGAAATCTTTTTAAAAATTAAAAATATTTTTCCGTTATTCAGATAATCTATTTTACCCAATTACTACTTTTCTCAACTTTAATCTCTTTGCTTGGATTGGATCCTCTCTAGCCAACTATGTTCAATTTGTGAGTTCCAATTAACTATTTAAAATTGAAACATCCGTTTCCAGCCATCTGCCAAATATCTCTGGATAGGAGTTGTACTTCGAACTATTTTCATACCATATTATCTTTTCTGTAATTATCGTCCAGATACCCGATTATGGCCAGTTTTATTTGAAAACGAGTGGTGGTTCACGACTGGATGCACGATTATGGCGTTGACTTGTGGTTATATGAGCAGCTTAGCATTGATTTACACTCCAGTGTAAGTATTAGTTTGTTTTCGATATCCCAGCTTTTTGTTTCAGAGAAGTGCCTGCCAGATATCAAAAATTGAGTGGAATGCTTGCATCAATTTTCCTAATGCTTGGAATTCTCGCTGGCGTCGCTAGTACTCCAATTGCAGCTTGGGCTGTAGAAAACATTGGAACCAAAAAACATAAATGATGTCGAAATTTTATAGGTTTACTTATGTTAAAATTTTGTATATTTGTCAACTTGAAATTTAAAAAAATAAATGTTTCAAAATTTTAGTTATAGTTTGAGCAAGACGGCAGGCAATTGAAAGCATCCTTGATTAGCTCAGGCTATCCAGGTTCATGACAATACTGTAGTCTTCAAATGTTTTTTCAACTTCAAAATTCGCATTATTTTTTCAATCACTTCCCACTTTCACTGGTCAGTAGCCCACCGACACAGATCAGCCGCCATTCGTCTGTTTAGAATAACTGAGAGGTTTCTGAGAAAAGTTCGAAAAACGTTCGTTAGAATTTGATTTCTTATTGTTAGCTACCAGCAAGCTGGTGCGCCTTCGGCGCAATTTAACCTAGTTTTTTTTTGGTTCGTCGTTTCGCTTCTCATGTTTTCTTAAAAGGTCACGTAATCAATACTTATTTTTCAAGCGTTTCAAAAGTCAACAGACTGACAGGGGGACCAACAGACGCCTCTAGCGTTTTATATATAAGAAAGATTCTGTCAAAAATCTCAAAAAAATTAATTGTGTCCAGATTTTTGAGCCGACGGACCATCATTGACCCATCAGCGGTTTTCAGCCTCAACTCGCCCACCCATTTTTGCCACACCTGCGGTCGCTTAGACTCCCCTCACCAGCTATTAGAAATGTTCCAAGTCTTGATCGTCGGAAACATTCACCAAAAGAAGATGAAGAAGCGGGCCAGATTTTGAAGAAGAAAATGCTGAATTTATTTTTTATCCAATTCTTTCAAAATCAGCTGTTTTATTTGTTACAGTTCAATGATAGTAAGAGAAATCTTCCTTATTAATAAAACGCTAAAGGCGTCTGTCCGTTTGTAGACTTTTGAAAAAATTGAAAAATACATATATATATTTACATGACCCTTTTATTTAGGAAAAGTGAGAAACGAAGCGACGAACATTTGAAAAAAACAGATTGAATCGCGCCGAAGGCGCACCTGCTTGATGTGTGAAAAATAAAAAGAACAACTGGGAAACAATTTAAAATGGCAAAGGCTTGAGTTGACGATCGAAAAGCCCTCCATTGTGAGATTGGTTTAGTTTGTCCAGACTATTCACAATTTTCGAAGTTGACTCCTCGACCTGCAAGAAAATTCTTTTGATCGGATTCTACCAGAACTTAAGAAGGCTTACAGTAATCTTGGCATTGGGTCCTCCCATATCAGTAAGCACCCATCCAGGATGGATAGTTGTTACTAGAACTGGAACATTCAATGACTTGAAATCGGCAACAAGGATCGAGCAAAACTAAGCATGGCAGCTTTGCTCATCTTGTATGCTGTATGGGTGTATTCGTTGAATCCAGGGACATTCAATGTCTGAGAAGAGCAATCTGATCCAATGTTCACAATTGCAGCTTTTGAAACAGATAATTCGTCTCCCTGGGTTAGCTCAGCAGCTTTTTTGAGAAGAGGAAGGAAGTACTGTGATTTTCAATAAATTACGATCAGACAATTTTTTCTTTTAGTTACTTGAGAAGCCATTAAAGGACCAACTGCATTGACATCAATGGTCCTCAGAACAGTGGCTCTGTTTGGAGGATCAGTAGTACGGTAGTGTTCAAGAATTCCAGCATTGTTAATAAGAAGATTCAGACCACGATCGCCAACAAGACCCTCAACTTGTTTCACTGAATTTTCCAAACTTTCATCTTCAGAAACATCCACAGAAATGAGATGAAGACGAGAATCAGCTTGGGAAAATGATTGGAGCTCCTGAAAAATTTTATTAGCGCCAAAATTCTGAAAAAAAACTAAAACGAAACTAACAGAGATGTCAGGAATGACTTTTTGGAGAAACGGAATTCGGTCAAAAAAATTCGAAGTCCGGAATACGGAATACGAAAACCGGAGTCCACACATCTCTGGAAACTAACCTTGGCTGCTTCCACGTTTCTAGCTCCAGCAATGATTGTTTCAATTCCTGAAACTTTTAAAAGTTCTCGAACAATTCCGAAACCAATTCCTCGGTTTGCTCCGGTGATGAAAACTGTTTTGGGTGGCATTGAAATCTGAAAACTGGTCGGAAAGATGTTAAAGGCGGGAGATAGCAAAAAGTTTGGGGACAGTTTAGGTAACAAAATGGCACAAAATATCTGGAGAACGTTTTTTTGATGTCTTGCCTCCTTCAATTTATATAGAGCAAAAAGTGTTCATCAGTAAATAAACATACAATCCAAAAATCAATTCTTGTGTTTTGCAGTTGTCTCTATTTGTCTCATTTTCTGTTATGTTTTCGTCTCGCGTCTTCTACAATATTCTGGACCACAGATCATGTTTCAATGATCTAGGAGAAACAACGTATTGAAAACAAAAACAGAACATAGGTTTTTTATTGAATGAACTCGGAAAGGATCACCATCACAATATATTACATGAGATTTGTAGGCCAATTCCGGGCTCAGAAGGGAGTAAATGCTGATAGATGAATCCAGCGCTTCTCCTGAATTATGTCAGCTTCGAGTGCTTCTGGTTTCCAGACAGAAGTAGAATAGATTAAAAAGATCATGAATTTGTATAATATTTCATCCGCTTCTATCCAAAGCAGCGTTTTTATTTTTCACAGTCAAATGAAAAGAGACAAGAAATCCCAAAAATGAAACAAATAAATAATTTAGAACGGCAGAGCTGTTAATTGACGATCGAAAAGCCCTCCATTGTGAGATTGGTTCAGTTTGTCTAGACTATTCACAATTTTCGAAGTTGACTCCTCGACCTGCAAGAAAATTCTTTTGATCGGATTCTACCAGAACTTAAGAAGGCTTACAGTAATCTCGGCATGAGGTCCTCCCATATCAGTAAGTACCCTTCCAGGATGGATAGTTGTTACTAGGACTGGAACATTCAATGTCTTGAAATCGGCAACAAGGGATCGAGCAAAACTAAGCATGGCAGTTTTGCTCATTTTGTATGCTAAGAGAGTTTCGTTGCAGAATCCAGTGACATTCAATGTCTGAGAAGAGCAATCTGATCCAATATTCACAATTCCAGCTCTTGAAACGGAGAATTCGTCTCCCTGAGTTTGCTCAGCAGCTTTTTTGAGAAGAGGAAGGAAGTACTGTAATTTTTCAGTCAATAATGATACGATATATTATATTTTCAGATACCTGAGAAGCTAGTAAAGCACTAACTGCATTGACATCAATGGTCCTCAGAACAGTGGCTCTGTTTGGAGGATCAGTAGTACGGTAGTGTTCAAGAATTCCAGCATTGTTAATAAGAAGATTCAGACCACGATCGCCAACAAGACCCTCAACTTGTTTCACTGAATTTTCCAAACTTTCATCTTCAGAAACATCCACAGAAATGAGATGAAGACGAGAATCAGCTTGGGAAAATGATTGGAGCTCCTGAAAAAATTTTATTAGAGTTAAAATTCCAAAAAATTACTAACCTTGGCTGTTTCAACATTTCTAGCTCCAGCATTGATTGTTTCAATTCCTGGCACTTTCAAAAGCTCTTTAACAATTCCGAGCCCGATTCCTCGGTTTGCTCCGGCTATGAAAACTGTTTTGGGTGCCATTGAAATCTGAAACCTGATTGGAATGATCTCAATTTATATAGAACAAAAAGTTTTCATTGGTAAACAAATAGTCGAAAAATCAATTTTTGTTTCCTAGTTGTCTCTATTTCTCTCTATTTCTGTTATCTCTCGCCTTCCAATATTCTGCACCACACATCATGTTTCAATGATCTTTGGAGAACAACAAATTGAACTTTAACACAATAATAGAATATATATATATATATTTTATTGAATAAAGGCACTCGGAAAGAATTATCATCACAATATATTATATGAGATTTTTATAATAGGTCAATTCCAGTTCGGAAGAGTAAACGTTGATAGATGAATTCAGCGCATCTCCTGAATGATGTCAGCTTCGAGTGCTTCTGGTTTCCAGGTAGAGATCAGCTGACGAAGCTTCAACTCAACATCGTTAAGTTCTTCACAGAAATCCTGGTCCGAGTACTGAAAAATGTTTTTTAATTGACGTGAATAAAGAAAAATCGTTACTCGAGCGTTTTCCAATCTCGGAACCATGGTTTCGAGAAAATCGAATGTAAAGACACGGATAGCATAACTTTGATCTGATTCTTGCATGTTCAGTGCAAAATTGATAACTTTTTTGAACAATGCCATTCTATTCTGGAATCGGTTTTTGGATTTTATTTTTTCGAAATCACCAGACTCACATCCATTTGCTCTGCGTATTCACCGTTGTCATTATTGCCTTGTTTGATCTGAAAAAAAACTCAAAAATAATTGAGAAAACAAAATATGAAAAAATTACATTTTTCGTGTCGCAGATCTGTTTCAACAGCACTTCAAGGTCTTTTCGTGAACGGGCGATATCTTCGGCCGCCATTCGAAACGCAAATTTACATTTACTTCTCCTAGAAATGTAAAAATTTTTTAAAGAAGGAAAACAAAAGAAAAAAGTTAAGTAAAACAAAACTTTGTTTATGTTTGAAGAAAGTGAGGAGAATGGAAGAGAAAAGGCAACATTCTCGTCCACGGCCAATAGTTTTGCTCTTGAGAATGAATGCAAAAGGTTCAGAAATGGGGTTTTCTTTGCGAAAAAAAATACTGTTTTCAAGAGAAGAAGTTTTTCAGCGATTTTCTAATGACTGATGGCACATCAAGCGAATGAACAGTCCGAAAAATTATTTATTTTTACAACTCGGTCGCTTATCAGTAAAAATGACTCATTTTCTCCGGAAACTTTTAAATGTAAACCAACCCGAAAATTTGAACAATTTAGCAGGTTACATGGTTTCTACCAATGATACAGTTTATCACTACAGACAATGTCACTTCGAAACCGAGACACTTCGAAACCAATCATTTCAAAACCAGTACTGGTGACGTCATTTTGAAACCGTAATAATACAGGCGAATGGATAAATTTCAGACTACAAAAACAATTTTGGAGTTTTCAAATAACCTTTCTGATAGAACACATTCTAAAACTTGAAAAATTCATATACTTTTTTGAAAATATTAAATTTCGGATTTTTTTTGGATTTCTGAATGTTCTATTAGAAAATGAGCCTATTCAAAAGCCCTAAAACCAAACCGGGGATAGAGTTATAACACTCCAAATAGAGCTATAACTCTATTTGGACTGTGTAACTCCCAAAATTCACGGGTAATTCCCACATCGCCTCATATCAGCCCCACAACTCTCTCGAGAATTACCTGAGTACTAAATCAGAATCCCAGTAATTTTTACCTATCTGATCTCTACTGGGCCTAGAATGAGCATTGAAAAAAATAATTTTTTTTTTCAGAATTCAATCAGAAACTCGAAAATGAGCCCCAGAATCTTCTAGAATTTCTTTCTGTTTCCCGAAACTTCGGAAGATTTTATGTGAGAGAACAATTTTTCTTGTCATGAGTCTTCTTCTATCTATGCATTAAACTCCGTAAAGTTTGACATCGAGATCAACTAGTCCAGGTTCAAAAAACTGACTTTTACATATAACACAACACATCATTTAAAACCCAAATATTGCATGAAACAGGTGATTTTGAAGTGTTTCCTAAGAATACGGAATTTATTAATTATGTTGTTTACTTTTGTTGAAAATGCTGAGAGCAGTGAATACATTTCAGTCACATCGGATTCTTCATTTCATTCCATTCCATAAAGTCAAATGACTTCTCTTTCTTCCGAATTCTGGAATCTTGAAATGGCGGATATCAACTATACAAGAACTGCAGAAGATGAGAAACTCGTAAGAACTGTTGAAAATATTCAGTTCTTCGTTTTCTGTGTCACTCTCACAGTTCATTTTACAATCGTTTGGGCTCTATTTGAGGCTCATTATCGGAGATTTGAAGAACTGATGAGCCCGTTTTTCAAGTTATGTTTAGCAACTGCTGGAGTTGATATTTGCAAGTTTATTCAATTTTGGAATCAAATCGAATGATTTATTTTCAGGGACACTTCTCACCAACTATCTGGGAGCGATGTTTCCGAAATGGGGAATGTTTGTTCCCGTTTATATGTTTTTGGGAAAAGGATACGCTCATGTGTACTTGTATTTTGCTTGGAGTACAGGTTAGAAGATTCTGAAAAACCAATTCAGTCTTTTTTCCAGGTATTTGTCAGGCGATGGGAGTCTCTATTCTGGCTGCAAATCGTCTTTCCGTAATGCTTTTTCCAACTAAATTCCACTTGGTACAACTTATAAAGTTAATTGTTTTCTTATCTTGAAAAATTTCCAGATGTGGCAAGGATACTGTATCTGGGTTGCCATTTCAATTCAATACTTATCAGGACTTTCAGTTGGTCTTGCCACATTTTTCAATCCCACACAACTTTTTCGCAATGAGCAAAATGGGATTGTACCAAAGTTTTTGAAGTATGGGTTTTTGAAATCTAAAAAAATTGAAAAATCTTCACAGAAACAGTTTCAGTGTGACAATGACTAATACTTTTTTCGTGATTGGAGGTGTTTTCTTATTTGCAAATTGTTTGTTTCTGGTCCTGACTTATTGTTATTTGTTTGCCGTTTTACACAAAAGACATAAAAATACTCTGGTAAGGAAATCGCATAGAATGTTCTAAGAATTTGTGCCTTTTCTAGTCTCAACCAGTAAGATACCAATCGAAACGAAAAGAAAAAACGAAAATTCGAGAAGCAAAGCTATTCACAATGAGCACGATTACTGTAGGAGTTCAGATGTCGGTTTTATTGCTCTTCATTTTTGGAGGATCTGACATTCTTGGATTCTCAACCGATCAATTTTATATGGTTTACAATGCATTGAGGTTTGTGTCTAGAACTGTCTCGAGTAAAATTACCGTACAACCTGTATTAGAAGGGTCCACCAAATAGAAGGACATATTCTGTGAAAGTGGTGGATTTTCATGAAATTTGAACGAGAATTTCCCGAACTTTCAAATGAAAATTTTCGGAAAAAATGGCCTGGAAAATAGAATTTCCCCTGTAATAGAAGGGTCCTCCGTAGGTACCTTAGAATAATAGATCCCTTCTAATACAGGTTTTACGGTATTTTGACTTCAGTGATTTGTATGCAAGTATAAATCCATATCTGCTTTGGATATTTTCGGATTCCCTCCGTCGATACGTTCTTCAGAGATTTGGTTTGGTCAAGAAGGATATGAAGATGACATCTGTCACACCTATTTTTGTACTTCCTTGATTTAAGTCTTTCAATTTTAAAATTCCCGCGCAACCATTTCTCTTCCACGTATCTGTGATATTCTCAGTTTATTCTAGTTTTTGTTCATTCCTAACAGTGCCTATGACTATTATTTCTCTGTAATTTTTCTCTTGTAAATAGAAAGAAAAGGAAAAACATGAGTTCTCTTCTCGTCGGATTTGAATTTTTGAGCACTTGTTACCGTATGTCTATAATTTTGTGATTTTCAAAGAGATATACATTTTCCAGCCAATATAATATTTTTGTTTGGCTTAATTGGGTATTTGGCAATGAGTTGTGGGGTATGCGATACTTCAGCACCGATTGATTTTCAAGAAACATAGTAAGATTAGCATTATTTTATTGGGATCTTTGAAGTTTGAAATTTCAGTGAACAGCGAGAAGCACATTCGCAAACAGAATCCGTTGGCTTCGATATCAATCCGGCGATGTCTCCAGTTTTCGCAAAGGGAGCAACAGAAAGGTGATTCTTATTTTTCTCAGAAATCTTGTAAGATTTGAAAACACCGAAAAGAAAACTTGTTAAAATAAGTTTTCTTCCAAATTTCAGCAACTTTGATGTCAATGTTTTTGAAGAACCGAAAGAAGAATTGAGTTGGTGGAAGTGAGTTCAAAAAACACATTCATTCTCAATAACTCTTCATTTTTGCAGTGTAAGAATTCTATGTGGTGGAGGAAGTAGCACAACTTCTCTTTGAACTCTTTTTTATTTTTTCTCAAATAAACTTTTTTTGAACATTAAAGCATTTTATTAAGCAAGAAAACAATATCTACATAATAGTGCAACACTGTCTATCAGGTGCCTGCAAATCTGTGGCAATCACTACCGTATTCTTCCGAATCGCCTCTTGGAATTGTTGGAATCTTGATGGTTGTTCCACATCCGAAAGGCTCAGGTCCTGGAAAGCTATTAGTATTAGCGGGTTTCGTATGAGTGACACTTACTTCACAAGTGTCAAAGTTATTGACAGTGATGTTTAGTCCTTCTAGAAAATCTTCCTCTTCCTCTGCTTCCTCGTCAAGCTGAAAAACTATTATTGTTGTTTGTTTCTAGGGAATGTTCAGATATTTTTGATTGGAAAAAACCTACATAAGCTTTCAATGCATCCTTATCAATCAAATGATTTTTGATTTTCTTTTTCTTAGGATCGATGGTAGCCAAATGAACATAAGGCGACACATTGTTATCAATTTGTGGGTAACCGTATCTCTGCTAAAAATGTCATTCCTTTACGTATCGTATCTGACAGAACCCTACCGGTACTACTGGTTTTCTGAATGTCAACTCATTCATTTCTTGCTCCAATGTCTTCTCCGTACATCCATCGGAAATGTATGTATGGTGATTTGCGAGTTTTCTCAAAACCATCGATGACGTCATCACATTCCCGTTGATTTCCTGATCTAATTTCTGAAGTTCTTTGTTGGAAGTTCCAGAAATCGTCTGAGCAGCAGTCTCCAATATTCCTGGTGCGGCGCATTCGTAGACAGAAGAGCTCAGATCTTCGGATGTTCTTTCACCAGTACTCTCATGGAGAATCCCGTTTTCATTCACATTCTTAGCTGTTTCGTACTGGAAATTTTTATACTTTGAAAAAATTTTTTTAATTCTCATGAAACATACCAAATAGTCGTCCCATTTTTGAATTTGTTGAGTTGTTAAATCCGGGCAAGATCCGCTGAAATTTTCAGCATCTGAATTCTTTTGGAACTCATCGCAAGAGGAAATGTCTCCATTTGGATCCGATGGATGAGAGGAACATGGCGATGTCTGGAATCAAATAAATTTAGAATCTTCAAGAATTCTCCATACTCACCGAATGTGTGTTGACCATCGAGTTAGTTGAATGTTTTGAGCGACGTTTTCTCTTTTTCCGAAGCAAAATGGCTGCTATCGGCGGACCGTTGCCGGCTGAAATGGAGCAAATGGAGATGGAGAAGAGATGAAAAAGAGAAAAAGAAAACAGTAGTTTTTAGTTGGGCAGTTCCCGGTCTAGAGCCCCGAAGGTTAAGAATGACCAAGGTTATGAGAGAGAGAGAGAGATAGGGGGAAAGAGTCAAGGATTGCAAGAGGTGATAAGAGATACAGTATATGAGAAGAAGAGACGCAGAGAAAAGACGCGGAGGCGGAAAGGGATAAAGAAGATGAACATTTAGTACTGAAGGAGGCAAAAGTGAGTGGAAGAAAAGAGAAAGAATGGTTTGTATAAAGGGGGAAATGAAGGCATGAAGTGATGAAAAGTTGAGGAACGCCCTTAGACCTTTTTAATAAATTGAACTCTAACTAACTCATAAAAAATATCAAATCTGAAAAACTACGGTATTCCAGGAATACCAAAAATTGCAAGAAATTTGTATCTTCACTTTAATTGATTTTAATCTGAAGTTTTTAACGATATTGGTTTGACCTGATGAAGCTCTGGAACTCGGCTATACAGTAATCCAGATACCGTAGAACCTGTAATAGAAGAGCCCCCACACCGCTATTTTTGGGCTCAATTATCTCAATTTCTATTCAAGATATCAAAAATG
Organism: Caenorhabditis briggsae; assembly: GCF_000004555.2. Classification (NCBI taxonomy): domain Eukaryota; kingdom Metazoa; phylum Nematoda; class Chromadorea; order Rhabditida; family Rhabditidae; genus Caenorhabditis; species Caenorhabditis briggsae. Next base: position 9,771,159 of record NC_013487.2, on the reverse strand, counting down.
TGTCAACTGACTTAACACTTCTGATATCATGGTAAAAAGTATTTCAGTTGACAACTTTGTATATCGCTGACAGAAAATTTGGCTCAAATTTAAAAGTTTGGGGCCTTTTTATTTCAGGTTTTACGGTAGGTTCAAAAGGAAACCTGCCAATGGTAATTCACAGTTTCTCAATTCAAAATACTCACGATTGATTGTTGTCATATTAGCTGTATAACCCGGTGGTATTCCATTGAATGGAGTTGGAACAGGCATTGCTTGTGGAATAAAATGGTTCTGTAGAGAGTACTCGTAGTAATTCGGATCTGAAAATATTCTTAATTTCAGCAAAAATTTCGGGGGACAGTTCGGGGGACGAAATCGCGCCGCGCTTATGTAGACCATCGGTCGTCAGGCGCTTTCGCGACCCCGTAGCTCAGCCGGTAGCAGCGCTGTACCCCTGAGCTGCCTGTCATGAGTTCAACCCCTCATGGGGGTTCTCTATGCAAAATATCAGGAAAACTTTTTTTGGTGTCTGGCCTCTTTTAAAAGTATTCAGAAAAATCATTACCAAACGGAACAGATTCAGGAGGATTCTGATTATCAAAATCAGGCGTTGGGAATCCAAAAGCATCAGCTAGTTGCTTAGATCTCGGGACGAATTCCGGTGCGCTTATCCATTCTGAAATTTGTTGAGTTAGTTGTCTAAAAATCTATGAAAGAAACATGGGCCGANGATTGCNAAACTTGAGATAAAAGATACTCGAACCCCTTTTTGCAAAACAGAATAGTGCAGTTTTTGTCAATGCATCACCATCACATATGTTTTCCATTTCATTTTCCTCTTTTTTCCCTCTTTCAGTTCTCTTCTTTAATATATTCATGGAAAAGAAGAAAAATGTTCATGAGTTCTTCGATGTTTCCGGAAAATGATATATTAGTGTTGGCCCGTTTGGGTCTATTTTTGCATTCGTTGGAGAGCCATTATTGTGCATAATATAATTGAATTGAATTGAGATAAAGATGTGATCATCTGAAGATTCCTCTTTCGCATTTTGTATTCATAACTGTGCATTCGAAAAAAAAATATTTCTAGCTTCCCAAATAAGAATAATCTTCGTTACCGTAAATTTTCTGATATTCCGTAAAGTCTATCGGAATCTCTCTAATAATTCTCCACTAGAAGTCCATCCTATTCCTGCACTTCGAACTTAATTGTCTCGGTTCTTTTGAAAGATATTAAAAAGTGATCAACTAATAAAAGGTTTTTAATAATATCACCTATATTATATCAGTTGACCACTTTTTTTATATCCTTGACGGGAACCGAGATTATTGAGCTCAGATGCAGTTATAGGGTGTGCTTCTATTAGAGAATGTACGGTATCGTTTTTTTANATATCCATTTTCATTTCCTCTGAATTCGTTGACATTTCGAACTTTATGTGATGTAGTCACATTTTTGGAGAAACACGATACTTTAAGAACATCTATTANGATGTCACTCCCCTATTCCCTATTCTCTTTCCTCTTTTCTCCCATCCATTC
>NC_013487.2:9759526-9769542 GCF_000004555.2 Caenorhabditis briggsae | reverse complement strand
CAAATTTCCGGCCAAAACTCTCACCAGCTGACTCTCATCCTCGACTTTCCAAAGACGCGCGCTACGATCTCTGCCGCCTACAGTAGCCACGCGTTGTTTCGACAGCACGCCAATCTGTTGAACGCCATCCTGATGTCCGTACATTGTGTCGACGAGTCCCAACTGGTCAATGTCCCACATCTGAAAATGTCGTTTTTGAGATTAAAAATAGCTAAAAATAGGAATTTTTCAGTAGAAATGTGGTGAAAGTCCAAATTTTTGAGTCAAAAACTGCTAAAAATAACAAATTTCAGCCCGAAAAATCGCTTAAAATCATCCCTGACCTTCACAGCACCCCGTTACAAGTATGCTTTACAGCTGTTATTTAGGAGTCTTCCTTTTACCTGTTTTACGCGTTTTAGTTAGAAAGGATCTTTTAAAGATTTTTAGGACTTTGTGTCAGCAACTCACTTTCTGGATCTGGCGTCTGGAATGGAACAATTTTCAACGGTTTTTGTTCATCCAAGTTGTTATTCTGATAATATGCGGGAGGCGGACGATCGGCCTCCTCAAGGAATACTCTTGACATACTTGAGCAGCAGAAGAAAAACTCAAAAAAAGAAAATAATTGAGCGAGAGAATAGAACAAAAACAGCGTAAAAAACAGATAAAAGAAAGAGAGAAAAGAGAATAGAATAACAATGAGAAAGGGACTCTTGGACTACTAATTCGCGGCGCGACTCTCCAAAGCAAAAATGGAGCTAATGGAATCGAAAAAATAGGGAATGGATGGGAGAAAAGAGGAAAGAGAATAGGGAATAGGGGAGTGACATCCTAATAGATGTTCTTAAAGTATCGTGTTTCTCCAAAAATGTGACTACATCACATAAAGTTCGAAATGTCAACGAATTCAGAGGAAATGAAAATGGATATTTAAAAAAACGATACCGTACATTCTCTAATAGAAGCACACCCTATAACTGCATCTGAGCTCAATAATCTCGGTTCCCGTCAAGGATATAAAAAAAGTGGTCAACTGATATAATATAGGTGATATTATTAAAAACCTTTTATTAGTTGATCACTTTTTAATATCTTTCAAAAGAACCGAGACAATTAAGTTCGAAGTGCAGGAATAGGATGGACTTCTAGTGGAGAATTATTAGAGAGATTCCGATAGACTTTACGGAATATCAGAAAATTTACGGTAACGAAGATTATTCTTATTTGGGAAGCTAGAAATATTTTTTTTTCGAATGCACAGTTATGAATACAAAATGCGAAAGAGGAATCTTCAGATGATCACATCTTTATCTCAATTCAATTCAATTATATTATGCACAATAATGGCTCTCCAACGAATGCAAAAATAGACCCAAACGGGCCAACACTAATATATCATTTTCCGGAAACATCGAAGAACTCATGAACATTTTTCTTCTTTTCCATGAATATATTAAAGAAGAGAACTGAAAGAGGGGAAAAAAGAGGAAAATGAAATGGAAAACATATGTGATGGTGATGCATTGACAAAAACTGCACTATTCTGTTTTGCAAAAAGGGGTTCGAGTATCTTTTATCTCAAGTTTCGCAATCATTTTACTCATGGATAACAAGGGAAGCTTTTGAAGAAGAGAAAGAGCACAAAATGTATTACACACTGGTCAACCCGGACGGCAGGAAACACATTACTGCTGATGATGAAGAAGGCAGAGGTTGTGTAATCGTTGGACGATGAAGAAGAAGAAGAAGAAGGTGATTTAGTGTGTGAGGCAAAGTCAATTTATAATGTCCCGACTGGTCTGGAAAATGAAAGAAAACGGATATATCAATGACTCGTTAGGGGAAATCATAGATTTTCAGAAGAGAGGGAATCTGAAAAATAATTGATGGCACTTGAACATCTTCAGAACTGGTGCAAAGATTATTTCAGAAAATTTCTAGGATACAACAACCCGATTGCTAGAAGAGTTTTAAACGATAAGGCAGTAGATTTTTTGGAGTTTTTTTGGAGTTAGGGTCTGTATTCTGACGTAACGGTGTACAATGCTCACTTCGAAACCAGTCATTTCGAAACCATGGCAATACAGATAAATAGACAAATTTCAGACCACAAAAACAGTTTTAAGATTTTCTGATCGAACACATTTTGAAAATCGGAAAAGTCAAAGGTAATGTTTTATTGAAAAAATTAAATTTGAGATTTCAGAATGTGTCGAAAACACTTTAAATTGTTTTTGTAGTCTGGAAGTTATCCATTCGCCTGTATTATCACGGTATCGAAAGGACCGGGTTCGAAATGACTGGTTTCGGAGTGACCCGGAGCCCATCGGGCCGCTCTAGCTTCGCCCGCATGGCTCAGTTGGTAGCGATGCCGCACTTTCAATACTTGCCCCACAATTTCCACTCCTTGAGAGGCTTTTATGGACTAAATTTCCATACATTTTATTTTTTCATTTCCTCCCACTTTTAATATCTACCAGGATATTATATAGAATCAACATGTAACAACATCTCCTCCCTAACAATTATTCACTCACTTAATTCTATCTTTTCCCATCCAAGGTTCAAAAAATCAAAAGTTTCAAAACTGTGTTCCGATGATTCATCTCCATATAAAACTCCATCGAACACCCACTGAAAAATTGAATTTTTCCTGCAATTCCCATGCATAAGAATCATTTTTGGCATATTCCCATTCGCCTGACTCCTCCTTCGACTATCGATGGAAACAATTGGGAACAGCAGATCATTCGAACCTCTGCAGTCATGCAGATACGTTGTCTTCTGATTCCTCTACTTCTAGCTTCAGCCATCTCTTGTACAACAAGACGTGGTCTTAAAATAGTCGCTGTGAATAAGGATGGAACATTCCCAGACCGTATTCAGGTAGATCAAATGCATCCCAAGGAAAGCAACAATATCAATTTCAGAAGTCGTTGGAATCGGCTTTGAAATGGTTTGAAAACGCTATTCTGATTGAGGATAAAAACTCGAAACTTACCTTTGCTAAAATCAAACAGGTCATAGGATATACACTTGCTGACAACGTTGGTAAAGTCACAATCCAGGTACAGTAAAAGCTATCGAAACAGAACTAAAAGTAACTTTTCAGACCCCTAATAAGCTATTTTCCCTGGATATCGAATCCCCGGATTTCGAAGAACTTTTTGATGCATCCGACATGTTAATCTTCATTCGCGAGAAGCAATGCGCCCCATCGAGTCGTCCATCAGCAACAGGATCTCATATGAAGAACTCATATGAAACATTCTCTAAACGCGGGATGATGCAATGGTGTTACCATGAAGAAGATCCAGAATTCCCATACTTTGACCTTATCCGTCATGAAATTCTCCACATTCTCGGTTTTGGAACGGAGAATTTCGATGCTCCACAAATCGAAAATTATCAATGGAAAAATGAAGACAATACGGTATCGCAAGCCAAGAGATATTTTTTCAAAACTAAGGGATCGACGGCATTGGATGAAGTCAAAAAACATTTTGGATGTGATAACTTGAAGGGAGTTGAATCTGACATACACGCACGACATCTAAATGAGTACATTTTCCATGTGAGTTATTTTATTCATATTCGAAAGTACGATGTACAGTACCGATCCTTAAGATATAAAAAACGTATTTTTCAGTTGACTTTGACCATTTTCAGGAGCCTCGGTTGTCTAGTGCCGGATCATTTTGAAAATTTTAGAAGACGTAAAACAGACCTAGAATCAAAAGTTTGCATTCACAGAAATTTTGAAAATTCCTAGTTTTTCAACTCTTTCCCGCTTTTTGAAAGACATCTGAATTTTTCAAGTTTTCCGTACAAAAACGGGCAAAAAGAGGTTTCTTTCAAAAATCGGCAAATAACTGAAAAACTAGGAATTTTCAAAAGATTCTGTGAATGCAAAGTTTTCAATCTGGGTCTGTTTCCCACTCTCACTGAAAGACGATAAAATCGAGAAGACAAAAATGTATTCTCCGATTTTTTTTTTCCATTTCCGTTTCCCTATAAAAATATATCCTCGTATCATTTTAGAACGAACTGATGACACCATTCATCCAAAATGGAAAGAATTATTTGAGCTGGATTTCAGTAGCACTCATCGAGAATATTTATGGAGGGTATGAAGTGATATTGTTCAATCATAAATATGATTTTTAATTTTCAGACAAGTATACCATGTGGACAAGAAATTCGTAGCTGCTGAAGCCGACAGCTACAGTTTCGGAAAAGGATTTGGATGTTCTTGGTTGACGAAGTCGTGCCACGAATTCCTTGAAGAGAGAACCGATTCTTCACGTCCGGTTCCATTCTGTCCGAAAGAGGATAACAATGCTTTAACCATAAAATGCTTTAAAACCGCTCCGACCACAGCTCATCTTCTCAATTGCCGCGAAAAAATGAACGTAGCAGTTGATAACGGAATCGTAGGGATTTAAATTCAATATCAAGATAATTTCTTTTTTTCTTTTTTTCAGCTATTCCCTGCTAACTCGAAGTATCAAAACCCGTTCACTCGCTTCTGTCCGATATACACGGTATGTTGAAATTGAATAAGTTACAACGGAGACTACAAATTCAGGATTACCAACGAATGCTCTCCGAATATCCACTTAGCGATTGCAACAAGAGCGAATATCCCGAATAATTGTTTGAATTTTCATTTTGTTTGAATTTTGTTTCATGGAATATAAAATTTTTCCGTTTCGAGACCTTGCCTCGTTCATTTCAATCTTTCTATTAAAGGGTTCCGTTGAACCAGATACGAATCTTGTGAGCTCAAAACAGAAAAGAACACGGATTGAATGAACGATTCGATCCACAGTTTTTAATCTGTTTCGATATGGTTTCATCTGTACTGAGGCTTCCATTTCGGTTACTCAAAAATCGGAGACAGCTGACCGAATTCGTGAATGTGCGCGTAAACATGCCAGTTAGTGTTTGCGTACATTCACAAAGTAAAAAAATGCGTCGTCCGCCGTAAAATAAAATTTGCGTACGCAAACACTCTCTGGCATGTTGACGCAAAAATGCACAAACTCATTCCGACCGATCGGTCAGCTAGGTTTACTGTTGGTCGGATGGGTCGGCGGTCGGTCGGTGAGTTGAATTTCCCGACCAAATGGAAGCCGTAATCTGAACCAATTTTATTCTTCCACTTGTGGTCCAACAAAAAAGATACCGAGAAATAAAAACTGTATTATGAAAAATCATCTTCAGCCAACGAAATGAATCAATACAAAAAGACTATTTCCATGATTTCAGAAAAAAGAAAAGCAAATCAAAAAATCACATTGACATTCTAAACAAAAAGTGATGAATGGAAAAAAGGAAAGATGAAGACGGGAAAACTCAAAAATTAGGAAAATGCTATCAGGATAGAGTTGATAAATGTCAATGAGTCAATGATCCCTGGAGAAAAGAACCGGAGGAATAATAGAGAGATGGAAACGACTAGAAACGAATAGACGAAGAGAAAATTTTGGGTGGATTGGCGCCCGTTTGAAGAAAAGTAAGAAACAAAAAGATATAATCTGCTTGAAAGAAAAATGATAATACAATTATTTAGTCTTCGATCAGAGCAAAAAAACTATTCACAGAGAAAATAGATGGCAATGTTCTAATTTACATGCATTGGACAGGGAATGAAAAGTGACTAGATATAGGAGAGAAGTCTCAGAGAACCGTATTACTTCGACGTTTTCGTTCGGTTGGATCCGATTTCAGTTTGTAGATCATTTCACCCAGTTGATCGATTTCATGAACATTTTCAGTCTGAAATCATAAAATTGGATTCAAATCATATTTGTTGAAAACCTACTAAATACATAAGAGTGGTCCAAATCATTTCCATTAATTTGGCATCATCAATTTGATCGATTCGCACTGCGATTCCTTTTGGACTCAATCGATTGAACGGAATATTGTGTGCGTGGCATCTCTCTTGTGCCATCTCAACAGCTGTCAGATCTTGACCCACTACTTGTTCCAGAATCAATGTTGACAAGTGTCCGATGTTCATTGCTTTTGCTTTGATACTTTTTCCACTTTTGTATTTTCTCTCGGCAAGAGCTGGTTCTCCGGTTCCAATTGAAAGAACTCCTGCGAGATGGAGAGGGTTTTGATGTCTGGAGAAGCTATCGTATTCCTGAAAAAAAGAAAAGTTGTAAAAAGTTTAGAGCAAAATATGTTACCTTGAACAAAACATTGAGTGGATAATTGGCTACAAAACTTCCATCAACCAAAACTTTGGTTCCATAAACAAAAGGTTCAAAGTATGTCGGTGCAGCACTGCTTGCTCTTGCAGCTTCTCTGAACAAAATGTCCTGATCTTCGTTCAAAGAGACACCGAATGGCTTGGTGAATGAGTAGTTTCTGAAGATATGAAGTCTAGCTGGTGCAGTACTGATATCCAATGCAGGGATTGTCAATCGAGTCGAGCAGGCTTGAAGTGTTTCTGTCGGGAAGCATTCTTCCAAAACTTTGTCGATGTTCTTTGTTTGAACAGCTACCTGATCACCAAGAAGACGTTTTACAGTGCTTCCTCGGAGAAAGATTTGACTTTTCATGTCCCAATATTGGAAGAAACATTCACTGATTGACTTCTTGTTTACCATGGAGAGTGCTAGCATACTTCCAGTTGATGTTCCAATGAACCAATCGAATAGATTTGGAAGGGATTCATCTCCTAGAAGACGTCGAGAAGCGTATAACAGGCACACAACTGAAAATTAGAGGTTATTGAGAATTAGAAAACATCATACCGTATTTCCTCTAATATAAGCCCACCTATATTTGAAGCCCACCTCTAATAGAAGCCCACCCTCTAACAGAAATTTGTGCAATTCAGTTTGTACAGTTTGTACAGTGCAGATCGTCTACTTGGTTATTGCGCAAATCTTCTTTCGGTTTAAAAAAATTTTCTGGGGGTTTCGAATATTGGTATTTTCCTGAGAAGAAGGTTGAAAAATAGAAGCCCATGGGCTTCAATTATAGGAAATACGGTAATTCAAAATCGAGGCCCGGGCTGATGGTCTAGCAGAGGATTTTAAGCCGGGCAGAGGATTTTTAGGGCCCGGTTTTGGCCCAGCAAGCATGTAAAGTATAATTTCTCACCTGAAACCAATCCTCTCATTCCTCCACCATCTAAGCACAGCGCCATAACTCCGTCCACTTTCTTGGATTTATTGATTTGAATTGGAGTTCTTTCAAACATTTCCTCAAAAATTGTACCGGAAAACTCAAGAAACGCCTTGAATTTTGAAGCACACTCTTCACAAACACTTCCATTATCCATACGATCCGCCAAAATTTTCTCTCCAATATCATCTTTTAATAAAGGCGCTGGATCAGCTCCAAGTGTCAAAAGAAGACGCATTTCAGTGATTGTTGATTGAGGAACAGACCACAATTCCAGAAGTTTTGCTGTCATCTGAAAACACATTCAGGACTTCCTGTTAAGTCGGAACTCTGTTTTCTGATCTTTAATTTGTATCATCAATGGCTACTAAATTGTGTTTACATTCATAGATAACACCTGTCTGTGACAGATGTATTTAAAGATCAAAGGTTCTTCTACTTCTAACTTTTGAAAATTTGAATTTTGTAGACAACTAACCATTGCATTTCCAGGTGCTTGATCTGGTTGAACGCTTTTCTCTTTCTGTGATTGAACTGCAGATTTTAGGAATGTTATCATACTATCCACTCTTTCAGCCTTCTTCTTTGCGCTCATTTGATGAGCACACCGGTTGGACGGCATCTTGGAATTGATTAAATTCACCGGTTTGGGGGACCCAAGTTTCAGAACGAAAGAGAGAAAATTTCTGAAATAAAGAAGAATGTAGGTCAAATCGATAGGACGGAAAAACGGCGACAAAAAGTTGAAAAAGGGAAATGGATCGAGTGCGTGTATGTGTGTGCTTCATGAAAAATAAGCCGATGGAGGGTGATAAGAATTGATAAGGTAACACAACTCGGATGAAAAATTCATGTGAATGGCAAAGTCCAATTTGAAGAACGTTTCTCTTATCTCATTTATCATATTCGAATATTATTGGGGGACATAATTTGAAAACACGTGGCAACTGATAACTGTTTTGGTTCCGTGTAAGAACAAATATTTAGTAGGTCAAAGTTCTCTCTACTACTGTAGTTGCTCGAAAATAAAGCACATTTTTGAATATTGAGAAACAATTTTTGGGATCCTAGAATTCCCAAAAACTTCCAAAAATTTTTACAGCCAAAGATTTGTGATGCACTTTTTTGCCCCTCAAAAAATTCACAATTTTCCAGAGGCAAACGAGCACTTCAAGTATGATAAGTTCAAAAGTTTGAAGTAGATTATTTGTTTAATGATTCAACAATTTATCAAGAATCGACCAAACTTTCATTCAATTCCCCAATCAAATTATATATACTGCATAGGAAAAATTTATTAATTTTGGTTTCTTCTATTAGGTTTTTCGGAAAGTCCTTTCCATTTTTGATATGTTGTTTTCAAACTTTGTTTTTTTGAGCGGGGTAAAAGCGAGGAAGCTGTCGCTCAATCACCAGACATCTCGAAACGTGAAATTCGTGTTAAAATGGGATGTTGTCGGTATGGTGATCAGAATGGAGTATTAGGAGCTGCCTGATAATAGTGTCACTTTTACGACTCATACCTATTCTTGTCAGGTGACATAACTCAGACTTTATGTGGATCTCCATTGGAGAGGAACGCAAAGGTTTATTTTGAAAATTAAAATTAGCAACCTCATGCGGGAAGGAAGAGCCAGGCCGATCACGGTGGATATGTCTAGACGATTCTGCCTTATTCACTGTATAGCTCTAACCTTCTACTTTCTGATTATTACCCATCCAGCCACTTCTAACGTCATCTTGATTGACGAAAACTTACTTCAAAAGAACGTATCAAAAATGGGTTGACTTGATTCTGAACTCGCTGTGACCGGAGTTCTGGAAGGAAGGCATCCATAATTTAGTGGGGCATTTGCAGATAGTCATTAATAACGATGGTCATTACATCCAATTCATCCGACATCGTTTTGACCTATTTTACTTTGAACGTATCTGACGCTAAAAATGGAAAGGACTTTCTGAACAACCTAATAATTTTTCGGAAAATGTGGTTTTCTCAAACAATTTTAAGATCACAATTAGGTACAAAACAATTGAAATCAAAATGTCCAGCGAAGTTCCAGTTTCTAGTTTACCTAGTCTGGTTTCACAGTCACTCATAGATTTTTTACAATTCAATTATAATTCAGTGATTTTCTCTATTCAAATGTGAACTCAAAGCTATTTTCTCATCTTGAAACTTTGTATCCTAATGGACTTGACATCTCAGGATCTCGAAAGTTTCACAATGGAACGATAGCTAATAAAAATATAAATTTTTGAAAAAAAAAATCTTGCTACATGCCGATAAGCGCCGCGAAAAATAGGGTCACCGAGCCCGCGGCGCTCAAAAAATGATCAAGTTGGAGCGTGTTGATTAGAAAAGCAGTAGAGACAGACACAGATAGAGGAGAGAGTGTGCAGGAATAAGAGACGCAGACAAGGTAGACCAATTGTCGGAAAAAAGAGGAACCGAGTGCAAAACGGACGGAAGAAGCTTTCGGAAATTGAGCGAAAGAAGAGAAGAAGAAGAAAGAAGAAGTCAATGGTGAAGAAAACAACTAGAAGAGCAAAAAGGGCAACTGAAGAGTTCTTTTGAGAAAACTCTAAAAAAGCGACCATCAATTCGAAAGAGCCAATAAAAATTATACAGGCAAATGATAAGAAAACGGAAAACTAGAAGTGCTAGACTGGAGGGAATCACAAGGGTTTTGAGTACATTTTAAAATTGCCCCAATTGGTGGTGTTAAAGGGGGACTCCGACCAAAAATTTTTATTGCCTTAAAATGTTTCAAAAAATATGTATTGTCCTAATATTATTGCGAAAAAATCGTCCTTCCTGGCAACTTTTTTTTTGAAATTTTTTCGCTTTTAACGCCATTTTTCGGGGATTTAGGATTTTTTTTCGA
>NC_013487.2:9728526-9759042 GCF_000004555.2 Caenorhabditis briggsae | reverse complement strand
GACTCCGACCAAAAATTTTTATTGCCTTAAAATGTTTCAAAAAATATGTATTGTCCTAATATTATTGCGAAAAAATCGTCCTTCCTGGCAACTTTTTTTTTGAAATTTTTTCGCTTTTAACGCCATTTTTCGGGGATTTAGGATTTTTTTTCGAATTTTTTCGCTATAATATTGGGAAAATATACAACTTTTCGAACATTTTAATGCAATAAAAATTTTTGGTCGGAGTCCCCCTTTAAATGGGCTGGAGATGATTCGATGGATTTGAAAAGTGGAAGGATTGTCTGGTAAATTATATGTATGGCCAAAAAATGGAAGATCACGTTCGCCTATTCAAATTGAATTCTTGAAAACCTCGTAGACAAGTACCGGTGTTTCTGTGATAACAAATCAAAATCCCATACTGTAAGATCTTTATTAAAAGGGCCGGTACTTCTATGTATTGTTCCAAGGAAGCTCCGGAGGCCCTTCAATTAGAGGGAACCCTTTTTTTGCTTTTTTTTGAAGTTTTTCATCGAAAATTCGGTGAATGTTTGAAAAAAAATTCTAAAATTTCCAAATTTTGGATTCCCTCAGGTTTGCGATTGAGAATATTACCGTATGAAATTTTACTATTAGACACAAAGTTTTTTTTGAATGGATCCTCAAAACTGAGAATCCGATGAAAGTGAACCCATAATCAAGGTCAAATGAAAACGAAAATAAAAACCTATCATCTCAAAAGTACTACTTGGAAAAAAAGTGTTAAAAAGGGGAGAAGAGGGACATCATCATCAATCTTATTTCTTTTCTCGTAACAGTTGATACAAGAAAAAAGATCAATGACGATACCATAGACACTTTTTCTTCTTCTTCTTCTTCTTCTTTTCCTCTTTTTCCATTGTAAATTGGCTTCTGAAACTGTAGGAAATAGCGCTGAAAGACGAGAGACCACACAGAGAAACGGAACCAAAAGAGAAATGAACATCACTTTTTTTAGATACTCATGACAGTTTTTCAGTGTCGACATGAGTGTACGGACTCGAAATTCATGGAATTGATAACGTGGTGATAAGAGTGTTTGGGGTTGCAGAAAACGAGACTCAAGTTACTCACTTTCAATGCAAAGAGATCAGTAAAACGAGCGAGAAAACGAGGCAAATATTTGTTAGATATTTTTGTGTTTAGGTCTTTTTTTCGGTTCATATCATTTCGTGACCCAGAATGAATAAGGTATAAGCAGAAGAAGGAAATTGAAGAGTAAGAGGAAGAAGAGAGAAAGTGTACATGTAACTATAAAATTCGAGGTTGTGAAGAGGGAAAATCCGATTTGAAAATAGTACAAAATGAGAAAGGCAGAGAGGAAAAGGAGGGGGAGAGAACGAAAGATGTACTGGATTATAGGTCAGAATCGCCCAAACTTTTGGTCAGAACTGGGAATTGAATTACGGCACTTTGAGCTGGAAAGGATTTTTTGTAATTGAAATGTTCTGTCCTGCGAAAGGCTCAAAAATTCACAGATAATGAAAATCAGGTGAAAAATATAATAATTGTAAAAATGACATTCAACTTTTTTTCAGAAACAGACAGCTGAAAATGAGTGCTACCGTAATCTCTAATTTGTCCTTTTTTGAATTTCAGACTTTCAATCCATCTTTGGGAGTTCTGAAAAAATGCATACGAAAAAACAGAAATAATGAGTATACTGGGTTGTACAAAGTTACCCGAGCTTTCTGTGGTTTTTATGAGATGAAGCAACTTTGACTAGAGATAACTCAGCTTAAAATTGATTAAATAATTCAAAACTTCGCCAATTTACTGATGAATTTTTCGAATTTTTCTCTAAATTTCAGCATAATACAAAGCAATGTTCAAGTTTTATTCTGATACAAGCTTGAATCCCGGTAGTTATGCGCTATGGTGTATAAGGTGAGAACAAAAACAGGTCTGGGAACATATCTGTCTGAAATTACTCATGCCGTGAACAATTTGTCAGTGATCACGAAGTCAACTCATTCAGATTAGAAACAAAAGCTGTTATCTGAGTTTCCGGGGTTTTTCTCGATGTTGAGAAAGACTCAGACAACTAAAGTATACTGTAGTTATTGCTGATGTAGGGTTATATTTCAGAAGGCTATACGATTTTCGACACCTTATTGTTTACATGTATATGGTTTGAAACAAAATTAACGCTACTTAATTTGGGCTACAGTATTTCAAAGGACCAAGGTTTTTAATCTTCTGCGTTCTGCTACTATTATAAAATCGAAGAGCTTCTGAAAGAACATTCTAGCAGGAGTAACCCATAATTTTCTAATTCCAACCCACCCAAAATCCAGGAAAAAACACAGAAACGAAGAGAAACATAAACGTCATCCTATTCATCTCAATGTGAAATGCATAATAGTCAGACTGACTTCACGAGTCATTCTCCTCAAAACAACAAGACTTTTAAAGATGAAAAAGGGGAAGAAGACCAAAAAGAAAAAAGTGCAAGCGTCTTCCACATAAAAAGAGAATCGGGGAGCTCGCGAGAAAAAAGAAAGAAAAATCGATGAGAGCCCAGAGTTGCTCCCTCTTTTTCCCGTCTATGCGTGTCTGCGTGTTTCGAACCGAAAATGGAAAAAAGAAAAATGAAAAAAGAGAACTAGAGAATGCAGCAGCACCGCTTTTTTCTGCACCAACAGCGACGGTAGAAGCTCTTTGAAATTTCTCAGTCAGTCATTTTCAAAAAAAAAATTGTGAAAATGGAAAAGAGAACAAGAAAAGAAAAAGGGAAATTTAATTACATTGAATTGAGAAACTGAATTGAATTAAAATGAATGAATAGAGAGATGGCACACACATATTATGAATGTCGTCATTTACAAACAAACTAAAAATTGGTTTAAAAAGTTGGATCTCTGGAAATAAAAGTAGAAGTAATTTTCTAGAGTGCTAGACAGGAAGAAAGTTTTCTGAAGGAAGATTGGTTTCAAGGGTTTCTTAAAACAAAGAATAGAAAAATAGGAAATGCGTCAGTGCACCGGAAAAGCCAAACGACCAAATGGAATACAAGAGTACAGAAAAGACAAAAAAAACACGAGGCTCCCTAGAATTTCGGAATAAAAAAAAAGCCATTGAAATCGATGAACACGAACGCAGAGCGAAAAACCACCCAAAAAACCGAAAAGTAGTCTGATTTTTGACTTCCGGGTTGAAATGAGAATTATTTCAGAACATAAACGTAATTTCGAAGTGCCTTCAGCTTTTCAGATTTTCTGGGAAGTTCTCGGGACATTGTTGAATTTCTCAATATAATCCAATTTCCCATTTAAAATTATATTTTGTACAAAATTGCCCGTACTTAGCAACCGATTGAAAATATTTTTTTCGAAAATTTTTAGTTAATGTTTTCTCCGGTTTTAACGAGTAAAAATTTTGGCTCAACCCTGGCTCAAGATACTGAAATCGGTGAGTTTTGATTTCATCAAAAAAACTTCTTAATATGAAATGACAGCAGAAAACATTCAAGGGGGAGACTAGATCATGTTAGTAAAACCACTTGAGACTAGACAGTGACGTTCTTTTCCTTCTTTGGGATTCATGGAAACAACGTCAAACAGTTATCCTTTGAATATGACAATAATAATTTGGTTGTGTTTCTAGATTCGAGTTTTTCGAAAACACTGATATTTCAAATTCATTCTGAAAGAAATTCAAAAAAAAACTGTAATAGAAAGGTCTCCTGACCTTCAACTTTGAACAAATCCTTTTCGGTTCCTGTGAAAGATATCAAAAATTGGTCAACTAATGAACTGCTTATCATAATATCACAAACATTTCACTACTTGCAACATTTTTTATCTCTCTTATAGGAATTGTGATAATTCAGCTCAAACTTGACAGCGTGGTGCTCTTTTATATCAGGTATTACGGCAATCGGTTAGGCTAATTGTCAGCTTCAACCGCTTGGAATGTATCTTGCATGCCCATTTTCAAGGCGAAGCTCTAAAACATTTTTAGAAAAGTTCTGAAAATTAAAGACGTTGAATTGTCGATTTTGGCGGGAAGTAAAAAAATCTTCTAGAAGTTTCTCAAAAAAGGTTTCACTGTGTTTATGGGAATCAACCATCTTACTATAATACAACAAAAGTTTCTGGTCCGTGTCCCTCTTTCAGTTAAAAAAACTAGTATTCCAAACTTCTTTTTGGGTTCTGAAAATGTTACAGATTGGGGTTTAGTAAAACCGGAAGCAGAAAATTGTCGCGGGGCCAACAACAACTTGTTTGAAAACAAGTTATAGTTCCTCTCATTTTCTGAACTCTTGCATTTTCTATTTTCTGTTCGGTAGATAATGTCCGCTACTTTTCTCAAAGGTACATCTGAAGTTCAGATCCTGAACCAGGTTGTTAAACTTTTAGACTTTATTTCGGGGTTTGATCAGGCCATATTTATCGGTTTAGAGAGGACCTTCTAATAATTTTTTTTACAAATAAATGTATGTGTGAAAACAAATATAAAAATAATATTTTCTTCAGATATTGTATCCTCTTATATTAGATAATAATCTGTTTCATAAACACGATCGTGTGTAATCCATCGTCGTCATCATCATCGCCCGTTTCCCATCCAAAGAGATGTAATCGTGGGCTCTTGAGAGTAGAAGGTGCACCGCCAAATAAATCTGTCATCGAAGCAAAAGAAGAACAGGCGGCACACGATATGAGAAAGACAAGGGTGGCGGTAGAATATGACAAGTGTGATTCATACACACCTTTTGGTGTTGACATAACAATAGAAAATGATTCGTGGGATGAATATGTCGCATGTTGTGCCACGTGGCTATTCAGATGATGTATTGGGGGTAGATGAGCAGAATATGATATGTTGAGAAATGAACATAATGAAAATACTAGAAAGTGTGAAGAGGAAAAGAAGGTGGGGTACTAAATGTAACCATAATCATTCTTATATATAAAACGCGTCTGCCTGTTCCGGTGTCAGTCTTTCCATTTTTGAAAAGCTTGAAAAATAAGTATAGATTTAAAAAGAAAACTAGGTTAGGTCGGGCCGAAGGTGCACCAGCCAGCTGTAATACGATGTATTTTTATCCAGATTATCCTTCAGCTCCACTTGAACCGCGTCTGAAATGTCCTGTTTCCAAGGAAAAGTTAGAAAATACAGTACCGGTCATTAAGATTTACAAAAAACATATTTTTCAGTTTATTTCTGGAGGTCGTCTCTAAGAATTTCAATCACTCTGAACTATTTGGAGGATGTTAGACAGACCTAGATTATGAACTTTGCATTCACATAATTTTTGAAAAATCCTTATATTTTCGATTTCTGAAAGACGGTCTTATACTGAAAACTCTTTCAGAAATCAGCAAATAACTGAAAAACTATGAATTTTCCAAAAAATATGTAACTCCAAAGTTTTCAATCTAGGTCTGTTTTACATTCTCCCAAAATGTTCAAAGTGATCGGAAACCTGACAGCCAAGATATGACCTCCTGAAAATTGTCAAAATCAACTGAAAAACACGGTTTTTATGAACAATAAAATTTGTGAAAAATAACAAGTTTCAATAGTGTACTGATTAGCCAGACTTTTGCCTGTTGATCCCTTTCGCCACGTAGAGGCTCAGTACATGAAAGGGTCCCCCGCCCGCGGTCTCCGAGGACCATTGTTGGATAATTTCCAAAGTTCCTTTTCCCTTGTAAGAAGCCGTGCATAAGCTTTTGATTGTTATTTCATATTCTTTTAATCTTTGATTGAATCTTTTGCAAAAGGGGGACGTTCAGTGGATTCCACCTAGCCATGAACCCCAAAACATGGCGACCCTTAGGGCCTTTCAGTACTTTTTTCGCAATCGATCAATCAAAAGATCAAAGAGGAAATGAATCAACAAAAAGAAGCGTATGCAAAGAGCTTCTAACCAGTGAGAAAGAACTTGTAAAAATTATCCAGCAATGAAGTCAAAAGAGGGGATTTCACAAAACCCGAGTTTTTTTTTAATATGTGGAATATTTTCCAACGTGGACAAAAGGAGAAGACGTGACCTAACACTGACTGATTTATTAATTTATTGCGTTACGTGAATAAGAAATAAAATTTTTTGAAAAACTTGAACATTAAATATAATTTGACGTGACCTTTTGAAAAACCGAAAAGTGAGGAGCGGAGCGAAAAACCGTAAAATATATAGGGTAAATCGCGCCGAAGACGCACCAGCCATCTGTTTGAAGGGAGGCGCGGCAAGCAGGCTGGTATTAGATAGTAATTTTGGAAGAATAATATTTTATATCTAATCTCGAGTTCAATACATCCCTTGAAAGTGGACTCCGACAAGAACGTTTATCGCATAAAACCTAGAACTCGAATAACTCAAAACGAATTGAAACGATCTCTATCTTATCTAGGATTGAAAAAAAAGTGACCCACCTGTGTTTCGATTGTTCGTCATTTCCAATTAATTAGTCTTCTTTTCCACAATGCTCCTCCCTGTTGCCTTGAATATATCTGCGTCTCTCCAAATCTTGATACTTTTCGAATATCTATCATCCAGCCTAGTCTGTCACCGATTTGACTGATTACCACCCCGTCCCCTCCCCGTCCTATTGAGCCCTCAACCCAACACACTCCTCTTCATCTCGTCTTCTTTCTTCACCAATAGTCACAATATTGTCGTTTCATCTTCCCTCCTCCTCCTGACACAACATCTTGTCTCTTACTCTATTTTATTGAATTCAATAACCTTCCTTTTAGGAACTTAATAACTTTTCAAATTACCGTAATTCTTTGGAACTGACTTCGTGCTCCAAACTTCACATTCCACATACATGGTACCCTCTATCGTCCCAAAAAACTTTGAAAAAAAAAATCGTCGTATCCTCCCACGACGTCTTCTTTTACTATTCTCAATTATATTTTTGTGAATGATTTCCGAAAGAATCGCCAGATACTTCTTTTAAAGTATCAAATTCCAAAAAGCTGAAATGACGTCTTCTTTTTCTTGAAAAATAAGAAATGACCCATTCGCCTGGTCACTTTTTCTTCTTTTGTCTTCGTCTTCTTCTTCTTTTCACTTTACGATTTCTCATTGTCTTCTAACAACAATCCAATCTCAACGTCCTTCAAACTTTTGGTGCTCCGTGAGCTAAACATGGAATCGTTCATTTCTCTTCCTCTCTCTCTTTGATAATAGAGAGTGATAAGACGTTTGCATGTGTGCACTCATATGCATAATCATAATCTATAGGTCAAATTTGCGCATCTTTCTCTCTTGTTGACTCTCGGGAGTGTCTCCCAAGGAGCAGAAAGAGAGAAAACGTTCTAGGCCTCTTCTTTACTTTTCTCCAATCTTTTTTACAGTTTTTATCAGACTTGTTAGCTTCACCGAACGCAACAGTTTTATGTATTTTGATGCACTTTCTACCGGTTTATCGGATACCAGCAAGCTGGTGCGCCTTCGGCGCGTTTTAACCTATTTTTTACTGGTTCACCGCTCCACTCCTCACTTTTTCTTGAAGGGTCACGTAAATCTATATTTATTTTTCACGTTTTTCAAAAGTCGGCAGATCCTCAAGAGGACAGACAGACGCCTCTAGCGTTTTATATATAAGAAAGCTAATAATTCCTAATTTGTCCGTTTATCAGGAACCTGCAATTAATTCAAGATGCATGGAGCCCGTCTTATTTATTTGGAACTCATTCTATAAAGCATATTTTTTACCGACCGGAACCATACTTTTTACGGACCGGCCAAGGTCAGATTCTGAAATTTCAAAATTCTTAAGTTTTTGAAGTTTTTATAAATTTTTAAAGTTTCGATACTTTTGCAAAGAGGGAATATTTAGGAAAATTTTATTTGAGATTGAATTCAAAAAGTTTCTCACAAGAATTTTTTTTAAAAACCAGCTACTCTGGCCGACCGGGCCGGAATTTTACAAGCATGCTATGAACCAACTTTTCAAAAATAGGTGTTATCCAGCGGTCCCCTAAATTCCAGCTGAAATTCTTTAGATAAGCCAAAGTTTATTTAGTTTTTGATGCTTCTCTGTTACTTCTAAAAAACGGTTCCTTTTCTCTTAGTACCATATCAAATGTCTTTTTTTCCTTCTCCCTACTTTTCATTAATCCAAAAGCTAACATTCCCTCTTAATTTTCTGTTTTCCTTTGGTCTACTCAACCCCCATATCAAATATTTCGTTTTTTGTTTTGAATCTACTCCCGTCTCACTCAACTGATTTCATTTTGTTCTTTTTTTGAATTCTTCTCGAATTCCTTTTGAGTGTAAATCTTGTAAACTCAATTCTTTGTCTTTTTCACGCCTTCACATCTTCTTCTTTTTCAGAATCGCCACAATTGATAGTGTCACGAACGACGTCTCCTCTCTTTTCACCGATGATTCCGAGGAGAATTAATTGGATTCTAATTCTTCTCAATTTATCACAAATTCAATCTTTATTAGATGCATCGTGGTGGTTCGTTTTTCATTTCGTAATCTTGAATTTCAAGTTTTAAATGATATTCCAGGTCAACAGTTGCACAACTATCCACCGCTTTAGCTGGACACAATGTAAAGCCAGTATGTGAATTACCTGGTCTTTCACCAGGCCAGGCTCAAGTCTGTGAACTATTCAAAGATCATATGCCAGCAGTGAGCATTGGAGCTCAGAATGCTATACAGGTCAGTGAATTTACAAATTCGTGCACTTCGCTTTTCCACTCTTACAGTAAAATCTGTATTAGAAGGAAGGTCCTTCTATTGTTTCAGGAGGGTCTTTCTATTACAGAGGCCTTCCAATCAGAGGAGGTATATATATCTTTCCGCTCATTTTTCCCAATTTTATAGCAAAAAATTCGGTGAATTCTCGTTCAAAATTGCTGAAAACCAATAAATTTTCTCTGAAATTTTAGAATTCAAACAGCACATTTCGATGGGGCCCTTCTATTTCAGATGTCCTTCTAATTCCGATGTTACGGCAATTCATTAATAATTCCCAATTTTTCAGGAATGCCAACGACAGTTCACTGGTCACCGATGGAATTGTTCCACCCATTACAGTACTGGAATGTTAGGCCCAATTCATAAAATGGCAACTCGAGAGGCAGCATTCACGTATGCGATTCTGTCGGCTGGAGTTACGCATGAAATCGGAAGACGCTGTAAACAAGGACTTCTTACTTCCTGTGGATGCTCTGATGAGACTAAACCAAAGAATGTACCGACGGATTGGAGTTGGGGTGGTTGTGGAGATAATGTGGAGTATGGATACAAGTTCTCAAGAGACTTTATTGATATTCGAGAAAAAGAGCACGATCCGAAACGAAATCATGACAATGGAAGAAGTTTGATGAATCGGCGTAATAATGAAGCTGGAAGAAAAATATTGAAACGGTGGGTACCTGATATAAATGAATAGCTCATAAACTATGACATTCAGCCATCGAAAACCGAAATGTAAGTGTCACGGAGTCTCCGGAGCATGCAATATGAAAACATGTTGGATGCAGCTACCTTCAATGGAACAAGTTGGAAAAATCTTGAGGAATAAATACGATAAAGCAATTAGAGTTCAGGTAGAATTATCTGATTTTCAAGCTCTTTGATAGTTTTTGGTTATTCAGATAAATGATAGAGGAAATCTACAATTGTTGGCTGATGAAACGAGTAAAGAAAGAAAGACACGAGCACTTCCAACAGATTTAGTTTTTATGGACGACTCGCCGGATTACTGTAGATTTGATAGACATTCTGGAACATTGGGAACAGAAGGAAGAGTTTGCAAGTGAGTTTTTAATCTCAGAAAAAAAAATCAGGAGTTCTAGGCCGTTTGCTTGTCCACATGGACTCCACGGCCAGAAAAGTGAGTCCCTTGCAGGAAATTCCATGCGGCTTCTTTTCAGCACTTTTGAGCATTAAAGGTGCATGGGATTTTTTGCAAGGGTCTCGCTTGGCTAACCGTGGAGTCCACGTGGACAAGCATATGAGCTAGAAAACTCGAGCATTATTGGCTGCCCGGCTGCAGCTAATTTCTGATTTTGCTTGGCTCTGAATAGTTTTTTTTTTAATTCAAAACATGAAATTTTCAGACGCGGTTCAAGTGGAGCTGAAGGATGTGACAGTCTTTGTTGTGGTCGTGGATACAACACGTACACACAGGAGGTCAAATCAAAGTGTAACTGCAAATTCGAATGGTGCTGTAAAGTAGTCTGTCAGACTTGTAATAACATGACACAAGTTGATATTTGTAAATAACTTCACTCTTCAAATCTCTCTATTTTAACTCAGGACCACCTTTTCAAAATCCCGCCAAATCTTAGCCCGTTTGCTCAATGACAGCTACTTAAACACCACATCAGACGACAAAAATCACAACTTTTGAATCACAACTATTTCCAGTCACATTCCTCCATTGCCCAAAAATTTTCAAAGTTTTCATTTTCTCTCTACATTCAAACTGAAACCCAAGTCAGTTGATTTCAAGACAATAAATGTATTTATTTCAACAAATAAAAACTTAAATACAACATATTTTTCAATAGTAAATGACTTCTACATTCTGTAGAATGTACCCAGTTTATAACGAGTTGCTTCTCCATGACTTGGTGTAATTTTTAAAGGAACGAGACGACGCCAAAGGAGAAGAGTTGAGATTATTGCGACAGTGACAATAGTCCAGTGATATACCATTATCCATTTATAACCACTCAGTTCGAATAGACGACTGAAATTTTAGAGTTAAAATTAATTTACTGTCTTCCAAGCAGTGTCTGATTTTCGTTACGTTTGAACTGACCAGTTTTTTAGTTGATTTAACATGGTGGCCTAACTTTCGCAAGTTGATTTTTCTAGGCCACCGACTTTTATGACCTAAAAAGGACATGGTGGGTTTTCTCGTCATTTTGGCTAAGTGGCCTAATTTTCGCAAGTTGTGCTATCTAGGCCGCCATGGTAAATGACCATAAAACCCATCAGGTAAATAGCCGGTCATTTCTCGATCATAAAATTTGATGGCCTAGAAAACTCAACTTACAAAAGTTAGGCCACCATGATCAAATGTCCTAGAACGCACTGACTATGAGCACAGTTTAGATGTTTGGACGTTCGTTCGAAAATTTTTCGAAATTAGCCGTTTTCGAAAAACACATACTGCTCCCAAGTGACTTACGTTGAGAAAAGGGAAACAACAAATTGAGAAAACGCACCCGTAAACGCGAAGAATCCTTGGACGGTTCCCTGAAACTTTTATTGTATCGAGAACCATTCAAACTAAAAAACCTGCTTCCTCGGACCAATTATCTGGCTCAATAAAGAGCTTGAAGTTGACGAAATCAATGGAAAACCTAATCCAATGATTGCCGAAGAAATCAACAAATATAGAGGAAGTGGAACTCTTGGAGTATCATCACACCAATCAAATTCACATCTTCCGATTTCTGAAATTGTAGAATTCAGAGTTCCCAGACGATCGAGTGGTCCTGTATAGAATGGAAGTGGCATGTGCAACACGAAGAATAGTTTGAAGAAACCCAGTCCAGCTAGGAGAAGAAGGCGGTTGTCGACCTGAACATTTTGGAAATGTTGACCGATTTAGTAAACAAGAAAACTGACAGTTTTCAATTTAGTAGCAGCAAGACTGAAGTTGACGATGAAGGTGAAAACACAAGAAACCGTTTGAATGATTCCATTGTAAAGTACAGCATCCTCTCTGCTCCAATTATACATTGCAATTGTTACAGGAGCTGCCATACTCTCCACGCAAACAACTCCACACATAAGCCACCACATGTAAAACAGAAGAAGAACTGGTAATCTGTCGAACTTCGGAAGTACAAAATACGGATCTTGGCTCTTTTCCTCTTCACTGATAATTCCCACGTAGTTTTCTTCCAGGAAGAAATAGGTCAAAATTATTGAAATCGCACTGATAATTGTCATGAATAGAGCAGCAGATGTATACATGTTTATTATAAATGGACCGATGTTGAATCCATATTTTCCAAGTGGAATGAAACAAATCTGAAAAATTGATCCATTCAAACAGAACCCTCATTTTTCAGAGACCTGTATAGTTGGTCCTAGAAAGAATCCAGCAGTAAATCCAGCATTGGTTATAGACACTGCCTTCATCCGGTCTTCTTGAGTACTCGCTGTTCCAATGAAACTTCTAAGAACGCCGAGAGCACCAGGACTGAATCCAGTGAGAATTCTCGAGAATAACATAACCCATTTGACATATGGAGGTGCTAGATAAGCAAATGCATAGAGAAGATTCCCGAATCCTGCAATTGCACATGCACAGAATACTGGTTTTCTAGTGGACGTTGAAATTTGATTCCAATATCCAAAAAGAGGATTTGCAAATGCAGAAGACAGTGCTTGCAAAGCTAGAAGGACTCCGAAAAAGTCCACTGTCACACTTTCATCATTCTGAAAATTAAACTGTTATTTTTGATTGATAAAGAAAACAAACTTCTGATAAATACTGCCACGTAGAAGTGAAGTATATACTCATCTGAATTCCAGTTAACAGAAGGAGAAAGGCAATGACATAGACTGATGCCCATGGTGTTTTTCGTTCTGATAGCTCTTTTCTGTAATTTTCAAATTTAAAGGCACGAACCAAAAATCTGAACTCACTCTCTTACAGAAATTTTTTTGACCGGAGCTGTCATAGCGTTGTCAGACGACGACCTCAAGATGCAATGAGTTTGAACAACTGACCCATCTTTTTTATGTTAAATTTGAAAAGTCGAACCTCCCGGATTAGGGAAATGATGGATGGCAGTGAGGTTTTGCATATTTTCATATCATTTCGTTTTGAGGACATCATGGTGATGACATTTTTTTGTGATCAACTTATCAACTTCAGAAATCGGAAACAAAGAATGAAGAAGAGATGAAAGATTTTGATTTTGACATGATTTTTGTTAAATAGAAGCTGAATATGGTCTTCCAGTTGATGGAGCTCCGGCTGGTCCGGCTGGTCCTAGTGATGCACCTCACGAGTTTCCAGAATTAATTCAAATGTTCCAAAAAAAGATAACTAAAGTTAGTGGTTCTCAAGATTCTTGTAAGCTTTGAAACCCTCTGAAACGTTTGTTAGCAATATTCGAAGTTTCAGAATTGCTTAAATAATTTTCTGAAATTCCGATGTTCAGTGTCTTTAAATAATACAAAAAAATTGAATGAATGAATGATTTATTGAGCACAAACGGCACGCTTCTAAATTTAGCGGCGTCGGGTTCCGTCCTCGAAGAAGACTCCTCCGTCGATGGCGCAGTACTTGGGGCAGATTCCCTTCTCTCCCTCGCCTCCTGGCTTTCCGGCGGTTCCTGGTCCTCCTGGGTTTCCATCGGCTCCTGGGGCTCCAGCTGGTCCTGGTGGTCCCTTTGGTCCGGCTGGTCCTGGTCCTCCGGTTCCTGGAGCTCCGTCGTTTCCGGCTGGTCCGGCTGGTCCTGGTGGTCCAGCTGGTCCTGGCTCTCCTGGTCCTCCTTGCTCAGACGCCCCTGGCTCTCCTGGTCCTCCTGGGGCTCCTGGGGCTCCGTCGTTTCCGGCTGGTCCTGCTGGTCCTGGTGGTCCGGCTGGTCCTGGGGATGATGGTCCGGCTGGGGATCCTGGGGCTCCATCCTCTCCTGGTGGTCCTGGTGGTCCGGCTGGTCCGGCTGGTCCTGGTGGTCCTCCTGGGCATGGTTGGCATGGTGGCTGAGTGACTGGCTCACATGGGGCGGATGCTCCCTTTCCTGGGTTTCCTGGGGCTCCTGGAGCTCCTGGCTTTCCTGGACGTCCTGGCTTTCCTGGAGATCCTCCTGGTCCTGGTGGTCCAGGGTTGCAGCATCCGTCGCAGCCTCCTCCTCCTCCGCCTCCTCCAGCTCCTCCAGTGTTGTAGGCTTGACGAGCGACACGAGTGTTGTTGCTTGGTGCATCCTTGATAAGATGAACCTCGCTCCAGATGTCACGAGCCGAAACCTTGCAGAAGTTGACGTCAGTGTGAATCTGTTTCTTCACATTGTTGACGTAGTTGTAGACCATTGGCAACGTGATAAACACGGAGACAACAGCCACCACAGAGAAGGTGACAGCCGAATAGGCAACGAACTTGTACGCTTTGATGCGAGCGTCGATGTCCATGATTAGTTGGAGGAATGAGTGATGGACTGAGGAATTCCAAGTGAACAGATGTTTTTATAGTCAACGATGGCTACTACTCGGAACTGGTATAATTGTTGTTGTTAAGGAGAAAAGAGAAGGAGGAGAAGAGATCTAGTTTCTATGTTATCACTTCTTTTCCCATTGGTTTATGATACTGGTTTGTTATTGTAAAGTATCTCGGTTTCTTGAGGAACACAGGATGTGTTAATTGGGAGGAAAATTAAAGGAAGTTAATATTCAATTATTGTCTTACAATTTGAAACTGGAACTGGAAAATCGACTCACTTTGTTCTGTTACAGGCAAATTTCAATTTGTCTCATTTCTTGATGGTTTTTTCATTGAGAATCGAGGCTCATACAAAGCAAATATATTTATTTTCATTTAAAATTAAATACATATTTCAAGCATTTGGTGACTAATGATTACTGAAAAAAGATAATCAAAATCAAAATAGAGTAATTAACATTTAAATGTCTCAATTTATTTTCCGTGCTGAAATCGAATCAATAGCAATGCTTTTCCTCCTTGTGTTTTACTCCAATCTCCATATTTGGCGCACCCAAATCAAACCATTTTTGGACCTGAAGAATCAATTATAGCCATCAATTGTGAAGTACCCTTCAAGTTACCTTTTCTCCTTTATTTATATAATTGTCTGGTACAGTGAAAGTGATCTTCCGACGACAACCTTTTGATGAGGAACGACAGTTGTGGTAGATTCTGAGTTGAGGATCAATGGAGGTGATCGAAATAACGAATCCGGACACTTGGAAAGTACCATTCTCGTAGACATGAGCTTCACCAATCAGGTCATCAGGGTCAACTGAAATTTAATATTTTCTTGGATGAGACTTTTGAAAAGTTCCTTACAGAAATCGTTATCCCATAATTTAACGGTAGCATTTCTAACCGGACGTCCTCCGCACATCAATGTTCCTTTGACTCCAATCGCTTGTTTTCTTCCAATCGCACGAACTTTGTCAATGAAACGAGATGGAACTTTATGGGGGATGGTAAGATTTTCGTTGGCACCAACTTGGGCTGATCCTTCTTCGTGCAATTCAGTCGAGTTATCATCGCGGTTCAAGTCATCTTGTTTCACACAAAAAACAATTGGAATGAGGAAAATGTAAATGAGAGAATTCATGGTAGATGTCTCAAAAAATTCAGAAAAATGAGAGAAAGGGAGGCAGTAGTTGCTTTCCTGTCCAACTAAGCCTTGAATAATCCAACCGAAAAAAGTCAAAATGAGTTATCGACGGTTTCAAGAGATTACCGAAAAAAAAGCGATGCACTCCCATGCTCTTCAAGATGATGTGTGTCTTGAAAAAGAGAGATGAATCAAGTGAAGAAGAAGTGCCTGGTTTTTGAGCTATGGAGTTTTCCAGAATCTTCCAAATACTGAAGAATCACGTAAACATGATGTCTTGGGAGGAAAATAGAAAAAACATGTGTTGCAGGTTCCAGAATTCAGGAAGATACAGAAGAAAAAAATTATGTAAGACATGGGATTTTTAAAGACTACATTTTAGAGACAGTTTTCAAAAAACGAGACTAAATAATTTTCAAACTGGTTTGGAAGTAAAATACAAGGACTCATTTGAGCAATGTTATTTTCTTTGGTTTTTGTCAAATTAGCTGAATGTAAACATTCGCAATTGACTGGCCAGTAACCTGTGAAAGCTTCGTATTCCTTTTCCAGAAATGAACGGAATTCCGTTTTCGAAATATCTTATTCGGTGGTGCTACTCGCAAACATGACATTGTCAACAAAAGAAAAAAATATATTTCGTTCCAGTGATCACAGTTGAAATAAAGATTGCTTCCGGTAAGAAACAAACAAAAGTCAGGGCAGGTAGGATCCTGTAATTTAAATTCTATTCTTCCCCTTGAATTCGTTGACTCACTGCAATCATATTCCGCGTCAATTCCAATCACAGAAACATTAGCAATTTGGTTTGCCAGAGTCTGACATAATGTTTCATCTTTTGTCAAATTCGCATTGTGAAGAAAATACATATTCTGATAGGCCACATTGAGATTCGGAAACGATATATTCTCAAGGAAATCATTTCTTCTGAACTTCATTACAGCTTTGTATCCAACACTGTTTTTAAATCCGTATCCAATGTCATAGCTTGCATCTGAATTTCGCATTTATACATTTTTACATTTTTCTATAGTACTTTTTACCTGAAACTTGATAGATTTCTCTTAAGTTTGGCAGAGAAACGTTTTTCAAAGTACTTCCTTCAATTAAAATTGATCCGAAAACCATTTCGAATTGTTGAATCCTGAATTTAATTTATTTTACAGAAAAGACTGACAAAATATATTTTTGAAATTATGATAAACATTTTGTCTCTTGACAATTTTTCAATTTCGTTTACAAGAAATGAGATTTATGAGCTCCAAGTTGACGGTTCGAGGGACATTCTATAGGAGTGTTTACGGTATGTTTCTATTTTTTCCTCGTCTTGTAGATATATTTCCTGTCATATAAAAACTCAGATATCTCAATTATAATTTCAGATATATAAAAGGACTCTAGGCACTGAACGAAATCATAGTTCGATTCAGATGGAATTTTTCTTCTTATAAAAACTAAAACTAACTTTCTTATGTCAGCTGCCGGAACTTTTGTATAATTTTGAATGTCATTATAGTCTGAGATATCATTATTAATATAGAGGATATCTCCAATATAACGATTACATCTGTCATTAACTGCTGACAATTTTCCCCTACAATAAATCGAAGGATTGTTTATCTCTGCAAATTATATTTATTTTTTATCTTCATCATTTCGCTTAACTGTCTGCTTCACAAAATGTTTTTACATGGTAATCTTGAATTTCTTTCATTTTGGATTGAGCTAATAATTGAACGAATGCTGGGTCGACGCAAAACTCATCGTCAATTCGAACAATGGAATCCGTGTTCCGACTTTTGATAGATTGCAGTTTTATCAAGTCCAAACGTCTCAGATAATGATTGCTTTCAATATGGATAGTATATTCTGCTTCTGGTCCTGAAATCAAAAATGAAGTGGAAAAATTATGCCTAAGTTGAGATTTACCGATTTTTTCAAGTTTTGGGACTGTTTCCATTAAAGTTTCGAACTTTGAACACTTTTCATAACTTTTTGAAAATTTCAGTTTATGTTATTTTTTCACTTTTTTGCTTATTTTTTTTTCACATTTTTACCTATGGGCCCCCTTTTCTCATTTTTACCTATTCTTTTTTACCTATTCCCTTTTCTTTTTTCATCCCTCCCCCTTGTCATAAAGAGCCAATATATTTTTATGTTTGATTCAAAGCTACAGAAATTTTCAAAGCGATTCCTCAAGTTTAACGTAAGTATTGTTATGGTTGTTCAAAGATTAACAGAGTAATTTTTCTTGTGATTTTCAAGAGATGAAGCAACTTTCACAAGTGATAACTTGGTTCAAAATTGATCAAACAATTTGAAACTTGGTCAGTTTACTGACCAAATATTCGAATTTTCGCACTCCAAATTTGAGCCCAGTGAAGCGCTGTACTCAAATTTTCTGCTAGTACAAACTTTAGTTCGGGTAAATCACTTTTACCTGATTCGATAGCACACTTTACCTGATTCGATAGCTTCCAAATTCTGGAGAAACCCTAATGTCTCCAAATTCGTGTTTCTTACACGAAGAAATCCATAAAGTTTGGTTAATGAAGATAATCTATATAAGACTTTGAAAGGAGGTGGGGCCTCTTCCAGAACAAGATCTCCGTATAAAACTATACAGTTTTCAGGGAAGCTTGCGACTTGAGGCCACTTGAAAATTCCATGAATTTCACATCCACAATCAAAAGAATTTCCGGTGATAACTCGATAATTAAAATAGACATCATGAATAGCTGAACAGGTCTTTTGTAAATTTAAATTCTGATTGTTTCGAATTTCAAGTTTTCCATTTGAATACAACAGTGATGAAAGATTTACAGCTGTCATTTTGGTGTTGTTAACAATTGATAACACATTTTCTGAAGATAATTTTTATCATGGTGTCTATAGATCTGTATTACCTAACGGATCTCCGGTGATGCTTTTGATGTTTTTAGTAAAACTGACAAAAGTCAACTGGGAATTCCAGATTTGTAAGACTCCTCGAATCTCCTGAACATTTTCGAAAAGCTTCACAAGTTGATCACTCGTCAGATCAGTATTTTGATCGATTCGGAATCTTCCAATCAGCTGAGAACAATTGGATGGAAATTGACTTGATGATGTTAGATAATGCACATTAAAATTGCAGTTTTCAGAAGAAAAAATATTGGAAATTAGGTTGAATAAAAGAAGGAATTGGCCTAATCTCAACATCGAAATTGAGAGAAAATGAAGAAAAATTGAAGTTTAGAAGAATAAATTATATGCTACACATCTCGACTTAAGGTTGTTATTTTAGAATTTCAAATATGTCACCTCACCATTCATTATCCCCCAAATTTCTCGGAAAATGTTGGAATTTAAGCAAATTACAGCTCGCCCACTCGACGAACTTTTCTAATGGCAAAAGGCTCTTTTTAAAAATGGAAATTATGAAATTCAAAAGGTTTTATTGCATTCGTTAAGTGGAATTTGAATGATGATATGAATGAAAAATGAGCAAAAATCGCTCTATTAAATAGTTTTGCATGGGAAAGAGAAAATAGGATAAGTATTCACAATAGAATCAAAATGAAAAAAAATTACAACTCGTTTACAATTCAATTTACGATTCTCCAAAAATTATCGAATTCAGCTGTTGAATCGTGACCTTCTTCTTCACAGCATTACTGTCTCCATCCTGATGTGTGAAAATGACATCGGAATGTTTTCCTTGTTCTTTACGCTTCATGGCTCCAGCTGAAAGACGCTTTTTCTTCTTCTGATTTTCTGTGTCGATAATCTCCTTGATTTTGTCCGTATTAGTCGTGATTCGTTCGGACTGCTGCTGTGGAGTGTGATCAGCTAGTCGAACACGTGTCAGTGTAATCTGAAATTTGTTGTCTCACTTGGAATACTCGCAGGCCCTAGAACTGAAAATCTGGGTGACGAAATATCAGAAAGTAAAAAATTACATCCCCCCTTGATTCCCGATATTTCTCTCTCGAGAAAAAAAAGTTTTATTCCTCAATTTTTTGCAAGCTTTTTAGACCTTTTTTGGTTTTTCAACTAATTTTCATAATTCTTCTTTGATTATTCCGAATTTTTTGTCTTAAATTTGACAGGACAGTGTTCGCAAAGATTACTGTAGATTAATGTAGAAAACCTTCTATTTTGTAGTTTTTTTTTTCAAAAAAAGTTTTTTTCAGCATTTTGACGTGATTGTGTTTGCAAAAAACAAAAAAGGAAATGAGTTTTCTACAGTAATCTACAGTAATATACAGTAATCTACAGTAATCAAACACCGTTCAATCAAAATTCAGACAAAAAAAACTGGAACAATCGAAAAAGAATCTTTGAAAATAGCTGAAAAACCTAAAAAGGTCAAAAATATTTTGCAAATATTTAATAAAAAATACATTTTTCTTTCGAAAAAGTTGCGCATTTTTCGGAGTTTTCAGAAAAGGGCGAGAAACGATTTTTCGAGATTTTGCACATCCTTTTGAATTGTTTTTTCTTTGTTTCTATATGAACTACATATTTTCTACACTGTGTACATCAGTAGGTCTTTACCGTTTCAGGGCCTAGAATGCTTTCGAAAAATACCTTATGAGCAATCAACTGCCTTGTGGCGTTGGCGAGGTAGGGCCGTTTTGGTTCTTCCAATGGAAACATTGTGAGAACATCAATAGCAGGAGTGAAGAGCCAGTTGATTTGATCCTTGATCATAGTGGCCGTATATGTTAATCCGTAATCACACATGACAGAAACCGTTTGATTGAAAATAGATAGCTCCCGCTGGTTATACAGTGACTCATTCATCTGGAAAAAAGTTTATTGAACTAAATATGATGCAAGTGGAAGCTTACCGGTTTGATGGGTGGCTGAGCAATTTTGACAATATATGGAAGTATATCCAATACCAACTCATTCCTCTGTGTTTGACGTCCAAAATGTCCACAAGAGCGAACATCACTTATAGTCTCTTCCGATTCTTTTGACTTTTGATATATTGTCTGTTCTAACTGAGGATATGCAATCGAAACACGAGCATGTGTTGCGAGGCTCAGATGAAGAGAAACGAAAAAGGAAGACGCATATTTTTGAACGGACCAGTTTTGGAGGCTGTGAATCTGAAAAATGAAATACCGAGGATTAATTTAAACTTTTGGAATTACAATCTTCTGCATATCATCGTAGAACAAGAACCAACTGGAAGCTTTGCGAATGACTCCTATCGGAAGTGAGACCATATAATTTGCATGTAAACCAGACACAAATCGTTCTTCTCCTCCATGCTCGGCTGCGATCCGTTCAATGACAAAAACACGTTCCCGTGTATTTTTGATGCCCCCTTTCGCATCTACATGCTTTGAGAGCTCCAGAATGGAAGACCAGTGCTCAAAGATTGAGGCGGCACCGCCTTTCTCTTTTTCAACAACCTGTAAAAATCATTTTCTGCAAGACATTTTTCAGACACTGAAACCTCGTGAATCAGCTTCATAGTGATGGATCGTTTCGTTTTGTTTGAAGCAACAGCGGCCCATTGTAGTGTGTTGATGGAATGTCTCATATCGTTTGCACACAAATCACATAACTTTCTCAGTGTGCTCAAATCACAACGGAGGTTTTCCATGTCGCAAATCTGTTCAAGACGTTTGGCAAGTGCATCTTGCTTGGTGGCACTCAGCTGAACACACCATGCAACTCCGCGCAGATCTCGAAGGGCTGGCGTGTATCTGTAATTTGAAATTTCAATTGAAACTTGAACTCTTTTATAAGATCCAACTATAAATAGTTCATTTTTTTTCATATAAAAATAACTGATTAAGAGAAAAACGACCAGTTTAGTGCATATCGAAAGAACTCGAAAAGCAAGAACGTCACTCGTCCAGACAACATGGGATCCGAGAAGATGATCGAAGTTAAAATCGACATGGAGGAAGGAGAACCATTGGGAGCTACTCCTAACGACAAATTGGTCATCACTAAGATTCAAAGCGGAACCATCTCGGAAGGAAAATTGAGAGTCGGTGATCAAGTGAAGAAGGTGAACGACGTCGAGTGTAAGGATGCAAACGACTTCTTCCGTGCTCTTCGTTATGCTACTCCACTTGCTCGTATTCTGGTCAACCGCGATGAGAAGAAAGCGGAGGAGTTGGAAGCACGTGTGCACATTCCAGAAGATCGTGCCAAGATCATTCAACGTCGTGAGGGATACGTCTACGAGATGGCTACATTGGTTTGGGTGCAGAACGGACCAAAGTTGGGTTTGGGAATCAAGCATTATCAGGTTACCAGAGTTACTTCTATATCGCCTGATAATCAATAACTACTTTCAGAATCGCGTTCTGGTTTCCCGTGTCGATCCAGGTTCACTTGCGGAGAAATGCTTGGTTCTTGGTGACCACTTGTGCGATGTTGACGGAATTCCTGTCACTGATAAGGACGTCGCTCGTGATTTGCTCGTCAAAAATCTCCAGGAAAAAGGAAAAGTATCGTTTGTCGTTGAACGCCCGGATTCGTTCGAAGCCAAGCAATGGGCTAAGCAAGCTCTGGCTGCCAATGTGAGGAGATTCCCAATATTATGATGATTTGATAATATTTTTTTCAGATTCTTCAACCACCATCGGTTCAAATGAATGATGATGTTCGCACCATTGCTTCGAAATACCGTGCTGCTCTGAAAGCATTGAAGGCTCCGGGGAAGAGTGCGATGACAACAGCTGGAGCAACTGGTGGGAAGAAAGTTCAAATCATCGAGGAGACCGCGACACATGAAATCGGTCATGATCATGAAGGAAAGGCTCTTCGTAAAGTCAAATAAGAACCGAAAAGGAATCAAAGCAACGTCAGGATGGATGAACTTTCTTTAAAAACCGATTTTCTAATAAAACGGTTTTTTTTAACTTTTGTATATATTTTTATAAAAAATCGGAGATGTGGAAGAGGAAAGCTTGTGGGCGTGGCCAACGGTCCTCATGATGAAAACCACCGTGACCTAAAACTTGTATTGCTTCGGACAACTTTTCTGTTAAAACCTCCAAATAAACTGGAAAATGAAAATATTCTAAATCTAACAAATATCCGGAAAATGGCAAAAATCGAGAAAAAAAACGTATGTAAAAATATTTATTAATTACGATAATTCGGCCATGGCCGTGGCCCCCAGATTTTCTTTTCCACAGCTCCGTTTTTTGCACACCAGCATAAAAAGAGTTAACCTACAAGTTATTGCAAATTCCGATAATTGGTCGTCGAACCGCTTTCTTTCCGGTAGCTTGAAGGCATCGAATTAAATGACGAATTGTGTCAATTGGAGTTCCATCGATTTCATCCAGAATAAGACAAGCTGGGCGCTGATCACCGTCCAGCGTACGAGACGTTTTCACGGCTCCTTCTAGTACTTTGTTAAGATCCGCAACTGTTCTAGCATCGCTTGCGTTGACATCAATAGTAGCATATCCAGCTTGGCTAGCCACAATACGAGCCAATGTACTTTTGCCGAGACCTGCAGGACCCGAAAGGAGCAACATTTTCATAGAGGGTCGGCGAATTTTTCCGTTATCCATTTGAAGAACGTCTTTCTCTCGTTCTCCGAGACTGGCTAGCAGATTGTCGACTTTCCGTTGGAAGACACACTCATCCCACATTTTTAGCCAGGTCAGAATGTTCCGGTTAACCGTCTGCAATCAATTTTCTTTTTTTTTCAAATATCAAAGTTTCTTCTTCCCACACTGTCTGACAGCAAATCAGCAAAATTTTTTGCCTCATATTTGTTAACCCATAAGGAAGACTCTGAATGGACCGGCAGCGATTCATTCATCATTTGAGAGAACTCGGATTCTTGTTCGTTAATCCTATTTGCTTCTTTCGTTTTTCTGAAAAAAATGTATCGTTTTTTGTTTGTATTTTGGTGTTATTCCAACCGAATGTTTTCAGCTTCCTGGCAAATCGTTTGAAATGCACGATATCCAACCCTCGATCGAGTGGCTTGCTGAGTGATACTTTCAACCAATGACGTAGCTGTTTGGTTTTCCCGGAAAGTTCGAATGTAGAAACGTTTTCCATCGATCACATCCCAAAGTCCAATCCAGTTTGATCCATCAACTGGAGGATTTTTCATGATTTCCTGAACATTTTTGAATTCTATTTTAACATCACTAGGGTTATACAGTATATATCATATACTAGAACCTTTTTTCGTTGATATCTTCTTTGCAGTTCCCGTTCACAGAGAGAAGAAATAGTTTGTTCTCCATCTCGCTCGCCTTCATCATCATCCCGGACATTGACCTTAGCTGCTTCAACAACTGTTTCGTTGATCTGCTGTTCTAAAACCTCAAGGGCTCTTCGCTTTGCCGCATTTCTTTGAGAATTTTGCAATACATTAATTGAAACTGTCTCTGATCTTTCGAACCAATCTGAATTCTAATATTCCTAATTGATAATCTGAATAGTACGAACCCATTGGATGTGACCGTCTTCCGTATTTATCGAATACATCTTCAACATCATTCAGACGTCTCTTACGGGTTCCTGAAATCATATTTTTTCTTGAATAAGATCATTTGAAGATATTAAAATACCGTATCCAACTTCTTCAAGAGCATTTCTAACTTCTTGACCTATTTGATTTTCGGTATTTGACACGACTGCTAATTGTTCTCCTTCATCATCCCTAGAATACACTTTTATTTGTACACAAATTTGAACGGAAATCATACGGGTAATGCAGTGCTCCATCGTCTTCATCAAATCCGGTGGACAAAACGTTGTAGTCGTCATCCATTTCTGTTTTGCGGTGTTAGTTAGGTCAGAAACACAACAACATTAAAGAACTTAAATACACACTCCTGTCACCAAACACACTACAAACAAAAAGCTGTGAACATCGACTTTGAAAGATACAACATTTTATTTTAATTCCAACATGCCAAAATGGATAGGAACTTGAGCACATCATGGTACTCGAGAACACCAAGGAAAGTAGGAAAATGAAAATGGGGGCTTGTAAATGGGGAAATGAGGAAGAAAAGTGATAATATTAAAACAACATTCAAATACAACTTGGATAGTCGGTGATGTCTGATTGCAACTTTGACTCTAAAAGAGCATGTTCAAGTGTCAGTCACCGAAAACCGGGGATGGGATGAAGGAGCGGGACAGATGGATGGGATTTTTTGAGAGATCTACTAAAACACTACACGCCATACAATTCAGATACCAGAATCTTCTTACTTAAATCATCATTATTAAAATAAGAGGAAGGAATAGACAAATAAATAGGAAAAAATGAAAGAAGGATAGGTACAGAATAAATATGGGGTGTAATTTTTTACAAGAAGGGTAAAGGAACATGTGAAGTGGATCTTTAATGTTGGCCTCCGTTTTGGAATCCAGCGCCGCGAAGTCCTCCACGAGGAGCTCCACCTGGACCTGCGCGACGGAAGAATGGTGCACCACCACCCCGTTGGTAATTTCCACGGCCTCCTCTGAACCCTCCACCTGGTGGCTGATCGCGCTGCTCGCTGATCTGAGCATGTCCATCAAATCCGAACGCATCGAGTTTGAGTGGGAGCTTCCATGTTCCTTGCTCATCGCGTGTGGACGCAGCAAAAATGGCTTGAACTCCAGCTTTGGTTCTCATGGTGATGAAAGCGAATGCATGTTTCGATGTGTCATTCGGACTGTCGAGAACCTTGCGTGGCATGCGAACTTCTTCAACTTCTCCATACTCTGAAAATAATGAATGTTTTCCCACAATTTGAAAACCACTTACTGTAGAACAGTTGCTTAATTTCGGTTTCAGCTTGAGACGTGTTACTTGGAACGATCTCACGAGTGATTCCACCCAAGTAGATCTTGCGCTCATTGAGACTGGCATCGGAGTTCTCTTGAGCTTGACGCAAATCATTCGCTGGATGTTGTGAAGACTGCTGAGCGTGCCTTTGCTGCTGATAAAGCTGAGCTGCTTGAGCTTGTTGTTGTTGTTGATGCATAGCAGCTTGTTGCATGTTATGCATTTGCTGCTGCTGATGAACTTCTGAAATTCGAATGTTTAGAGCAAATCAACTTTTCGTTTCCTCACGCTGTCCTTGTCCATACGTTTGCTGCTGTGGCGGATGCTGCTTTGAACCACCTCCAACAAGATTCGCCCAAGTTTTAGGAACCTTTGGTTGCTCCTGAACTGGCTCTGGAGCTGGAACCGGGACTTGAGCTGGCGGGTGAGCTCTTGGATGTTGTTGAGATGGAGCATGTTGCACATTCTCCTGCTTTTGTGGGGTCTTGACGACCTCTTTCTCCGCA
Source organism: Caenorhabditis briggsae (assembly GCF_000004555.2). Taxonomy (NCBI): domain Eukaryota; kingdom Metazoa; phylum Nematoda; class Chromadorea; order Rhabditida; family Rhabditidae; genus Caenorhabditis; species Caenorhabditis briggsae. Next base: position 9,733,494 of record NC_013487.2, on the reverse strand, counting down.
GTTTTTGGCGTATCTTGTTTCACTTGACGAGGAACATCCTCAGCCTTCTTCGGTGTTTGTTGCTTAGGTGGCGCAGGTTTCGATTGTTCTTTTGGCTGTTCTGGAGTCTTCGGCACTGGTTTCGTCACTTTCCCGTTCGAGCTGTTCGAATGCCCATTTAATCCAGAGGACGAAACGGCCGCCTTGTCTTGCTCATGTTTGAAATCGAAATACTTATCGATATATTGGAAATGGTCAGTCTCCACGAAGTACTTCTTCTGTCCTTGCTGTCCGAGTAAGAAAGATTGAACGAATGGGCGGAAATTGACGGTTCCAATGACATTGATAATCACTCCAGCTTTGTGGGGGGTTGGGTACCCCTAAAACAATGTTCGTATTAAATTGAAACAATCAAAAACAAACCTTGATGGAATGAATTTTGAAGTGCGTGCTTTCCGGAAGCTTCTTGTAAGCGTTGGCAATATCCTGAAAACATTACTAATCATTGACGATAAAAGCGTCAAGCAAACCTGGGCACCCGTGACGCTCTGTTCGTCGAAGTAAAACTTCGATTCGTGTCCGAAGAACTTAGTAAGCGCAGGACGGTTTTCTGACACAGTGGTGTAGAATTGATGGCAGAAAGCAGCTCCCACTTCTGTAACTGGAAAAAAAAACGATATTTTTGCACGGAATATGAACGATACGATGAAGTCTTATAAATGACAAAACTCATAAAAACGTACGGTCTGCAGCAGCTGGAGGGGCTTGCTCGACTGTAGCACCAGATGCTGACAAGTTACCATTGATCGGCTCCATTTTACTTTGAGTCAAGTTCGAGGTTATCTGCATTTAACAATTACCTGCAAAACTTGAAAAGAAATAAGATAGTTAGTTTCGGTACAATGTTTAACAATAACGAGAGGAAAATAAGTAATTATTTCAAGAAAAGTATAGAGAACAAAAATTTCAGCAAGAAATCAGAAGTTTTCTATGAATTGAAAACAAGAAAAAAACAAAAATTTCGAACGCGCGAAATTCGAAAGAGTCATTTTTTGGCAGCGAGCCAGTTTGATTCGCAGGCGCGTTCATTTGAATGCGGTAGAAGGTCTCGCAACGAAAACAATTGGCGCGGAAACTTGAAAAAAGATTTCTGTTCTGCGCACTCTCTTTTTACACAGTGTCTCACTTTCAGAAGTTGCCACAATTCTTCGTTTGCCAACTCATGGCTCCTCAACTATTTATTCTCATAAAACATCTTCAGTTTCAGCGATTAAACTGTTCAATATGAAACTTATCATTCTGGTTTCTGCTTTTCTCGCAACAGTCAATGCTTCCGCGGTAAATTTCCCGGTCAAGTTGGTAAAAGATTACAATTAAAATTTTCAGAGAGTTCTAGTTGGAAAGGAATTCATTTCCATGTATCCGGTTGCCCAACAGGAAAACGTCTTTGAGTATCAAATTATAAACATCGGAGATACTGCTGCTATCAATGTATGTTGTAGATTATCAGGTTACATTGCTTCAACCAGAATCTACGGTTTGATGTTCCAGGTCGATTTCTCGGATCGTGGTTCTTTCCCTACTGATAAATTCGAAATCGTGAGCGGATCGTTGGACGCAAAATATGCAGTGATTCCCCCACACAGCAGTGTTTCCCATCATATTGTTGTTGTTCCTCGTGTTCCCCATGCGATTGAAGACAAGGATGTCCTTGTTGACTACACCGACTCTGAATCCAAAATTTCGTCTCGCGTATCCACCCTCTGGTTCTCAAAAGGCAGATTGAGTAAGAAGTCACAATCTTTTCAGTGGGAATATTATTCGTTTTCAGCACACTTCTTCCACCAAGATGCTCTGAAACATATCGCTGGTTCCAAGTACGCACATTTCTTCGTATTTGCTGCAATTGCAACACCAGTCACCGGATTGTCTGCTCTCCTCTACTGGGTTTCAAAGTCTCGATACACATTGCCAAAGCGTAATTGAACTGTTTTTATTCTCCCTTATTACTGGTTGTCTTTTTACGAGTACTGAAATTTATCGCTTTAAATTGTTTATATTAGTACCCGGTTAGAGTTTATAAAAGTTTTAGTATTTGTTCGACTTGGTGTTTTCAATTCTGACAAGTGCGTCAGAGGAATGCAAATTTTAGACGCCACTGAAAACTTTGCATAATCTACCATTCTGCCGTACTGCCTGGACAATTTTAACAGTTGACACTCGACTTGTCGAGACTGGTGGAAGCACGATGGGTATGAAGAAGGATCTTCTTCTTGTACTCACAATCGAATCTGTCGTTCTTGGCGTAGTATTGGGCTTCGTCATCAGACCATTCAATCCGAGGTAAGATCTCAACTTACAAGTTTTGATATACTATTGGCTTGTTGTATTAATCAGTTGTTAATCTTTACAATGCGAAAACGAATGTGGAGGTTTTTGTTTTTGGCAAAGAACATCGGCAAGACCACTGGAAAATTAGTAATCTATTTCTGGTACAAAAAAGTCTGAGTTGTGGAAGAGAGACGCTAGTGGCGGTGCCCGAAGGTCCTACAACGACAAGTACAGTAACCTAAAAACATTTTTTCTTTTCGGAATTCATGTTCTCTCCATTTTTTTTGCGCTTTTAGTCAATCTTTTCACTGTCGAACTTTTTAATTTTTCGGCATATTTGGGGAAAAATAACAGAAAAAAAACAAGAAAGCAAATCCGGCCCTTTTCGTCCATATTTTTGTTAATTTACAAGTTAAAATTTTCAAAACAGTATGTACTCGCCAAGTGCTTTCTAAGCTAATTCAGTTGATCCAATAATATTGATCCTGAAAGAAACTATGACAAAGCCTGCAAAGGTCCGTTTTAGGCCCGTTTTCCAGTCTGGATAAATATAAGAGTTTTTAGTAATGACACCATCAGTCTTATTGGATTTCCTGGTGAAATTTTCATGCAAATTGTGGAAATGATGATTTTGCCTTTAATCATGTCATCAGTAATTTCTGCTTTGGCTCAAGTACGTGCTCGCGATGCGCGTCGGATCGGAATAGTGACAATTATCTATTATATGACCACCACATTCCTGTCAACTTTCGTAAGCAAAAAGTATGTGGATCCGGTTTGAAAATTTAGTTTCAGACAGGAATTATTCTTGTATCTTCTATTCATCCAGGCGACCCAGAATTGATTCACGAACTGGGAGAGGGAACTTTAGAGAATACAGCTCTTTCTACATTGGATACTTTCCTGGATCAAATCAGGTGATAAGAAAAATAGGTACAAAGAAAACGTCTCTTTGCTTTAGAAATATGTTTCCTGAAAATATCATTCAAGCAACATTCCAACAAGTTCAAACTGAATATATGCCAATAAAACCGGCTCGTGTTCGTAATTCTACATCAATGAATATAACAACAGAAGTACTGCATAAGCAGACATTGACATACACAAATGAAATGAACGTTCTTGGTTTGTGAAAAAGTTTTGAAGAAAAGTTTCGAGAATTTTGTCTTTTTAGGATTGATTGTTTTCTGTAGTGGATTTGGAATCATTTTGAGCATTCTGGGAGACCAGGCTCGTCTCATGATCAACTTTTTCATTGTCCTCGATGCTATCATCATGAGATGGATTAGTGCTCTCATGTGGTTTGTTTTACCAGTTATAGGAACAAATCTAATTAAATTTTCAGGTGTTACCCAATTGGAATTTTGTCTCTTGTCTGCAAAAATATAATTGACATTGACAATTTAACAGAGACTGCTCAAGCTCTGGCAATGTACGTGGTTACAGTAATCTGTGGACTCATGATCCACTCTCTTCTCACACTACCCTTGCTGTATTTTCTTGTTACCAAAAAGTCCCCATTTGCATTCATGACTGGAATGCTACAAGCCCTGGCCACTGCATTCGGAACTGCATCTTCTGGTGCCACGTTGCCAGTTACCTTCCGTGCCTTGGAAGAAAATCTGAAAATTGATAGACGCGTCACTCGGTTTGTGTTGCCTTTAGGTGCTACAATTACTATGGATGGAACTGCTCTCTATGAAGCTGTTGCTGTTATTTTTATCGCTCAACTACACAACATCAAATTGAGTTTAATGGATCTAGTCACAATCAGTATCACGACTACGGTAGCTTCCATTGGATCCGGATCCGTACCAGCTGGATTGGACACTATTGTTATTGTTCTTACAACCGTTGGATTACCAGCTAAGGATCTCAGTTTGCTCTTGACTGTTGATTGGCTACTGTAAGTTATCACATGATTTTGCTTTATTTTGAAATCTTTCAGAGATCGTATTCGAACATCTGTCAACGTTCTTGGAGACAGTTTTGGTGCTGGAATTATTCACCATTTGACACGTTCGTCCCTCCTGGAAGCTGACACCGATGAGCTAATTCGACAGATTCGTGAAGACATTGATATTTTGAATAACCCACATCAAGACACACTTCCTATTTCTCATCACAGTGTTCAGTCAACTATTCAGAATACTCAGAATTCGATGCAGGTGGGTTTGAGATCATTTTTCAAAATTTTTAAAAATTTCCAGGCTCCTCATATATACTCAAAATCAGCCCGAGCCTCTTTCGCGCCAGTTCCCAACGAAGAAGAACGAAAAGCGTTGCTGAAAGAATCGATTGCATTGAACAAATCTGAAACTCATATTGTCTGAAAACCCCATCTCTCATATTCATCTGAATACCGTAGTCTCTCTTATTGCAAGAGGAGTATTGGAATACAGTTGTATATTTAATTTGCTGAAAATTTTGTTTACAAATTTCATAAACATTTTTTCGATATTTCTTTATTCCAAAACCAAAAAATTATAATTATCGGATACAAATCAATTGGACCTGTGGAAGAGAAACGGCGGTGGCCGTGGCTGAAGGTCCGGCAGTGACAACTACAGTAACCTAAAAATGTTTTCATTTCCGTATTTATTTTTTCGATTTTTCAGTCAATTTTAAAACATTAAATATATTTATTTTCCGAAATTT
>NC_013487.2:9705919-9724369 GCF_000004555.2 Caenorhabditis briggsae | reverse complement strand
AGTGAAAACGATAAATAGATTAAAATATTTATAGGTTAAGGTAGCTGTTTTTTTGGGACCTTCGTCCACGGCCACCGGCGTTTCTCTTCACGGTTCGATCTAAAACATATACACAGAAGAAGTTGCATTCGAGGGGGCGTGTTTTTCTTTGTGAAGTTGGACAGCCCGTTCCAGAAGTGAAGACTTGATTTCGTCGGAAATGTCAAAATACAAATCCGACTTTTTCAGTTCAAGAAGAGATTTGACTGACTTGAACGTATGGAGACATTCGTTCTGAAATTTATTGAAATTTCAGGCGTTTAGCATCAAGAACCGACCATTAAATTATGAAGAGAATATTTTTCAGCCCATATCATTTTCTGTGCCTTTTCGATGATTTCCGTTTTAATCAAAAACTCTTCACAATATTCCATCACTCTATCAGCCATAAATAAATCCGCTACTTCCATCAATCCTTCCACAAAAGATGACTCAATCCGACGTCCTGTTGGATGAATAAAATCGAGAAAAGTGATGAATCCCTCGTATGAAACTTCATGAATCTGTACAGTTGATTGGCCTTTCTCATTGAAATCACCAAAGAACAGATTATTAAAATATTTGGAATGCATAGCCAGAATTTGTTTGTTGACATATATTTTCCTTTCATCAATCACGATGACTCCATTGGAAAATCTTGGATGCTCGACGGTGTAATCGAGAACTTTCCTCTTTCGATATCCATAAATCCTTTTCAATCTAAGATTGGTCTGCACTTCGAAATGATAATTTTCCAACGTTTCAGTTTCTAGACCAAGTTGATCTACTCCAATACTAACTTCCATATGTTTATTCTTGTAATCGAAAGTCTTCTGATCATCTAGAACTTTCTCAATTTTCGAGTATTCTATTTTTCCATCCAGAATCGGTTTCACATAAATTTCCACATCTGCTTTACAATTCCACATTGTGTTCGCCGTATTCTCATTACATGATAATTTGAAAGTCAGTTTTTTGTCAGTTTCAGACACTTTCATGTTCCTGAAAGAAAGTAATTTTTGTCTGAAAATCACTTTTTCTTCAAAGACAAACCATGGAATATTCAGAATAGAGACATACGATATAGTTGATTTCCGAATTTCATTGAAATGTTCAGTAAAAAGTTTCATGGATCCACAGAAGATATCTTGACCATTTTCCAATTTTGAATTCATTTTTTCTTAATCTAAGCTTTCTATAAATATCGATAATAACCTGTAATGTAGCAACTCACTTTCTTCCAGATGACACTCCAAAATGAGTTGTCATTAACTGCATTGCAGTTAACCAATTAGCGATGATTGTTGGAATTCACGTAACTTCATTTTTAGTTGACCCACAAAAGATGATACAAAACAATATTTACAAAGGAAAGTTTTTAAGATACCAGTTGAGAATTTGCTTTAAATTTGTACAAGTACTTTCGAAATTTCCAGAACCAAAAGTTTTAGTTTATTAACGATAAGATAATTTTTTAAAAGATAGGACCGATCAAAAAATCGATTTTTGATATTTTATCAAGTTATTATTTTATTCCAAAGTGAAAAAACCACACCTTGGTATCCCCACAACTACTCAGCCGCCATTCATTCGTTTAGAGTAGCAGAAAGGTTTTTGATGAAAATTTGAAAAACGTATGGCTAGGATTCGGTTTCTTAGCTACTGTGATAAACATCCTAAAAATTAAAACTATCCCACATTGTTGAGTGGCTCGCCGACGGATCATCGTTGTCTTTCCAGCGGTCTTCAGCCGCGCCTCGCCCATTTCTGAAATCGGCTAAACTTTCCAGTAGAATTTTTCAGCATTCCGCTGAGAACGGGCTAAAATTTTTTATCATCGGGAAGATTATGCCTTAAAGTATAAGTATGCCAATTTTCAGATAATTTTCAATAGGTGTCTGAAAAACGTTGATGTGTCAAGTTCTTTGAAACTAATATCTATGTTCCAGACATATTTGCTACGTCACACTTTTTCTTGATTCCGATCTTCCAGTTCAACATCATTATTCTTCACCCCGCGTCCCTTCAAATATTTACAGTTCAAACGTTCTTCGTCACACCATTCTCTTCCCCATTCATCTCCTATTATATTTTTCTTCATATTCCATGGAAATTTTCCCCCATCAAAATGTGCTTTCATTGTCATTTCACCTCGGGGGCGTCAAACGGAAAAATATAAACATTTTTCACTTTTCTGTGTTGTCGTTTCAAATTGCAATTTCCACACCCAGCTTCATTCTCTTCCATAAGCTTCAATCTACAATTCCAACATCCCACACCGAGTTTCAAAGTTTTTTATTCTACAAAATCGTTTTGTTGATTTGCCCAAAAAAATAACAAAGTTCTGTTGTTAGTCGAAAATTCAACGATTCCGCTTCTGTAAGTTGTTGCAACAACACGTGTCATAAACTAACCAGGAAAACATTAAATCTATAAAAATAAAACCAGTCACTTCAATGATAAAAACGCTTGTGGAACATTGATATGTGGTACAGATAGATCACTCCTAGACTTGTTTCTAATTTTTAACTTCATCATCTTCATACCTTAGAACCTGTAATAGAAGGGCCCCCATACTGTCAAGTACGAACTAATTTTTCTTGATATCAAAAATCCGTCAACTGATAAAATGAATATGATATTGTGAGGAATAATTTGTTATTTGACTACTTTTTTATATCTTTGACAGGGAATAATATAAATTTGCTCAAAGTGAAATGTTAAGGGGCCCTTCTATTACAGGTTTTACGGTAATCAGCATTCTTACTAGTTCATAATTAATCAATTTAGTTCAAAACAAACGGATCAATTTCTTATAAAATTTTTTTTTTCTTTCTTGTCACTTGTTTTGTCGGCACTCGAGACCTTTTTTATTCATCGATCACCCCATACAAAAAAATAAACTTCCCTGAAAAATTCTGAAAATCGTGGCCTCATTTGCATAACCATAACTCCCATCATCATGCCACCGAAAAATCAAACGTTGTCCATTTCCGTGCCCAAATTTCACCTACAAAAAAACCAGTATCTCACTCGTATTTTCAGCTCTCCGTGGTCATTTTCAGTCACTTTCTAGGTCATTTTGACAAAAATCGAAATTCAGACAAGTGTGTTTTGACTGAAATTTTATGATGAATTTGAATTTTAATGTCTGATACTATTGACAACGAGATTAAAAATAGAATCCACCCTCTCTGTGTTTGCTCATAAAACGTTTGAAGGTATTCCCCCATTTTCGACTATAAAACCCAACCATTTCGTATATTTAGGTCATCTTGTTTGTTGACTTGTTTACTATTTTAGCTCTTCGTTTTTGTTGAATTTTATATTTCCTTGAAGATATTCTTTCTTTCCAGATAGCAAAACAAAATGATACGACCACGTAAAGTGCAATGGGCTGATGATGATGACGTTGAGAATCAGAAGGTGTCATCTTCATCCAATTCTGAATGCCTTAAAAATAAGTCGAACTACAAAGAAATCGCTTCCAAGAAGTTGGTACAAGTTAGAAACTACAGTGGATATGCCGAATCTCTTGCCATTGGTAGGTTTTCAGTTTTCGGGGATTCATTTAAATTATCCCGAACTATTCCAGAGAAAATAGTGCAAGCGTCTCCAACTCAAAGGAAAACGCAAAAGTTTGATAGAAACTTATCTACGGTACACGAAGAAGAAGACGACGTCAGCGAAAGTGGAGAAGAGAATGTGTGAATTCTCAGAATTTTTCAATTTTAATATGTCTGAAAATATGTTTTCTCATTGCGAAAAAAATGTTTTTATTGGATTCATACCAACACTATCTGGCGGTTCCCCAGAACGAAATAAAGATTTGAACATACTATAATTTTCAATAAGGTTACACAGTGTCCTGATTAGGTACAGATATTGTTCTTTCTGTAGAAAAATAACATAGATGTGGGCAAAAAATAAAACTAAAACAGTTTTATTAGAGTAAAAAATTCAAACATTTCAAAATCTGGTCACTGGTCTTTTGTCAATCCACTCCTTCAATTTTGGAGTTTCGATAATTTTCTCACGGAATTCGGCCAACATCTTTTCTTTCCCAACGGCCATGAATTCTGCGTTAATCAGTGTTGTCAGATTATCTGCAACTACCAAATCAGCCCATGTGAGTTGAGATCCAACCAAAAATCCAGATTCACTCTTCTCCAAAATTTTGTTTAGGTATTGGAAGTAGGAGGCCACTGCTGGTTTCATTATGTTTTCTCTGATTTCTTTCTGTAATTTTTCTAAAAATTATCGGTCGTTGTTAAATACAAAAACCACCATTTTTTCTTCTCCTTTTCCTGTCAAAGCTGCAACTACATATTTTCGGAAACTTTCAATGAAATCTTTGAATGTGTCAACAATCGAGTCTGCCAGCAACTCTTCTTCCGCTGTTTTGCCAACGAATCCTGAAATGGGCTTACTAATAATTTATTTTTACACGAAAAAGACTCACCGAACTTTCTAGCCAAATATCTTGCAATAGCAGTCGACTGGGAGAACGGAACATTGTCAATATAAAGAATGGGAACCTGTCCGGTAGGCAGACCTTCAAATTAAAAAACTCAATAAAATCGATTTTAAAAATTCTCACTTGATTTCAATTTAGCAAATCCTTCTTCATCCAGTCTCTCGTCTATAAATTCCACTCCTGCCAAATAAAATAATTGTCGACAGATTTCAGCAAGACCGCGAGCATTGAAATATGTTAACTTATACTGAACCATTGCTCTCACGATATAGAAAGTTCTTCAATAATAAAGAGATAAAGGAAAAAGTGTGCACTGCTCTTCTTTTTGTCAGCAGAGATTACAATCAACCAGTGAGCATTCATCCAAAGAGTAAACAACAGATTTGTTTGCCAGAGGGGAACTTTATTGTTTTTCTATTGATTCCAAAATTGAAAGTTGAGGAAAAATCATATACAAGGTAGAAATCACTTCAACACTCTTTTCCATGTGATTTTTCAATGTTGGTGTTACCAGTACTTTTTGGTGGAATGCAGTCAAAGAATTTTTGCTCTGTGCAATTCAAAAATGTGTTAATTCAGAGATTTAGTAAACCTGAATTCTAGAAATCGAGTGATAGCAAAACTCGGGAAATCCAAAAATTCGGAATCCAAAAATTCAGATAGTTCCGAGTTTCAGAAATTCGATAACTTTTCAATTTCTCAATTTCCAGAATTCAAAGAATTTAAAGTTCTAGAATTCAGGCGGTATTGAATTCAGGAATTTGAAAATTTGAAAATTTGGAAATTGAAATTCATGAATCTTTAACTTTGGAATACTTGAATTTCTCACTGTCTGAATTTCTAAGTTTCTGGGTTTCTGAAATTCTGAATTCAAGTTCTTTGGATTTCTGATTTTCCGCATGTCTAAATTTCAGGATGTCTAAGTCTCTGAACATTTCAGTTTCTGTGATTTTTGCAGTTTTTTAATGGTGAATTTTTGATATCCAAATATCTGGATGTTCGAATATAGGAATTTCTAACTTTCCTAACTTTGATTTTTTAAATTTCAAAATTCCGGATTGCGGAATTTTTTTTGGAGACTTTTCAATGCCTGAATTTTTGAATTTCCGAACTTTTGAATCTCCGAATTTTCTAATTTTTGAAATTCAGAATTTTCGGGCTTTCAAATTTCTGCATTTCCGATTTTTCGAATTGGAAAACTTGAGAGATTGAGAGTTTAGGAATTTCAAAGAAACAAGTCAGACAACAGTTTTTATAATATAAATATTTATTGGCATTCGAATCATGTGAACTAAGAATTTCAAATTCCAAGAACTGAAGACGTGTCGAAGCAATCGATCAAGCATCTACGAGGTGTCAATTCTTCTTGCAATGTCATCAGTTGAATCCGTTTCTGTAGTTCTCGCTGGTTACTCAAAACTCTTGACGCTTCATCAGCTTCCGTAACAGGTCCGCGCACTGGACTGAACAGATGACATGGCGAGTGTTCGTGATAAGAATTGATTTTATGATTAGACGAGTGTTCAAGAATTGGCGAAGATGCAGTCATAGGGATTGGATGGGGTAGTCCTAGCAGTTCAGGCATCTCTTCAGCTATTTGTTTGAGTCCTGTGGGTCGCTGGTGGCAAAGAATCGAAGATGAAAGTTTGATCATCTGGAAATCAAGCATTTAACTGGGTCATCAAAAATTTCAACGTACCGTTTCCCGCGAGTATTCGACTTTCAGAAAGAGGTGTTGATTTTCTTCATTCCGATAGCATACCAGTTCACCACCTTCTGGAACTTGAGTACGCTGACCTTCCTGAAAAAATTGTCCATTGATATGAAATAGTTTCCACCTTACCCTGGAAGTAAGAAGGTTATTGCGTGAAGTAGGAGATTTCAACATAGTCCGAAGAGAAGCAAGAGGGCGATTAGTAGTGTAAAAATGCTCTTTGCCTTCGCTTGATTCGTATTTTGATGATACTTTTAAAATTCGATCCACGTTTCAAGTTCACGAGTTTAAAATTTAAACATTTATTATAATATTAACAGATCGACATAAAAAAGTAAAACTAGTACATTTGTCACAATGATTTGTGTCCCGTAAAATATACAAATGAAATTATAAATTCAGTTATCACAGAAATCCCCTGAATATCACCATGCTGATTTCAAAAATAAGTTTACAAATAGGTAGAACGATTGGAACAGCGAGAGGAATGAGAACCGCTGTTCTTTGATCCATTGGGAAATATAACATAGCAAGAAGAGAATGGTCATAATTTGCAGAATCTGCAAGACGGCGTGCTTCGAGTAGACTTTCGAAATCAAGTCGTTTTCCTGGACGAACAACTTCGTCCAGAATATTCACAGCTCGTGTAGCTCTGCCAGCAACGTCATCGTTGATTGCGATATTCGAAATTTTATGTGCAAGTTCATCTAGTGCCCGAACAGCACTGGCAGCTCGCATGGCGTTGTCAACAGAAGCACGGAGTCTCGCACGAGCAACCTCCCACTGGCAGAGGGCAACTGAAGGACGGTGCCATCCAATTAAGAGTTCAGCATCCATTCCCATTTGAATTCTGGAATGTTTACATTCTATCAAAAACGATTTGTTTGGATTTCTCTAACCTCATAGCAGCTATGGCCTTTGATTCAGTTGCTTCGTTCCTAGGTAAAACAGCTCCCCATGAAGCAACAGCCACTCCATCAATATCTTCTCCAGTTTCATCGAGAACCACAACGGGCTCTGATGTTTCCAGAACTACAAATCGAAGCACTGTTCCTTGTACCAAACTCGTTTGCATTTGAGCATCCACCTTCTTAATTAACTCTTCCATCGCAGAATGTGTCAATGTCCATCTCTCCTGAACGTCTTTTGCCAAGAATTGTGTAGTTGGTTCGAAATCCCATAAATGTTCAATCGAAACATCAACTCTAGTGACTCCTTGAACTTTCTCTGCAAATTTTCTCAAAGCAGCAGCTGTTCGTTTTTGTTGTTCAAGTGATTCAGTTGGAATTTCAGTGTTCTCATGAAGATGGATCACTTGAATATGATAGTTGGTTGCCAGCGGTGCTGAGTCCCATACTAATCTTTTCTGAAATCAAAATACTGAAAAAATGAAAAAATGAGCCGTCAAAACCTGATGTGAAAGCGGGAGAGCAGCAATTTGCCATGGTTGCATTTTCTGACGAAGATCTCTCCTCACAATCGAATTCAAATGGGGTACATCTATAAGTGTGTCTGACACTAATTCCGTGATTCTACTAGATGCCTTTGCTTTCTCTTCCGACTTTTCTGGCCATTGAACGAAGTTCCATTTTCCTATTCCCAACTGAACACGCGTCGCAGAATAGTGCTTCCAGTCCTCAAAATCAAAATTTATATGCTTTTTTGAAATAACGAGCTTTACTTTTTCTGAAACCAAGCATATGAAGACATCGAAGAACTCTTCTTTTTCTTCAACTTTCAATGAATGATCTCGTTCAAGATCGTCAAACTTTCGTACTCCAATGAAACGAGTTCTCCATTGAAAATCCAACGGAGCCACAACTTCCTTCGTTGTCATGTTGTATTCTAACTCCGGCATTACTTTTTGAACATCTTCACCCATTTCATCGGATGCTATTGCAAAGTTTATACGAACTTCAACAGTGATTGATCTATTTGCAGGGAAGGTTGGAAATGGAGCACGATAAGTCGACGTTGTGAGGTACCACATTGGCATTCCAATGAGAAAAACGAGAATCACAAAGGAAAGCGAAGCGGAGAGCTTGTAAAAACGCTCAGCTCGCACGTATTTGATGAAAGATTCCTTCAAAACCCGTTTTATTTTGTTATGACTTTCAGACTATACCGTAATTTTTCCTTCATTTTTTTCTTCTGAATCTATTTGTCGTCCTAATATGAAATTGAAAATTGTTTGCTTCAAACTCGTTGGCGGATCATACGTTGCTACTTTCTCTTCCGTCATTCTTCAAATGTCACTCATAACCAGCCATTTAAACAATTATTATATACTGACTGAGCTTCTAGGGACTACATAATACTATTAAATTTATCAACAATGAAAACGAAAGTATTCTTTATTGAAATCTCACAAGTATGGTACCAGTAAAAATGTGGAGTTTGGAACAAGAATGGAACAAATTGATGAAATTGTGACATAAAGAAAAATGAGAGAATCGTGATAGTATTTTGCAAAGTGTGCGATGATGTGTGACCGGCATTTTTTGGTAATTCGAAGCTGTGTAGAAGTGAATATCATAGAGGATGTGCAAGAAATCGTTGATTAATTTATTAATGAGTGTAGTACCATTTCGCCCGTTGAGCCAGAATATCCGATTTGAGATTTTGAGCGAAACAAATACCGAGCACCTGCAATTTTGTATTTTGTTTAATGATTGAAAAATTGATGCTTACCTGTATTATTGCAATGATAACCATCGAAACAGCTACCAATAGCATATTGTTATTAAGCCAAAGTTGTAGTTTCGGTAGACAACCTTCAGTGTAGATTGACGATGTGTGAGCCATGACTCTTTGCGCGGCCAAATGCGCTGCCATGTGACTTTCGGGCTTTAATCGAACTCCGTGGCCACAAAAATAGTTCTTGAATTCCAGCTTGCTACTGTTGATGCAGCATGAGAAGGGTACTCCTCCAGCTTCTGGGGATGCTACTTCTCTAGCTTCAATTGAGAAATACGTGTTCCTATCCCAATCATCAGCTCCGTTAATTCCACAGCACATCCATGTTTCTTGCATTGAGTCAATCAATAATTGAAGATCTGGATCGTCTCGATATCCAACCACTACGTCGTTAAGGAGATTTCTGATGTAGTTGTCTAGCTGGTCTCGACAGGCGTAGGCAAAAACTCCAGCCGATATTTCAGCAATGAGCAGAAGTCCTAGTAGCGTTGAATAGAACGTGAGAAAAGAAGTGTTTTCGCGAAGCGATCCGACACATCCACTGAAGCCTATGGTGAATGTCAGGAATCCAACGATCAGAAGAGGCCATGTAGGATCGAGATAAAGCTTTGAGGCTTTACTGAGGAGATTTACAAACGTATCTTTCTCAATTTGAGCCCACACTCCAAAGAGCAGTAGTCCGAAACCTAGAATACGAATAACAGCTATATGATTTTATAAAGAATCGACTCACCCAGTAAGAAAAATATTACATTGAAACTAAATACGGAATACTTCACGCAGCAACTAATTTCAGATTCCCCTCCAGCGCCAGGAGCATATCGAATTTGCTTAAACTTCGTAATAATGAAATTGAAGAATAGCATGTTTACTCACAGATTGTCTATATACCCGTTGTTGCGCTCTTTGTGGTACTGGCTGGCGTCGATTCGCCATTTGTGGGGCAAGAAGTGGCCGTTGGTGTTCTGGCCGAAGAGCAATTTTGCTGAAAATTAACTATTCATATATAATTAAAATGTTGTAACAAAAACGAAGAATTTTGTAAGAGATTCTTTGCAGGGAACAGGAAGAAAAAAAAAGAAAAGTGACCGATGATTCACATAAAATGTCAATAGAGACGAAGAATGTGCAAACAGAATGTTCCAAGAAAAATGTTCTTCTTAGCTTCCGCTCCTTTCCTTTCAGTATTCTATACGAAATAATGGATTCAGGAATCTGAGAGACGGAGAGAAGCGTAATACGTTATCTTGTTACTAGTCGCCTCTTTCTCATTTTCTCCAGTGTGGCCTGGCAGGATTTGCAGAAATTATTTCGCCTACATCTTTTTCATTGATGCAGATGATAGAAGTGAGAAGATAGAAAGAAAACCAATGGTAAAGTAAATCAAATCAATCAATAGTTTGAATCATTTTGCCACCGGTTTTCATTCTTTTCGAACAAGGCGGCAGGAGGGAGTAGAAGAAGTAAGAAGAGGGTAATTATGTGAAGGGAAGCGAAATACGCCCTTGAATTGGTGAAAAACGGATAGGTTAGGGTATCGAAAAGTTTGAAAGACGATATGAAGAATTTACGGAAGAAAAGGAGTTCCTTTGGGAAAAAGTCACATGGGAAAAATTGATATTTTCAGACTGAACATTATATATGAAGGTGTAACGGAATTATAAAACTGCGACTTCGGTGTATGCAGACTCAGTACAAAAATTGAGTGTTTTGCACACCGCAGATCGCAGTTTTATAATTCCGACAATACTGATTCCAAAGGGGTACAATCGAAGGACTTATAAATATAGAGAATTTGTGGGTGTTGCAACATATTTACAGAAAAAAAAACTCGGCTAGACAACACACTGCAAGCGCAAAAAAACTAGCATCTTTGTTCGAGACCTCTGGGGAGCTTTGATGCAAATCTGATAAATGGTGGCGTACAACAGCTTGCAATGTGGTCTCTCCTCTCTGGGAATACGGAGAAACTTTTCAATAATTCATGAGACTTTTGAATTATGAACGAATTGCACTTTGCACAAGTGTGCATGCTTACATGACCTAATTACTTAGATACTCAAGAGTTTTATTCAGGAAAAAAAAATTAACGCTCATAACAACAAAGCGGAGCCAAAAAGAAGAAAATCGAAGGTCCACAGCTGAAACATAGAAATGACTAATTTCCAACAAGATTACGGTCAGCAGCGAGTGTTTGCGTCCAGGACCCAACACACAACGTCGGATCACAGACATTACACGTAGCATCGGCGCTGCTTTTTCGACTAAGGTTTTGCCTTTTTAACATAGATAAAGTTCCTAACAAGCCGAAAATTTTCTAAATTGTTAACAAACTTTTTTCATTAACTCTAACTGAATGTGGTGATTATTATATCCGAACCTAATTACAGATAAATTTAGGTGAAAGGTCCTTTTCACGTGAAAATGAGCGGAGCTCCAAAAACAAAAGGAGGTAATCTAAAAAGTGTTGTCTCGTGATTGGTATCTGTCCGTTCCTTCTATTATACCATTTAGTTAACCTATCCAATTTTCTGCATGACTCTCTTATTGCTCCTACACAACATTCGTAGTTCGTTTTTACCCATTTAAGTTGACCCTTTTATATTTAATAAAAAATCAAGACACTGTTATTTATATTAAACTTTCAACGGTTCTATAGGATTTATTCCATAACATAGAACAGTCCTTTTCATTAATTTTTTAGTATTCAGACTTCTATAGAGCTTCTATATCCTTTGACCATTTGAACATTCTTCTAAATCTACATCATTATCTTGTCTATTTCAGCTCAATCTTCTAGAATGAAGACAAACAAGAAAGACGAGGAGTCAGGCGGAAACGTCTATGCCCACCTAGACAAAACTTCGGTGCTGCAGGAATGCCGTGCTTTCAACGAAACACCGATTAATATCAAAAAATGCACCCATAGCCTGACTAAGTTGATCTACATCATTCAGCAAGGAGAACCGATCGGAAGAACTGAGGCTACGGAAGCCTTCTTCGGAGTAACGAAGTTATGGCAAAGCAAAGATGTGAATCTTCGTCGGATGATTTACTTGGCTGTGAAAGAACTGGCTGAAGTCTCCGATGATGTTATCATTGTGACCTCTAGTCTCACCAAAGACATGACCGGAAGAGAAGATTTGTACAGAGCCGCAGCCATACGAGCTCTTTGCAAAATCACGGACACCGGAATGTTGCAAACTATCGAGCGATACATGAAACAGGCTATCGTCGATCGTAACAGCGCAATTTCATCATCCGCAATTGCTTCATCTATTCATCTTATGCGTAAATCTTCCGAAGTTGTTCGTCGCTGGGCCAATGAAGTTCAAGAAGCTGTCTCATCTGACAATCACATGGTTCAATATCATTCTCTTGCTCTTCTCTATCAAATCCGTGCCAATGATCGCCTTGCTGTTAACAAACTTGTACAAAAGTTCAGTAAGAACGCTCTTCGAAGTCCATACGCCGTGTGCTATCTCATCCGTATCGCCACCAGATGCCTTGTAGATGATGACCAGTAAGACTTTCAAAAAACTTCATGCTTTTCAGTTAGTAATTTTTCAGACCAGATTCTTCAGTCTTCACATTCATCGAGTCATGCCTCCGCCACAAGAGCGAGATGGTTGTCTATGAAGCAGCTAGAGCTATTGTTTCTCTTCCCCAGACAACACCGTAAGATCAGTGTATTCAATATTTATCAATAATCACATGTTTGTAGGTCAGAAATTCAACCAGCCATCACTGCTCTTCAGATGTGCTGCACATCGCCTAAAGCTGCTGTCCGCTTCGCCGCAGTTCGTACGCTCAACAAGGTGGCAATGGCTCATCCAAACGCTGTTATGAGCTGCAACGTGGACCTCGAAAAGTTTATCACTGATTCAAACAGATCTATTGCAACTCTTGCAATCACAACTCTGTTGAAGACTGGTGCCGAGTCCAGTGTAGAGAGACTGATGCAACAAATTTCTGGATTCGTCAACGAAATTTCTGACGAATTCAAGATTGTTGTTGTCGACGCCATTCGTTCTCTTTGTTCTCGCTATCCACGCAAGCATACAGTCATGATGCCATTCCTAGCTAAGATGCTTCGCAATGACGGCAGCTATGATTACAAAAAAGCTATCGTCGAGACTATCATTGCTATCATCGAGGAGAATCCAGACGCTAAAGTTGCTGGTTTGGCTCATTTGTGCGAGTTCATTGAGGATTGTGAGCACGATAATCTTTCTACTCGAGTACTCCATCTATTGGGAAGAGAAGCACCAAAAACCCCTAACCCATCGAGCTACATCCGTTTTATCTACAATCGTGTGATCCTGGAGAGCACAAAGGTTCGAGCAGCTGCAGTTACGGCGCTTGCAAAGTTCGGAGCTCAGTGTTCTGATCTCCGCCCTTCGATCCAGGTTCTCCTTAAGCGATGCCTTTTGGATTCTGACGATGAAGTTCGAGACCGTGCCACATTCTACCTGAAAATGTTGACAGAAGCATCTGAGTCTCTTATTCATAACTTCATTCTGGATGGCCTTCAAGTATCACCATCAGGTCTTGAGCTCAAAATTTTGGATTATCTCCGCTCTCAAACATATTCTTCACCATTCGATTTGCGAACGGTTCCAGTTACTCAGCAAGCTCTTTCCCAACCAGAAAAACGTGTTCCACAACTTGTTGAAGAAGAGGAGAAGCCGAAAGCTCCGAAGGTCGAGCCTTATGCTGCACAGCTCGCCGCTATCCCTCAATTCGCTGCTCTTGGTCCAGTTTTCAAGTCATCTGCTAGAATCGCGCTCACCGAATCTATTGCTGAATACACTGTTCACATGATCAAACACACATTCGCCAACGCCATGGTCTTGCAGGTGATCAGTTGCTCTATTTTCAGAAAAAAAACCGTCAAATTTTCAGTTCGAATGTAAAAACACAATGAATGACCAACTTCTTCTTGACGTATCTGTTGAATTGGAAGATCCAGATGGCGAATGGGAGACCAAGGATACTATTATAATCGAAAAGCTACCATACGGAGAAGTACATTCCGCCTATTCTCTTCTTGAATTCCCGGATTCCGGAGCAATTGCTGGATCATTGGGAGCTATTTTGAAGTTTAAGGTGATGGATGTGGATCCGACGTCTGGAGAGCCAGATTCAGATGACACTTATGATCAAACCTATGTGGTAGGAAACTAAATGGGTATTCCATCTAAAAAAAAATGTTTCAGTTGGAAGAAGTCGATGTGAACGTGTCGGATTCTGTTCAGAGTGTTGCTAAAACAGCATTTGCGTCAGCCTGGGAAGCACTAGGAGATGATGCAACAAGGGAAGAGACATTCCAGCTGTCAACTGTTGAAAACATTCCTGATGCTGTCAAGAAAGTATCCGAAATTCTTGGTCTCGTTCCGTGTGAAAGATCAGATCGGGTACCTGAAGGAAAAACACAACATACTGTTTATCTCTCCGGAGTTTTCCGTGGAGGATATGACGTTCTTTCTAAAGCAACTGTCGCCATTGACCCAAGTGATAACTCTATTGCAATGAACATAATAATCAAGTGAGTTCTTAACATTTTTATTCTTTCTGTGAATCCGCATTTTCAGATCGAATGAACCACTCGTGTCCGATCTGGTTATCTCTGCTGTCGTATAATCTCTTCTTAGAATATTCTGGCCTGTTGATGTTCGCTGTGGAGTATTCGAAATGTCGCATGCTTAATTTAATGTTTATGGAGTTTTTAATTGTGATGTATGTTTCAATTGGTGTTTTGCCTATAATTTATTGTGCGTTCGTGTTCATAGCTATACTTGGGAAAGAATAAATTGACCTCGAATGATGGTAACATTATTCTGATAGAAACCGTCTACAATATGTTAAAAACTGAGCTCCAGAAAATCGAGCTCCAGATGCAAGAGATCCGGTGGTGTTGAGAAAGGCATAGAGCAACTGTTCCCATTCCCTCCTCTTTTTTTGAGCGACCTGATGATCATCTTTGTGCCTCGTGTCTCCCAGAAGCTCGTGGTATTTCGTTTCCGATTGAAAAAGTTTCCCACATATCTCCCATCAGGGCTCTAGAAAGACGTGACTGCTGGGCTCCCAGTAGACAAGATTGATTTTTAAAGTTCTCAGCCTGCAGTTCAACAGCGAATCTATTAAATATGAATAGAAGTTATCATCGAATACAAATTTCTTTGTTTCGTGAGACGACGACGAGGTGCTAAAAAGTGACCATTTGGTAACCCAAGAGCTTGGGTAAACAATGCACGCGAGCACGCCGCCGTTTGTCTTGAGTCATTCTTCTCTTTCTTGCTCACTGTTTTCATTTAATCTGGCTATTCCTTCCCTTGAAAATCGAAGAAAAAACTACTTCTGAATACAGCTCGAATATAACTTTTACAGAAATGCGAATCTTTTTGACTAAAGTTTCCTTCTTTTTCTCATTGGTTCTTTTGTGTTCTGCAGCCAACAACTGTGCGTGGTTCGTTGGAAAACTCCACTGCTCTGACCCAACAAAGTTAGAGAATGTTGTGGTAGAGATCTGGGACAAGGATCGTTCCTTTGTAAGTGATTTACAGAAAACAAAGACTGGTTTAAAATTATATTTTCAGTTTCCCCTAACCCTTTTCGTCGATGATGATTTGGCTGGAAGAACAATCACCTCTGCCGAAGATAATGGAACGTTCAAAGTGGAAGGATGCGCTTCTGATGTCGATTTTCTCTTCGTAAAAAACGAACCAGAATTCTATCTCAAAATTCGTCACTACTGTAAGGGAAGGTAAGTTTCCAAAGTAATAACATAAACTTTATTTGACATATAAAATATTTAGAGCGGAAGTCACATATGCCCATCCGAGGAATATGAAGGTGTTCGTTCCAGAGACCAATGATTATTTCACGAAACATCCTATCATTTTGGGTTAAAAAATTATATAATTCTTTAATTGAAATTGATTGTATTTAATAAATTTGTAACACTGATATTCTATCAAGTCGTTGGTTGACTGGTTTGGACCGTAATATATTTGACCTCCTAATTTGAAGAGAGATAGAAAATTTTCCAAATTCATCAATCAAAAGAAAAAATAGCTGTGACCTTCATTAAAAATGGGTCGGAATCACCAGAAACCAGTCAGTAGTAGATCGCTTTTCGATGACTAATTCCTTCTTTTTCCCACAAGATTTCTTCTTCATCTCGATCGATTTTCTCCACATATTCTCATTCATTCTGATTTCTGTTTTATCGGCGGAGTATCCAGTTTTCATCGATAGACTCGCTTCCAAAGATAATAAGGATAGAACACCATTTGACTATGGTTATTGGTTCTTTTTTTTTGAGGAAATTCACTAACTTTCGTTATCTACCAAAAATCTTTTGTAGTTTTCCATATATTTGGCGAGGTCTATACCGACGTTTCGGTTTCAGAAAAGAAACTGGTTTCAGGAATACTTACAACTTTCTCTTTGTACATCTTAATACACTTTCCTATTTTTTTTTGTTTGTTTTGGCAATTTTAACTGTTTAAAATGAATCAAGAATTTCAATTAGGGTCTCGTATTAGTTCCTTCCTTCAGTTTTCGATTGATTGTTTCATGAGTCTTTAGTTTGAAAACATTGTAGATGTCATTCAGGATTCTATTGTCAGTTGGAGGCATCAATCATAAGAAATCAAAATTTTCTTATTTCCAATGTAGTTCGGTTGATCTTTTTTCAAGCACTGTAACTAAATCTCGGTGACAAATTGATGATTCATTCTCACCTGATATCTCTATTTTTTAGAGTTTAATGTTTCAAAATATCGACATGTCATTCGAAATAATAACATGTCCATAGTAAATCCGTTCCTAATCCGCAAACGCGTTGTTGATGAAAACCTAAATTGATTCATTCAAAGTGTTATATATCGAAAATATACGGTTTGTGTTAATATAGCTCTCCTTATCCATTTACTACAATTTTTTCAATTTTAATTCTCTTCATCCATTCATTTCCAGGTTTAACCTACGAAAGACCATGCTAAAACATCTTATCTATCTCTGCATCTCCATTTTCCCCTTATCTCTCGCCGGTAGAGAATGCGTTTGGGTACTTGGAAAAGTCGAATGTCAAAGTGATCCGACCAAGAATCTCAATGTGGAGGTTAGGTTTTCTTATCTATTCCATTATGTGATATGCTATACCAATTTGTTCTTCCTGTCACGTACTCATTCTCTCTTTTCTAGGTTCGTGTCTGGGATCGAGATGGACCGGGACCACTTCAAATGATTGATCCAGATGATTTGATGGGGTATGATTATATTTTATCAGTATTGTTTTCATCTGAAATTTCGTTTTTCAGGGTTACATTCTCGAATGACGATGGACGGTTCCAATTGGATGGGTGTGGGGATGACTTCGATTGGATTCCAGGAATCAAGAATGTTCCAGAACCATACATTGAGGTAACTTTTTTTGTTTTGTAGGATAATCAAACACTTTTCGGGATAGTTTTTTACCCGACTAAAAATTAGTAGCCTTTGTTCAGAAGCAACTACAGCATACTTGTAAATTCCTGGCAGGCCTTCGCAGGCCCGGCCATAGTTTCTTCCAGAATCAATATTTTCAATTCAACTAAATTTGATAATATCAAATTTAGTCAATTTTTTTAGTAAAAAATATACTTTTATGTGTTTTTCCAGAGAATATATTAGAGTCAATAAAAGTAATCTGATCTGATGTTTCGGTGCAAATTTACTTAAAAATAGAGTAGTGTACAGTAGGAAACTATTTCCTGTGTTCTATTCCAATCGATTATTTTTCAATGGTTACAATAGTAATTAATTATTCATGTTCACGTGAAAATTATTTATTTAGATCATCAACTATAAAAGAAAAAAAGACAAATTATCAACAAAAAAAACACAGAAACGAAGTAACTTCTTTTCTGTGTAGAAAGAAAAGACACGTAAAAACACCGAAAAGAAGCAACTTCATTTCTGTGTTTCTCTCAGTGGGGAAAATAGTTCGAATAATTCCTGATTGAAACGTGAACTTTAACTACTCAGATTTAAAGCTGCTTTGAACGTGGAGTTGAAGCAAAAAATCAAGAAGGCATATTTGAGTGGGGAGCTGAAGTGATGGCGATTTTTATTTTGAAGATTGGCGGAATTCACTGTGAGTACTTGATACGAATCTGTTCAGAATTTCATTTCAGCTGCTCAACTACTTTTCGAGCACCGTAAATAAAAAAATAACTCTGAGAATGCAGTGACCACGAACTTTACGGACACCGATACGCGCTTTGGAGGAATCTGATCGGCTGGATTATCCAACTGTGTAGCGTGAATCCATGTACTCTCAGGGGGAGAGGCCATAACTGTCATATGCCAAAGAATCAACCATGAGATTCCAGAAAGGCTAGCACTGTTCAAAATATAGCTCCATCCGAATACAGGGCTGGCGCATAACTCTGCGATGAGAATGTTTCCGAATATTCCAGAAAGTTGATTTCCAGCGGTGAAAATCGCAGCTGCCAGACTTTTGTCATTGACTGGGATCCATTTGGTGACGACTGAA
>NC_013487.2:9685886-9705772 GCF_000004555.2 Caenorhabditis briggsae | reverse complement strand
TAAAAATCGCCATCACTTCAGCTCCCCACTAAAATTCGCCTTCTTGATTTTCTGATTCAACTCCACGTTCAAAGCAGCTTTAATTCTGAGTAGTTAAAGTTCACGTTTCAATCAGGAATTATTCGATCTATTTTTCTCACTGAGAGAAACACAGAAATGAAGTTGCTTCTTTTCTGTCTTTTTACGTGTCTTTTCTTTCAACCCAGAAAAGAAGTTACTTCATTTCTGTTTTTTTTTTGATAATTTGTCTTTTTTCTTTTATAGTTGATGATCTAAATAAATAATTTTCACGTGAACATGTATAAATTAATAAGAAATAAGTAAAAATCGTAATGAACGTAGAATTAACGAGATTCCGACATCTCTGCTTTTCTCATCGAAATTCAACACAGTTGACACTTTTCTATATTTTTAGTAGTGAGATCTGTCTAATTGCCACAGAATTGTATATTTTTTTTCAAAAAAATCAACGATTTGAAAAAATTTGTAATATTTTTGTTCTTATATGATAGAACTTGACGAGTGCTACACAGAATATTATTCAAAAAGCTGTACCTTGCCTATGAACAAAGTTATAAACCATAAAGTTTCTGATTCGGTTCCGGGCCGGGCCCAGCCTGTTTTTTCGGCCCGTTTCGTCTCCGATTTTTTAATAGACAAGATAAAGTTAATATAATAGCATCATTTTGTAATAATCGTTGAGTTCTATCATATCTGATTTAGTATGTCCAAAAATATTAATTCTAAAAGAAACTATGACAAGGCCCGCGAAGAGTCGTCAGTGACTAATTTACAAGTAGGAATTACATTAATTATACTAAAGTTTATTCAGAGTTTCTTAAATTTCAGAATTTTTAACCCTCAACAATTTTGATTTTAGATCCGTCACTACTGTAACAGCGAAAAAGGAGACATCTTCCAACTCCCAGAATTCAGCACCTTCGTTCCAAACACCTACGACATCGGAACAATCGTTTTAGACAAAGAGACGCGTGGAACCAAAACCACCCAAAAAACTGATCCTACTCAATAATTTATTTTATCCCCCCATACTTTGCCATTCATTACTATTCATTCCCAAATCGGATCTAAAAATTCAAATCTTGTTTGACTTTCCATCATCTCCATATCTTACCATCTCCATATCTTCCATCTCTATTTGTACAGTTGGAATTATGAAACTATTCCCCTAAATTCTCACTGTAAATCGTTCCATCTTCAACCATTCTTTGTCTCTTGCCTTTCTACTTTTTGTGATTTCGTTGCTCTCTTGCATAACATTTTCGATTTTTTAAATTTCGATTTTTCTTTTCAGTTCAGCTTTGTTTGGTATTTAACCAAAGTAACATCTATCTACTAACCACTTGACGCCAGTATTTGTATATGGTTTTTTTGGGAAAAGTATACATTTTGCTTCTTTGCTTCTAACAATTAATGCGCTTGAATAGTATACGAATAGTATACAAGGAAATAGATTTTAAAATAGCAAGACCGAAAAACTCAAATAGAAGGCTGAACTGCCACCTTGGAGCCTATATATCTCGATTCTTGTAAAAGATTCCAGAAAGAGTCAACTGACAAAATATTTATCGTAATATCAAAAATATTTTGTCAGTTGACTACTTTTTGATATCTTTAAGAGACCGAGATATATGGCCTCAAAGTGTATACAGTATACATTCTTTGCTTCTAACAATTATTGCGTTCGCATAGTACAAGACAAGGAACTAGATTTTAAAATAGTTTGCCAAATTAACTGCATCAGCATTGAGCACAAAAAATGAGATCCAAGTTCATATTGCCCACACGTACGACTTATGACCAATTGAGACCGTCCCTCTGCGAATCGAATGCCTCAAAAAAGTAGAAAAAGATCAGTGCCAAATTGAGAGATGAAGAACACTTTCGAAAATCCGGATTAGCCGCCAGGGTGTTGGTTTGTAGCCTTTTTGATGAGAAGAGAATACAGAGAAACATAGAAACAGATCCCAATAGATTTTCAATTCATTTTTGATTCGGTTCTTCCCCCTTCCCCCTCTTGATTCAATATATTTTGGGATATTGTTTGTTGAGCTTCCATTATTTTTTTCGAGTCTTTGAAACCATACGCATCTGAAACTGCTACCTTGTTTTATTTCTCGTCTTTATTGTTTTTTAATCGTAATTTGCTTCGGCACGTTCATCTTATCTAAAAACGCAAGGGATTCGAATTTAGATTGGCAGCGAAAAAATCGGATACGATAGACAGATAGAGAACTATAAAAAGAATTATGCGCTTGATCTTCCGGCCGTTGTTGCGTTTTAAAAATTGTCCAGAAACCAGATGGATGAATTAATAGCTTCCTTCATGTTGCCTCATTTGGACCTATTTTTCAAATTTCAATACATTTTTAAAAACCGTAAATAATAGAACGCCACACAGACTGTTAACTTCGAGCCCATATATCTCAGCTCCTGTAAAAGATATCAAAAAGTAGTCAATTGGCAAAACAATTGTGATATTATGGAAAACATTTTGTCACTTGACCACTTTTTGATATCTTTCAGAGGAACCGAGATATATCGGCTGAAACTTGGCATTTTGAGTGACCTTCTATTAGAGTGTTTACAGTAATTGAAACACTCCCACGGTAGCAACTTTGACCTAATTTATATTAGTTCCAGCTAAAAATCTAGATAATATTTGTTATCTTTCACAAGATACCAAGGGGCGACAATAAGTTGACAGTAGTGGAGCCTTTCTATTAGAGGTCGTACAGTATAACTACGGAGCTACAGTAATCAGAGATCTCATGCTTAAATAAAAGCTTTGTCTGATTTTGCAGAAATAGAATGTGATCAACGATTCTTAGCTTAAGTTTATACTTCCAGTAAACATCTTCAGAATCCCACGCATTTTGCAGCGATTTCAATAAGCCTAGCTATCAAAAATTAGTAGTTTCATACCGGAATTCGCATATTTACTAACTTAAAAACTGCTCACTGATCACCGATTTCTGCCTACTTCATTTCCATGTTAACTCTCAATTAACTGCCCACACTTTCTCACATGCTCCACCATTTTATTCGTAATTATAGACTGATGCCAACCAGTATAAAAATGCTCACTCAACGGGATGAGAATAACGAAGGCGACACGATGCCAATTCTCAAGAAACCGAGATATTCTGTAAGTTTTAATGCTATTTTTTCTATTTTTTAAAATCTGAATTCTAATTTTTTCAGAGTCTCTCTGGACAATCAACTAACATCACCTACCAGGAGCACACGATTAGCCGGGAGGAGCGAGCTGCTGCTGTTGGAAAACATGAAGGTTTTCGTGGATGCACCATCTGGTTCACAGGACTCTCTGGCGCTGGGAAAACCACAATCTCGTTTGCATTGGAGCGTACTCTCAATAAGGTAACCGATAGGATCTTTACAGAATTCAATAGTTGTGACAATTTTCAGTTGGGAATCCCGTGTTACGGACTAGATGGAGATAACATTCGTCATGGATTGTGTAAAAATCTTGGATTTTCCAAAGAAGATCGTCAGGAAAACATTCGTCGTGTGGCCGAGGTTGCCAAATTGTTCGCAGATTCTGGAATGATCTGCCTCGCTGCATTCATCTCACCATTTCAAGAAGATCGTCTCGACGCACGGAAGATTCACGAATCGGAGAACGTGAAATACATCGAGGTTCATGTGAATACAAGTCTCGAAGTTTGTGAGCAGAGAGACCCAAAACGTTAGTTTTAGTCAATCAATACGTTTCAAAGCATTTTTTCAAAGTTTCAGAATTGTACAAAAAAGCACGGGCTGGCCAGATCCGCGGATTCACTGGAATCGATAGTGCCTATGAGCCACCAGAGAATGCTGAAATAGTCTTGGATGCTGGAAAGGACGGAGTCCAAGAATGTGTTCAGAAAGTGCTGGATTATCTTGAGTCGGTTGGATTGCTTCCTGAGCAGATCCCAGAAGTTCCACCTGTCCGAGAACTCTTTGTAAATGACGATTTGGCTGTTGCTGAGCTGCTAAAAGAGAGCCAGGATATGAAATTTGTGGAGCTGTCGAAAGTCGATTTGCAATGGCTTCAAGTTCTTGCCGAAGGATGGGCAACCCCGTTGACAGGATTCATGCGGGAGAGACAATATCTTCAATGTATGCACTTTGGTCAACTACTCGATTTGAAGAACAAGGTGGCATTCGTTGGAGAAAAAGATGATGGAAAGGAAGATTCGTGGCCGTTGATGGAGGAAATTAATCAGTCGATTCCTATCGTTCTCCCAATCTCCGATGAAATCAAAGCTTCTTTGGATGGTGTCAAAAGAATTGCATTGAAATATAACGGTCAAATCTTTGCAATTCTTTCGGATCCTGAAATTTTCGAGCATCGTAAAGACGAGCGTGTCTGCAGACAGTTCGGTACCAATGATCCACGCCATCCAGCTGTTGCACAAGTTCTGGAATCTGGAAATTGGTTGTTGGGTGGAGACGTGGCAGTAGTTCAGAAAATTCAATTCAACGATGGACTCGACAAGTACCGTAAGACTCCAAACGAACTCCGTGCAATATTCCAAGAGAAGAACGCTGATGCAGTTTTCGCATTCCAACTTCGGAATCCAATTCATAACGGGCACGCTCTCTTGATGAGAGATACTCGTGAGAAGCTTCTCGCCAAACATAAGAATCCAATTCTTCTATTGCATCCGTTGGGAGGATGGACAAAAGATGATGATGTTCCATTAGATGTTAGAATAAAACAACACGAGGCTGTGATTGCTGAAAGAGTTCTCGATTCAGAATGGACTGTTCTCTCCATCTTCCCGTCTCCTATGATGTATGCAGGACCAACAGAAGTTCAATGGCATGCACGGTAAGAATTTTAACCAGAAGCATCCTCCCATAAATAAAATTTAGGTCTCGCATCGCCGCTGGAATCCAACATTACATTGTTGGCCGTGATCCAGCTGGTATTCAGAAACCAGGAAGTCCAGATGCTCTTTACGAAACTACACATGGAGCTAAGGTTCTATCAATGGCTCCAGGACTTTCGGCTCTTCACATTCTTCCATTCCGAGTTGCAGCATACGATAAAACATCCAAGAAAATGACATTTTTCGATCCATCCAGAAAAGAGGATTTCGAAAATATCAGTGGAACTAAGATGCGTGGATTGGCTAGGTAGACTTCAGAATATGATTAGGAAACTTGAAAATCTCAATTCTTCAGAAGCGGTGAAACGCCTCCAGATGGATTTATGGCACCGACAGCATGGGAAGTTCTGGCTAGCTACTACAAATCACTTCAAAATTCAAACTGAGCAATCAATTGTACAGCAGAGCTTTTGAGAAATACTAAATTACTAATTCAATTTTCTGTGAATATACTAATCTATGTCATGATCATAATTCCGATCAACACAAATTCCATACAAATAAATAATTACATATCTTTTATACAGAAGAGAGGATATCAAATTTACTTAAAAGAATGATTACAGCTAAAATATAAAAGTATTCAATAATTAGAAGGATTAATGTTAAAAACATGAAAAGTGAAAAGGATTACTGTAGGGAAAATATTCGAAAATGAAAAGGATGACTGTAGGGGAAAATAATCAAAATAAAAAAGATTACAGTAGGAAAAATAAAATTGAAATTGAAAGCGATTACTGTAGAGAATGAATGACCTCCGTGAAGACCTTTCCAAAATGAGGGCAAGTCTAGGATCCAAAAGAATTCAGAAAGAATCAGTACTTCGTTGCAACGTTCAAGTTCCAGGATTTTCCAGTATTGCGAAGCCCCCGTTTCATAAGACATAGGACGTCGACGACAACTTCCAGGATCGGTGACTTCAAAGGATCGAGATAGCAGAGCAGAATTAAAGGTGAGGATATTAGCAAAGTTTAAAAATTAACAGACCTTTTTCCGTTTTCCCAAAAAAAAGCATATTTCCTGAGTAAAAATCTAGGAACATTTTCTAGCACGAATTTTTTAAAATTAATGAATGAAAATGTTAAAATGCCAATATTTGAATCTTTTTTTTCCGACCACCAAAATTGAGATATATTGTTATTTTTTCCCTCCTTATAACTCTAAAATTCCAGTTTTCAATAAATTTTAACAGAAGTTCACAAGTTCTGAAAAATTAGCTATTAAAAGAATTTAGAACGCTCGTAAACAGTTGTTTGTTGCACTTCAAGTTTCGAAAATCGGTAATAAAAATGAGGTAACAAAAAAAATTCAATTCAAAAGTTATTTTCGAAATTTCAGCTTTCGGATGTCCTGGAGCAACAAGTCAATATGCTCAAGGAGCATTCGTGATCGGTTCTATGGCAGTTGAAAAGACTTCGTGAACTTGATTGTTTTTTTTTGGGAATCCACTATTTCTATTTTTGTGCGCGCGTTTGTCATCGACATTTGTTTTTCCTCTTCTAATTCTGACTTCTTCGTTGTACTCGTTTTCAGTAGCTCTCAATTTTGAGCGAAATTCAGTCTTCCGCTTTCCGTCTTCCGTGGTTTTTTTCGTTCCGTCTTCCGTTCTATGCCTTCTGAAGAAAAAACTTTTATTTCCGTCTGTTGTCTTCCGTTTTCCAAATAAATGTCCAAAAACGGAAGACTAGAATTTCCGTAGGAATGGATTTATTTTTTCAATTTTTGCGTTTTTAGGTCATCACGCGTACGTTTCGAATACATAATTCATAGAGCTTCTTTCACGTGAAAATAAGTATTTATTTGAGAAAAACGCGTGACCTCGAGCTCAATAATTTTCTCACCTATTTCCACGTATGCCACACGGATGACTCTCCAACTCGATTTTTTTTCACACTCGAAGTTTCATCTACGTCTGAATCTTATCGGCATTCCAATCGACTTCCAACAACAGCCGTTGAGCAGATCGTTCCAGCCAGAAGTTCAGTTTTTGAGTTTGTAGAATTAGGTGTAGACTGAATAGCCCAATTAGCTATTTATCGTTTCATCCAAGTTTATTCTTTTTGAGTAGAGAGCGTATGTGATGATGACAGCAACAGGTAGACTGTAGGGTTCAGTTAATTTCATGGCTGCTTCTAATTGGTACGATACAACTGGCAATATGTGCGTACATTTTCGCAGCAAGTCACATTTCTTGTGCCTTGCTGCGAGCTGAGTCCTGGTTCGGCAGTTGTATTGACACCTTTTTTGATGTAACTTTCAGATTGACATAAGAGCCTGGTCCATCGCGTTTTGCTTCTTTCCTGGCTGTACTGGACTACACTGAGCGAGGATAATAAACGGTAACGAGTTAATGGACTACAACTCACTGTGAGCCTAGAAAATGATTCGTCCTGGTTCATATGCTTGATGATTGGTGACGTATGTGTTGATGTACAACAAGAGGTAGACAAGACCTGGTTGATCTGATGTCTGCATCATGCAGATTCAATGTGACTGGACAATATGTGCGCACATTGTCGTAGCAAGTCACTTTTTTTCTGTGCCTTGCTTCGAGCTGAGTCCTGGTTCTTCAGTTGTAATGAGCCTTGTTTTGTTTTGATGAAGACGTCAGGTTGACGCTACAAGGGTTTGATCAATCTTGTTTGTTGCTTCTTTCCTGGTTCTTCACAAGTTTATGAACAAGGACCATAATCGTCTTCGGGCTGACGAAGGGTTGATTGAGTTTTGAATAGGGACTCATGTTGATCTAATCACTGCTTGGCTCTGGTTTATACTTTTTAAGTAGAGAGCGTATGTGATGATGACAGCGACAGGTAGACTGTAGGGTTCAGTTAATTTGATGGATGCTTCTAATTGGTACGATACAACTGACAATATGATCGTACATTGTCGCAGCAAGTCACGTTTCTTGTGCCTTGCTACGAGCTGAGCCCTGGTTCGGCAGTTGTATTGAGCCTTGTTTTGAAGTAAACGTTGAATTGACAGGAGAGCCTGGTCAATCGCGTTGTTGCTTCTTTCCTGGCTGTACTCATGAACTATGAATAAGAGTTTAAAGTTGGTATTGGATCAGCAAGGGTTAACATCAACCTGACCTACATAGTTATCAGTGTTGATTTGAAATTACGAACACTTACCTGAACTGGCTGAAACATTGGAACATGGAATTCGAGCAGTTGGAGGGAAGAAGATCCATTATGAATCATTTAATCATCTGTATTATTCTCATCTGGTTGGTTAGCCGTTCAGTGGCATTGTTCATTTGGAAAACATTTAATATTGGAAAAAAGATTTCACTGGAATGTTGACCTTAATAAATTTGTTTTTCTTTGCATGGCATGATTACGGTACTGAAAAAACCGCAATTATATCTGAATGTGTTAATTTCTTCGAAATTCGAAAATTTTTCAAAAACTTTTTTACTTCCAAGGAATTCTGAAAAATTAGTTTCAGGAAATTTTGAAAATTCTGAAATTTAGATTGTGAATTTTTAAGTTCTTTCTCAGAATACCAAAAATCTCAAATGCAGAATTTTGAACATCTAAAAATGAATAAAAAGGTATCTGAAAATTTCAAAAATTGCGTTTTTTAAAAATTAAATATTTAAAATTTTAGAACATTTAAACATGTATCTTTATGAATTATTAGAAAATTCGAAAATTTGAATTTCAGCAATTTCGAAGATCTTAAATTCAAATGTTTAGATTTAAGTTTTTTAGAATCCCAATATTCTGAAATTTCGAAAAAATCGGAAGTTTTAGAATATAAAAAAATTTCGAAAATTCTGAAGTTTGAATGTTGAAATCTGACATTCAAAAACGCAGAAATTTCAGATACTGAAAATTTTGAAAAACTGAAAAGCTCGCGATTTTTTTTGAAAACCTGAAATGTTTCTGAAACTTCTATTTTTAATTTTTTTACATAAAAAATCAGAAAAATAGAGATTCAAAAATTTTGAACATTTTTATTTTTGAGAACAAATTTTTCAGAATTTCAGGTTTTTAAAAGAAATTTCAAAAAACTTTTAACATTTACAAAAACGTTAAAATCATTCTTTTTATAACAGAAATTGAAACCAGAGAATCGATTCATAACAGAAATGAGCGGAATTAAAATTTTTTCAACAAGGAAATAAAAATGTGAGTATAGCGAATGTGGAAGAAGAAAAGAAAAAACATCCATTAAAGAGTGATTTTTGTTAACCGGAATGCTTCTTTTAGCTTATTTGCTTTGGTCCCTTTTGATTTATGTGTTCGCATATAACTCATGCTCTGCGTAATCTCGTCGAGAATATTTTTTAATACTAATTCAATCCGAATGATGTTCGAAGCCCGAGAACTAAAGCTGAACACACCAATTCGGTTCCCCAGCTTTCGATTGGCATATGGCCATTTCATACAAATGTTTCAGATCAGCAGATAATTGCATTTAACTTTATATATCACATCTTTCATATTTATGAACGAGAGGTTAATGAACAACAAGCAATAAGTAGATCACAGCCAGACAAAACAAAATAGCTATTAAAAAAATATGGCAAGTTGGAACTGAAATTGTACATATTCGGTGGAAAAATCAAGGGAGCAAATAGAAATATAAAACATACACAATTGGGGGAATTAACAGAAATGATATGAAAGGAACCCATATTACAACAACCGTTTCAAGTGGCACATGGAAAATAAAACTATTACACTCGCGATACTTGCTCCGATGTCAGGAATGTGGCTGTAAAATATTAGATTATGAAAATATTCTAGGAGTCGTTCTTTCAAACCTTCTTTAATAGTTCCCATTCGAGACGAGGAAGAAGTGGCGTGTGATGATCCGGGAAGAATCGTTGGTCGAGATTTGGGTGGAAGACCTCGTGGTGACACGTGGCTTGGTAGTGTAGCAGATCCGCTGGTGACGATGGGCATCGGACGATGGCCAATCACGTGTCCACGGACTGTCTGGTGGTGGTGGTAAGGTCCGGAGACGAAGGCCGAAGGTGCGGCTGCCATGGAGGTAGCGGCGATTGAGGCAATGGTGGAGAGGGAAGAGCCGCCAGAAGAGGCCGGTGACCGCGAACGACGGCGCGGTGATGTTGTAGAGTGTCTGGAAAAGACCGTCTTTTAAAACAAGAATCAGAAGGAATCACCAAATAAAATAGTTTCCCATAGTTCCCAAAAACATACAACAGGCAAACCCTTCTAAAAACTCACCCATGAGGATGTGTCGGTATAACAACAGACAATGATTGTCTTGGAGAAACAGTGACCCCACCGGGAGTTAGATAGAAGGTTGACGATGGGATATTATCAAACCGTCCCTCGGATCCAGATCGTTGCCGACGCCCGTTGTCTAGAAAATAGAAAATAAAGAAGAGAAAGACAGTTATATGGTTAGAAATATTCTGGTCGAAAACGAACACTCTTTAGATTCAAAAGAGCATCCAAGTTAGTAGTTTAAAAATTCAAAATTTGAAACCTGATTAGGAAAATACACGACGAGTTTACAACATCCGGGGGGAGAAGAGAAGTGGTAACAAAAGGAAAGAAGAATGGGTTGGTAGAAGTTGTTTGAACAGGGTGCGCACCGGGATTGAAGACGTGATGGAAGTAGTTGACGAGATGGCGTGGCAAGAAGGAGGTGTTTTAGATGAGAACGTCTGGAAATGCACTACACTCTACACGACAATTTTATACAGAAAAGAAAAAAAACAATGACATTGAAACATTGAGAGATGAAAAAAACGATATATTTGATACCTGACTGATAGTATGTGGTTACTGTAGACGTTTCTTCATTCAACTGGACGGGACCCTGGGCCGGCGTTGATGAAGTGGCTTGTCGACCAGTAACACGAGGCATATTCCGCTGTAGAGAGGATCGTGCTGACGTGGAAGGAGAGGTGACAGGAGGTGGAGCACCTGAAAAGGTGAAACAGACAATGACAGATAGGGGGAGAAGGTGGAGAAGCTGACGACAGAGGAGTCAGAAGAACAGAAACTGTCATATGGAGATCTTATTGCATACCTTTTACTTTCGAATTCTGTACCAGCGCAAGCATTTTCTGCACGGCTTGTGGAGATTCCACGCCAAACTTGGCTCCTCCACCTGCCGATGAAATCGATCCATTTCCATTGAAAAGGAGACGTTGCCGAGAAGACTGATCAGCTGAACCTGTGGATTGAGAGGAAAGAGAAGATGGCGTTGGCGATGGAACACGACGAATGTTGGCAGTAGATGATGATCCCATGCCACGGTGAGCAGCTGAAATGAATTTGGTTCATTACAAAAGGAAATTGATAAAACATACTCTGAACTTGTGGTTCAATGTCATAGCTCATTGCATCCAACTCCATTTCGTTATCCACTACATGTAATCCTTCCAAATAGGATTTCACCTTGCGTACCATTAGAGCTTGCTCATAAACCTTCTTTCTCGGTTGATTTTGTTTCCCACTTATCCCTTTTCTCATTGTTGCAACATTGGAATTCTCGAACGAATTCATGTGAAGGAGAGCGTCAATCACAATACCACCACTCTGAAATATTTGCAAAATTACACTTTTTGAGAGGTATCGACCGTACTCTTTCTGCCATACTCGCAATCTCATAAGGGGCACTACTAAGTTTCATGACTCCTCGAATTGACTTGGCTATCAGTCGAAGTTTCTCGAAATTGACAAGTTTCTCAGAATACGTAGGATTTCCATCATGAGCAAATGTGAGGTCTTTTTTGATCACAGGATAGATTGGAACCACCGGAGGCTCTTGAGCAACTTCAGCAAGATGTTGTCGATATTTTGACATGTTGCGAGATGGATCTACTAGTTGATGAATTTCTTCTAGCATACGAGTGTATTTGCTGAAAATACCCAATTTATAGACTGTTGATGATATTGGAAAATTATCCTACCTGGAAACGCGTTCCCAACTAGAGTGTAACCGTCGAACAGCCGGCTTATCAAGACCACTCATTATAGCAAACATTGAGTTGAAATTTCTCAAATCTCGACAGTATCTCGCCACCTTTATGAACTTTTTGATCAGCTTCGCACGCTTCTGCACATGACGTTCGGAACATATTTCTGTCGCCACCCACCACATCTCCCGATTGAAAAGTTGCTCAAACTCTTCAAGCTTTGGAGAGCCATATCTGAAAATGGAATTTGTATACAAAATTAAAAATTGTCTGACTGTACTTTGAATCCAGTTTGAACAAGTTGTCTATAAATTCAGTCGGTTCGATGGCGGAGAAAACGGAGAAATCTTGAAGCGTCAATTGAGCAGCAATCACTTGAGCATTTAAATTCAAGAGTTGTGTTTGGGCTTCTTTCAGCAATTCTGGAGCAAGCTCGTCGGGTACCAGAGGTTCAGATCGGCTATTACTCTTCAGGTAATATCTGAAAAAAATACACGTTAAGAAATATTAGTAAAAAATAATGACGAACCTTGAATTTAAAGCTATTCTCTCTGCTAAATTCTCCATTTGTGGTGGTAATCGTCTCTGCTTGATAACTCCATCGATAGTTACAGTACACTCGCATAACGACCATTCCGGACTTCCTTCAGCTGTCATATTGAATTCTTGGAGTGCTAGTTGCACAACATTCTGAGCAGACGTCTCTTTATAAACGGGTAGATATTTGAATGTCTGATCGTTTCGATAGATCTTCAGTACATGCTCAGGACATTCACTTCGAACTGGTCCGTAATACTGAGAAATGCTGGTGATGTCTGGATTTGAACGACTCGGCCGAAGATCAGTTGAGGATATCCGTGCTTCATCTGTGAAATCCATAGAATCTTCTTTCGACGATTTGAGAATCGTCATCAATTTTTCCATCATTCCAGATTTACTACTGCTTGTTGACGACTTCTTTCCGGAAATCGAAGTCTTGTGAACAGGAATGACCATAGGTATTCCAGCTGCAGATCGTGCAGTTCCATTCTTCGGTTTGTTGTGCTCAATCTTTCCAATAGTCTCTTTGTACCCAAGTACATTGTTTTTAAGCATCAGCGTCAGGGACAATGACCCAGTCAGAAGATCTTCGGCCTTCTTTCCAGACAAATACTTGGCAGACTGTTGATTGATTTCAAGCATCTCATCCGCTCGTTTAACACCTTCTCTTGCAGCACTCGTCTCCGGATATACTTCAGCAACAAATACAGAGTTACCCGTTTCTTGACCTGATTTAAAAAAATGAAATAAGAAAAAAGGCAACAAAGCTTACCTCCAACTAATCTCATCATCATTCGATCATCTTTCTTCCTAGTCAATACTACTTGTCGAGGTTTTGCTTTTACAGAACATGCAATGTTCAGTAAAGAAAGTTGAGAATGCATTCCGTCTCTTTCTAGTGCACCTTCAAATCTTTCTAATAAGTTCCACATCTCGTCATTCGTCTCGAAATCATTGAAGTGATTGTTGACCCATAGCAAAACAAGACGTGCCACTTTGTCTCTGTACACGGATTCCGCAAACCACAGCATCAGCTTCTCAAAAATCGTTGTTGGATCCCGGATGAAAACTCGATAAGTCAATAAGAAATCGTCGACATAATGAGGATCAACATTGTGTTCACGGTCATCTACCAAATGTTGTATCAGTTTGTCTGGCTTTCCTTTAATCAGCACTTGTCCACTCTGTGATCCAATTGTTCGTTTCTCTATTTCTTGTAAAACTTCTCCAGTTATTCCATCACGATCCTTTTCAATGTGCTCTCCGATCGTCGACATGATAGCGCAGAAATCCCGATGTTCAACCAAAACGAATTCACAGTCATCTACGAGAGTACGCATTTCTCCAACATGATGCTGTGTAGCTGTTGTTGGCTCCGCACCAAAAGAATCTCCTAACTTGTATTCCACTCTTTCTCCATTCGGTCTCACCACTTCTACGCATCCATTCACTATCACTGACCACGAATCTAACGGTTCATTGTGTTTGAGTACTGGTGTTCCAGCATCGTTGACTACCGCGAAAACCATTTTTAGACATAATTGCCGTTTGATAGACATTGGGAGTGCTGCGAATGCAGACATGTGTTGCATAAAATCAAGGAGGACCGCAAGATCTTCGGAGTTTCGTTCGGAAGGTTCTTTTTCAAGACACTCCCTCACGGAATCGCGCAGATCTATGAATCCACCGTTACTGGATTCTTGTGATGGCATGCTTCCCTCTTCTTCATCTGAATCCGCACCTTCGTTTGATGCTGTTTCCCCTTCCGTCGTTGTTGAGGACGCTGTGCTGCGACCTCGCAGTCTTCTAGCAGCAGATATACCATTCTGACCAGGTCCTCCAACTGAGTTACTCTTTTCTCTTCGATGTTTCACTCGGACGAGTGTATCATCATCAGCAGATAGTCCATTGAGATAAACCTGACTTCTATGCTGATCATTATATGATGCAGTAGAAGAAGAAGAGGATGTTGTAGGAATATCGACTGGGAAATCCAATGGATATGTTCTTGGAAGTCCACGTGGAGGCAGAGGAGCGGGACCTTTTGCAGCTGTCGGGGGAAGTCGAAGAGGGCGAGGAGGTACTGGAGGTGGTGGCATTGCAATTGAATCCAGTGACATGTTCGGAGCCTGTAAAATTGACATAGTTCAAAAGAGTTTATGTTTATGAGACAGAATGACAGGGAGCATTTTCAGAGGCAACTGGTGACGCGTTATAAGTGCTTCAACCTACAATTTTGCAAGCTGTAAGTAGAATTACGGGACGATTTTTCGATAACCCCAAGAGCACTAAGAATTCTTGAAGAATACCAGAGAAATGAAATGAAAAATGAGAAATGCCATTGAAAATGAGTCAGAAATGGCAAACATAAATGGAAAAACACAGAGAAAGAAATGAAGAGGAATTGGGAATTAGATGAAAAAGACGAGCGAGAAGGAACGAAAAACTAATGAAACATGGCTTCGCAACACGCAATGGTTTTTGGTATGTTTCTGATATACGGCCAAAGCCAAGGAACTCGATGATTCTTCATATGGAATAAAACCTACCGATTTTCTGGGGGTTTGCTGATGAACTGGCTCTCCAGTAGAAATCACACGTGGATGTGTTCGTGGGGACATTCGATTTGATTGAGATTCCGTCGGATAATCGATCTGAAATTTAAGCTATTCTGATTATGAGAACCCTTGAACTTCGTAGTATACATTTTCCCAAAAGCCTTTTCACACTTCTACATTTTCGGAACAACACATTCGAGTGCCCAGCAGATGTGAAAAGAGATGAAGATGAGGGTCAATCAAATTTGTTCGGAAGGGTGCCACAAGTACGCTTCGCACAACACAAAATGAAGATTCTCCCAAAATTGAATAATCTTTAGCAAGAGTTTCTTTTGGACTTTGAAGTAACACGATCGTTGATTCAGAAATTGAACTAATTTGAATGCGATAATCATTTTAAAATTGTAAGAACAAGCAAGTTATCTAGGAAATTTTAGGAGCGCAGAGACAGATGTCTCCAAACATCTGTTGCAGATTTGAATTAAGAGTTATGATAGAAGACCATGAGATATTGCCCATGAAATATTATTTTGAAAAAAGAACTCGCCACAATCATTTCAGATTCCTGTAACAGCAGGCAATTGTGAGTCCGTCGATGGTTTTGTCCGTTTCGTTTGCCAAAACTGCAATTCAAATGTTCATTGCCTTTTCATGAAAGATCTATTGTTTTTTTAATGTTGTCTCGGTAACGGAAATAAGTAACCCGATACTTTCAAGTCCTATGTACAAAAGAAAAAAAATAAAATCTCGGGTAAAAAAATGCGAGAAGTCAGCAAAAAAAAACACATCAATTCAGAAAAAAGCTAAAGAAAAAGGG
This sequence comes from Caenorhabditis briggsae, assembly GCF_000004555.2. Taxonomy (NCBI): domain Eukaryota; kingdom Metazoa; phylum Nematoda; class Chromadorea; order Rhabditida; family Rhabditidae; genus Caenorhabditis; species Caenorhabditis briggsae. Next base: position 9,690,031 of record NC_013487.2, on the reverse strand, counting down.
TGTTGACCACACAAAATGGACAAAACGGAGGAAGAATGGAAGAATAAGAGAACTCTCTCTCCCGAGGGAAGACGAGAGAAGAACAAGAGGATTTCGAGTGCAAACAGTCTATCCCCGCTTTCCACTTTGCTCTTTTTTCTCCAGCCGTTCATCATCTCTATAAAACGTCCTCACATGATGATTGATATTCATGTCAACAGGAGGAAAGAACATAAAAAAGGAAAAAATGAGATTCGAGAAATAATTCGTCATTCAGAAAGTGTAGAAAGGAAAACGACATATATCATAATCCTTTTAACTCTCGTTTACAATAATGAGATAGCTGTGGAAGAGAAAAGCCGTTGGCCGTGGCCGAATGTCCTACAACGACAACTACCGTAACCTAAAATATTTATATTTTTCGAATTTGTTATCTCGATTCTCACTGCTTTTCGTCGAGTTTTCAGCTATTTTTTCCAAAAAAAAAGAAAAATAGGAATTTTTGATAATGAAAAAATTACAAACGCATGAAAATCAAGACAGGAGAATACAAATATTTTTAAATTATGGATTTGGAAATATCTACAAAAAGCAAGCCAACATATACGATTTCGGAAAATAGAAACAAGACGATATGATAAAAGTGTGTCAATAGTGAGAACATATAAAATCATCATTAGGTGATAATGTCTCTTATCAAATTCTGAGATCTACGTCTACGCCATTCAAATCGCGGGAAATGATTTTAGGACGATAATATTCAAATACGAAAAAATAGAACCAAACGAGAAAAGGAGGAATAGCTAGTCAGATGGCCGCCTAATAGCCCACCTTCGTTTTTCACTACATTTCATATAGAATGGGTTTATATTGAAGGGACCGAATAGAAAATGAGCACGCAAGGACACCGGGTGTTCTTCTGTCGCTGAGCATTCCGAAAGCACATTTTACGACCTAGTACGAAATTATTTTTCTGTGTCGTCGTCGTCACCATCGTCTTCAGAAAAATGATGGGTGAAGAGAAAGGAATATGGAGAATTAAGGAGCGGGGGACCGACACAATCAACAAGGCAATAAAGGAATCGTACTGATTTGCAACTACTAATGATGACTCATTTTATCAAAAAAAAAAATATATTTCTGTTTTAATGAATATTAATGTTTATTTCATAATAATGATACTTACCATCCGTAGGGCATGTAAATCTGGTTTTCAATGAAGACTGATCCAGAGAGCAAAATGTACCAACTTCTTGCCACGTCACCATCTCTGAAAACGATCTGATGATCTATTATTATTTTAAAGGAAGATACTCATGCTCTGTTTGTTTCCGACAAAAAACCTGTATATATTTGGATTTTTCAAACAATTTAGCTTTTGATTTTGTGAAATTTACTTTTATCAGCATAACAAAATTGATTTATTTTCAGGTGTTGAAAAACTAGACTATTTAGGTGAAAACCAACATTTTAAATTTAAATTTGAAACTTTTTCAATTTCCCGGCTGATTAAAATTTTCAGATATTTCGGTCCATTATAAAACACTTTCTACTTTGAAAAACTTACCGAAAGAGAATATACTGTGCGGGGTGTCTTTCATAGCGAGCTGTTTTGCAAAGCGCTTTCAGTGGACCGATAAACAAATTGCTGAAAGTGTCAAGCTGTCGTAGTTGCTCATATACATTACGGATGTCCTATAAAAATATAATCATTTCAGTGTAAAAAAATTATTTATTAGTGACTTGCATGGATTAGTGTCATGCGATTAGTTGGGGAAAAGTTAAAATTACAAAGAAAACTGACATCGGGTGTTCTTAAATGTGGTGGTTTGATTAGCGATTCGTAGAAGCGAGCATCATTTACTGGATCCTGCCTAGGTTTTCGAGGATCCATCTGATTCTCCTGTAAAAATGACAAATTTGTAACATTTAAGAATAACTGGGTCTTTAGATTCATTCAAGTATAACAGAAATCAAGATAAAAATACATATCCGTTATGTCAAAGCCATGTGGTCTCCTACTTTAAAGACATTGAAGAGTGAGAGAAAGAGGACGAGCGTTCAGATAATCTCATAAATAAGCGTGTAATGGGGTGAATGGGGAAGAGGAGGAGCTCGCTTCTCCGTCTTCTTTTGTGTTTATTTATGTGAAAGAAGAAAAGAAGAAGAAGAAGAAGAATATGTATATATTTATCCCCCAAGAGATGGAAGGATTTACAGATTACTTTTAAGATTATAATAATGAAGATACGACATGAAGACATTTAGTGCATAAAACTTTTATAACATTTTCATGATTAAAAATGTGCAATCGGAAGGTTATGAAAGATTGCTTTGCAAAATTTAAACCGGATAAATCGAAATTCAAAAAAATATGCTTGAGAATTTTTTGAGCATTGAGCATTTCAATCAGTGAATTCATATATTTTTGGTTATTTAAAACATAAAGCAGGTTATATTAAAATTTTTGAAACCTGAAAAAAGGAATTTAGACACGCACGTATCAGCGAATTCGGGGCAGAATAAAGTCCAAAAATTGAAATACTGTTATGGAGAAAAATTTCTCTAAACAAATCAAAGTAATCTTCCGACAAGACTAATTCAGCAATTTTTTCGAGTAGACTTTCTATTAATGTATGGCATGACCAAGTACTATCGCCCAACTTGATCAAGAAGCAGGATGGCACTTGCCAATTGGATTATAAAGCGATAATATGCAGTCGCATGCCGATAACATCTAATCACTACACGGGGTCCTTCTAATTGATAATAAACAACATGCAGGCACAACAAGGAGAAGAAAAGGATGCGAAAGTTGTGAAGAGAATCAAAAGTGTGGGGTGATTAAACGGGCGGATAGTGAATGCGGCCACCGCACACACATGCCGGGCATTTGGAGGAATGTGACTAGGAACAACACAGAGGCGAAGAGGACAAGAAACGAATAAGACTGTATGTGTAGGATGCAAGAAATTGGAGAGAAAAAGGAGAGAGGGACGGTGCGGAAAAGTGCCCGAACCTATGCAATTCAATCAATAGATGATGCGGCGGAAACTTAGAGTCTAACGGAGAAGCAAGACGCAGGAAGTGCTACGAAATAGTACACTGATTGGAGAAGGTAAAAGAAGTTGGAAGATGCTCAAAATGGTTTTTTTTCTTCGTTTATAAAAACTTGCGGAACAAAACGTTATCCTCGAAGAACAGGCTGTTGCATAGTAATTTAAAAATAATCACAAAAAAATATGAAAGTCACTGAACTAAATAGTGACATTTTTCCACCTGAGATGCTGGTGCGCCGGTGAAGCGTTTCAGGAATAGCAAAACCTTAAAATGAATTTTTCTGAAAATAAATGAACGAAAGTTTACCACGAAAATTTCCGATTCATGTGTAGAGTTGAACTCAATCTACATTATTCGAGTTTTAGACAGCAACCCTAGTTTTCTGGGCATCGCAATCAGAATGAACTTCGTGGGGCATTATTTTCAGGTATCCCTATATAGAGTGATAATCTTACTTTGTAAGAGCAGAGCATTCTTTTCAAAAAAATCAAAAGCAAGTGTTAAAGAAATTTTCTGCATTTCCGAATTGATTTTAAACTCTGACTGAGCAGGTAAAACAAACTTGGAAGATTATTAACAACACGAACAGAAAAATAGTGCATGTCTACAGTTCTTTTTCCGAAGAAACTAACAACTCATATATTCATGAAAATGAAAAAGTTACATACTCTTAACGCCCAATTGACACGTTCAAAAGGAAACAACATTGTATCGTAAATCCAAAATCCATAAAAGCATGACCAAACTGGCCGGAATACCAGAAGTTACAAGGAATGTGTGAACAACTAGTCTTGTCTGTCTTTGTCTTCGTTCCGACAGAATATCTTATTTCGGAAATCTATATGTGAAGCAGTTACGATGAAAAAGAAGTTATGACTTTTTGAAACATCATTACAGAAGAAAGAAATAGAAAAGAAGGCCTTGGGCAACGAATCTTCTTGTATACATATTTTTGAATACCATTAAAGAACTACTATAGTTCGAGAACCTTTTATAAATTAAATTATGGGGTTATTCATGTAGCGAAACCCTGTATTGAAATGCATTTCGGCGCCCTCGAAATTCAATGCAGGAGTGTCGCGAAATGTATTTCAAAGCATTTACAG
>NC_013487.2:9664287-9685439 GCF_000004555.2 Caenorhabditis briggsae | reverse complement strand
TTCGAGGGCGCCGAAATGCATTTCAATACAGAGTTTCGCTACATGAATAATCCCATTAGACAACAACTTTGCCATTTATCACATAGATATAACATTAATAACAAAACTATTAACTAAGAAGTCATGATTCTGTATCGAAACATCAAGGAAAGCCACAGAAAAATTCAAACACTTGTTGAAAACTGAATTAGAAAAAAAACCAAAAAATGACAGAGAATTTCATTTTTATTTCCCGAAAAACAAAAAAAAATAAGTTGCTTTTCCCGTAAATCGTGCAGCTGGCCAAGTGCCAGTTTAAAGGCGCATAGAATTTCTCCGGCGGGTCTCGCCGCGAAAAAGACTTCAAGGGTTGCCTCTGGCTGGATAGTTTCACGCGAATTTTTAGGACAATTTTCTCTTTTTTTGAAGTTTTTATGTCAAGGATGGACTTTTTGTAGTGATTTCCGACTAAAAAAATTAGAAAATTGTAATTAATGTCGGATTTAAATTGCAAAAGTGTGGTTTTCTGTGTTTTAGCTGATTTTTTACTCTTTTAAATTTTGTCAAAACTATCTTCGATTTTATTTTCAGCAGATCGAACGGGGTTACACAGATAGCAACATGGTTCAAGAGCAAATGAAGCTTACCGGAACCCTTGAGGGTCACACCGGATGGGTTACCCAAATCGCCACCTACACCCGCAACGACAAGACCACTGTCTTGTCTTCATCCCGCGGTAAGTGATTTTTTTTAAATTTTCTATAATTCCTTCTCCGCATTCAAAAAAACCATTATTATTTACAGATAAGACTATCCTCGTCTGGGATGTCGACAGCGTCGCCCCAATCGATGGTGGAGCTATTGGACGACCAGTCCGCTCCCTCACCGGACACAACCACTTCGTCTCCGACGTCGTCATCTCTTCCGATGGTCAGTTCGCCCTCTCCGGATCCTGGGACAAGACTCTCCGCCTCTGGGACCTCAACCAGTAATTATTTTGTATTTAGAATCTTGCTCAAAGTATTTTTCAGGGGAGTGAGCACCCGCCAATTTATCTCCCACACCAAGGACGTCCTTTCTGTTGCCTTCTCTGCTGACAACAGACAAATCGTTTCTGGATCTCGCGACAAGTCCATCAAGCTGTGGAACACCCTTGCTCAATGCAAATACACCATCACCGTGAGTGTTCATTTTCGCATACAGTTTTTATAAAAATATTTCTCAGGATGATTGCCACACTGACTGGGTTTCCACTGTCCGATTCTCGCCATCCAACCGCGATCCAGTGATTGTCTCCGCTGGATGGGATAAGGTGGTCAAGGTCTGGAACCTCGGAAACTGCCGTCTGAAGACCAACCACATCGGTCACACCGGATACGTAAACACCGTTACCGTTTCCCCAGACGGTTCCCTTTGCGCTTCCGGAGGAAAAGACGGACAAGCTATGCTTTGGGACCTCAACGAGGGCAAGCACTTGTACACCCTTTCCGGAAACGATGTCATCAACGCTATGTCCTTCTCTCCAAACAGATACTGGCTCTGCGCTGCTGTCGGATCCTCCATCAAGATCTGGGACCTCGAGGACAAGAAGGAGATCGAAGAGCTCAAGCCAGAAATCGCCAGCTCCGGAAGCGGAAGAGGATCCAGCCCGCAGTGTATCTCTTTGGCCTGGTCTCAGGATGGACAGACTCTCTTCGCCGGATACACCGACAACATCATCCGAGTGTACCAGGTTTCGATTCGTGCATCCAACTAATTTGTTACCTGTTAATTCAAAACCCTTCAATAAAATTGTTGATATAAATCTGTATTCAGCCATATCAGATAAATGTTCCAAGTTTATAAAGCATAGATACCTAGTTCAAAATTCTGATTTGGCTAGCAAGAACAGTAATGCTTCAGAGATGGACAGAAATGAGCTTATTGGGGTGGCCGTCAGGCTTGTAGCCGCAGCAGCTGTTTCTTACCTTTCATTACGGTATATGACAAAATACCTGGATCCGAATTATGGGGTTAACGAAGATTGCAAAAAGAAGGTACGGAACATCCTGAATTATGACATACAAAAAGTCCCACATAAATATCATATTAAAAGGAAATCTTCGTTCAGTGAACTGATGTTCTAAAATTTCAAGAATATCGCACACTGAAGTATTTTAGGTTGCAAAACTTTTCAAAGAGCTTGGAATAAATCGTGAGATCGAACTTTCGGAGCATGAAGTTCGAATTGCCACTCAGTTCGTTGGAGGAGAGGATGTTGGAGCTGATTGGGATGAAATTGGTATTAGTGATAAGATATTAGTTAAGTTTTGAAATATAAATAGTTTTTCAGGAGGGTGTGAAGAGCTTGTTGCGGAACTCAAAGATCGAATTATTCTGCCTTTGAGATTCGCTGCACAAAGTGGAAGCAACTTACTATCACCCCCGCGAGGAATTCTTCTCTATGGTCCACCAGGATGTGGAAAGACTTTGTTAGCCAAAGCTGTTGCTAGAGCCGCTGGATGCAGGTAAGATTATTGTTGGTCATAGGGGATAATGGCATTTTGAGAATTTTTCGGAATGTCTGGAATTCCGATTTTCAAAAGTTCGGAATGCTCCGATGTTGAAAACTTCAGTGTTCCGGAACCTTCGGCATTTTTTAAAATTAAAATTCTAAAGTAAAACTTCCATTAAAAATTCACAAAAGGGTTTCGAAAACGAAAAAAAAGAAAGCAATTCCGCTCAAAATCCGGAAGAAATTTTTTTGTATGCGCCTTTGACATACCGTAGTCAAAAACTCGAATTTCGAAAAAAAGCTCCGAAAACCCCTTAAAAAGTTTCAGAATTAAATATTCCAATCGGAATTTGATTCGGAAATGTTCCGATCGGAATTTACGAACAAAAATTCCATTGAAAAATTTTGAAGAAATTTGTAGTTCCTTTTTGATATACCATTCAGAATTGCTGATTTATAAAGAACAAAGTTTTCAGGTTCATCAACCTTCAAGTTTCTATTCTCACCGATAAGTGGTATGGCGAATCTCAAAAACTTGCTGCCGCCGTGTTCTCAGTTGCTGCGAAATTCCAGCCAACAATCATTTTCATCGACGAAATCGACTCATTCCTTCGTGACAGACAATCACACGATCACGAATCGACCGCAATGATGAAGGCACAGTTCATGACTTTGTGGGACGGATTCGCCAGCTCAGGAGACCAAATAATTGTTATGGGAGCAACGAATCGACCACGCGATGTCGATGCTGCTATACTTCGAAGAATGACTGCTCGCTTTCAAGTTCCAGTGCCGACTGCTAAGCAAAGAAGTCAAATTCTAAATGTCATTCTCAAAAATGAAACTATCCAAAGTTCAGTTGATTTGGGTAAAATTGCACAGAAAGCAGAAGGGCTCAGTGGCAGTGATCTGAAAGAGGTATGTACATTTCTATCCTGCATCTCGTTTTGAAAAATTCAAATAAACCATTTCAGGTCTGCCGGCTCGCCTTACTCGCCCGTGCCAAGGCTACAGTAGCTTCTGGTGGCTCTGTGACACAACTTGAGCCACTTGAGCAATCGGATTTCGAATCTGCCGTTCAGAAATACATGAGAGCTGCACAATTGCTGGTCGAAGAGACTCTGGATTAAAGTTGCTTCATCTATTTTTCTTAATTTATTGTGAATATACATCTCTTTTGCTTTTCACCAGTTTCCCTCAGTTCCACTGTTTCTCATTCCTTTTCTCTTTTTCTTATGACCCACCCAGTTTACACCTTAGTTCTGATTAACATTCAGTCGAGTTCTTTTTCAATTCATTGTCCATCTTTCTCTTGTCTTGTTTTTTCTGTATGAAGTAATATGCGTATACCCGGTTAGATTGTGAGTCTTCTTTTTATCTTCTTCTTCTCATTTCTCGATATCTCCAGAATCTGAAGAAACAATGAATCGATTGGCCAACACGTGACCCCATCTTTCCGTGTCAGTTGTCCTTCAGATTACACCCCCATTCATCTCCCTTCTTCTTCTTCCCCTTCTTGCTCAACGAGTCCTTTCCCTTGCACAATGTGGAGCAAGTTTACAGCATTCAGTTCAATATAAACGTCTTCATCCTTCGTCGTTTCCAGTTTATTTATTTCAAAAAAAATTTTTTTCCACAGAAAAGAAGAAGCATCGTCTTTTCCTGCCAAAAAAACTAAACTCCTCCCTTTCCTCCCGTCTGCGTCTCGTTTAACGCCCCAAAAGGGGAAACGGGAAAGAAATATATTCGGTTTTCTCTTCTGCCACTTCACATTTTACTCTTCTTTGTTTTCTCTTTTTCTTTCTTTTTTCGGTTTTTCAGAAGATAACTAAGCCTTTTCAGGAAGACAATGCTTCCCAGACTGGCCAAATCGTCGGTACTTCAGCAGGGTAATCTTTTCAATTCAGTGAACTAACTTATTCAAACAATTTTTGTTTTACACAAAAATATTATCATAAGCGGAATCAAAATAAATTTTCCATTATTAAGGTCCAGGTTTTTAGAAATTTTCAAAAATCTCTCATTCCATTTTTTCATTCCAATTCGTCGCCCATCTAAATTAGTTTTTTTCACTTCGACATTTACAGTCAACAGAAACAAACAACACATTTTATTATCATTTTCTTTTTTTCTTATCACTCATGTATCAGTAAAAAAATCGTTGATTGACTCTTGTCGTCGAAGAAAAAAGATCAGAAAACTAAAAAATAGAGTTTAACCTGAAGAAGTAAATAGTTTTCAGTTCGAGGAGTGTCTGCAATTGCAAATGCTGAACCATCTGGACCGAGTATCAAGACGAGCATTCCAGGACCACGGTCCAAGGAATTGAGACAGGAAATGGACATAGTTCATGTAAGCAATGAAGCGTATACAGTAGTCACTGTAGTACTGTAGATCTAGAGAAATAGGCAAAACGAGCAATCAATTTCAAAAGTGTATTCTGTAGTCAGACGCACTTCGTTCTGCAGAGAAACTGCTCGAAAATGTTACACTCTGCGAAGGACCATCTGACACATGCGAGCTAATTGATACTTTGATCTCGAAACGAGATATAATGAATTGAACTGAATTGAATTTTTTTAGATTTTGATTCGAATTTCATTTTTTTTTCAAAGATTTCAATTTTTTTCAGCAAACAACTTCTGTCCGTTTCCACGTCGACTATGAGAAGTCGTTCGGAAACTATGTGGTGGATGCTGATGGTGGGTGAAGTTCAAAAATTCTAAACATTCCAAACGTTCAATATTTACAAAAAAAAGCTAATAACTATCATGTTGGTATGCAAAACTGCTGTGGTAGAAAAACTCATGTGATCGTGGCCGTAGGTCCAACTAAAACATTTACCGTAACCTAAAACTATTTATTTTTGTGCGTTCTCGGTCAATTTTTTCACTATCAAAAACTTTAATTGTTCGACAAGTAACAGAAAACCCAACAAAAACAGTAAACAAAAAAAGCCGGAAGATAACAATATTTTTAGATTACGGTAGTTATCGCTTTGGAACTTTCGGCCACGGCCAACGGCGTTTCTCTTCTACAGCACCGATTTTTATACCAGAATCATAACGTTGGTTTAGAAGAAATTCAAAATTCCAATCAAATAAATGGATTCATAATTAAGTATTTCAGGAAACACTCTCCTTGATGTCTACACTCAAATCTCTTCTCTTCCACTTGGTTACAACCATCCAGATTTGGTCAAAGTTGCCACTCAACCACATTTGATCGTTAGTCTTCATTAACTGGCTTCCAGCTGACCCAATTATTTTTCAGACTTCTCTTGTGTCTCGCCCAGCTTTGGGATCGTTCCCACGTACCGATTTCGCTGGTGGCATCTCTCATGCTCTCACTTCCATTGCTCCAAAAGGATTGAAAGCTGTTCAAACGATGCTCTGTGGAACTTCTGCCAATGAAAACGCCATCAAGACGGCTTTCATTTGGTATCAAGCTCAAAGAAGAGGTGGTCTTGGACCAGATGCTCTTCATTTGGAAAGCTGCATGACTCAACAAAAGCCAGGAACTCCAAATCTTTCTGTGATGGGATTCGAAGGAGCATTCCATGGAAGATCCCTCTGCATGCTTTCTGTAACCAGAAGTAAGCCAATTCATAAAGTCGATATCCCAGCATTTGATTGGCCAATTGCCAAATTCCCACGATACAAATATCCACTCGATCAGAACGCCGCTTATAACAAGAAACAAGATCAAGAATGTCTTGCTGACGTTGAAGCTAAAATTGCTGAGTGGAAGCGTCGTGATAATGACGTAGCAGCCATCATTGTTGAGCCAATTCAAGCCGAAGGAGGAGACCATTACGGTAGTCCAGCTTTCTTCCAAGGACTTCGCGATATTACTGCCAAGAACGGAGTTGTTTTCATTGTTGATGAAGTTCAAACTGGAGGAGGAGCTACTGGAGACGTCTGGGCTCATGATCACTGGAACTTGTCCTCTCCACCAGATATGGTCACCTTCTCAAAGAAGTTATTGACTGGAGGATACTTCTATGGAGAGCATTTGAGAGTAAAGGAGGCTTACCGTATCTACAACACCTGGATGGGAGACCCAACCAAATTGTTGCTGTTGGAGAAGGCTGTTGAAGTGATTAAGAGAGATGGACTGATTGATCAGAGCAGACAAGTTGGAGCTGAATTCCAGAAGAGACTCGGAGAGCTTCAAGCATCATCTGGAGGAAAGTTGGATCAAGCCAGAGGAAGAGGAACATTTGCTGCTGTTGACTTCCCATCTGGAGCTCTCAGAGACAAATTTGTTGACTTGGTATGTTAAGAAAAAAGGGGAACTAATTTCATCTGAAAACTTTCAGGCTATCAGTAACGGACTTCACTGCGGAGGATGCGGAGATCGTTCTCTTCGTTTCCGACCATCTCTCGTTTACACCAAAAAACACTTGGATCTGACATTCGACCTTCTCGACAAGACATTGAAACAACTTTAATCGCTTTCCTGTTTTTTCATTATTTCTGCTTTGAACATTTAGCATTTTGTTGATATTTTAAAATTGAGAACCTTTATATAATTTAAATAAACATTTATTTTCATACACCGGAAATTTGATTTGTATTCTTTGTTTTGCACGGAATCTTTAGTTTTTTGAAGAGGAGTTTCTTGGTCCATCAGACACGAGTTCCTTCGACCAGCTGCGATATCTTTTCGTAGATTATCTCGATTTCTTGCTGCAAAAAATGGTTTCAAATGAGATTCTCTGAATTTTCTGGACCTACTTTTGAGGAGAAAATACCACATTGAATTTCAGTATAAGATGAAAGAACTTGTACCACGTCAACACAACCCGTAGTTTCCAATTGGCACGCTAATGTTGTTGCTGCACAAATACTGAATGCAAGAGATGAATCATCTGGAAATTTTCAGATTTCAAAAATTCCGGATAAAGTTTTCTAACCATTAAATAACATTGAAAGGGATAGCGTGGATGTACTATCCGTTGGAGATGATGCGTTTGGAGGGAATTTCTGAGCAAGGATGAGTAATGGGGCATCATGATAAGTGATTCTTTGTTTCTGCACATTCTCAATTTCCCTCCAAAAATCTGCATCTAGATCTGATCTTGCCACATTCATAATTCGAACACAAAGTTGTTGATCTTCCCTTTGCATTAAAACGAAATTGTCGCCATGTTGTAACTGAATATCTTCACATAAATGAAGTTTCCTCCAGAATGAATCCCGTTGATTTAGTACAACAATAGTTTGGACTTTTCGTTTCCAAATCAACTTCCATAGTTCTTCACATTCATGACTCCAAGATCCCACCATGAATTCATCAGATCGATGATATCCAGGAAGAGTGAGAACATCCGAGTCTATGAGACATCGAGGCTGATGTTTGCATTCACATACATCCTGAAAACACAAAATTTGCATTTAATGTATTAGAATTGAATGTATCACCTCATATTGTAACTGCATTCTTGTCTTCCCGTTCAGATTCTCTTCTGATAAATAATGCAAATATCTCATAAATAGATCCGAATGCACCCGCGTGATTCCATGTCGAATCAGTTGTCGAATCGCTTCATGACAGAATATGTATTGTTCCAGAGTTTGAACTAATTTCGCTCGCTGCCTTCTCATATGAGTCAGATGTCCTTGTACATTGAGCCTTCGAAAACTGATCAAATGTCTTCTCATGCTGTCCACAAGAATATAAGAACCAGAACGACCAACTCCAGCACTGAAATCATTCCTATTTAAATATACAGACTTTATAAAGTTCAATCACCTGCAATGCACAACAACTGGACCAGTAGAATGTATGTCAGATGCGTAATGAATGAAATTCAAGAGTGGAAATACAGAAGAAGGTACTCCGTGATCTGGCCATCCCACAAAATGTAACTGATGTATTTTTCTCTCCGCAGCAGGAACTGATTTTGCTATTTTAAGATCGAGTACTCGATGGGAGAAGTGTGCGTTAGTGGATTCAGATATAAGCGTCACTTGATAGTTTCCGAAGTTCTGTGGGGAGTCTGGAACTGATGGCCAGTACTGATCACATTTTCTCTGAAAACGGAAAATAGAATTTGGGAAATAAGACATGCCTTTTTTTACCTTTCCATCTTCAACCATATTGGTGATACAGACAATAACATTACTTCTTTCCTGCCAAATCATACTCCAAAAATCCGAAAAAGTAGATGGAAGGGGTGCTTGTGTTGCAATGTATGCGTTGCGTTCGTTGCATGACTGAAAATAAATAAACCGTAAATATTCTTGTACTGAAAAGGCCCTTTAATAGAAGGGTTCATCTAATAGGAGGGCCCTCCAAGAACAGCTGGAAAAAAAAAGCGCCCTCGTAATACGTATAGGGTCCCCTTAAAATTGTGTTGCTTGAAAATAATATTTCCCATATGTCTTCAATAAAAATATTCCGTAAGTTTCACACTTTATCAGAAATATGTCTGGAAAAATAGAAGAACCCCTGTAATAGAAGGGCCCGTTAGAGGTACCATGCACCAATAGAAGGGCCGTCCCTTCTGATACAGGATTTTAAGGTATTCAGAAATATCCCTTTTAATGTAAAAACTCACATCAACATAGTTTGCATTGATATAATCATTTCCTGTTGGTGAATTCAGTCTAATTCTCGTCGCTTCCATTGCTCCTATATTGTTGTATCTGTTCTTTTGTGAATTCTCATCTGCTGATGACGTCGATTCTCCAGAATCCGCCTGATCAATTCCCGATGTCTGCGTTTCCAATATTTGGAACTGTGTTTTGAATTTCAACGCATCGTTTCGATTGAGATCTTCCACATATCCATAGAACAACTCCACTGGAATGTCTTCTTGACCAGCGGAATCTAAACAATAACATTTCATTGAAATCATGTCCGACCTGTTAAGCCTACCGTATACCAGAGGGCTGATCTCTTCCAAATATACACATTTCTCTTTTTTCTTCAGAAGATGTTTGAAATTCATAGATCCACGTGCAAAATGAACAATGATAAAACAGATGAATGCAAAAATTATGATAGCAAAAATCACAATCAGCACCGAAATATACTGTGGATTCGCTGCAGATGATGTCAATTTCGCACATTTTTCTCCTGGAGAACAGAATGAACTTTGATAAGCACATTTGTCTGAAAATTTCATTTTTGAAATAAAAGAGTTTGAAAAAGACTACCTTTCAATATGAATCTATGATTGTCGCTGTATTTTCCAATCAGAATTGTGGTATTGTCGATTGTGCTCCTTTCCAAAACAATTATTCGCAGAGAATACTCGTCATAAAGGGAGAGATCAATTATATCCAGCTAGAAATCTTTATATTAGAAAAGTATAATCAGAAAAAGCTTACAGTTTGGCGAGTGGTGTTGAATTGGAGAGATGTCGTCTGATTTGTTATTTTTACAGTGAAGGTTGGCGACTTTTTCGAGCTGAATAATTTTGGTTAAAGGTGGGAGGACATGAAAAAAATAACTGTCTTAAAATTCCATTTATCGAGGAGTTGAACTTGTGTACCTAACGCTGGAGGTCCCAGGTAAAGCGTGGTTGCCGAAAAGTATAAAAACGGCGGCTGAAGACCTATGACTTGGCTATAACTTGTATATTCAAGCAAATGGGGAAAATCGGTGTCAAAAAGTATGAAAAGCAATCTTTAGCATAAAACCAAAAAACCTCCTATTCCCCCCTCTATAAAAATTATTTTGGGCCAAAAACTCACTTGACACTTGGTTCATAGTTCCAACTAAGTTTTACTCCATTTTTACAATCAAAGTTGAGATCCTTGAAAATGACAGTTCCAGGCTCTCCAACATCTGTTTGAGCGAGACTATCTGCACTTTGGCTTCCTTCTCCTTTTGATGTTGAGGCAGATACACGAATACGATAGAGAGTGTTTGGATCTAAATTGTAAGGTTGGATATTAAAGTCTTATAAACTAAGGACTTACTAAGATCCACTAGTCGATATTTGAACATTTTCGATTTTACTTCATTTGGATTCACATTCAGATGCTCTATCTTCCATTGATCTTCATTATTTGCCTTATAATACAAATGATATTTGACCACTTTCTCGGTTGCATTCATCGGTGGAGCTAGCCAGAGTACTATGATTTCAGGCTTCCCGACTACTGGCGTTGTTTTAATTGTACTCGGAGACCAATTCGGTACTGAGTCTTCTGTACGGAATACCAATGTTGCTTGAGGACTTGTTCCAAATCCATTATCTGCTTCTATTGCCAAAGCATATTCTGATGATGGTGTCAGTGCACAAATTGTTAATGGAGTTGATGTTGGTTTATCAAATGTCATTTTTCTAGGATTTGTCTCATTGACAGCTTGAATCAAAACCAAATATTTTTCCAATTCTCCGTTCATTTCATCTGGAGGAGTTACAGTGACTTCAACGCATTCTGATGTCACATTCCGTATTTTCTGAATTTGAGGAGCTCTATTTGGAGGTTCTCCTAGTGTTCGGAATGTGGTTTCTGGTCCGAAATCACTTGATCCAGCCGAATTTTCAGCGCGGACCGAGAATGCATAAAGTGTATATGGAGATAAATTGTCAACAATTACAGTAGTGGCGTTGGAAGGGGCAGCCATTACGAATCTGAAATTAACAATGCTTGGTGGACAGTATGAAGCAAAAGGTACCTAGTGTTATCTGAAACCGTTCTAACCGATACGGAAAATCGGAGAATGGGCCGATGTGCTCTGGCAGCATTGTGAGTCCAGACGAGTGTGATTGAACGATTGGTAAAAGATTTGATTTCCGGAGAAGACGGCGCCACTGGTCGAACTGCAAAATAGAAATCTCGAAACCCCTTTTTTTTATTCCCATTTCAAATTCTTTGTATTTATGCTGTACGAGTTTTGAATTTCAAACGTCTCTGATAATCTCATGTCCATTCCTTTTCAATTCACCTGTCCCATTTTCCCTATAAATCCTAATACAGCCGTCAGGCAATTACTAATTCCTCCAAGACGGCTTGTAAGGTCAAGAGCAGCACGCCTATAACCACACCTATCATTATTATTATACATATATGTGAGAAGAAAAGGTGAACGGATTTATGGCTCTTTTGATTTCTAAGAGGGTCCCGATTCGGTTGGTTTCATTTGGGAAGGATTGATTGGATACGGTTTTTCTGAGAAATTCCTATAAAATCCTTGCAAACCCTGAGGAACAATAAAAATTCAAAACCCTGGCTTTTGCTTGGAAAAGAACAGAAATTGATGCAATTTTCAAAACACTTGAAATTCAATTGAGGAACCGCTCGTGCCTTCTTCAAAATGTCATCAGCACAAAGAGTACTTTTAAAAGTAGTCACATGGAAAATATTCAAAATGGAATTCAAATTAATCAGGAAAATCAAACTGTAATTAATTCCAAGTTATCTTTATGGTCCCCTTTTTAGGTTTTCATGTGTATTGACCCCTCATTGTCAGTAACACATACAAACCGCTCATTGAAAATGCAATAATTGCGTCACAGTTGAGAAAAAGCAGTAATTTAGGAAAAGAAGAGGAAGGATAAGTTGTGTGGGAGGCGCAAGAAGAGCCCTCTTGTTGAATATTGAATTAGGTGTGAAAGGAAAACGGAAAACAATTAATTGGGTCTCGACACGAAAAATTTAATTCTTGCGTGTTTCAGTGGCTGACTCAATACTACAAAAGGGCATGAAAGTTCATTTATTTTGGGACTTGTTGGGTACTAGTGTTACGATTCAGGGCATCTCGATACAGTAAGAAAATGAAATCTTGAAAATTTCAGAAATTCAGTGGGACAAATAAATCGGAGCTGTGGAAGAGAAATGGAGGTGGCTGTGGCCGAAGTTCCCACATCGGCAACTACCGTAAAATATTTTAGGAGTCATCGTTGTGGGGCGTCCCGCCACGGCCACCGGAGTTCCTCTTCCACAGCTCCGATTTTTCCAAAAACTCTCTTGCGAAATTCATTAAAAACTATCAATTTCACCATAATTCAGCCAGTTTTTGAACAAAAAAAGTGTTTCAACTAATTCCTGTGAAATTGTCGAATTTCAGAACTATTTTTCATTGAAAACTTACGGAAATTGTCAATCTTAAGCAACAAATTTTGAAGGAGGGACTTTCTATTTTTTCCAGACCACTCTGAGAGGGCCATTCTAATAAAGAAGTCCTTCTATTAAAGGGGCCCTTCTAATACAGGTTTTACGGTATAAATCGTTCATGTTGGTTATCCCTAGATCGTTTACTTTGACTACGGTAGTATGGAATATTGTCCCAATTCGAAAATTCAACAATTTCAGCTGCACAGGTTCCTTACTGAAATAGTTTGTACTAACTAGTACAAATAATTTCAAAAACGTTCTTCCCTTTGTCTTCTCACCAATTGGTTTTGGTTATTCTGAGTGGCTGTGATTTCATAATCCCCTCATAAAATTGACGGGTCTTCTCTTCGTCCACTACCCACTCCTTCCAACGCATTCTGGCACAAAAGTGAGTGAGCAAAGAAGAAGAATGTGAAGATACCAATCTATACGAGTTCTTTCTCTATTCTCTATTCTTTTCTTGAACTATTTTCATAAAGAACCCCAGGGAACACCGCCGAATTCCGATGAATTATCTGATGAAAAGTGCTCCACACGGGGTGGTCGTCTCTAGGAAAAGTTAACTCCCAATCTTTTTTGGATCTTATGGCCAAAAAGAAAAAAGGGAAGGAAAGTTCTCATTTGCCAAAGTGGTTTGATTTATGGAGCATGACTCGGAGAAGGACATCAAATAATCCTTCTGTTTTTTTTTGTTTGTAAAAAACGAACCCATGACTGCAAGTTCTTGTGTAGCCGTGCTCTGTGGAGATGAAAATAATGGATCAGTTTCCAGACGACATCGATACGTTCCAGAATCTTCGGGAGTCACAGGAGAGACTCGAAGGGTGTAGAATGGACGGATTAGTTGATAACGACCGTCTGCAACCCACCATTGGCGAGATGAATCGGCGAGACGTCCTGGAAATTTTTCATTTATTTTCAGATGTTTCGTCACAAAGTGGTTTTCATTCTGGAACCTTTAGCTCTGTATATTTTGATATTTCAAATATTTCTCTGTTATTCCTAGACCTAATCCTAATTCATCAATTCAGGTGCATCTGACAGCCTTTCCCTTCCCGATATCTCTTCTTGTCTTTTCTGTTCCCTTTGGTGTCAAATGACCGGTTGTCGGCCCGGAAGGTCCTTCTATGTTTGCTCAAATACCGGAATAACATCCGGGATACACCGCGCTCCTCCTGTCCCCATATCTTCTGTCGTTTCTCTGCATCTCTCTATCGATCAAACTATTTCATCGAAAGGGCAGATGGTCGATAGTTTGGTAGTTTGCACCAAATTAGTCATCTTTTGTTTGATTCCACTATGTCTATACCATGATTTTTGAATAAACATCTACATATAATAGTTATGAACTGGAACAGATTGAGTAGATGATGTCTGTCTGGAGTTCGATAGAGCGAACTTGTCAGAATCTGTCTAGTTACGAAGTCTGAAAATTTGCGAGAATTCTCTCAAAATTCGCAAGACTTTCAAGTACCACACTTTCGAGTTCTCAAATGTGAATTATTCATCGGAGAAAACCACGCACTTTTCATGCTCACTTTCAGGATTTTTGAGCATCAGCTGAGTGGATTTTCAGATGTTTTCTAGTGTTTAGAGGAGAATCTTGAACACTCTACCCAAAGTCTTTACGTAATAAAATCTGAGATATAGTCGTATGGTGTTTGCACATATTTATACAGTTGCACAATGAGATGTTTAACCGCTGTACAGCTATACCATATGACCTCGCCAGATTAACCTACAAAACGAATAGGGCTCAGTATCCAAGAGTACATTGGTTCCAAGGGTAAATGATATTTTGTGGTACATGTGGGAGGATGAAAAAAAAACAAAATATTTTTTGCATTGTTTCGATTTTTCTCAATATTATAGGCTTGATAGGCTAAAACGCTTTACACCTCAAGATTCTATGGACCTTCTGAACCAATGTACCCTAAGAACTCGATGTATTTTTGCTGTACCCTTGGATCCTGGGCCAAAGAATAGTGTATTTTTGTGAAAATTCCTTCAGAAAAATTTAAAAATCCCTCTCTAAAATTACCCTTTTCTCTCTCCATCTTCAAAAGGATTTACTTCAAAAAGCGCATGAAAATCTGATGATGTTTCCGGTGAAATTGTTCGTCTAGATATTATTTATTTTTGAAGGGTTTTATAGTGGATCGACGAATCAAAATGAGATTGTTCCGGTCTTTTTTCTTTCTCTTTCGCCTTCTTCTTCTTTTTTCATCCATTCGATTTTTGAATGGGAAATAACTACAATTTGAGAAGGAATCTAGATGTAGAAAAAGAGGGATAAATTGAATTGGAAAAGTGTGGGTACATTTTTTTGCCGAAAGAACTGATACAGGAAATCAGATTGATGTCTTTTGATTTCTTCTCAATCATCCTACACTTTTTCTTTTTCTATCCACACAACTTTGAAGAGTTGAAACGTTCGCAAAAGAGTTAACGAGAGCCAATTGAGTAATGCAGGAAGACGATACCACAATGGAATTTAGTGTTGTGTAAATACATTTCCGGTCAATTGGACACCCCTCTCCTTAATGGACCCAAAAGTGTCACAAAGTTATCCTGGGAGATCTTTTCGGACCAGAATAAGGGTACTTAAAGGCAACGAAAAAGACACAGAGGCACATACTCTTGACATAATGAATGGACACACGTGGAAACTACTTCATAAGAGGTTTGGAAATTTTCGAAAAGGAATTCTTCGGGATTGTTTCAGCAAACGACTTTTTGTTTGGAGAGAAAACATGGGAAAGAAAAAAGCAGTTTCCATTGTCAAAGTTATTTTGTTTTTAAGTTGGCGTAATAATACTTGGTCGAATAGGCGGGAACAGGAAATTTGTATAATCTTGTTTAGTTACCAAACTTCAAAAGGATTTGCTGCAAAACTTAGAACAATTACCGTAAAGTCCGTAACAGAAGGGCTCCATAACTTTCAACTTTCAACCAATTTATCTCGGTTCTCTTCTAAGATATAAGAAAGATTTCAACTGATAAAATGTTTTTCACAATATCAAAAACACTTTATCAGCTGACACATTTGTTCTTTCATAGAAATAGAGAAGATGGAGCTCAAACATGACGTTGCGGAGGCCCGTCTATTACAGGTTTTACGATACGTTAGTTCAGTGTATTATCACATAGAAAACCTATATTCAACGAGACCATCTTCTCCTTTTTCTTATCCCAAGAATTCAAAAACGAATGGAAGTTCTGGTGTCCATCAACGGAAATGTGTGGCATGTCTAATCCAATCTTCTTCTTCTCCAACTCCTTTTCAACACCTTCTACATGTCCCTAAAGACTACCGCCCCGGATAAGAAGAAGGATTTCGTCTAATGTACTAAAAAGGCGAACAGAATTTGAAACTATTCGCAGAAAATTGATTTAAAGGAGAAAACCACACAGGAGAACGTTTTCTTTTTTTTTTCTCAGCAATTTTCTGATTTCCAATTTAGCGCATATCCTTCTTGGCCATATGTTACAAATGAGACATTTCTTATGCCAATTAGGTGTCCCAACGGATGCACAGAGATTGATGATGACAGGAAAAGAGCGAGAAAACAGACGGTCTATTGTCATTTTTCATGTCAAATATGAGAAATTGCTACGTTTGGTTTCTATTGGCTATTTCTAATTCCTCGTTCAGAATATTAAAGAAAAACAATCTCAAAAAATTAAGTATCTTTTTCACCTTTTCAAAATTCGTTTTATTTTTTCGTTCGTTTTCCTTTCTCCTTTGTCTGCAGGAGCGTTTGTAAGGCCTTTCAGATTAGGACGTCCTTCTTCATCTTCTTCCTCCTCTCCATTTTTTCTCTTTTGTTCGAAATAATATACTTGTCCGTTTTTTGTCAACGAGACGACAAAAAAACGAAGAAGGCAGGAGATGAAAAAAAAACGAAAATCTTGTAGTGAGAATCGAATTTCAAATTTCTTCTTTCTATTTTTTTTCTAGTTCTTTTTGGAGTTAGATATTTTGTTGGATTCGAAAGAATGCTGTACCTGCTGATAACTTGCTACCAATGAGTCATCTTGAAACCAATCGAGTCGACGGACTAATCGAGGAGTTTCGAAATCCGGAGCCATATGTGTTCTGAAATTGGGAGTAAAGTGGCATAGTACACTAAAAAAGTCTGGAGAACATTTACTTCCTGCTCTTTACTTCTACTTTTAAAACCTTTTAGAGGTTTGAAACTCTCAGAAAACTTCCTTCGAACACGTTTTTCCGCTTGACAGCTTCAAACCAGTTTTCCTGCGTCTCTTCTTCTCATACACTATTTTCGGGTTTTCATCCATCGAAATTAAAAAGTCAGATCTACATTCGACACGCAAACCGAAAATATTGTGTGTCCTTCATATAAAAGTGCAGATGGGTCATCAGCAGAAAAAGTTACTTTCTTAAAATGCATGGTAATGGGAATGGTTTAGGAATATTACGAATACTACGGATGGACGTCTTCTGAACTATAGAAGATGGGAGAATTCGAGAGGAGCCTAATACCTGATAAAACTTTCAGCCGGTGGACATCGTAACAACGCCTCGGTTGCATTTTTAGAGGTGACTGAAAGTGACTCGACCAAGTGATGGTTCCAAAAGAGAAGAAATGGGAAAACGATGAAATGTTTTCGAAGCATTATGATGTGAAGATGTGCTTCTCGTGGATCATCTGCAAATTATTACATTTTTAAACACAGAGAAACGTTGATGATGATGATGCACATGACGGCGGAGCCAAGTCCCGGAGAAGCAAAAAAAAAGTCCCCGATGAAAAATGAAATGAGATAAAAATAGAGGAAGGAATTGAGAAGAGGAGATGTTGTATCTCGATGAGAAAATGGTTCAATATCAAGGTGTTAGATGGTTGTGAATAAGGGGAAAGAGAGCACACTTATTCATAGAATATTCTAGTAATATGTTGAGAGAGGAACGGATGCGCCTGGCGACTCAAAAAATGAAAAGAAGAAGAAGAAGAAGAAGGAGAAGAAGAAGATGCGCGTAACGCAGTAAATATTTTTTGCTTTTCGACTTTCAATTTATCTGGAAACTTAGTTGCTGGAAAACCGGGGAAAGTTGGGGAAAGGAGCTAATGGAATTTTTGATGTAGACGAGTGTTGGGAATAAAAAAACCAAGAAGAAGACGAAATCAGATACATATACCACCATTCATTTGTTTGGTTAACGGGGCAAAAATAGAAGAAGAAAACAGAATGGGAAAAGGGGTGGAGAGAAGAAGGACTTGTGAGAAAGAATAAGGGGGCGGAGCTTGTGTTCTGGAGCAAAAAGACGGGGAATGAAAGGAGGGGAGAGAAGGAAAGGGAACCTCGTTTCTTTGAATAGATTTTAGAAGTAATCAGGGTGAGCAAGAAAAAAAGTGAATCAGAATACAATACATTTATTGCTGTGTGATTTTGTTAATCAGAATTCGTATTCTTTCATTTCAATCATAAGTCATGTGAGAGAAAAAAACAAGAAAAACAGTAAAATCGAACCTGCTCCAGCATACGATCAGTCATTATCGTAGACGCAGTCAACAAAGTTGGTTAAAAAATAAATTCCATTGAGAGTTTACAATCTCACCACAATACCCCAAAGTTCGAGCTCTATTATCTCGGAACTTATGCAAGATATCAAAAATGTACCAACTGGCGAAATACTTCTGATTTTTCGATAAGCAATTTATCAGTCGACAAATGTTTCATATCTTTGACAGGAAGCGAGATAAATTGGCTCAAAGTTTGAAGTTAAGGGCCCCGTCTATTACAGGTCTTACGGCACCAAAAACCCACAAAGACCCTTCTTATAAATAAGCAAAACTACAAATAGACATCGAGACCTCAAAATATAAATTCTGCGGCGGGAATACAAATTTTTGATTCAAGGTGGTTTCCTGAGCAAAAGAACAGATGGATCTCTAAAGTGAATGTGTGGAGACACATGAGCTAATGTGCGATGGGCGGTTTATGCGTTACGCGATTACGCGAATACGGCGGAGCGTAAACGAAATATTTTCGGTTGACCACTGATGACTTACTAACTATTATGCGACGTTGTTTTGGGTGGGAGGGACAATCAAAGAATTTCTATGAATACGTTTATTTTGTTCAGGACCCCATGAACGCATTGTTCCTAAAAGTTCAGACATGAGTAAGATTAAAGTTAAGATCTATGGAAATTTTCGGATAAGGTTACCGTGAATCCTGTTAAAGAAGAAGCCCCACAATTCGACGCAATCTTTCTCGTTAAGGTATCGAACAGGAATTCACTAACCTAAAGTAAAAGTTTTCATAATGCTGAAAAAATTTTGTAGACCACTTTTTGGTAGCTCATACATGAACTGAGATGAATCGGGTCAAATTTCCTCAATTGAAGGTTTTCGGAATTTACAAGGAATTCCTTTTCGTTTAAATCATATTTTTGCACGATAAATGTCATAAAGCAGCTGAAATAATTGAAAAATAATACCTTCAATGCTCTAATAAGACCCTATACCTACACTTTGAGCTCAATTTCCTTGGTTCATCCGAAAGATACTTATAAATTTTTGACTAATAAATTATCTATCATAATATCACCAATATTTTATCAGTTGACAGATTTTTGATATCTTTCATAGGAATCTTGATAATTGAGCTCAACGTGCACGAATAGGAGGGACTTCTACATATTCCAGCATTTACGGTATATGAAAATAACGTTTTTGAACACGAATTTCATTTTGTTCTTCATGTTAGAGACTTTCAGAATTGGAGAGCATCTGATTCTATTGGAGACGTTACGATGTCAGTATAATATTTGATTTGTATTAATTTATACAAAAATCGGAGCTGTGAACGAAAATAAATCCTGAAAATGAAAATATTTTTAGGTTACTATACTTGTCGTTGTAGGACCTTCAGCCACCGCCACTGACGTTTCTCTTCCACTGCTCCTTCTTTTTGTACCAGTATAGTAGTAGTTGCTTATATTAATAAAAGTTATAAAGCAATAGAAAACAGTAGGATGTTTTCGGTTAAAAGAAGAAAAATAGAAATCTCGAATTCGCAGAAGTTTGGATAACCGAGACGATCGTTATTCTTGATACAAAGAAAAGAAGTATTACTTTTGCGAAGAAATGCTAATTCGGTGTGAAAAATTGGAATGATTTTGTCGTTTCGATTTCGTGTGATCCCGGAGGCAGATGGTCGATGACTAATTGTTTGAATTCAAAGTGGAAGAAGGATGAGGAAAAGACAAATTTGTTATCGAACATCGGGGAAAAAACTATTAGGAATTGAGGTTGGGCGTGGAGGAGAGTGAGGAATCTCGAGTACTTTCGAAATGGGTATCCGTTTCATGGAAGCATCATGCCTAAAAACTTGCAGGATTATAATAAATTTGAATTCCAAGCACGAACGACCAACCACTTTTAAAGCAGAATGTAGTACAAAAATTTTCTATCTTCTTTGTCTGACTTTCAAGAATTTGATGGAAGGTAATATGACTTTTTAAAACAGTATCTGTGAAAAAAACATCGGTGGCCGTGGCCGAAGATTCCACAACAAGAACTACCGTAACCTACAATATTTTCTGTTTACGGTGGTTGTACTCATTAGCTTGATGATCTTTTGCTAAATGCTCACTTGCTAAATATGCTCATTTACTAAAATAGTCTCACTTGCTAAATTTCATTTACTAAATTTTGATCATTTGCTAAATAGAGGATTTGTTCAAATTGAAGGCTTAGGCTGAAACTACTTACCGGAAAACAGGTGTTTAAGCCTAAGCCTAAAATCTAAAGCAAAAACAGGAATATTCTGTAAAAAAATCAGTCAAAAAGTACTGAAGTTAGCAAATAACAGCAAAATTTCCACTTTTTCATTTTTAGCAAATGATCAAAATTTAGCAAATGAAATTTAGCAAGTGAGACTATTTTAGCAAATGAGCGAGTTTAGCCACTCCGCATATTTAGCAAGTGAGCATTTAGCAAAAGATCATCAAGCTAATGAGTATTTGCCTTGTCATTTTGAGATCTTTGGCCACGGTCTCCGGGTTTTCTCTTCCACTCCCTTTTATGTATCTGAATAATATTTAGGATGAGTTATTTAACGATTTCATTTTTTATTGTTTCCAATGAGTTTTTTCTCGGGTTTTCTTTGCTGGGTGTCCAAATCATTTATTCTTCAATTTTTTCATATATTTGGATGTTTCAATATGTAGTAAAACCACTTTTTGTTCAGGAGAATTGAGCAATTGCTTACTCTTCCTGAAGGCCGGGTTTCAGAGAACAGATTTTTGAATATTCACTTTTTTGGTTCTGCACAAATTTTGTGGATCCTTTGTTGTAATTCATAACGCCTAACATGGCTGCCTTTTTCTTGACCTGGAGAAGTGGGTGGAGTCAGAGGGGCGGAGCATAAATTTCAACTGGTTTTTCTCATGACCGTATTAAAATGTGCAAAAAAACCATGCGGCAAAACCGTGCCAGGATTGCTATTGGTATTCCCTGACTCCGCCCGCTTTTCCCAGAAAATATTTTTATTCCCGGAATTTGCGGGGTCTCCTTTTTTGAGACATCGCAAATTCCGGGGAGAAAATTTTCTGGGGAAAGCGGTCG
>NC_013487.2:9663144-9663688 GCF_000004555.2 Caenorhabditis briggsae | reverse complement strand
TTTTTTGCACATTTGGACACGGCCATGATGGGGCGGATCCTATATTGCAACCCTGCCACGGTTTTGCCGCACGGTTTTTCTCGACTCCGCCCACTTTCCCCCGGAGTTTTTTCCCCGGAATTTGCGCACGGCCTCGCGGAAGGAAACCTAGTTTTAAAAATTGGAGAGCGCGCCAAGTTTGGACGCGTAGCGCGGTCGCGTCGCGGCTTTTCGGTGAGTAGCGACTCAACAACGTTTAACTTCACGTTTTTTCAAAGCACGTTTCAAAATTTTCGAATCTGGCACGCAGCCAACTTTTGTGTGCGACGAAGCGCGCGTTTTTCAGGCTCCCAACCGCGATGGCGTGTTTGCGGGGTCTCCCTTTTTTGAGGCCCCGCAAATTCCGGAGAAAAAAATTTCCGGGAAAAAAAACTCCGGAGAAAAGTGGGCGGAGTCAGGGGCGGAGCCTAAATTGCAACCCTGGCATGGTTTTGCCGCACGGTTTTTTAGCACATTTGGATGCGGTCATGAGAAAAACCATGCGGCAAATCCCCGGAAATTCCGG
>NC_013487.2:9604263-9662924 GCF_000004555.2 Caenorhabditis briggsae | reverse complement strand
GCGCACGGCCTCGCGGAAGGAAACTTAGTTTTAAAAATTGGAGAGCGCGCCAAGTTTGGACGCGTAGCGCGGTCGCGTCGCGGCTTTTCGGTGAGTAGCGACTCAACAACGTTTAACTTCACGTTTTTTCAAAGCACGTTTCAAAATTTTTGAATCTGGCACGCAGCCAACTTCCAGTGTTCTTCCGGAGTTTATCTTTCCCCGGAAATTTTTTTTCTCCGGAATTTGCGGGGTCTCCCTGTTTTTGAACACGGGTTGCAATTGCGCTCCATTGGTACACGAGAAAGATGAGAGGCGGAGAGAAAGAGTGCGCGAACATATTTTTTATAATTAAAACTTGATATTTAGTTTTTCAATGATAATAATAAGTATTCCTCTTTCAGTTGCAAAATGGAGCAGAATCCCGAAGAAGATCAGCCGTCCACGTCGTCAGCATTTGATCCAAATGTTTCAAGGTTAGAATTTCTCTGAAAACTTTCATGTAAATACATTGTTTTATTTTCAGAGAATCAATAGAAGAGAAAAACGATAATGAAATGGAAAGGCTGCTAGAAGCGACTGATAAAATTTTGGAAAATAAAGCAAAGTCAATGAATTTATCATCTTTGAATGTACGATCGATTCTTCACCATCTTATAAAGTACCCAGCAACGATAGACGTGTTGTTAGGAATCCGGGAGAATGATAGCAATCTTCCTAGTGTTCGAAACATGCGATCTAGAAAAAAAGCAGACGGATCTGTAGCATCATCAACCAATAACACCCCCAAGAAATTTGCTCTCCGTATAGAAGATAAAGGACCCAAGAATTTTCTCGATTTGGAATATGAGGAAGATGACGAATATGATGATGATTACGTCGAAGAGAGAGACTGCTCAAGGGTAACTTTTTTTTGTTGAAAATGACAAGCTCTAAATAACTCAAAATCTTTCAGCAAAATGACGGAGAAGCAGAAGAAAGTGAAGATGAAGAATTGGATGAGGAAGAAGAAGAAGAAGATGACGACGAAGACGAAGAGGAAAGCAAAGAAGTTGATAAAGATGATAACGAGAAACAAGAAAAAACTGGTGAAGAAGCTGAAACATCTTCGGATCTCGATAACGAAGAATTGAATGAACTTCTGTTTGGAGAAGGACAGGAAGTGCGTTCAAAATGAGTAAAACGCTATTTTAATGATTTTTATTCAGCAAGATGAAAGTCATTCTTTGCAAATGACTCTAAACGACACTCGGCCTGGATCAGCAGCATTGGTACATACACTGGATAATGTTGTGGATGATGATGATTATCGAAACTTTGTCATATCTATAAAGTGCCCAGCGGAAGGTAAGGATTTTAGAATTAAGATGATTATACACCGTCAAATTTGGTACGAATTCTAGACTTTGACGAGAAAGCAGGTGACGACACTGAGGATGACACTGAAGACGAAGATTACAATGTGATCGCCGATAATTTGAATGTGGAAGACTGGGATGAAACGAGGCAGGATAAAACTACACAGATTCCAAGGCACGAAGTGAAGGCGTTGATGATGGATACACTTTTAGCTGAAAAAGAGATTCCTCTGAATATTTTCCCTGAAGAAACTACTCATGCAGAAGATCCAAAGAAACGGCAACAACGAAAGGTTTTGCTGATAAGCGAACTTTAAATTGTAAATTAAAGTTATTTCAGAGTATTGATACTCCGCAAAAGGATGAACTGACAGCTTCCTCTGCCGAATCATGCAGTCTTTTGAGATATGCTCCGGTGACATTCCGTCCTCAAGAGATCGATCAGCTTCGTACCCAATTGGAACAGCATGTACAGCTTCTAACACAATTTGTTGTCACCTGCCACCATGATGACACACTTAGTCACGTGCGAAACGATTCACAGTTGATGTTAAATGAGCTTGATGATATTCGGCAGCAAAAACCATCGACATCTGTTTTCAATGTGTCAAACCTAGATGCAGCTATCACATCTTGCCACGATATCAATGATTTTCCAAAAGTTGATGATAGCTTGCTAAACTATGCGCAAAATACGGATCGATGTGGAGGACAAGCACTGAGACCAGAAGCTGCAGCTGTGCTTTCTAGAAGTGAAGCTATCCGCTATCCTGGACTACTACCACCGTGCCAACCGATTTATATTGAAAAACCACTACCGTTCCTGAACGAAGAAGATGTTATGTTGGCAGTCGCAATACTTCAGTTTCATCATCTTCCCAGGCGCGCTGATAAAGAAGTTCCTGATAGATACACAATGATTCACAAGCATTGTCTGCCCGCAAGGGATCCCTACAAAATTCGGTCTCATTTGAAATCAATGAGAAAAGAGAGTAAAAACCCGATTCATCAAATCATTCAGGTAAGAATTACGCTAACACATATATTTTTTCAATTATTCAATTTCCAGGCAGCAGAACAGGGAATTTCCAAAATAACAATACCTGCTAAGACATGGAGACAAACCGACTCTCCGATTTATACATGGCCTTCAGTATCTCAACCAGGATGGTTCCGTGAATTCAAAAAAGTTTTCAACGTTACCGAAGATAAACAGATTCATCGGAAATCAGATTCAACGTTGATAATGACCCCAATAAAACAGAGGGAAAAATACATGTCATCAGGCAGCCACGACGATAAACCCGAGTACGTAGATATTGGAAAAGGGCCAGATGGACGTACGATAAAGATGAATACCGCACATGTTGAAGAGCTTGTAGAGAAACTCAATTACGTCAAGGTAGGTTTCATTATCTTTTCAGTTATTTTTCATATTCGAGACATTTTAGAGTTCGAACCGTCGTAAAAACCCTACCCCGATGAAACTGAGCACGGCACCAGAAACAGAGAATGTTGCACAGAAAACAAAACCTTCTCGTTCTTCGAAAGCAGCTCGCAAATTAGAATGCACCAAAGATACTTCAAAGAATTCTGCAAATTCGTCTGTTAAGAAGGAGATGATCGATGAACAGAAACCCTCCTGTTCTTACACGTACGAGAGTAATGAGGATTACAGTTTTTGTCAATCTGTACAGAACTGCTCTATTCCTACTACAACGCGGAAATCAAGACGTCCTCAAAGTGATTCTAGACAAGTTCCTGAGACCCCTGGTGACTTATATGGCATCGATACCAATTCCCTTTCCGGCCACTCCTACCCCATCCCCCCAACGCCGGGTCGTAGATCTCCAGATGAGCATGACGATTTTTTCATGGATTTGGAAACGAACAGCTTATTATGGGCTCGAGAGTCCCCTGCACTCTCACTTGTGAATCCTCGAACACCCCGTGGATTTTCTATGGAATCAGAGTATATGGAATCAGATCCAACGGACTTTTCTTCACTAAACGACTACGAATTATGTGACTTGGATGCAGTCGAAGAGCCTTCTTCCTCCTACTGGAATGTGGGATATTCGACGGATTTGGATTATGAGAACTCAAATTCTGGTTCGATTCCTGATGCACCACCATCTGCATCGCCTGTCAATTTCAACATGCCCGAGCCAGTGATAGAAGACGATACTTCAATGCCAGGACTCGATCTTGTGCCTCCTGATGACGAAGAATGTGAAGAGGATGCTGTTTCAGAAAAAGATGAGACGCCTGTAAAAGTTGGTCTAGCCGGTTCTAGACCACCTCTGAGAATGGTATACATTCGAAAGTTGTATTATTCACGATAAAATAATTACAGAGGAAGCTAGTTGCAGCCGGGAACACGGCCATTAGGGCATCCAGGAAAAGGACGAGAGCTGAAAGAGTGAGCAATCTGACAGTGTTCAGTAATTTCAATAGTTTTCCAGGAAGCCATGGGAGCGATAGGACTTGATGATGAGTTGTATCATGAGAAACAGAAAGATAAAATAATGCGAAAAGTGATAGACGATATCGGCAAAAGACTTTTTATGCATGGAGACACATATGAAAAATTCAAGGAAACTATTTTGAATGAAGAATTGTCGGAGATTGAGGTGAGATTTTCTTAAGAATCATGAGTAGAATCATGAGTCTCTGTTCAACTAATTTTCAGAGAGTTTCCCGGATAATGCAGATTCTCAAAAACCATCGAGAGTTGCTCATCCTCGTTCTTCTATACGCTCCACCAGAAGCAATTGTATCTGACTATGATTTGGATTTTAACTCCCTCTCATATAAATCAGCTGTTGAAATGATGATGGCGATTGAGGTTAACTTATATTATTATTTTTTAATTTTCATC
This sequence comes from Caenorhabditis briggsae, assembly GCF_000004555.2. Classification (NCBI taxonomy): domain Eukaryota; kingdom Metazoa; phylum Nematoda; class Chromadorea; order Rhabditida; family Rhabditidae; genus Caenorhabditis; species Caenorhabditis briggsae. The sequence goes on along the minus strand of NC_013487.2, from coordinate 9,658,706 downwards.
AATTTCCAGCGATACATCACAGCTGCGAAGCTAAAGGAGCCGTCACTGAAAGGCCTCTTCCGATTCGTTCAAACATTTCTAGAAGACGATCCTAATTTGACCGACGAACAAGCAACGATGAGATTTTATCAGCTTTTTGGACAGGATCGGCCTTTATGGAAGAAACTAGAATCACACTTTTGGTGTCTTCCATTTAAACGAAAAGCGCCAAGATGGGAGCAATTTGAATATGTTGATTTAACGGGATTAGAAACGAGAAAGAAGCCAAAATCAGATTGGGTAGAATAATTAGACATTATAAAGTGTACTTGTTTTTGTTTCAGAAAAACGTGCCTCCTCGATTCGAGACTATAGATAACATAGACGAAGTGTTGAGATATCCGTATAAACCTGCAAAGAATGAACCACCGTCGAATTTAGTAGTGAAATGTGGAGAAATGTGTATTCAGAAAGAAGACGAGTCATTTATACAATTGGAAATAACGGAAAGAGTAGGGAGAGAAAGATATTTATAATTCCCGAAATCAAACGGTTTTTCAGCATTGGACAAAGCAAGATGATATTGATCTACTTACTGCTTACAATGAAGCGCTGAAAACAGTGCGAAATTTCACAGAGTCAATGATTCCGTCATTTGTACCAGATCTTCCGTTCGGAGAAAAATCAAAAGTGGCACGGCTGCAATATTTACTCGAAGAGCTCAGAAAAATGGAGGAAGAAGACGCTGAAGGAAACTAATTCACTAATTAACTTTGTCAATACTTTGAAATTTTAGAAACATCTTGTATAATAAGTATGCGTCAATAAATCTTTCTAAATATTTGTGAAGAGCATTTGAAAATATGCAATCAGAACATCTAACACTTGGGGGATTTTAAGATTTGTTTTAGTTCCCTAATTAAAGAAAAGTGGATGTCTATTAATATCGAGAAATTCTGAATTTCCAAATGTTCGAACTTCAGAATTTAAGAGTTTTATGATTAGATAACTTGATAATCTTCGAATTCAGAAGTTGAATTTATGAAGTCCCTTATGAATCCCTGATTATTTATGAATCCCTGATTCCGGAATAGCTGATTTCCTTAATTTCAGAAATTCTCGAATCTATTAATTCAAAAGCTGTCCGAATTCCGGAATTTTTCAAATTTTCAAATTTCTGAATAACCAATTTTTCGAAATTCTGAATATTAAACACTTTGAGTGTTGTAAACCCACTGATATCAGTCGACTGACAATTCTTGAAAAAAATTGAAATAACAAATTGTGAATATTTACAGTAAGAAGAGTAAGAAAAGAGTAAGAATACAGTAAGAATTCGTATTCTGGACACACTTCTTCTGATCGTCCTGTTTTCCATGAAAAAGTGGATCACTCGATGGATGTGATATTGAAAAGATTCTACTTAGAAAAGTGAAGACCCATATTCGTGTGTTTGAATGGCAGAAGAGAGGATTACCACATCTTCAAATGCTTCTCGCTATGAAAGAAGGAGATAAGCCTAAAACGAAGGACGACATCGAACGATTGATTGGTGCTGAGATTCCAGATCCCACTCTAGAACCACGACTTCATGATATTGTGGCACGACAAATGATTCATAGGTAGCATTTAGTTTGATCTAATTCTTAGACCATGTGGATTGAATAATCCCAATTCTCCATGTACCAACAAAGATGGAATCTGCATGAAAAGGTTCCCAAAATCATTTCGGGACGAGACGAAATGGGAACAGAATGGGTATCTAGAGTACAGAAGACGTGACAATGGAAAAAAGTATCAAGTCAGGAGGATGTGACATGACGAATCAACACGTCGTTCCCTACAATTCGGATCTCCTTTTGATGTTTGATGCTCATATCAATGACGAGGTATGTGCTCTGATTGAAGTAGTCAAGTACCTCATAAAGTACGTCTAGAAAGGGCAAGATTGAGCTTCAATTGCGATTCAAAATGTAGAAGACGGTGGAAAGGAGCGTGACGAGATGTTCGTATATGGATTGCAGATACGTCTGTGATCCAGAAGCCTGTCATCATCTTTTCGTCTCATGACAGATCAAATCCCACGTCATCTGCCGACTCCCCATCTATCTACCCAATCGTCAAAGTGTGACTTTCATCCCGGGAAAAGAAAAAGAAGCTGTTGCTACTTCTGAGAGAAAAGAATCAAAGTTAATGGAATACTTCAAAATGAATGCAGATTTAAATGAAATGGAGGCTAATCGAGATGATATCTCTGGAAAAGAAGATCCAAGAAAATGCTCCTACATGAATTTCCCTACAAAATTTGTATTATCAGATGAGCTGGGAAAGTGGAAAGAACGATTGATAAGGCTTTAATAGCTCCACCCACATACGTCTTGACTGTTCCTCTCCTTGAACAAATTGATTTTGACGACATCAGGAAACAAGGAGATCGTCTTATGGATACATTGAATCCTCTACAAACGAATGCATTCAGAAGAATAATAGAAACAGTGGATGATTCACTCTACAGCGATTATTCTTCTTGGGTGGTCCAGGAGGAAGTGGGAAGACGTATCTTTACAACGTCATCTCTAAAGTACTCCATGGAAAAGACATCAAGATCGCATGCTGTGCTTGGACCGGCGTCACCTCCACCTTGTTTCCGGATGGAGGAACCATTGCTTCATTATTCAAAATGGACATCAAGAACGACTGTCGAGCTGCTCTACTTCGAAAAATCAAAGTTTTCATCGTGGTCGAGGATAGCATGATTGCGAAGAATGCGCTCACGACAATGGACAAATTACTCCGAAATGTAATGGAGAACGAAATTCCATTTGGAGGAAAGTCATAATCCTAGGAGGAGACTTCAAGCAAGTGTTGCCAGTAATCAGAAGAGGAACACGCAAGGATCAAGTCGATGGTTGCATCAAAATGAGCTTCCTCTGGCAACATTTTCAAACACTTCACCTTAAATCAAATATGCGAGTATCGGGAGGAGATATGGATCGGATCCAATTTATCCAATTTCTTCTTAAGGTTGGAGATGGATCCGCAAATGACGAAGCCGATCGTATCGGAAGAGTATTATTTACGTATTGGAAGAGGAGCTCTATAAATTGAGTATTTGGAGAGAAAATCAAGAGAGGATATATCCGAGTCCGCAATCTTAATACCAAAAAAATGTCAATGTCGTCAAAATGAACGAAGATGTTAACAACAAAATGGAGGGAGCAGAAAAGGTTAGAACTATTGTATTAATATTTAAATATTGAAAACTACAAGTCTTCTACTCCAGAGATGAGGTACCAGATGATAGCAACAGGCAGGTCACCACGACAGAGTTTCTGAACTCTATCGACACATCTTCGCTCCCACCACATAAGTTGAAGCTCAAGATTGGTTCGATTGTGATGCTGCTGAGGAATCTGGATGTGAGTACTGGACTTTGCAATGGGACACGGTTGAAGGTCGTGGATATCGGGAGAAGTATTTTGAAATGCCAGTTTGTTGATGGAAGTCATGTTGGGCAAACAGTCTTGATCCCAAGAATCGACTGTTACGACGACAATAACTTGACTTTCAAACTCCGACGCACTCAGTTCCCCGTCCGTTTAGCAGTTGCCCTCTCCATCAACAAAGCATGGTCAATCGTTTGGAAGGACTGGGTTATGCCTGCCAGATGACGTCTTAACCCATAGTACATTCAGATCAACTCAACGTAGTTTATAAAGATATTCTCTGGGTTTTCATGTGTTTCTCACTTTTTCCCCAGTTTTCGGGTGTTCTTGTTTTTTCTTTTTTGTGCAAGTTTTATGATGATCTTTTTTAAATGTGTTTTTTGTTTAATAAATTGAATGAGCAAAAATGTATGAAGTTTTTTCCAGAAAACCGGTCATTAAGATATACAAAAACATATTTTCCAGTTGATTTTCGGTCATTTTGACCATTGTCAGGAGTCTGGAGCTTGGCTGTCAAGTTTCTGATCACTTTGAAAATTTCGGAGGGTGCGGAACAGACCGAGATTGAAAACTTTTAATTCTCAGCATTTTGTTGAAATTTCTAGGTTGTTCAGCTATTTGCCGATTTCTGAAAGACACCTGTTTTTTTCAGTTTCAAAACTGGTAAAAAAGGGGGCCTTTCAGAATTGGCACATAGCTGAAAAACTAGAAATAACTTTAGTTTACACATTTTATCCGCTGTTTGTGAAACAAACTGTTAACAAGTATCTCATCTTTATTTGTTTACAGTTTACAAATTAATTGTTCATTGGTTGAATATGGACAACAAGAGCTCCCATTCCATAGTTCATGTTTCCGTATGTAGCTATTGGTGCAGTTGTTGTTTGCACACTTGGTATGTCTTCGAGTTGATGTGGAATTGGAACAGAAGTTTCTAGAACTGTTGTTGGAAGAATCGGAGAAGGGGATGAGATAGATGGAGATTCAGTCACAGTTGAAGTCACTTCAGCAGTTGTTGTAGTCTTTGAAGTCTTCCATTTTCTGAAATTCTCTATATTTATTTTTGACCAGAAAATATTACCTCAAATCCGGCATCAATGCAAAGAATGCTAAAAGAATGGACAACGGAGTGATCTCGAATGCCTTGTACCGATAGGTCGTCATCACGATGTAGGCTAGAATGATCAGGTTCAAAAGAAACACCTGGAAAACTCACGAATCGGGAATTGATCGGTAATCCCGACAACCATAAACAACAAGTCCATGATTGTGATTACGGTATTGAAAAGGGTGGGCGGAGACGCAGAGAAAACAAAAAGAAAGAGGCGGCAACGGATTCCAAGTTTCTCACGAGTGTACTTGGTGCAAGAAGCGATAATCTGAAATATCTGGTAGCTTCAAACCAACATTTACTTTTCAGACAACTTACTCCAATCAAAATTACAACATTCGAAACGACCATCCCAACGTAAAAGATGACATAAATATAAAATGGGAAAGAGAGAAGAAGCTTATTAAAGTTCACATTCAGAATCGAAACAAAAAGAGCCACAGCGATTGATGGAATGTAGTAGAACCTGAAGGCTTACTTGAAACTGTTTTCGATAATCACCGGATATCAACTCACAAAGTCCAGGAACTTTTGATATCTTTCTCGCGGAGAAAAACATACAAAAGGACTGATGAAGTGTACTGTAGATATAGTGTGTAGTGGAATGAAGTCTCGACACTACTTGCCACAAAAAGCCTAGAATAACAAGATGTATTCAAAAAATGCTTATTACATTACCATGAAAACTGGGGATACTCAATGAAGAGTATGATTGCAGATTTGAATGCTCTCACCAGAAGATTTACAAAAATCTGGGACACAGTAACTGTCAAAAGGGACTTTGTTAAATTTGATTCAGCTCGGGTAAGAATAATCAACCACACCGTTGTTACTACAGCAGTTAGAAGAAGAAGGATTAAATCGATGATTTTAGCTTAAATTTTTTTTTTCTCAAAAATTAAATTATTAGAGAAAATCGTACCTCCTTCAAACATGTAAATCCTTGGTTGATTTGAGTACAGATCTGTATATTGAGAGATCGGAGCCATCTCATAAGCGACATCGTTCCAATTGTAATTCTGTGACATGGCAGAAGTGCCACGTCACCGACTGAAGACTCAGCCAGAAAAAAAGGGAAAGAGCTTCTCTCAAGTGGTAGATAAGAGAAAATGGAATTCTGAATACGCACCACTTGGCTGAATTTGATTTTCAGCTGCTCTCGGTGTTAATTGAGAAAAGAGAAGACAGCTGAAAAGTCTAAAGAGGAATCACGAGAAATGGTAACTAGTCAAAGAAAAATAGAAAGAAAAGATTTATTGATGAAAACATCAGCTAATTCACTTTCCGAAAGCAGATGCCACAAACTCATCAAAGTTTCCGGAACGAAGAGAGTATCTCTGGATGTTGCTACTCATTGTTCTGATGTTTCCGAGAACCTGAAAACGATAATAATGACTTTCAGAAGAGATGTTAAAAAATACCATTTCAACAGTATCCACGTCATCTCTCTTCAGAATCACTGTGAGCGTTTGTCTTGTTGAAGGCATTTGTATTGCATCAGGCATTGCCATTTGGATCATTTTTAGTAGTTTCAATGGTTCGATATCTTTTGGAACAATTTCCAGAACTGTGTATCCCATTCTGTTAAAAAATTATTTCAGAGATCCTAAAACTTCGAGAGAATTCTCACCTTGCTTTGATTGCTGACGGAGGAAGTGTGCTCACAAATTGGCACTTGTATAAGTGTGCACAACATGTTGCAGTGTGTTCAGCAAAGCTGTTATGGCGAGAAGTGTACATAATTGCGACGCCATCAGCACGAAGACGTGCACAAATTGCCCAGACTGTCATCATTTTTGGATGAGGAAGGAACATTTCGAGTTGATCAATTATCACAATCGATGGTTTTATGACGAGTTTCGTAAGCAACATTAGAATTCGACGATCGGCATCACTGAAAAAATCAAAATTTGGGGTTTTAATTTTTTTGGTATCTGAGTTTACGTCAGTAAACTGATGGGAGTTGCAGCCAAAGATTTCATTCCAAACGCATTCAAAAGATAATTAATGTGCTCTTCGGTGACTTCGAAACCATGACAAGCTGCTACGTTCACTAGTAGCTCAAATGGAGTGTAGATGGATGGAAGACATTCCTCAAACGGAACATATGCAATTTGCTCCTTAAAAATAAAAAAAGGTTTTCAGTAAAAATGAAAGTGGAATCTACTTTCGGATTGGTCTCCGCAATAGTTTTCAATAGAGAACTTTTGAGCTTCGTTTGATCTCCCAGCAAATAAGTGGCAGAGTTATCAACTGGAATCTCTTGATTATCATTCCATTTTTTCATTGTTGCCATTTTTCCAATCAAATGTTCTTCGTAATTTGTGATATAACTCATATCTTCATTACTCGATGAAGCTCCAGAAATATAATCCAAACTTGGTTTGGCGTCAATTTCTCTCCCGGCTGCTGATCTACTAGTTCCATCTGCGATTGATGGTTTCTCTCCTGTTGTACTATCCCCCGTCTGTGGAGCTGGACTTGCTGGGAAAAGAAAACTGTTTTTAATTCGAGCACCCGGTTTCAAAGTTGTTCCTCGTTCAAATGTAGACCAGATTGCAGTCTGAAAAGGAGAATTATCTTTTTTTATTCAAAGAAAAAGATACATACAGAAGAAATGAACCAGTGTTGTCGGATGAGAGAGAATCCTGGTTGAAAAACACAAGCGGCAAAAATAACTAAAATCCATATATGTGCACCACAAAATAGAGTCAACGCTGTAATTGCTGAAAAAGACCAAAGAAAATCACTGAGCAAAATTTTAAACTCACTTCCATTGTTCTCTTCGTGGAATTCTCCTGCATTTAGGAAAGAAGCGAGTACTTGAAGAGAAGTCGGAGGACTTATCATGCATGTCCAACTAACAAACTTTAATAAAGATTGCAGAGACATTTGGTTTTCAGCCGAAAATGAAGAAACCATATTTGGAAGACAGACCAAAAGAGAAGAAATCGCCATGACTGTTGGAACAACAGCCATCGAATTCTGGATTGTGAATACGAGAAGGTATATCAACGGAAGAGTTGAAATGTAGGAAAGGAACCATGCACCAAACAGACGGCTGCAAATAGTGACCGTAAACACCCTAATCGTGCTACCCAAACATCCAGCTTTCAGTCCATATATCTCAACTCGTGTAAAAGATATTTTAAAAAGTGGCCAACTGGCAAAACATTCATCATGAATTACCTTTTGATATCTTTCACAGAAACCGAGATAAATTTTCTCAAATTTGAAAGTTAGGGGTGGCGTTCTATTAGAGTGTTTAAAGGAAATACACTTACAAGAAACAAAAAGCAGCACTTGTTTGGAAAAAGCCCATAAACAGAAAAATGGAAATCAGAATAATCGAGAGAACCATGAACATGATCAGGTTCGCACCAAAGATGAGACTGAAGTATAAATATCTTGGCCACGGAAACAGAAGACTGTCTGGTCTCATATTGACAGAAATCAATCGTAATGGAAGAATTGCTGATAAAGTGTAGACAAAAGTCTGGAACACTCCAAATGTGTACATCAGAGGATATGATTCAGATCTGCAAAAATTTTAGTTGCATTCTGTGCATCTCATGAAAAAACAAACAGAATCATGGCTGCCTGATTTTTGCTGACGTCATTGAACACCATCGAGAATCCAGTTTCTGTGATGCTTGTTCGGAATTCTCCACTTTCAAGAATTGGCTTGATCCTTGGAGCTAAAATTTCCATTATCATAGAGATAATTCATCAGAAACTTTACGTTTTCCAATCATTTTGGCAATCAATTGGGAGATAGCAAAGTTTTGAACGACCATTGTGAATGTTTCATCTCCACGACTCACAGAAAACAGTTCCAAATCTGCTTTTGCGGATTTTGGTTTCCAATAGAGAACTGAAAGTATATTTATACAAGAAACGAGGACTTTTTAAAATTCTACCAGCTTGGTTATCCATCAATTGTTGTCTATCATTTTTCTTAACAAATGTAACTTGAGAAGTTGTGATTCCTTTCGAATTACAATCGTCACAGTAGATAGTGATAGGGCGATCGTTAGCTTCAAAGGAGATTTCATGAGTGTCTGAAAAATGAATCAAATTGATTTTGATGATAGAAAAAGAGAGCTACAATGTTGATGAGTTCCGTGGTACGATATCAAAGTAAGTAGACCGAGAACCAAGAAAAGACCAAAAATTGCAGCTGCTTGATACAGAAATTGCCTGTCCTTGAGGATTCGTACCATATTTTTGAAGAAGTACATTGTTCGACTAATTGGCTCTTCTATAGAAAAAAAAAGTCACATGAAGAATTAGAAAAAAGTTGATTTACGTTTTGCATAATACTCTTTCAGTTGGTCATAGTTTTCCAGTGGTTGATATTGCAGTGGTTCATAGCAGGAACTGTGAAATTAAATGTCCGGAATGCGATTTTCGAGAAACGGAATCCAGAATCCAGAATCCAGAATCCAGAATCCAGAATCCAAAATCCAGAATCCAGAATCCAGAATCCAGAATCCAGAATCCAGAATCCAGAATCCAGAATCCAGAATCCAGAATCCAGAATCCAGAATCCAGAATCCAGAATCCAGAATCCAGAATCCAGAATCCAGAATCCAGAATCCAGAATCCAGAATCCAGAATCCAGAATCCAGAATCCAGAATCCAGAATCCAGAATCCAGAATCCAGAATCCAGAATCCAGAATCCAGAATCCAGAATCCAGAATCCAGAATTCTCAAGAATCCGGAGTCCGAAAAGTGGAAAGTGGAAACCGGAATTCTGAAACCAGAATCCGGAATTCGGAATCCGGACATCTATGGAAATAACTCACTTTGTATAAATATCGTGAATATTTGGTTTGCTGAATTCGTAGAAAGCAATTTCATATTGTGCTGCGATTGCTTCCAATTCTCGAATTATCAAGGGGATACTAGAATACTTTTTTAAAATTCAGAGTTTGAAAAAATTCAGATTCACCTTCTTCTGTAAATGATCGGCAGAGTGATTCGGATTTTTCCATTCGAAGTTTCAAAAAACTTTGCATCATTCTTCATTTGCTCATCCCCAAGTGTCACAGCAGCTATCATTCCACGAATTTGGTCATCAGTGAATGCAAAAAGAGGCCAAAGACGAACTTCGAAAACACTATTCATTCTGAAATTCAGTTTGAAACCGGTAATTTCCATATTGGGATAATAATTACGATTGTTTGTAAATCTCACTGGATCCATTCAAAACCACATATCCCTCACTTAACAATACCACCTTATCCGATATCGCTTCAGTTTCTTCTGCATCGTATGATGATATGATGATGGCTCTGAAAATGAGGAAGCAAGGATTGGAGGAAAACTGGGATCAGCAAATCACTTATTCTCTTTCCGTTTCTCAATAAATCGAAGGATCATATACTTCCATTCGGGTAACGATTCTTTTGTTGGCCAATCAATTAAAACTAAATCGGGATGCCCAACAAAAACAGCAGCAATTCTGAGACGCTCTTTTTGAGTTGTGGAGAGAAGATCGAGAGGTCTATTCTGCACTTTCACAAGATCCAACTCTTCGAGCATCTCGGTCAAGATTGAAAATGATAGAGAGACTCCCCTTAAATAATAGAACTCTGAATTTGTCAATAAATTTTTCAGACTGACCTCATACTACACACAAATTCAAGATAATTGGTTACTGTGAGGTAGTTCAGATTTGGAACATCCGCCGTCATCGAAACTATCAGATATCTTTGTGATTTTTCCATCATTACTTCTCCGTATTCCGGTTTCATCTGTCCACTGAGAATAGACAAAATCTCGTCACTTCCACATCCATAATGACCATATAGAGTCAGAATTTCTCCAAGACGAATTGTCAAACTCAACTGATTCACTTTCCAATGATTGTTGATTCGTTTACAAATTCCATAAAAAACAACCAATGGGAAATGCGAAATTTCTTTTGGGTTCGCTTCTTTCCCATTCGTTGTGGTTTTTTTGATAGGAGAAGCTGCTTCTACTGACTTTTTGAGAGCTGATTCATTCTTGACAACTTTCGGAACGAGAATCTGTTTTATGAAGAACTTGTCAACTAAAGGACCTCTTGGAGCAGGCATCCAGTATGATCTTTCCAGGGGGAAATAGAATTTGAGTGGCTCTTGAGTGTATGAGAAAAAGAAAGTATCGAGATAAACAGACAGTGCCATCATCAGAACACTGTTGACCGTCATACACATCAGGCATACTGCATCTATCCAATATCCATCACCTTCTGTTTTTCCGAAAAATCGAACAGAAAGTTGGAAAAATAGGGTTCCTTGATACACATTTCCGAATCCAAATTCCCCAGCTGCCATCAAAAGGAATCCAACTAGGAGATAAGAAATTAATGTGAAAACCTATATGAAAAATCAATACCAAATTTCGAAACCAATGGTGATCCAGGGAAAAGCGTTGCCAGGAAAACAGTAAACATTATGATACATGCCACGTAGCATACCAAAAATGGAAGATAAGTAGCAGTGAATACTGCTGGGACCTGAGAAAAAGAATGAGAAATGGCAGGGTTTGAGTTTAACTCACCACAGAGACATTTACAACGAAAACTGTTAAACTGATGACCAGAGAGATTCCGTACCAGAAGACATACTTTGCAATGAAATATTCAATTCGGCGGACACGAAGGGAAAGAAGCAACTTCTGAAAGTAATTGATAGCAGAATGTTAGGTTTAGATGTTTTACATAAAATCCACTCTCTCGTTCGTCGTTCCACAAGTCAATTAATCGAGAGCAAATTGGGATGAGAATCAGCCATGCAATAAATAAATCCGTCTGAAATCGGAAGATACCACAAAACCTCTAATAAAAGGTCCCCTAACTTTCAATTTTGAGCCAATTTATCTCGGTTCCTGCCAAAGATATGAAAAAGTGGACAATTGATAAACTAATTATCATGATATTACCAATATTTTATCAGTTGACAAATGTTTGATATATTTCACAGGAATCGAGATAATTGAGCTCAAATTTGACAATAGGGCTCTTCTATTAGAGGTTTTACGGTATTTGTGAGATAAATCGAAAATCAATGTTACCTGTCTTTTCGAATACATTGGATCACTGTCGGTCCCTTTAACATAGATATTGCTCAAATGAAAATGTGGTTTCCTATGATTAAATCCTCTAGATCGGACCATCCAGTATAGGAATCTATTGACAATAATTTGTGATTCGATTGCATTTCCCCATGTTTCCTTTCTTCTATCATCACAGTGAATACAGTAGTGCCTTAAACAAATTGAAAACAAAATAGTTATTTTTAAAAAAAGTTCGATACTTATTCAGGTCTCCGTTTTGGCTGATGATGTTGTACTCGACGTCTTTTCCTGTTTCAATCAGTTTTGTGAAAAGAATCAAAACTGAAAAATCAACTCAAATAATCTTGAATGTAGCCTTCCACCTACTATCAATGTCGCCATCACTCAATCGTTTTCTTGCTTTTTCCAAGTCTTTTGTGAATTCCAGAGCAGGAAAATCCAAATGTGTTAGACGAATTGCATCGGTTACTGTAGAAAAACGGTAGTCCACTACCGTCTTTGGAATGCAAATCTGGAAATTATAAACTAGTTTTTTTTTCTGGTATGCAAAAAAGGAGCTGTGGAAGACAAAAGCCAGTGGCCGTGGCTGAAGGTCCCACAACGAAAACTACAGTAACCTAAAATTTTTTTTCGGATTTTTTCTCGATTTTTACAGCTTTTTGCCGATTTTTCTGTTATTTTTAGTAAAAAAGGTCGGAAAAGAAGAATTTTGACAGTCAAAAAATTGACCGGAATCGCACGGAAATCATTATTTTCAGGTTACTGTAGTTGTCATTGTGGGACCGTCGAATATTTGGAAATGTCACTAACCAACATTCTCACAAATTTGTGCTTCGACAATCTGAAATTATCGAACACATCCATTCTAGATATTGCTCCGAGCGATTCGTTCGCAGCTTGCTAAATAAAATTCTTTTCTTCATAGGTTCTAAGAATTCTGGAGATATACCGCATTATGCCACCAAACATTGTAACATGTGACGAATAGAGCGATGAAGATTAAAATGAAAAATGGATGATTCGAACGGAAATAGTATAGATCCTGAAGAATGTTCTTACAGTACTACTAGACCCCTAACTTTACTTTTCGCCAGATATTTCTAATCGATCTTCTCGCAGAACCAACACTTGACAAGACTGAACTCATCGTTCGTTTGCTCAGAAATAAACTAGATGTTCAGGAAAAGATTGGTGAGATGATGTGGCACTAGGTGGAAGAAATTAGAGTTGTGTGCTTGCTTTGCTGTGCAGTAAAAAAAAGTAAAAACTATTCATTGACCTCAGAATAAATACTAAAAATAATTTAATCAGTTTCTAGATTGTTTGAGCTCCTCGACCTTTTCCCGGATTCGCTCGAATTGATAAGAGAAATCAGGATACAAGAATGGTCTATGGTCGTTTCGATGGTCATCTGGACTATAGTTTTCAGCGTGGATCGCAGGAGTGGAAACGGTTGCCTTGTGGCGATTCACACGATATCTCCACCAGAATTTTCGAACTTTTTCCTCTATCTAAAATTGGTTTTGAAAATAAATTACTGTATTTTCTCCTTACCTCTTCAACCGAATACTTGTCTCCCCAAAGTGTGATTAATTTCAAGAACATTCCATATGGACCCATTCCTCCTGGCTTTCGGAGTCTTCCGATTACTGAAAGTTCATCATAGGTCAATCCAATTTCGGCTTCATCCGTTTGCGACACTTTTCCATCCACCAGTGGCCGCAATTCTGCAGTTGGAGTCGAATCAATGACACTGCGTAAAGCTGTCATTCCGTATTTATCATGAGCAATTTCCAAAAATTGACGCAAATCTCTCTTGCTCACAGATCCAATCGGATTGATGTCAGCAGATGAGCAATCGTATTTTGTGAGATATCCAACTAAACTTTCATCAACATTTGCTGTTCCCAGAACAAGAAGGCCTCCAGGGCGTTTATGAGATACCAGGGCAAGTTGAGCAAAGAGATAAGCAAGAACCATTCTGATACGAGCTTGGATGTTTTGCAAAGCCATTATCTCTCGATTATCTGAGTTCTGAAAATATTGTTGGTTTTTTTGTAGCAAAGATACAGTAGTGTTACCTGGAAGGAGGGCATGAAACCATATGCCACCTTGAACACTTTAAGAATGGAGCTGACAACAGTGTCGATGAAAATTCTGAAAAAAAAGTTGATTTTCTGATAATGATTTTTCGATTCGAGAAACTGAGTCTCACCCGCAATGGTTACTGTTGACATTTCTTGCAAGTCCTTCAGCACACTGTCTTGTTTCATCTGATGAATGTTCGCTGGCCATGTAACACGTGAACAGCACCTGTAACAATTTCAATTACTGTCTAACTACAAGTTTAATTAAAACTTCTATCCGTTTCTCTTTTGTCCAAGTAGAGAGGAAGTTAAACTATTATCTTTTTTTCCATGAAAAAAAAAATCATCACCCTATCCTTTCACTTTCTGTCTTCTATATTACAACGTTCAAGCGTACCCACTGTTTTTTTTTGCAGGAAGACTGACGAAAGAGTGTACGGAAACTGAGATGATTGTGAGATGATGTTACCTAACCAAAAGCCAAACCGAAAAAGTAATTGAAAGGGAAAGTGGTCGCAACGGTAGTATAAAAGGGCAGCCGTAACCATGGAACTTCACCATTCGACGGTCTTCTCTTCTCGACATGGACATCGATTCTCGCATCAAAGCCTACCGCTTCGTCGGGTATGCTGCCTTGACTTTCTCAACCATCGCAGTGTTGTCAGGTGAGAAACTTCTAAAGTTTCCCAGAATCTAAACATTTTCTTTTTTCAGTGTGCGTGACTCTTCCAATCATGTACAACTACATTCACCACACTCGCAAGGTTATGCACAATGACATCGTTGAGTGCAAGTCTGAGGCTGAACGTCTCTTCTCGCAAGTCAACAGTATCCCAGACCTTGTGATGGCCCACAACCGTACTGCTCGTCAAGTTGGAGAAGGAAATGGACAATGCGAGGGATGCTGTCTTCCAGGAGCTCAAGGACCACCAGGAACTCCAGGAAGAGTCGGACGTCCAGGAAAGCCAGGAGCACCAGGACTCAACGGAAACCCAGGAAGACCACCAAAGGAGCCATGTGAGCCACTCACCCCACCACCATGCAAGCCATGCCCAGAAGGACCACCAGGACCAGCCGGACCACCAGGACCAGACGGAAACAAGGGACCACTCGGACCACCAGGACCACCAGGACCAGAAGGATCAAACGGAGAGCCAGGAAACAAGGGGCCAGCCGGACCGCCAGGACCAGGAGGAAAGCCAGGACCAGCCGGACCACCAGGAGAGAACGGAAACAACGGAGAGCCACAACCAGGAGCACCAGGAGAGCCAGGACAACCAGGACAGCCAGGACCACGTGGGCCATCAGGTGAGCCAGGAAAGGACGGAACTCCAGGAGGTCCAGGAGAGAAGGGAGCCAGCGGAGAGCCAGGAGCACCAGGAAGAGATGGACAACCAGGACATCCAGGACAACCAGGAAAGGATGGAAGACAAGGAGAGAAAGGAGTGTGTCCAAAATACTGTGCTCTCGATGGAGGAGTCTTCTTCGAGGACGGACACCGCCGTTAATTCCCCTACCGATGCGTTCAATCGCTCAATTTTCAATTTTAGGTCATTTCGTATTCTCAATAAAAGCATTCTGCATTCAATTCTTGTTTCATACCTGATTACAAAGTTCAGCAACATCTTCAGTAACTTTCTTTCCTCCCAAGTAATAAGCAGGGTCGTCTCCGCCTGAAAAATAATCTGAATTTTGGAAAGTGCTAGCATATAATTACCGTCAGTTTCTCGCCGTTTCTTCACAGCACCACAAACTTTTTCGCACATCAATCGAACCATAGCAGCAACCGCAGAAGAATCTTGGCCACCAGAGAGTGGGATAAAGTATCCAGCCTGAGACAGTCCAATAGATGCGTTTCTGTCAAAAACTAACCATTCCACTTCTCCGCAAATATGTCCAAAGGTACGCAGGAGGTCCATAGCAGAGTTCAGCAATTGGTGACAGTTGCAGATCTTCCACGTCTGAAATCGGACTTTTTTCTTTTTTAAAAGAAAACTATCAAATCATACTTGTCATTCTTTCTGTACACTTTTCATTGAATTTGACACCTTCAGCCATATTTCCATCGAACCTTATTGGAACAACAGTTTTTTGATCCGAAGCATTTCCTCGATCACTTGACTTCATTTGGCGGAACACGGAATTTTCAGATAAATCAACAATGGCGGTGGCCACACACTGAATTGATTTACTATTAGAATCAATTTAAAAACCACCAGAAACTCACTGTATCTTCAATATCAAACTGATGAATTTGAGCCAATAAATCTCCATTCTGAGCAATCGACGACGCACCATCGTAGTAAACTCGATCCCCGTCGCATCCGCGATGGTTCGCATACAAATAAACTCCTCCTACTTTAGCAGATGATCCAAGAATGAGTTGATTGATACGGTAATTAGATTTTCCTAGAATATGATGGCTTCCTGATCCATTGCAAATGATATCAACTCCTTGCTCTGCTAATCGGATGTTTGTAGAACGCGAAGACCAAAGCTCCTCGCAAATCTCAAATCCAACACGAGCATTGTCAGAAGATTCTAGAATTCCGTCGCCAAAAGGAACAGTGCTCTGAGAATTATCAATTATGGCTTAGACCAGAAAAAGGTGCAAAACCTGTTCGAAATGAATTTGTGAGTTTAACGGCATTTCGTAGTGTTTGAATGTTTCTGTCCATTTGACAAACCATCTGGACTCTCTGTAGACGTTATCATCTGCTAACCCCATCTTTGCACGAATGAATAAGAGTTTTCTTAAATCATTAAGTTAGCTTATTTTGATTTAAAAATTGCCAAAATACCCATTCTTCAGGGCGGCAGCGCAGTTGTAAAGCAATCCACGGAACCGAGTTGGTAGTCCAGTAATAACTAGAAGTTCAGGCCACTCTTTACTCTTTTCAACCAGTTTGCTCAACATTTCCCATGAGTGTCTTTCGGTGTCCAATTCGAAAAAGTGATCCGCACATCCGTAACCGGGAATTTCCAGTTCAGGACCAAGACGAATACGTGCTCCGAGAGCATAGGCTTCAGAACAGGCTGAAATCAATTTCTTTATCCTTTTCTTGTAATTACACTAATACTTTTCACAATTCGTTCATAATTTCCTCGAAAATCCAATGCCCAGTTATTGACAGTGCAAGTGGCTACACGGCATCGTCGGTCCCACTGATCCATTCTGTGAACTATTCAAAGATTATCGGAATAATCTTATGATTAATATACTAAATACGAGCAACTATTGACCTGAAACAAATTCTGCCGAAACAAGAGTTTAGATTTAAAACGGCGACTTTTATTCAAACTATTTTCCAAATAGTTGATAGGAAAGAGAAAAATGAAAAGAAAGCGATAGACCACATGAAAAAAGGAGACTGGGTGAGAAGAGAGAAGGAAGAAATGCAATTTCGAATTATTAAAAACGACGAAGACACATCACAATTGGGAGAGACGGGTGACTAAAGTGGGATTTTTGATTGACTGGATCTGACTGTATCACTTGACTTTGGGTATGGACATATAATTTAAATAAATACTGGGTTTTTGCTACAAACAATAAATTACATGAGAGGAATTGCAAAAGTTTGAAAGGTGGAAAAGCAAGTGGAAGAGGAAAGTGGGAATTTGAAGGAATGAAGGAAGTCGCCACGAGTCGTTGCCTAATTCTTTTTCTTCGAATCGCTTTCCTGAAAAATGAGGATTTATTGAAACGGAAGAATGTGACAGCGAGCATTTGGCAACTTACCGAGTCTTGTCGTTTCTTCTCTTTCTTTGGAACAGCAGCAGCTGCAGCAGAAGCCTTCTTCTTCTCCTTCTTGGCATTGCTCTCACGGAATCGTCCCATATGGAATGATACGAATGAGTAGAGAAGGTAGAGTTGAAGAAGAACAATTCCAAGAAGTACGTTCAATCGGATAGCAGCTGTGTTGAAGTTTCCGGCAGAGGCATCGACGTATGGGAGCTCGGCTTGACGAAGACCGTACCAGAAAGTCATAACGGCAAGAATGACAGATCCGAAACGGGCCAAAACAAAGGTAATATTGTAGGCCTTGAACAATGGAGCCGAGACTGTTTTACGTCCAAGGAAGTGAGAAAGACGTGCGAAGTGGAAAATCAGCTGAGTGAAATACTCGAGAACGAGAAGCACTAATCCGACACGAGTGAAGTTGAAGAAATAAGCAGCAGAGATGAAGACGATGTGAATTACAGCTTGGAATGTCTTCTGGCGAATCTCTTCACGTTTCAGCTTCTGGAGGTAGAACTCTGGGAACTGATGAATCCAATAAGCGATTTGCAAAAGGAAGAAGATCTTGTACGATGCGCTCATCACTCGATGATCCACGGGGTAGCCTAGCCAGATTCTGAAACTAGTTTGAGAATGTATATGTAATTTTGTGTATCTAATTTTACTTTTTGATATCCAAAAAGTCTGCAGTCCGTTCGGTGATTAGGTAAAGTGCGTGTCCAAGAGAATAAGAAGTGAAGAAGAGCTGGTGGAACGAATCGCCGAACTTGAATGTGGAAGCTTTGGAAAGGTGAGTCTGAAACGACAAATACAATAGATTTGAAAACTATTTTCAACAATAAATACCTTCTTTGAAATTTTGTCGAGCCCATACTCTTGCACAACAGCATGAACAACAATCCAGCAAATCGAGTAGAAGAAAATTGCAGGTAAATCCCAGAGTCCACTGAGATAGCCATAAACTTCTTGAACTTGTCCTGCTTCATTAGTTTCGTTATAAGTACCGTTGTATTGAGGAGCAATGAAAATGGAGGCCAAAGAGTGAGTTGATGGGAACATCAATCCCACGATGAACACCATCACAATGCACGACATGATGTCCCCATGATTCTGAATAACGAAGTCATGGCTGAACACGGGTGGTTGCGCCTTTTTCGATGCCTTGGGTCCTCCTTGTGGTTTAACCATCTCTGAAAATTTTAGAAACTAATTTATGATTTAGGAAAAACGGCAATATAAATTACGGCTTTAGAAGTTGTGCTCAATATTCAAAACAGAACAAAAATAGAAAAGCTGACAAAAAGTGACTGGGCAATCCAGGTGTCATGCTTCGATGATTTTCGCCCACAACATTATTTTATTCTATTCTGTACAGAAGCGCTCTCTATTCGGAAAGAGTGGTTTTTTTAAACTCTGACTGTGAACATAGGACAAGAGCGAAAAGCAGAGAAACGTGTGAAACGCATACACAGAGAAGGCTTCCCTTCAACACAACTAAATTAAGAGGCGTGGGCTTCAGAATCGATAGACGGCGAGTGAGCATGGGCATGAGCCTGAGATCCGTTAGGAGCGGAAGAAACGAGGAGAAAAAAAGAAGATAGGAAAAATGACGTTGTTTCTTAAGCTAGTTTGAGCATATTCCAAAATAAGAGAAGAGAATGCACACGCTTGTGTATGCGCTAATGAGAAGATTCGAATTAAATTAGATTCAAGACTCTTGAAGATATAATAGTAGTTGGTTATTTATAAATTCCAAGAAGGAACAACGCATGGAAAGTTATGGAACAGCATCAGATTGCTCAAAGCAACAGCTGAGAGGTGGAGAGCATAAAAAGAAGATTTTAAGTTCAAGAAATTGAAAGAATGTAAAAGAATGTAAACAGATATTTAGAAGGAGCAGTATCTATTTGACATTTCTATTGGATTCCTGTTTTCTAACCAAAACAAAAGTAATGGACACCGACTGATGCTAAAAGTTATGATTCCCAAATCGGAACACATTTGTTGTGGGAAAAGCGATCGCTGTCAAATCGGTGCCTACTTCCCCGTTTTGCAGTTTGGATACTGTAGGTGTGGCGGAAAAAGCAATAGAGACGCAGGACGCTCATGCATCTTTTTTCCGGCCGTGTGCGAAGCAAAGGAGGAGCGATTTTCTCGCGAGAAGAGAACAAGTGGCAATGACCTCGTTTAATTGCAAGACGAATTACGTATTACACTGATCGATGAGCTTAGCGGAAAGAAAAATCGGCGAATTTCAACAAACTGAGAGCTTTGAATGTGAATATTTGGGTCGGCAGAAAACAGAGAATCCCCATATTTGGGAGGATTTATCCCAACTCCACGTGGAGTCGTATGCGAGCGCGCCCTGTTGCACTAGCGCGAAATCTCAAAAATTTTACAGTTTTTGCTGAAAATCTGATCAAGTAAGCCGCTTTTCGAGTCAATTATGTGGAAAATAACCGAAAATTTGTACCTGGCACAGTTGCCCATGATTGTTGGTCCAACTAGCAAAGCAGAATTCGCCAAAAACAATGTAGATAACCTCAAAACTTCTCAAGTTGAAATGCAAAGATTTTACAGATCGAAAGAGTTGTCACACTGACAACAGAACCGATTCCGGAAAATAAAAGATTGAAAGATGTTGATTATAAGTTTATCCGCCTTCTCGACATGCCAAATGAGCCAATTTTATCGAATGGATTATTAGAAGAAGCTTTAAAATTCATTGACGAAGGAATCGAAAGCGAGACTAATGTTGTAGTTCATTGGTATAAACAGTAATCTTCGAATTTGAATTCATCAGGTTTTTTTTTAGCCTTGCCGCTGTTTCTCGAAGTGTATCTGTCTGTGCCGCTTTTTTGATGTACAAAAATCGGTGGACAATGGAAAAGGCTCTAAACATGATTAAAGGGATTCGAAAGTTTATCGGGTTGGTTTACCACTAAATAAGACTATTGATTTCACCTTCTTACAGACCCAATTCCGGATTTCTAGCGCAATTGAAAATTTGGGAACGATGTGACATGGATTTTGCACCAGAGAGATACGCAAACCTGAGTATCGACATTCCTGGAGCATTTGATGCAGATACGAAAACTATATGGAGACAACCTGTTTTGGATGATCGAACCGAAACCAGATTCAAGTTTGTCAAAAAATTCTCAACAATAAACAAAAATTGACTACTATTTTCAGATGCCGGCAGTGTCGAAAGGTTATCTTCAGCAGCGATAATATCGCACACCCACAGTTGTCAGATTTATGTCAAAAATATCTGATTGAACCGATGGAATGGCTTAGAATAACCGGAGTCACATGTTCAATTAATCACTCCTGTGGAGCAAAGCTTGGCAATTTTATTGCGACCGGCTCAAAGTGCAATGGATGCAATAAATTCGGTCAGACTACCGTATTTTTTGAAAACTAGAAGTTTTTTTTTCAGTGAAACGATGGATCTTCATTGATAAATCCAAAATAGATAAAGTGGAAATCGGAATCTGAATTTTGCAAACTTAACTTTTTACGAAAATAAAAGATCGCAATATAAAGATGAGCATGTGTTGGGATTATCGAAATCGTTTTTTGTTGAAAAATTAGATTGGAAACGAGAAAAATGCAGGAAAATTGAAAAAAAAATCAATTGGATGAAAAAGAAAGACACCATATTTGAGCGCACGGGTCTCGCAAAGAAAGCTCAGCTTCGATTATGTTCCTTTAATCTACTGTATATGAATTGTCCGACTCAAGCGTGAAAATTTGCAGAATCAGTGAAAAACACCAAAAATAGGTGTTCTATAATTTGTGTCGGTAAAAAAAATAATAGTGAAAAAACTTTTTTTTACGAAAAACTGACTGAAAACGAACGAAAAACGAGAAAACAAATACGAAAAAAAAACATTTTTGGGTTACGGTAGTTATAAAACCTTCAGTCAACGGCATTCCTCTTCCCTAGCTCTGGCTTTTTGTAACTCCCATTACAATAATTCGCGAATTATCTATGAAACTGGGATATTTTATGACTTCCGTTATTCTAAAAAGTTTTCAGGTTTGGAGTTTTTAAATGATTCAGCTGGACGACATCATAATTTGGCCGAAGGGCGCGGAGACAAAAAGTCTAGTATTCTTTTTTTAAGTCTCCATATTTATAGTGATCACAGAGGATAAATTTGACTCGTGCAAGATTTTATTACCGTCATCATCAGATGAATACCTTCAGCACTCAAATAGAAAGCCACCCGTAACTTTCAACGTTGGTCCAATTTTTCTAGGTTCCTGGGAAAGATATCAATAAGTCGTCAACTGATAAAGTTTTCATCATAGTATCAAGAATGTTTTGTCAGTTGACCACTTTTCGATATCGTTTACAGGAAATGAGATATAAGGGTTCAAAGTTGACTGGTTGGGTGGTGTTCTATTAGAGTGTTAACAGAATGTCTGATTGTTACTTGTCTGTTATGTATTATCCATATTTTAAAGATCAAACATTCATTAGTTTTTAGCAGAGGAGCATTTTTGGGAAACCAAAAAAAAATGCTTATCCAGACTTTGAAACAATTACATCCTTTCTTCTGTTATGAAGCAAATAAAAGAGCCACTCCCAGAATTGTGTGTGCTCAGCCGATTTCGATTTTCCGTATTGTCCGGTGGTATAAAATCATCAATGGCATCTCTGGAAGACTCTTTTTTTCGTCATCTCCGAACAATAAATGTTGTACACAACAGATATTTCCTTATTTTTTGTAATCCTATTAAATCTGTGTACAGTATCCATTGCTGTGAAGCAGTCATGGGAAATTAATCAAGATCTAGTTACAAATGAAAATAAAGAGCATACAGTGTTTGGAGATATGCGTAAGTTTTACATATATAGCCATTGATTTCTGATGCTCTAATTTTAGTTTTAACTCCTGCCCAATTACTTCGCTATGAGAATTCTAAAGATTCTGATTTGACGATTCGTGGTGTTTCTATAAAAGGAAATTCCAATAATCGTTGGGAAAATAATATTGTTCCATTTGTGATTTCCCCCCAATACTCTGCAACTCAGTGAGTGGATCAACACATTCCTCAAAATAACACCACCATCTTGATTCAGAAAGAAAATTCTAATATCTTCTCTTCGTTATTTCGAAAGAGTATCTTGTTTCAAATTCGTTGACCGTACCACTCAAAATGACTATCTATTCATAGTTCCTCTGGATGGATGTTACTCCTATGTTGGTAAAATTGGCGGGAGACAGGCTCTTTCCTTAGCCGCTGATTGTATTGCTGATTACATTATTTGGCATGAAATGATGCATGCGATTGGATTTGAACATGAACATCAGAGACCTGATCGAGATTCATTCATTCGGGTTGACTATTCGAATGTTATTCCAGGTCAAATGAGTAAGATCCAGAATCTAGGATATATCATTTTTTACTCCAATTTCAGT
Organism: Caenorhabditis briggsae; assembly: GCF_000004555.2. Classification (NCBI taxonomy): domain Eukaryota; kingdom Metazoa; phylum Nematoda; class Chromadorea; order Rhabditida; family Rhabditidae; genus Caenorhabditis; species Caenorhabditis briggsae. The sequence continues at coordinate 9,635,840 of NC_013487.2, read as the reverse complement.
CAACTTTGATAAACTTCAACAATCCCAGGTTGAGTTCCCAGACTCCTACGACTACAAATCCATCATGCATTATGATGGATACGCATTCGGCAGAGTGGATGGAGTCCGTCAGGTTCGATTAGCTACTATGATTCCTCTGAAACCAGGTGTTCGATTGGAAGATAACATGAAGTTCACTGCAACTGATATCGAGAAACTGAACAGATTAGGTCAATGTGGTACACGGGGTGGTCAGTACAGTAATCAAGGAGTGGTGGCTGCAACATGTAAAGATGTGGCTACTGCAATTAGTTGTGAAGGAAATAGAAGGGTAAGAAGTGGTAATGCAGCATACACCGTAATTCTAAATTCTGAATTGCAGCGTGGAATGTGCAAGAATCCATTTTACAAACAAATGATGATCAAATCATGTCAGAAGACGTGCAGACTGTGCTCATATGCTAGGAGTATTGATGAAGACGTGGGAATTCTTCTTTTCAATCACTTCTAAATAACGAAAATTCCAGGAAAACTTGACGCCGAATACCACACGAAAACCGTTAAAGTGCGAGGACAAACATCCTCGATGTGATGTTTACTCCCAAAATGGTTTCTGCTCACTTCCCTTTTATGATGATGTTCGATATCAACTTTGTGCCAAAACGTGTAATTTATGTTAGGACTTGTTTTTTTTTGAATTCTGAATAATTTATTGAAATGTTAAAACATTGTCATAGACAACAAGAGTTACAAAAAGAGAGACCGGAAGAATATGGTCAAGAAAGAAGAGAGAATGACAGAATATGAGATTCCAGAATTACAGAACTGCTTGTCTTTACAATAACATTGAGTGTACTGACTCTTAACTGCGACTCCTCCTGGATTTGTGAGGACGTCAAATGTCTGACAGGCGTTGTCCAATCCAAGAACGTTCACGTTGGTGCATGTTTTTGTCAGCTGGAATCCACCATCGAGTTTCACTTGTTGTTTCATACAGTACTTTTTCGTACATTTCGACTCGTGACAGTTATCTCCTTCAGTAGGTGTGCAGTCGTAGCAGTTGAGAGGAGCATTGTTTAACACTGAAATGTTCTTTTTTTTCAAAAGTTAATCCGATTGGGAAACTATAAACTCACAGTTGTTGTTAGTCTGATTGGCACAGGACACTCCAACCATAAAGTCTGCTTGAATGAATTCGTTATCATTACACAAATCTTGGTCTCCACATAACATAGTCATCATTCGAACATTCACAACATTTCCTCTTCGATCAGCCATCCGGTAGGTAGTGTCGAGCTCACAAAAATCTCCGTTATTAGTTATTCTGTCGGTTACGACATTGGTTAGAGTCCGATGACAACCACGGACAACATAGGTGGTTGGAGCTTGAGTAGCTGGAAAACTATTTTGTTGAAAATTGAGAGTTTCTAATTTCTTTTTCAAGAATTCCTATACACCTGAATATACAGTTCAACAGGAGTTAAAAATCTTACATCCGATTTCATCAGGATTTTCAAAAACCATCGTCATACATGGTCCAGAACAAGATTCTCTGTTCATAGTGGTTGCTCGATTGGCGCAGCTTCCAGCGAAATAGGTATCCGGGACCGGTGCCAATCCAGTTAGATACCATTTGTTTCTCAAATCTGTACTGGCACAGGTATAACAGTTACGCGTTGTTTGACTGTATCCGTTTTGGGTGAAGGCGAAAAGAAATACAAGAAATAGGTGCTTCATTCTTTTGGTATGAAAAAAGGAAACAGAAATGAAGAGGAGCAAAGGAAGGGAGATGACTATAAATGGAATGATGAAGTATATTTGCTTATCCGGGTGAATCATGGCACCGGACTGGCACGAATTGAGTGAGAGAAAACATCGTGTTGCTCGGTACCAAGTATACATTCATAGCTGAGTTATGGTTTACTGATGCTCGTTTCGAAAGTGTTCTCAAAACTTAGAAAATATTACTTCAACTTAAAAAAGACAAAAAAAAAACATACAGTACCGGTCAATAAGATTCCCAAAAACATATTTTCAGTTGATTTTCGGTCACTTTGATCATTGTCAGAAGTTTGGAACTCGGCTGTCAAGGTCCCAATCGCTTTGAAAGTTTTGAAGGGTGTAAAACAGACCTAGATTGATAACATGGCATTCCCGAAAATTTTTGAAAAAGGCTAGTTTTTCAGCTATTTGCCGATTTCTGAAAAAGTCATGTTTTTTTCAGGTTTTCAGTACAAAAACAGACCGAAAATGGTGGTCTTCAGAAAACGGCAAGCAGCTGAAAAGCTAGGGTTTTTCAAAAAATTCTGTGAATGCAAAGTTTTCTATCTATGTTAGTTTTACACCATCCAGAATTTTCAAAATGATCAGAAACTTGACAGCCGAGCTCCAGACTCCTGAAAATAGTCAAAATGACCGAAAATCATCTGAAAAATATATGTTGTATCTTATTGACCTGTACTGTATGGGAAATATTAACAAGTAAGCAATGTTCTAATTGGCAGTTAACGCAGTAACTGACAAAATGAACTCTGTATCAATAAGAGATTTGTGATGGGTTTCTGCTGCCTCCAACAGTTCGAGAACTCTTCCTGTAGAAGCTGTCAGATTGGCCTTCAGCTCTCCAATTTGGTTGGTGGATTCCTGATCCCAATACTCCTACAAATGACTTAATAGTACTCCAATCTTGTACATTTCAATAACTTACTGGCGTCAATGTTGAAATCATTGAGGAGATAGCGTTAAGAGTACTTCTCAAAACTAAGATTTCTGCTTCAATCTCTACCCAATTTACTGCTTGGGGAACATGCTGAGAGCAAAGATGGTTGTTTAAGAATTCGGTGATTTCTTCATCTTGTTCTTGAGCAGCAACAACACTCTATAAATCACAGAGTTTTTTATTGTTTGCAGGAGCAATGTTACCTTTTGCTGAGGATTTTTGCAACTTGGAGGTTGACTTCTTTCTGAAGAGTCTTGGACACTTCCACATCCTCGTGTTGATCAATTAGATTGCCCAACACGGAGCAGAAACTTCCACAAAGGTCAATGAGTCTCTAAAAAGGTACTTTTAAGGTACTTCCCGAGGTCCCTTCTATTACAGTGGATCTTCAATTAAAATGGGCCCTTCTATTTTCCCGGCCATTTTATAAAACGTTTCCTTTAAAAATTCGGCAAATTGTAGTTCGAAATTCATGAAAATCTACCAATCCCACTAAAATTGAGCAAGTTTTTCAGATAAGTTATTGAGCAAGATTTATATTTTCCCAAGCCCCCCTCGGAGGGCTCTTCTATTAGAGGGACCTTCTATCAAAGGAACACTTTAAATTCAGTTTACCTCTCCTCATTTCTTTCAATTTCTTTTCCAACTCTTCAATGTCTCTTTTTCTCTTTTCTTCCTGTCGTTCGACATATTCATTTCCTTTGACTTTCCATGCCTCATGAATGACATTGATCAGTTGTCTTAATTCTGAGTCCGCATCGGAACCCTTACGAATCCTTTCAATAGTGTTCTGGAATCTCGGCCTGAAAGTTTTTTAAAGGGGGCGTCTTTTTGACCTGTTTTTGATATATATCTTAAGAATGAGTGATTTGCGGACTATCCTTCAAGAAAGTTTTCTTCCCGACCTAAATTCTGAATCTCAAAAATTTTGGAATTAGCGGACGCCCCCTTTAACTACTGTGATGGTATAGGAAAAATTTTAAATCTCACTCCAGTTCTCTATTGATTTCGCCAGGAATGCTGTTGAAACTCATTATTCGAAGGTGAGATGCCAACAGAACTAAGTGGAATCTAAAAAGTATTTATAAAAAGTGTGGAATATTTTGTGTAAAGGAACATGAAATTGAAAGAAGCACCTTGTTTTAAATAGTTTTATTTATAATGAAAGTGTTATCGAGAGTATTTTACAGAGAGACAAAGAGAAACAAGAATGAGGAAGACAACAAGTAGGCGGATGTATTCAGAATTTAAGAGTGAGCAAATTCCTCATTGTTTACAATTTCGACGACATATTCTTCTTATCAATGTTTTTTAATTCTTCAGCAACCATATAGGCACGGTCGTTGGGTTCCAGAGTATTCCAATGGAGTAGGGTGTTGGCAACTTTTTCCATACCTTCAGTTCTTCCAAATCTCATTGGACCGCCTGTGTTGATTGGCCAACCGAAACCGAGAATGCTGGAATTCAGACATTAAATGGAGAAAAAGCAAACACTAACACTTACAACATGATATCAATCAAACTTTCATGACTGATAACTCCTTCCTCAAGGCATCGGAAACCTTCATTTACTGTTGGGTATAACATGAAATTTATGAGATCCTGAAAACAAAAATTTCTATGGAAGCTCTGAAATAATAATACCTGGTCATTCAAGATTTGAATATTCTTCTTGGCGTTTTGTGAATACTGACGGACTAATTTTTCCATTTCAGGATCAATTTCTTTTCTCTGGGTTTTTTTGTCGTACTTGTAGAAGCCCCTGTCTGAAATTTATTTGAATTTCATTTCGAAAAATGGAAGAAGTACTCACTGGTCTTTCTTCCGAATCTCTTTTGTCTCCACATTTCTTTCTCAAGCGCATTTGGTTCAATTCCATTCTCCTTTTTTAATTTCTCCATAACATCGAATCCATTCATATCGGCTACTGTCATTGGACCCATTAAGAATCCAAAGTTAGTGATAATTTTGTCAATTTGATGTGGAAGATATCCATATTGATACATCAATTTCTGACTTTGATCGAAATAAACATAAAGGAGACGATTGAAAACAAAAGATGGACAATTTCCGACAAGAACTGAAAGCTTTTTGATAGATTCGCATGCTTGAAAAGCTGTGGCAATGGCAGTCGGAGAGGTCTTCGATCCGTAAATGACTTCTACCAATCGGATGACGTTTGCAGGATTAAAGAAGTGAAGTCCAACAAGTCTTGATGGGTCTCCAAGAACTGATGAGATCTGAAATTAAAAAGAAAATAAAGAAGAAGAGGAATACGGTCTTACTTCATCCAGGTCTAAGCTAGAAGTGTTTGTTCCGAAAATGCAGGATGATTTACAAATTCCATCCAATGTGGTAAACAGCTCCTTCTTCAATTTCATGTCCTCGAAAACGGATTCCACAATCTTAAAATTCTCATAAAAATCGATCAAAAATAAAAAGTTCAAGCAAATTCTCACCAAATCGATATCTTTGAGCTTTTGAAGATCAGTAGTGATATGAAGTTTACTTTTAATCTTCTCAATTCGTGCATCGTTCAATCTCTTGAATGCTTTCTCGATGGAAAACATGTCTTCCAACTCTTTCCAACATTTCTAAAAAGTTCAAATCAGTACAAAGGTTTCATCGAACTTCGGGGTACCTGTTCGCTTCTCACAACCATAACAGTTTCGAATCCAGCCAAACAAAAACAAATTGCCATTGCTTTTCCCATTGTCCCACTTCCAATGATTGCAACTGAATTGATTTCATTCGGTTCGGAGTTTGTATGATCTCCACGGTTGTTGGGAAGGCTCCACTGAAGAGAAAGAATGAAAATTTAAAAATTATAGAATCCACTCACTTGACCAGCCAATTGATGAGCTTCCATCAAATAGTTTCTCACTTCTTCTGGAACTTTATCCATTGTTGTTGGAGTTGCAGTAACCTGAAATTAAACATTTTTGAATGCAGAGTAATCAGTATGGAAGATAGTCGAAACTTAAAAAATTCTCCGACTCATGATCTTCGATGGAGACGTGCCTGCTTTTATATCACAATCAGTTGGTAATATATCACGTTTTCATTGCCCATTCCGTTATTGATAACAAAGAGGATTTACTCCCGACACTCTCCGCCAGGGTAACCGGACAACCCCGAAGAAATTTGTCATTTGTCTGCTTGTTGATTCACAGCTGATAACGGAAAAAATGAGACTTTGGTACGACGAGTACATTTTTTTTCGGTGGAATTATATGCATAAAACACAAACTCGGTTGTTTTAGAATAAGATATAAGTGATTTTCGTAACAAGTCAGAAAGTCTGAAAACTCACATAAAGATTTTGAACTTCTCTCGTTTTCAGTTAAAATGACAATGTTGGGTATCTGAAAAAATGTTTTTTTTTTCATTTTGTCCGATAACTTTTAACACACCCCAAAAAACAGGGTTAATTTTGACATCAGCTGAATAAATTACTGTAAAACCTGGTAATAGAAGGACCCCCTCCAATTGAAGGCCCCTGTACTAGAAGCCATCCCAGCAATACGTTAACTGAATAATAATGAGTTTAAATTGAATACAAGTTAGAAATTTCTTCACAACTCTGGTTTGAACTCCATGTTTCTTTATTAAGTTCCGAAATTCCGTTATAGATATCTTATATTCTTTTCAGCATAACTTTTGTAAGCCCTTTGACCTTCTTCTCGCTTCATCATCAAACTATCTACGATTGAATGACATATGTTCACTAATCTTTTTTCATAATCTTCCGACCCATCGTTGTCTTCAAAGTTCTCTTGTCCGTAGTTTTCGCGAAGAAAAAAGGCGTACTCGAGCAAACTAAAACTTCTGTCTTTTTGATAATTCGGCCAAAGGCGACTTTCCTCCCCTTATCAGTTACAATATCAGAAACCTGAAAACAGAAACGTGATTTTTTTTATCAGAATACGGATTGATCCGTTTTCGAATATTCCGGTAATCCTGTTTCTATTCAAAATAGTACTTTGGTTTTCGAAGCACCGCCTCTTGGATTCATTTTTCAAATATTTTTTTGAGTTTTTGAACATTTGAAAACCTACACTATTCTCAAAAATGTAATATCCAAAAAATACCATGAAATAAAAGTTTCAGATGACTAATAACTATTGAATTTTTAAAAAGGTTGTGCATGTCGGCACGAATTTCGAGTTTAGTTCTGTCAGGATCCTTATGTGTGAGAGCTACTACAAATAAGAACTGCCGTCTATCCATCGGAACCCTTTGGAAAATTGGAAAATTGACTTGAAAATTCAGATTTAAAGTCAGCCAAAAAAAAAAATATTCAAAATAGCAAACCTCCATCCGTTAGATCATAATTGAGAGGAATTTTGATAGTCCGTCGACAGTCCGCCAATGGTAATTTTTTGGGTGCTTGTCCGCCTCGTCATTCAGAAGTGGTATTAGAAGTTGAAAGTTGTGAAGTTTTTTGTACTGTCTAGCTGAATACTGATTTTTTATATGTTTTCATGTGTGCTTCCTGATATTTTTTCGGTTAATTTGAATTGTCCGTCAAGTATTGCAGGGAACAAAAAACGGGAGCTTAATGCGAAGGGTTTGAACAGAAACTATAATTTGAATTTTTATTAGTATACACTAAACTGAAAAGTATAATCAATTTCTGAATGACAACTGACGAAACGCGAACAAACACCCAAAAGCGATCAGGCGTTCTGTACCCCTAAATCACTACCGAATCGTTATACCCTCCGAATTATCTGTAGTAAAATTGCATTTCTAGTAAATTGCACATTCTTGTAATGTTGTGAACCACATTTGATATCAAGCACTGCTTTCGATTTTTCATCTTACTTCTAATCATTTTCGTAGTTCTCACTGTTTTTTTGGCAAATAAGAATTGTGACTTCTTTATGAGACTAAAGATTTATGTTCCTTATCTATCATCAAATTCTAGCCATCTGTAAACAAAAATCGTAGTTCAGAAACATTCTAGCCGGACTATGTTTGTAGATTGGTCACGACATCTCTCTAGGTAACCTTCAGAGCTACAAAAATTTTTCAGGGCTTACAATCAGCATTTGAAGGGGTGATTTTGTAAGTTTTTTTTTTCTGAATATGGAAGGGATTTTGTGTTGTTGAACACATAAAATCAGAATTATTGTCAATTTATTAAGTTTAAAGAGATTAATTTACATATAAGTCGATTTCAAAGTTTTGATGAAAAATGTTTCTTATTAACTTTTCGGAGAGTCTGTGCCACTTGATAGATTCTGTTCTCCGGTTCTAAAGAAGACCAGAAAATCAAGGTGTTGGCTACTTTTTCAATTCCTTGTTGTCGTCCAAAGTTCATTGGACCTCCAGTTGCAACTGGCCATCCAAAGCCAAGAATGCTGAAAAAAAACTTTCGAATGAGCGGAATTTTTATTTCAAACCATAACCACTGGAAACTTAAAACTTAGGAGTTTAAAAACTCTTAAAATCGAAAATCAGATAAGAACGAAAGTTCTAGAGTTTTATTTTTTTGAATTGTTGAGTTTATGAATCTGCAAATCTAGTTTTTTTAATTGAATTTCTGAATTTTCGAAAGAAAATATGTTCTTAAAAGAAGAAAAATTCTTAAACTTTTTCGATTTTCAGAATATGTTCTATCAGAAAAAGAATTTTTTGAAAAACCTAAAATAGGGTTTCCATTTGGGGGGGGGGGGGGCGATTCACTCGCCCGCACCCGCCCGGGGGCTCACCCCCCGCGGCCCCCCGTTGGCCCCCCGCGATTATTTACGTGAAGAAAATTTTATCTTTTTCGCTGTTTTTTGATTTCAGGTAGCCCCCCGGCGGGTGGCTCTTTTTTCCACCCGTCCAAATGGAAACCCTACCCTAATATTGGTTTTGTAGTCTGAAATTCATCCATCCGCCTGTTTTACCTCGGTTTCGACGTAACGCGGAGCCGGATTTTCGTGTTTTTGATGATCTAAATTTGAGAAGTTCAGAATTTTGTAGTTTTGAATTCCGAGATTTCCGAACTTCTGAACTTCTATAAACTATTTTCCAAAACACTACATTCTTCAATTACCGAAAAACATATCCGGAAAAATAGGATATTATTACTAGAAATTTTGTATACAGACAAAATTTATCTATAAGATTACAGGTGTTGTAAGCAGCAACCAGGATGTTTATCCCCGAAGAGAAAATCGACTGGTTTTCAAACAAAAGTCAACTTACAACATAATATCTATCAAACTTTCATGATCAATGATTCCTTCTTCAATGCACAAAAGTCCTTCATTCATCATCGGATACAATAAAAAGTTGATAGCATCCTGAAATATTCCAATCTTTAAAACCAAAAAAGTTTCAGAACCTGATCGTTCAAGATCTGAATACTTGGATGAGCCCGGCTTGAGTATTCGCGAACCATCTGTTCCATTTCCATATCGTTCTCTTTTTTATGGGTTATCTTGTCATATTTATAATATCCTCTGTCTGAAAACTTTTGGTATTCAAAATCTAGATTTCTATGAGATCTAAAATCTAGAACTCACTCGTTTTCTTCCATATCTTTTCTGTGTCCATACTTCTTTTTCGAAATCACTTGCTGGCCATCCATTCTCACTTTTCAGCTTCTCCATTACATCCAAACCATTCATGTCAGCAACTGTCAATGGGCCCATCAGAAATCCAAAGCTGGTGACGATTTTGTCCACTTGATGAGGTAGGTATCCGTATTCATACATCAACTTTTGACTTTGATTCAGATAAACTCCAAGAAGACGATTGAACACAAATGCAGGGCAATTCCCAACAAGAATAGGAAGTTTTTTGATAGCTCTACAAGCTTCAAAAGCAGTGGCAACGGCTTCGGAAGACGTGTGGGATCCATAAATGACTTCAACCATTTTGATTAGATTGGCTGGATTGAAAAAGTGAATTCCAACAACTTTGGTTGGATTCTGGAGAACTGACGACATCTGAATTCTTGGAAATTTGAAAAATCAACTTTTTCTAAAGAAACTATCACATCATCTAGATCCAGGCTTGATGTGTTTGTTCCAAAAATGCATGACGTTTTACAGATTCCATCCAACTTTGTGAAAAGTTCCTTCTTCAATTTCATCTCTTCGAAAACCGCTTCAACGATCTGAACTTGCTCATAACATGGTACATCATATTTGGATGAACCCACCAGATCGCAATTCTGAAGTTTCTGAAAATCTGTCGTGATCTGCAGATTCTTCCTCAATTTTTCGATTTTCGAGTCTTTCAATCTTTTGAAAGACTTCTCTCGTGCATATGTGATTTCCAACTCCTTTTTGCAGTTTTCAACAGCCTAAAAGTTTTTCATGAAAAAAAAAATTAAAGACTGCGAACCAACTGTACCTGATCATTAAGTTCCACCAAAATCGTTTCAAACTCAGCCATACAGAAAGCCATTGCAATTCCTCTTCCCATCGTTCCCCCTCCGATCACAGCCACAGATTTTAGAGGGATCGATTTTGAGTTAGTGTGATCTCCACGATTATTTGGAAGCGACCACTGGAAAAAATCATATCGGTATTCGAAAGGGTTCCAATGGTCCGTCAACAGTCCGTCGACGGCCTGTCGGTTGTCAGGGGGCTGCCAACTAGCAGTCATTCGCCAGTGTGCGCCTACCTGGTTACATTTTTCAAATATAAATTTTCTGTAAATAGGGTAATTCGCAGAGATGTCCGGAATCCCTTTTTTTAGAAACGGTATCCAGTATTCGGAAAAATATTCTCAGATCCAGAATTCGGAATCCGGATAATTCAGAATTTCACGGAATCCGGAATTTGGTGCAAAAAATTCCCGGACTATAAAAAACGGAATACGAAATCCCAAATTTTCCGGTCTCCAATGGGCAGGATCCGGTATTTGGATATCTCCAGTGTGCAGAATAATTCTATAAAACACACATGGCGCTTTATTTTTCGTTAGGAAATTCAAAAACAATTTTCGTGGTAGAAAAATCATGCAGATTAACTTATTTCATGAAAATTCGGAATAAATAAGCTTTTTCGGAGTCCAGGAATCCGAACATCTCTGGTATTTCTTCATGATCCCCAGCTTCAAAAAAAAGGGACTATCTTGGAACATTAAAATTTTCGACACTAACTTTTCGACAATAAATTATCACAACAAAAAAAACTAATTTCATTATTTAACTAACCCGGCTTGCCAACTGATAAGCCTCCATCATATAACTCTTGATATCATCTGGTACTTTATCCATGTTCAGCTTTTAGAATCTGGATTTGTGAGAATAAGTCAGAAACAAAAGAATTAGATGAGAGAAAAACCGTATTTATTGGATGTCTGTGTCAGTTAACGATTAGTTGATAAGAAGAAGAAAATGATAAAAAGGGTACAGTGTAGCTATGGCTACATTCAGAAAATTAAAACAACAATGAAAGTTAATGGTTCCATTTTTTGATATCAGAAACTTGAAAATTTAAAAATACTTGTTCAGCTTGTGCATTTGAGAAATGCGGTACTTGTCGAAATCGTCTTGAATGGTCTTTATTATTCCCTGAAAAATAAGTGAATTAAATTTTTATGATTAAAGTTTGTTTCGAATTGTTAGGTAGATATAATTTAAGAATGCTGAAAAATTGAGATTTGGAAACTACAGTAACCTAGTAGGGAAATTAGGAGTTTTACCGGATATAAATCCTTTGCAGCATTGATTCCAAACACGAAATCCATATGACTGTAATGAGGAAGCTCAATAGATCCGGCAATCGCTTTGTTCATTTTCGATAAGATCGAGTCACTGAAACTTAACTTTTTTTCAAACTTTCAAACTTTCAAACCAACCGTATATCTTGAGTATCAGCCAAAATATCATCCCCACTCCAATATAGATAAGTTGGAGTTTTAATCTGTGTCAGATCATAAACAGGAGGGGTCGGCTGTCCATACTCTAGCTGATTCCCAACCGGCCCATAGTCAAACTTGGCCACGTTTTGAGATTCAACAAGTTGAATCCAATGCTGAAGATCTTTCACCGAAGTAGCTGCAGGAGTGTGACAAAGGTAGACTCCAACTCTGGATTGATTAAATTGTTTCTCATTTCCATCAATAAATCCAATATCCAGAGTGCAAATGCTTTGCATCAGGAATTTACTGCACATGTAACTGATCATTTTTTGTATAGGTCTAGGAATGGAGAGAGGAGAATACGGTAGACGTCCAAGAAGAATTTCTGCGTAAGTCAGAAACTGTTTACCAAACAATCCGAAAAGCCCACCGATATGTGATACGGTAGCAACTGGAGCAAGAGCATGGAAATGTCGAATCTAGAAAAAAATACCTTAGAAAAACAGCTAGAAATGATCAACTCACCTTTTTGGCAAATTCAGGGTTTTCAGCAAGTCTTGAAAACATGATCATAGTTCCTTGAGAATGTCCCAAATAGTATAAAAACTTTTGTTTTGTCTCTTTCAAGACGTAATCAACACTCGAAGTCAAATCGTATTCAGACATTTGTTGCCATGTGAAATTCCAGAATTTCTGATTTTCTGGACCATATCCGATATGCTTTTGTGATGCTGGAGTACCCCGACTATTGGCAATCCACACATCAAACCCTGCATCGGCAAAAACAAATCCAGCTGATTGATTAGCCAAATTTGGAATCCATGAAAATCCATCTGCTAGCAGACCATGTTGTAAAAATACAATTGGACGTTTTGACTTTGTATCGCATTTCTCTGAATATGGTATTAGGCCATAGGACAATTATTTCAATGATACCATTATTTTTGCACGGAAATCTGTGAAGCTCTAAAATATATTCATCTGTTGTTCGAACCAAATGAACCTCCGAGTCATAGCCAAACCGCTTGCCAATTTCAGGCTGTAAAATTTATTTCAAGAAGATTTTCCATAGAACAATTCTTACCACTGTCATATAACATTCCTCATCTATTGCTAGAGTTTCAGATCTGAACAAAAACAATAAAGTGACAAATATATTGATCCTCATAGTCCAATCGTTGAGGTATTGGATAAAAACGATTGCTCAACAAAACAGAGGGGGATGGGTCACATATGTTGTAACAATTATCTCCTTTGCCATGTGGGCAGCACGCGGAACATGGCCCATCGAACGGACGGACATCCAGATGATGGGGGCAACTCTCAGAAAGCATTTTTAGGATGCCTCTTGAAAAAATGATTATGATTCATTATGAACATTACTCTTTGGAGTCCAACGATTGAAATGAGGAAATAGAACAAATACAATGATGACGGAAATCTTTTTTTAAAGATTCAGATATCAAAGATCGTTCTCTTAGTATCCAAGTGTTCACAGGAGTACTATTCCAATATTAATGTTCTCGATAATATAATTCCATTGCAGATCCTGAAACTCTTCACTATTGCCAATATGTTGCCATCCAAAAACGTTTCTCATAGCTGAAACGGGACATTTTCCTTCTGCTGCTGTGCTGGGACAACTTTAACCGACTTAACACGAAACGTTTAAATGATGATTTTTTTTTTGTTGTTTTTCAATAAATTAAAAAATTTTAAATAGAAGCTTCTGGTATCTAATCAACCTTCATCCACTTATTACAGTAGCACTAAAATATAATTTGAAGGCGCAATAGTTTTAGGCTTTTTGTCATTTCGTTTCTCTCTTTCATTCTTCTTCTGTTCCAAAAAGTCAATTCCACTCGAATGTAACTTTTTAAATCAAGTTTGCTGGACCGAGGCCGAGAAACCTTTCATGACCGTTCACACTTGGGTTCGAGCGAGTGGGTCAGAAAAGGCGCCCCAGCAAACTCGTAGGCCAGAAGAAGTTTAATAATTTTAAAGTGGACGCGGGTGTGATCTAGATCATGATCTATTTCATTAAAATCAACAGGTTGCAACGCGCGTTTTTTGCTCATCATTTAAAACTTTGAAACTCAGCCAACGAAATTGGCAGCGAATTTACTGTCTATTCAATAAAACGTGGGCGCGTCGCAGGTTGCAAAGTGACACGCCCCTTTTTGAAACGCGTTCCCTTTTTCCTCTTATCACGCGTTTCATAAAGGGGCGTGTCACTTTGCAACCTGCGGCGCGCCCACGTTTTATTGAATAAACAGTAGAATTTTTCCTAAATTTACTGGGGCGCGCTTTCTGACCCGCTCGCTTGAACACAAGTGGCGCGTTCAATTTTCAGTGTGTTTTCTGCGCAAGTTTTTCTGGCGCCAACTTCTCCAAACAACAACGACCATTGCGCGAAACTTGTGAAATGCCTCGAAACGATGACAAAGTTTTAAATTTCACTCTTTTGGTTTTTATCAATAAACAAGTCTTCAGACTGAAACTAAATATATGTATTTTTTTTCGTTTTTTTAATGGATATTATGTTTACTGCGTATTCCGTTCTTTGCAGTTCTTGTGGTCACTGGAACTCGAAAAATAGTGTGAGAGGCGAGAGTCGCAGACAAGGGAGCGGCGCTCTGTTATTTTCGTTGACACGATTTCGTCAACAGTCTGCAGTTTTTGACTGAATTTTCGCGGTGTTTTCTCGCCCTGTCTCCTGTAAGAATGGTGGTACCATTAGTAAATATCTGATAAGAAATAGGTGGTGCGTTGAAATGATGATGATAAACTTTGATAGTCATTGCCAGTGCGTGTGTGTGTGTGTCTCTCTCTCTCTCTTTTTCTCTCCCACTCGTTGTCGTTTTTTGCTATCAAATCACTTTTTTCCTTCCAGAATGTTTCATGGCGTTCTCCAGAATGTTCTATGGCGTTCAAATTTTGAGGTTTTCTCGTTCCACTTGTAAAAGGCTTGTTTTTTATAGGAGAATGACCATCTCGGAGCAACTTTGTCATGATTTGGAAGATGCGGCTAACCGCATGCGAATTTCTTCGATTGAGATGACTTGTGCCAGCAAGAGCGGACATCCAACATCTTCGACTTCTGCTGGTAATAATTCGTTATCTTTTCAATCTAAAATTGTATTTTTCAGCCGAAATTATGTCAACTCTCTTCTTCTCTGAAATGAAGTATGACATTGCTGAGCCAAAGTCTGCTTCTGCCGATCGTTTCATTCTCTCTAAAGGTCACGCTTGCCCAATTCTGTACGCTGCATGGGAAGAAGCCGGTCTTCTATCCCACGAGCAAGTCCTTTCTCTCCGTAAAATCGACTCTGACATAGAAGGTCACCCAACTCCCCGTCTGAACTTCATCGATGTTGCCACTGGATCTCTCGGACAAGGACTTGGAGTTGCTACCGGAATGGCTTACGTCGGAAAGTACATCGACAAGGCCAGCTACAGAGTTTTCTGTCTTTTGGGAGATGGAGAATCTGCTGAAGGATCTGTCTGGGAAGCTGCTTCTTTTGCCTCCATCTACAAGCTTGACAATCTCGTGGCTATTGTTGATGTCAACAGACTCGGACAAAGTCAAGCCACTGCTCTTGGACACGATGTCGAGACCTACAAGGCTAGATTTGCTGCTTTCGGATTCAACGCTATTATCGTCGATGGTCATAATGTTGATGAGCTTATTGCTGCCTACGAGAATGCTCGTAACACCAAGGATAAGCCAACTGCTATCATTGCCAAAACATTCAAGGGAAAGGGAATCGAAGGCATTGAGAACGAGGACAACTGGCACGGAAAGCCAGTTCCAGCTGAAACGGTTTGAAAGCTTTTTACCCTCGTAACTTCGATGCATCTCATTTCAGATCGACGCCATCAAAGCACGTTTCCATGGAAGCCAAAAAGGAAAGCTTGTTGCCCAGAAGCCAATCAACGATGCTCCAGCTATCGATCTCCATGTCGGATCCACAAAGATGCCAGCTCCAGAATACAAAAAGGGAGACAAGGTTGCCACAAGAGCTGCTTACGGTACCGCTCTCGCTAAGCTCGGAGATGTGAACCCACGTGTCATTGGACTCGATGGTGATACCAAGAACTCAACATTCTCTGAGAAGCTTCTCAAGAAGCACCCAGATCAATTCATTGAATGCTTCATCGCCGAACAGAACCTTGTTGGAGTTGCAGTCGGAGCTCAGTGCCGTGACCGTACCATCCCGTTCACTAGCACATTCGCTGCTTTCTTCACTCGTGCCACCGATCAAATTCGTATGGCAGCGGTGTCCTTCGCTAACCTGAAGTGCGTCGGTTCCCACGTTGGAGTTTCCATCGGAGAAGACGGCCCAAGTCAGATGGCTCTCGAAGATCTCGCTATTTTCCGCACAATCCCTGGAGCTACTGTATTCTACCCAACTGACGCTGTCTCGGCCGAGAGAGCAACTGAGCTTGCTGCCAACACCAAGGGAATTGTGTTCATCCGTACTGGACGTCCAGCACTTCCAGTCCTTTATGATAACGAAGAGCCATTCCATATTGGACAGGCCAAGGTTGTCAAGCAATCTGCTGAAGACAAGGTTGTCCTCGTCGGATCAGGAGTCACTTTGTACGAGTCTTTGAAGGCTGCTGAGGAACTCGAGAAAGAAGGTGAGTGTTTTCTCAAGAATCAGGGACTGGAACCATCGTGTAGCATAATATATAATGAAAATGAGATATTCATATTTCAGGTATCCACGCCACCGTTATTGATCCATTCACCATCAAGCCATTGGACGGAAAGACTATTGCTGAGCACGCTCTCAGAGTTGGAGGTCGTGTTGTCACCACTGAGGATCACTACGCTGCCGGAGGAATCGGAGAGGCTGTATCAGCCGCTCTTGCTGATTACCCAACCATCCGTGTTCGTTCGTTGTACGTCAAGGAAGTTCCACGTTCCGGACCACCAGATGCTCTTGTCGACATGTACGGAATCTCCGCTCGTCACATCGTCGCCGCCGTCAAGAACTTCCAATAATGTATTTTCGCATCCTCCTCTTTTTTCTTAGTTTCATAGTTTTTTTTTATTTTTTACTCAGAAGTGGTTGTGAAATTACTATGAAAAATAAATACTAATTAATTAGAAGGTATAATACTGCAGTTTGTGTAAGCTTCTCGCATTCGTCTAGACGCCGAGAAGGCCGTTTCGCGGGCATTGGCGAATTGTTTTGCGGCTGGAGGCGATGACGGCGATTGAAACCTGTTCGTCCCCTCCGAATTGATACAATTCTCATCTACATCTTGTCGTGTGTCTTCTGAGAATAAGCGATTCAGAAGATGAACACACTTACACCGCTTCTTCATGCTTTTTCCCCTTTCCGCTCCTCACTTTTTTCGATTTTCTTTTCGGTTTCTTTGTTTTTCCTTTTCCTTTTGAATATCATGTTCTGAAGTTTGAGAGCAGCAGAACACGAAGATCAGAATCCGAGTTCATTTCGTCATTTTTCTTTATTTCATTCTCCCTGGCGTAAAAAAAGTTGTATTATTCTGGAACGAAAAAAATCGAAGCTGTGAGAAACGCCGGTGGCTGCGGCCGAAGGTCTCACAACGACAACCACCGTAACCTAAAATATTTTTATATTTCACCGTTTTTCATCAAGTTTTCTGTAATTTTTCCGCAAAAAAAGTGGGAAAATTAAAACTTTTAATAGTGAAAAATTAAACTGAAACGGACGAAAATCGAAAAAAAATACTTTTAGGTTACGGTAGTTGTCTTTGTGGGACCTAACACACAGCTCCGATTTTTTGTACCAGAATGAAAGTTCAAACTCCGTATAAGAATTTTCAGATATTCAAAGAAAAATGCGAGTTGTTTTGTTGTTTGGCTTTTGTATACCATGGATTTCTGGACAAGAAATAAATCGAGATTATTCTCCTCTTTTGGATGTGAGTTTTCATAATTTTTAAATCAGAAATACAGTAATCTGATGGTTATAAATTGTCTTTCCTGATCGACATCATCTTTTCTTTTTTTAAAGAAAAATACATCAGCTGCCAACCCGGGTATCTATCTTCGAATCATGCCAAACGGGTTAGCTTACTTGAGAGAAGTGGGAATGAAAGTCATCAATGAGCAGATTCTGAAATTACAATTGCCCAACATCAGAGAACCAATCGAAAATGGAGAAGTAAGATGGAACTAGGCATTCGAAGTTTTACCAAAAAAGACTTCAGGTTTCGATTTATAATCTAATGATGAGCAAGTATTGGGCACCTCAAGAATACTCATTGGATATGTCGGAACCAAGTACATTTGCCTGGAGCATGAGTAAAATGCACTTGAGGTATGATGTCCTTCAGTTTTGAATCTTTTCTTATAATTCTGGAATTTCAGAGCCGCTGGAGACTTCCAAGCAACTTTGAACAGCCCTCTTCTCCTTCCAACTGTACCCATTACCGGTCATTTTGAGGCTCTTTTGGGTCATATTAGTCTATATATTACTGTTAATATGGAGAGGTACTGGTGCTTTTTAATATCCATTCCAATTTATAAAAAAAGTTTAGAAACCCCCATGGAGCACCTCAAGTGAGGTCCACAGGATGTAGAAGTTCCATTGGATATGTTGATCTGAATGTGAGAAACACTGGTGTTATCACTGATTTCTTTATTAATGCGTTCAAAGGTTTGCAGGAGTGAATTTGAGTTATTTAAAAAAACTGAAAAATATATTCCAGCATTTCTGATTGGAAATTTCAAACCGCAAGTGGAACAGAAAATGTGCAAAATGATCGAATCAATTATTGATAGAGACATGAATATTCTGCTATCAAACATGCCATTGAAGGTAAGTTCTGAGAGCTGAGCAATCTCTTTTTTTTAAACAATTTCCAGATTCGAATCAATGAAAACAATTTGGATATCATTGGAGAGACGTTTGGTGTTGCTCCAAAAAAGGTGAGGTAGGTTTTGAAAGCAACTTATCATACCGTAAACACTCAAAAAATAATAGAGTGCCACTTAAATCGTCAACTTTGAGCCCATATGTCTCGGTTCCTGTTAAAAATATAAAAAAGTTATCAACTGATATAATTTTTTTGATATTATAATCAAAAATCTATCAATTGATGAATCTAAGATATCTTTCACAGGAACCGAGATATATGGGCTCAAAGTTGACGATTTGAGTGGCATAGCCTTTTGGCGAAACAACTTTTGGAAATGTATGGGTGCGAGTACAGTCTTCTTCTAGGGTTCAAAACTTTTGAACACACAGAGTCTAGGTTTAATACTAGTTTTTGGGTGCGATTTTCGTTCAAATTTAAATGATTTTAGACAGGGGAATAACTAAAAAAGTCCGCGAGCAATTTACAGTTAGATAAGTCCAAGTGTTGACTTTTTATTAGTTTTATTGGAGTTTTTATTAGTTTTATTGGAGTAAAAATGGGAATTTTTATTAGTTTTATTGGAGTAAAAAGTAGCTCATCTGGCATCTCCAGCCACTGATGAGGCAGGATTGCCGAAAAGCGTAAGAATGGCTGCTGAAGATCTAAAAGTTGGCTTGCGAATTATGGTTTGATTACTTATAATTGCCATTCACACCTTTTTTTCACAATTTTTCCCCATTTGCTTAAGGACCCAAGTTATAGCCAACTCTTAAATCTTGAGCCGCCGTTCGTACGCTTTTCGGCAACCCCGCCTTACCTGTGTCATTGGATCCACAAGTTCAACTCCTCGAGAGGCTTGTATAAACGGAATTTTAAAAATTTTATTTATTTAATGCCCCCCCCCCTTTACTTTAATGAAATTACTTTATCATCAATTCAGTGTTCCCACAATTAAGTACTCCTAAAAATCGTTGTACCCCAGAAGTAATTCAAGATCGTACTCTCAAAAGTTTTTCCGAGCTTTTTGTGCGACTTTTAATAATTTGGTGAACTACTGACCAAACGATCCCATCTCTTTTTCAGCATCATCGAGCTGGAAAGCTATCAAGCTTCAATGCAAAGAATATCACTTTAACTCATTTCGTTCAACGTCTCCGTGATAAGGAATTAGTTTTGGATTATCAAATGTTGACTGCTCCATTTGTTCAAAATGGTGCTATAAATATGCTATCAAAAGGAGAAATCTCTTGGAGAGGACATGGAGGAACACCTTTCTTCCCTCCAAACATCAGAATTCCAGCTCCTCATGGTTTGATTTGAAAAATATTGACTAATTAGAATTTTAAATTTTTCCAGGTGTCCACATGATTGAATTTTATGCAAGTGACTATTTGGCTAACTCCATGCTGTATCATTCGTATAAACAACATTTTTTGGATGTAACTGTTGGTCCAGAGAGTTCTCCTCAACTTCAAGGATTATTGGTCACCACTTGTGGTCCAGCTGGATTCTGCCTTGGAGAATTCTTAGGAACACTCGGGGAACAGTTCCCAGATCGACAAGTAGAAATTGAGTTTTTCGCAAAGAAGGTTTGAATATTGTATTTTGGAGTTTTCAAAAATGGAAAATTTTCCAGGCACCACTGATTGTTTTCATTGATAATCGATCCAGATTCCGTCTTCATGGTGGTCTGAATATGTATGTGAGGCCATCAAAACCAACACAAGTCAAGCAGCAGATTTTGAAGGCAGACACAACAATGACAGCCAATGTCAATTTATGGATCAACGGATCCGTGATCGTTGGAAATTCAACAATCGAAAATTTGGATTTCAAGGTAAACTGTGAAAATATATTTATTGTACTAGAATTTAAAACTTTAATTGATAGGACTACTGTAAGATAGAATAGTGGTTCTTGTTTTTGAAAATTAACGTTCCAAGTTTCCAGCTACTCGAAACAAAAATCAACGATGTCGATCAGGATTCTTTCTCTGATTTAGGATTGTTTGGAGCAGAGTTCCTAGAGAAGCTTCTCACTGAAATTCTTCAAATGGGAATTGCTCTGCCAACAATGCAA
This sequence comes from Caenorhabditis briggsae, assembly GCF_000004555.2. Classification (NCBI taxonomy): domain Eukaryota; kingdom Metazoa; phylum Nematoda; class Chromadorea; order Rhabditida; family Rhabditidae; genus Caenorhabditis; species Caenorhabditis briggsae. Next base: position 9,615,394 of record NC_013487.2, on the reverse strand, counting down.
GGGGTGATACTGAAAAGTCCAAAGTGAGTCTGAAAAGTTTTGCTTGATATTTAGCTATTTTTATTTTTAGACTGACATTCCATGACCGTTATCTGAAAGTGTCAACATATTTCAAGCTAGACGAGGAATACGCCGGAAGTTTAGTTAGAGGAGCAGTTGGAAAGACATTACGTGGACCATTGCGATAGATCTTTTTCAGACAATCGTTTTCAGATAAATTTATATATTTATATTCAATTACCGGTTTTATGTACATTTGAAGAAAGATCACCAAAATGAATATCTTACTATTTTAATTCTTATAAATCTTTTAGGGAATTCTGTATGTTTTCAAAAGCGATTTAGTGCTGAAAGTTCGCGACCACATTATTATTTTTGCACAGAAAAATCGGAGCTATGGAATTTGTGAAATTACTATGAAAGCTTTTTACAGTTTTTGTGTTTAAAACCGCCAACAAAGTTTGAAAATAAAATTTTCCTATATCTACAAAATCGCCGGAAAACTAAACAGTAAAACCTACTACGAAACAGTAGTATCTACTACATCGCAAAGATGGTCGGAAAATGAAGAACTTGCGCTTTCAATGTCTCTGGTAATCGGTTTCCAACCAGATTCGGGAAAATTCCGGAGCAGAAATGGCTAGATCTGGTTAGAAAATTGTCCGAATCAGGTTGGAAAATTAGCTTTTTCGGTCGGATCCGGTCAGAAAATCACCAGATCTGGTCGGAAAATAAAAAGTTTACGAATCTGATTGGAAATGCGCGTTACCCGAACCTGGTTGGAAAATTTCCCGAAACTGGTTAGAAACCGATTACCAGAGGCATACTGTAATTTCTCCCCGGGGGCCCGGGGCCGGGCTTGGGGGGATTTTTTTCAGGGCCGGGGCCCCGGCCCCGGAAGGGCCCGGTGTCAAAAATTCTGTATTTTTGAGCCAAATTTTGAGCTCTCAATATAATTTTTTTCCATTTTTTTTTCGTATTTCGGATTGTTTGTCTGTCTGATCAAAAAAGATCGAAAAACTCGAAAAAAATTTTTTTGGTCGAAAAAAATCACATAAGGGTCCCCCTTTTGTGTTTTTTGAAAATTTCGAAACTAGTGAAATGACGGGCCCGCCGGGCCGGGCCTCCGAAATTCCGGAAAAAGCCCGGCCCGGCCCGTTACAAGTATGACCAGAGGGGTTGTTTTACAAATACAGATTTCGAATTATTCGAGTTAATTTTTTCATATTTTGCTGTATTTCTCTATATACATCAATACGGAGATCAGATTTTCAAAATTTCATGTAATATTTATTGTTTCGTCTGTTTGAAAAACCTCTCGCGAGATCTCGTTATCGTTTAAGAATTACTTTTTTTGGCGATTTCAAAACCCTTCGATACGGTAATCGTTTAGAGGACACGGCATGCTTTGCTAGTATGCTCCTTTAATACAGTAGTCTTTCGAAATTTACTGATTTTAGGTCGAAATGTGATCTGCTTCGAAGATTTTTCTCTTAATTTTAGTTTTGTTTGTTAAATTGTCTTATTGTCCGCCGGAATGTCCGGTATATTAGTTCGAGCTGAAGTCGAAAAAAAAATCGATTTCTTCCAAACCGCAGTGACTTTGAATATAATTGAAACGAAAAATTCAAGAATTTTTTTGAACTTTTCTCGTTCTATTCGATTTTATAAGACTCGGGTCCTATCTAATAGTGAGACCCCGGAATTTGCGGGGTCTCTCTAATAGTAAGAGTGCAAAGCAAGCGCGCTCTGCTGGGCTAGAGAAGCCCGCCATCGGGGTTAGTGACTGTCGCCGTTTTTATCACGAGTGTATTAGAAACATAATTGTATAGTTTTCTGAAGCTTCCTGATGAATAATCTCTCGCTTTGCTATTAAAGATAATACTGTCGTTTCATTCCTTCTCGTGTGTGCAAAACTAAACCTGTTCATTTCTTTTTTCCAGGTGAAATGTCCTTCGGATGGGTGACGTTGGTTGCCACCCCGAAATCACACCCATTCGAAGAGAGACGGGTAAAAGTGAGTATATTGCTCCCTAATCATTCAAAAATTAAAGCTGTTTCAGGTTAACTCATCTACTGATCCGGTCAAAATTGGGAGAGCTGTTGCGCGAATACAGGCAGCGTCTGATAATGCTGTTTTCGATTGCAAAGTGAGCATATTCGTTTGTATCGATTTTGAACTCAACTTCTTTTTAGGTTCTCTCACGGAATCACGCGATTATGTGGTTTCGGGACGGCGAATTTTGGCTGAAAGATACAAAAAGTAGCAATGGAACGTTTGTAAATAATGAGAAACTACAGCAAATCGGAAATGGACGCGATACTGATGTGCGGCGAGTTTTTAGCGGCGACATCATTCAACTCGGAGTGGAAATTGTGGAAAACGCTAACAAAGGTAAGAAATTACCTCACAGAATGCTATAGATAAACTAAAAACGTTGAATAACTGCCTGCCTACAGGGATTGTATATTTTTTTAACCTAAAAATTTCAGTGGTGTATGGATGTATCTATGCTGTTATAAATTGTTTCAACGCCGACGGAAAATTGATAGAAAGCATCGGACCAGCATGCGAGGAAGGACAAAGAACAACCAGCGCACTCGTCAGCAATCGAAAACTTTTTCAAATGCAGCAATATGTATCAGAAGCCCAACACAGGTATATCAAACAATCGAGATGGTCAGTTCGAAAATGTTGTTGTTTTAAGAGAGAAGCAGCGTGAGGATAAAATCGGTGAATTGATGAGCATTATCGCGGCCAACGAAAAGGCAGCGGAGACCGCTTGGAAGGCTTTGGTGAATGAAGATCGCCTCTTGGCAAGGTAAGAATTTCAGAGGTACGGAGAAAACTCTTTTTTTCAGAATTGAATCTCTGGAAGCTCAACTTTCGATTCTTTCGAACAATAACAATCCTGATAAACAGAAAGAAGAGCTTTTGAAAATGATCGATGAGAAAACCAAGTTTGAAGCAATGACGAAGGAGATGGTCCGTAGGCTGATTGAAGAGAACGGCGAGACAACATCTCGATTCAAAGATATGGAACGATCACTTGAGACCACAGAGCAGACATATCAACAACTGCGCTCTAGAAACGATGATCTTGAAATGGCATTATCTGAGACTACGGAAATGTATGACTCCAAGGTTTCTGAACTCGAACTCACTTCCGCAGAGCTTCTTGAAAAACAAAAACAGTTATCATCGTCCGAGGAGAAGGTACAGGACTTGCAAAAGAAAAACAACGAATTAAGCAATAGCTCCGGTGAGTTTGAAACATTTAATTTACAATAAAAGTGTTTATGGTTTCAGTTATCAACCAGACGGCTTCAGGATTGTCGCATCTTCTTGCTAAAGCTATTGAAAAAGGAAGTTTCATTGACGCTGAACAACTACATGAACTTATAAGTGCACTCAAATTGGCTTCCTATCTGCCTCCACACGTTCGAGAAACTCCATCCTCTTCAGATACTTCATCTGCTTCGGAATCAGAGCTTCGCACTCAGCTCATCAATGGTTGCTCCACCATTGCTTCTCCTGAAGAATCTTCTGCCGATGGTGGGGCAATGAAGAAACAGCAAGATAAAACAACGATTGAAACGTATCTCAAATCGATTCTCGAGCTACAGTCGAAAAATCGAGAGCTAGAATTGACGATTGCATCTTTAACCGAGAAGGAAAATCAAGAAAAGTCCGAGAGTTACAGCTCCGAAGCGGACTACATCAAAGAACCATTGGAAATGTCGCCGTCTGGAAATGTTTCATTCTGCCCTGAAGCCGCAAATCTCTCGGGATCTTCAACATCAGGATCTTCACAAGCGCCACTTATGCAGAAACAGACTACAGTAATTAAGCGACCTGATGGACTCGAGAATCTAGTAAGTATTACAGATCTTTTATAGAGACCTAGATAGCTTTTTTCCATTACATTTATAATACACACGTTTTGCAGTTGCTACTGGTCTCACTGGTTCCGCTTCTTGCGTTGATCCTTTCTGCTATTGCTCCGGTTCAGAGACGGTTTTCGAGTTCGAAAGTCGAAAAAGAGGAATGATCCAAATACGCCGTTCCGTTAAGAAACTCTCATAATCGATCTCATCATCTTGCGGCCTGTGAATCCGTCTTTTTCGAAACGATTCATGTTTCTTTAAAATTCTCTTCTTAACTTATTGTAAACCCCTTTTTATTCAAAAATTTATCACTGATTCAAATGACCCTATTAATCGATTGCTTTCAAATTATGGGCTAGAAAAACGTTCCACTCTCTCAAAATTCTTCTGTGTTTAATGCTGGTTTGTCATGATTATCCAATTGGTTCCCTCTAGCTTTTTCTGTTTCAAACGAACTTTCGCTTACTTACTGAAGGAATAGGGTTTTACAGATTTCCCATCTCCCGATTCTGAATATGGCTTCATTTGCTTTCTCTAAATAGCTTTTATTCAATTTTTGTGCTTTTACTGCATTCATTTGTGCATATGTCTCTAACGTTTTGTAAATGCGAGCAATCCCGGAACGGAAATTCCGATGCTCAACCCACCTAAAATTGATCATGAACAATTTTCCTGTGTCATAGTAATTTGTTTCTCTATTTGTAAACTACAGTTATGACTGCTTTTGGATATTTAAATCGATTTCCTTGACATAAAGCAAGATTTCTTCTTCAGATCAAAGAAGCACAGAACGAATTCGGAGCACATTGTGAGTAGGTTTTTCGCCGTTCTCAACTGAATGTTGCAGCAGTTACCATTGCTTCCTACTTGCGCAATTTTATCTGCAGAAGTTATCAACCATTCAGCCATCATCTCTTGTCATTTATAAATCTATCCTTTAGAGATTGAATGGTAGATATGATCTGAACGGAAGCGTTCGCTAATTCTTTGAGCTGCCGCCCAAATATCGAAGGTCGACAGATCTTTGTCGATACACGTTTCAAGGACAACTTCTGTCCCGATTTTCTTGATAACCTTACGATTTCAGATGTCGTCATCAGTCGGTGGCGCTGCTTTACTGAAGAGAAGGTCAGCGAAACCATTGACTGGAAATCTGCGGCTCCGACGGCTCACGAAAGCGTATCTGGAACCTCTCGATGATAACAAAGAGCTGTCACCAACAGTGGTGAAGATAGATCAAATATACGATTTGAGTATGTGACTGAGATTGTTCATGCAGCTAAGCAACACAAAACCAGACGATTTCAGCCCAAAAGCTGATTGTGCAATGCCAAAGTGTTACCAGTGGATTATTTCCGAGATATTCGAAAGATCGCGATGTTGGATATGTGAAAGACAGCATCTACTGCGCAATAGCTTGTTGGGCTTGTTCGGTAGCTTATAAGTAAGATTTTGTGATAAAGGAAGTGCTAGTACAGATCAGTTTTCAGACGACTGGATGATGATCGTGGACGCCAAACAGAATTGAGGCAAACGGCGGTGAAAACTATGAGAGGAATTTTGTTTTGTTGGATGCAGCAAAGTAGTCATGTGAGCTCACAATTTGAAAGGTTTCGCTTATGTTTGATTCTGATTTTCAGTTGGATTCGTTCAAGTCTCAAAATTCTTCTGAATTCGCCCTCCACGCTCGATTCGATCTCTCTTCCGGAATGTGTCTCGTTACACCAAACGATTCACATTATGGACACCTTCAGATGGATCTTGTAGCTCTATACTTACTCACTCTTGTACAAATGATTTCGGCTGGGGTTAAAGTGATTTACACTCACCATGAAGTAAACTTCATTCAAAATTTGGTTTTCTACATCGAGCGTACCTACCGTACACCGGATTTTGGAATGTGGGAGCGAGGAACAAGATACAATAACGGAAAACCAGAACTTCATGCCAGCAGCTTGGGTTTGTTGTGTCTGTTTTGGATTATGGAGAAAGTTAAAATTGAATTCAGGAACTGTAAAAGCTGCCCTTGAAGCCATCAATGGATTCAATTTGTATGGAAGCACTGGAACATCAGCATCCGTGATTTACGTTGATATTGATGGTCACAACCGGAATCGAACAACGTTCGAAACAATTCTACCTCGTGAAAGCAACTCTAAGAATACGGATGCTGCATTACTGCTCACCGTCGGATGGCCAGCGTTTGCCACACACGATGAGACCTTGTTCGAGAAAACAATGAAAAAATGTGTCAGAAGGCTCGAAGGAAGGTTCGGATTGAGAAGGTAAGTGCATGACTATCCTTAGCTGGCTTCAATCTGTGGAACACCGAGAGTGCTGACCAGTAGTTGAAGATGTGTTCCACATAATTTCCTTGAATATCTGAAACGTTTCCTGGTACCAATGAGTTTTAGGCCGAAAGTGTGCTTCCTCGAACCAGGGATGTTGGGAACGGATTTCGGAATTCCGAAAAATTCCGACAGGGATATTTCCATATTTCCGAATATTCTTTAGGAATCAAGTTTCTATCAGAGTTCTTTCAAATATTTTTTTCGGAAAATTATGAATAAGCCATTCCCTGCTTCGAACAACAGTTATTTTGAATAGAGAGACTTCCTTTCTTCTTTCTTATGCAAACGTGTGCGCACACACTAATAAATGTGGACAATAACGTTTCCCTAATGATTGCGGTGCAATAAAAAAGTTTAGGGTGTCTTTTTGCAGATCACCATCTCTTTTTTTTCATTCGCCCGTATTCCTGTAGGTACTCTGCACATTTTCCCATAAATCAAACGCCCTTCCCTTCAAAATGCGATAAAATCGAATGAATAGGATGGAGGCATCGCGGTAGTGGTGGTGGTGACCCTCGGTACCATCTCTTCTCTGACGCCCCGTTTCTCTTGCCTTCTCTATCCATACACATTTCGCTGCACAATTTGCACACACAGACACAAAGCGATTTGCATGTGAATAGGAAAAAAGACACATATAGTATCTATTCTTTTATTGTTATCAATCGATTGGTGTGTTGGAGACACGACCACAGATAGATGGAGTGTGGGAAAGGGAGAGAGTGAGCTAGAGAAATGACCGTTATAATGCAAATCGGGGCCAGAAAATTGATGATAGAAAACTGATAACGAAAGTGTACATTGATAGTGTGAGATGAGGAGAAAAGAGAATTTAAAATATATGATTGCTAGAAAATACTGGAAGCTGGAATTGCAGGTTTCATCGAGATGGATACAGGACCGAGTTGGAGGACAACAGCAAGAGCTTCTATGATGAACACGAGACTGCGCAGTTCCAGAGTGTCGAATCACAGTTTCCTATATTTTTAGCTTGTATCTCTCTCACTGGTACGCGGAATTTTAATCAGACCAGAATTTAAAATCTAACATCTTTAAGCATACATTCGCGCCAACCAAGAATACGGTGACATCTACTTCAAAAAGCTTCAAAAATGTCTTGTGGCTGATGACTCGGTTCCTGGTGGATATATCGTTCCCGAATGCTACTGTGTTGATGAATTCCTCATGGATAAAGAGCGATCTCAGCCGAACTCTACCGAACTTTATGCGCTGAGCCATCAAGAGTTCGGACATCATTTGTGGAGCAACGCCATCTATATCATTCTGATGCTGAAACGAGAAGGCCTAATTCATTCTGGAGATATAGATCCGATCAATCGACACCTTCCTGCAAGTCAGCGTCCCAAGATGTTCAATCGACATTCTGCATTCCAGGTTTTATATTCCAGATAGGCCAGGCTTCAAAAATGATTAGTTTCAGGGAAGTATGGAAGGAGATCCAGTGGTCCAGGTGGCTCTCATTTCCGAGTCGTCGCGCCTTCAGATGATGTTGTCGACATATGGAATCACGACGCAAACTCCTCATGAAGTCGAACCAGTTCAGATATGGCCGAGTTGGAGAATGGTCAAGGTGAGGATGGGTTGGGAGTTTGATTGGCACCTCGATTAGAAACTCGGTGAACATCCATCAATGTCTAACGTTTAAATGTCATTGAGAACGGATTCCTTTTGAAGAATGCCTGAAGGTCATCTCTACATTTCTTACTTGATGCCTGTTTATCACCGAAGCGATCCCATCAATCAGGCAATCAGGTTATTCCATAGTTTTCTCTGAGAAGTATGTTACTCCACACATATCCCTTCTTCCGACGTGTCCAGTGTAATTAGAAATTGTGCAAAATGCTCTTTCCTCTCGCAATCGCAATGTGCAATGTGTCAGTTGTCACCTATTCCGTCTTCTGTCTCTTCCAATCGGATACTCACTATGCTCTATCTCTCTACCCGACAAACACAAATTTCGCTGTCTATCACTACTATTAACACACAAAAAGATATGATAAGGTAGACCAAGCCAAGCCAAGAAGAAGAAGAAGACAGAGTGGAAACAACCCACACGATGCATAGTTTTGTACGTTTCATGTACATAATGCGTCCCCACACTACTAACCAATCGCTGCTGACGAACCGACCCGATAGATACAGATAGATAGACACACATACTTCGTTTTGGGCCAAGACCCACTGTAGCTGAAGCGGCGACCGAGAAAGGGGAGCGCGGTACGCGTACTTATTTGGCGATGAGAAGAAGACGGTAGTGATGATGATGGTAGTAGTACGGAGCGCAAGCCCCCGCTCACTCCGCTCACAAATTGTAAACACATATATAGTGCGTGTGTATGTTTGAACTAGCCGGTCGAGGCGCCGACCGGCCGAGTCTGTACACGAAACTGTTCGGAACTGAGTCATTTATCTTTGCCAAGATTCGAATCATACTTGAAACGAGAGCACGGATAAAGTTGGGACGACAGTGGTTATAGCTTGATTTTCAGAAGTTATGTAGAGCGGGATACAGGGAAAGATTATTCTCCAGCGAGATACGATATTCCAGATACCCAGAACTGCGTCAGAATATGAAAACTTGTTCCAGAAGGATTTCAGAATATATGTGCAAATGCATGTTTAGTTATCCAAACATGACAGGGTTCTCGCCTGAAAACTTTTGGTCTAATTTTGCTTCTCCGGATATATTGAACTGCATACCTACAGTAATCTTGTACAATTGGTTGTTAGATTCTAAAATCCACAACTATATAAATTATCGCCTGACTTCCCTGTCAAATTCTTCTATGATCCATCATCGCCTTATCATTGTCATTCCCTCTGGTCTGGAACCATCAGGTACACGTGGACAATCGATATCGATGAAAAGATGGGTGGAGCCCCAACGAACAAGCACCGCCTCCCCTCTTTCAATCTATCGTTAGAGAGTAGGAGACGGCAGAGAAAAAAAGAGGCGAACCGAGAGCGACCGCGATGCGGTATAAATAGGCCGGGTCAGAGAACAGTGCCCACATTCCATCACCACTTCTCTCTCGCTCCGCTTACCTTCCTCCTCCCCAATCTTTCCCCCACTCGGCCGTCCAATCGTCCTCTTCCCCTTCCACCAACGCTACCTTCAGTACTTCTATTCTGTGTTCGCGGTGTATTCTTTCAGGATACGCCGCTTTCTTGTCTAAAGAGACAGGCGAACGTCCTAGTATGACCTACTTCACATATACCGATTGGTCACAGCCTCTTCAAACCTTCTGGTACTTACCTTCCGATGCGAACCCGTTTGATGCTCGCCATATCCATTGCCCTACTATTCGCATCTCATCACTCCAGTATATATATATATATATAAGGATGAGATCGTTCAGTACGGCAATGGAAAGAGCTAAACGACGGTTGTTTGGCCTGATATTCGAAAGGTAGGGAAGGGATTTGGCTAGGCAAACTATTAGTTCCTATCTTTTGAGCGTTCACCGCTCACTCTTTGCAGAACAAACACATGTGAGCACACTCATTGCACACAGGCCCATTGCAATGTGCACTAAACGATTGATGATGAGGAGTCTGGTTCGTCCGTCGCAACGGAGAGTAGAGGCGATGACGCAAGTGTCGGTCCTTCCTTCCTTCGTGCCGTATATCAAACGGATAGTTGTAGTGGAAGAAGAAGAAGAAGATAAGAATCGATTGAAGGACAACTGTCTTCTTCGTGTCTTCTTCTCCATCGCTTTAGTTTTCTACAAATTTACCTCCTCCTTCTTCTTTCGGGGGGTTGATTGCTATCGTACCAAACATTCGAGGACATTCGAGATTGATGAGAATACGAAAAGGTCGTTTTCACATTGGGCAAGGACACGGAAGGGATATCATACATATGATAATGAAGGAATTGAGACAAAACGGGAATGGAAATTATTTCGATTCAGAATCTGAAAAAAAAAATTAGGTTCAAGGAATACCAGATCTGGAAATCGCTTTTTATGGAGTTAGAAAAACCACTTTGTATGGAAAAGTTCTTCTGGTTCATAGAGACTGTATATTTTAAAAAAAATATTATACTGATACAAAAATCGGAGCTGTGGAAGACAAACACCGATGGCGGTGGCCGAAGGTCCCACAGCGACAACTACAGTAACCTAGTTCTTCTCTTGTTACTATTTTCTATATATTTAAGTGGTACGAGTTTTTAGCTCTTTTTTAAGACATATGGTGCTGGTCATTAGAATTCGAATTCTGTGGCATCCCGAAAAGCAATCGCAACGACGCAATTCTTCCGCTTACTGTAGCGTTTCTTCTTTTTCCACTTCCTTTCCGATTTTTGAATGAAAACTTAACACGCATCAAGAATCGTAACGAACGTTAAGAAGAAGAAGAAAACGACGACGAGACGATTCGTCGTTTTTCTTTCTCTCTCGAGAAAAATTTCGAAAGGGATGCCGAAAATGACCTAGATTACCCCTAATGTCACTTTCTTTTTGGATGTAGCCCCGAGACATTTTTCGGACAAGAGATGAGATTGGGTATTCGGGAAAACGGAAATTACAGTACTAATGACATCATGTTCACATTGTTTGAAACCTTCTGGAACCCCAAAAACATATAAGAAGAAATTACAAAATCAATTTTTTAGGTGTTTGAATGTCTTGGACGAGACAAAAAAATGAATTTGTCCGGACGGCCACAACGGCCATTTGGTCCATTGTCCACTTCGAAAGTGTTTCGTGTATTCGGCGACACCGTACTCTGTTATCCACTTCTTTTTGAAGTCAAGGATTTTTATGTCAGCTCGGATCCAGCAGTGCTCATCGATGATATTAAAGTAAGTTTCCACTCTATACGGATTTTGGCAGAAAAAAAATATTGTCTATTCAATAAAACGTGGG
>NC_013487.2:9602275-9603820 GCF_000004555.2 Caenorhabditis briggsae | reverse complement strand
CGCCCACGTTTTACTGAATAGACAATACAGGTCTAAAATGCATATTCCATACCGGTAGAAAGAAGAATAGTAGGATTACACATGGGACACCTATGTGAAGGACGTCCCGCTGACAACATGCAAACACTAGTACAGTTCGTAAAGTACTAGTACAATGGATTTATGACACTTATACGCTTAATTATGTACGGCGCATAATACGATAGCTGTATACCACCACAAAACGGTTATGATTTTGAAATTGAAACTTTTTCACAGAGAGACATTGAATTCGTTGCACGAAGATGGAAGTTGGCAGGACGACCGACGATGTGCGTGGTCTTGAGAGAGGAGAACGTCGCGGGAGAGTATTTCGACCACATCCTGGATCTTCTTGTTCAATTGAAGAATGGACACATCAATGGAATCCGCGTCAGATTGGGAAGAGTTCATGTTTGTGTTTGGGGCATCGGCATTCTCCAATAATATTTTTCAGCAACTTCTGAACTCCTGCTGCATTGAGCACATCGACTTCGCCAATTCGGATGACTTGGAATTCGACATCGATATAATGGAAGAGACTCATGACAATTCTGCGATCTTCTCAAGACTCAGTTTGAAAGAGGGAATCGACGATGAAATGACTCATGAAGTACATTTTCTGATTCCTGGATTCCTGTATTCAATTTTTTCAGAAAGATGTCACTCCAAGAACTGACCATGAATTGTATCAAATCATTGAGAAAGATGATATGGAGAGACCACGTCTTTTGGCTTTCGCTATCTGGATCCTCTGGTCAAGAACTCATTCGGACTTGCTGGTGCACAATTGTAATTGATGAATCAAGTCTTCTGAAACTGTATCTTAACTATTTCAGACACTCTCAAAGAGCGCTTGGAAAAAGTTTATCGCCGTGCTTGCCAGTTGCGCCTTTGGTGGTTGGTTCGATACTGTGCTGGACGTCTTCATAAAGCAATGAACTCCCTGGCTCCAGCTATCACTAATATGCTTGTTCGAGGAAAACAAATCACACTCGGTGTCCGTAATCGGCCAGGAGCTCGTGAGGAAATCATTGTTCGCCCGATTGCTCCAAGTGATTTGAATCGACTACTTTTTGAATGCTGCCCAGCTGATGAACCACAAGCAGCTGTATTCCATCAAGAGCTCATCATCGCATGTTCGGACCTGGTAGGAAATTCACGAACCTTGTTTCAATTTGATTACGAAAAATATTGTAGATGTCCCACAATCCCCAAGTTTTCGAAGGTGTGTTAACCATTCGTCTCTCTTGGTTGTCAGATGCGATCAGTATGCTCTTGAATTACGTTAGAGCTACAGGGGCTCTCAAGATTCCAGGAATTGTAACAGGAACACCTCCAACTCCAGGAACTACGGGAATACCTACAGGTGAGGAGAACATCGAATTTCAAAGTATGCCTAGGCTGACCATCAATTTTGATAATATAAGCTCTCAGTTACCGTAAAACCTCTAATAGAACGACACCCGGATTGTCCACTTTGAGCCTATATATCTCATTTCTTTTGAAAGATATCAAAAAGTGGTT
>NC_013487.2:9569052-9602077 GCF_000004555.2 Caenorhabditis briggsae | reverse complement strand
ACTTTTTGATATCTTTCAAAAGAAGTGAGATATATAGGCTCAAAGTGGACGATCCGGGTGTCGTTCTATTAGAGGTTTTACGGTAAGAATAATTATGAAGTCCTAGCTATGAACTTTTCAGTTCCTCTCTTCAAACTCGTCGTCTTAATGGAGCGCTGAACCGAATGCCAGTGAACTTCTATGATCGTGTGTGGACAATTTTAGAACGATCGAAACATGGAATCATCATTGCCGATCAATTCCTCCCACAGCAGCCCACATTGAGTGATATGACGAGATTCGAACTGACATTCTCCTACAAAATTGAAGCAATGCTCAGTCGTATTTCCCACCCTGAATATAGACAGTTGCTCGTAGAGGTTGGTTTTTTGAAAAGGTTCCTTTCCCATTGACCAGTTGTTTTGGCATACAAATCGTCTCATCTGACCCATTTCTCGTGATCTGATTCGAATTTCCGGTGGAAACAACATTATTTCAAACAAATATCTTTTGAAGTTAGTCTTGAAGTTTGATCTATCTTCTTTCTTAAAGTTTGGATTTTATCGGATCAAAAGGCAATACAAAGTAGGCTTGAAAAGCTTGAAGAGTGTTGATTCCATTATCAGAAGCATTCCATAGTTCTGTAGATCCCTGAACATGTGTGTCTTGCAATGCGATTCCCGCATCCCACCACATATTAACGATTAGACGACGATTTGACTACGTAACTGAGCTCCTTGGGGGGATAGCGAGCTCATCGGAAGGGATAATAAGCGAAAAAACACTCTGAAAACACAAGTGAAAAATAGTTTCTAATCCTCCACTTCTCACAATCTTTTTCCTGATGACTCTTCAACTCAGTGCCTAATATGTTTATTAGGAAAATAAGATCCCCCAGACGAAAAAATCAGTGACGACACGGAATGAATCAGGTATGAGAAAATTTCATGTTCGTAATCATGAGATTGTCAAAACAACCTTAAATGTCTGAAAATTAGAAATTATTGATTCTCGGTTTCAGTTGCTGTCGATCATCGCTACCATTCTTGAGAGGAATCCGGAAATCGCCTTCACACATTCTCGCATTGACTGTGACAGTGTAGGAATCAAAATTTCATCTCTTTCTTTAAAAAAACCCCTTATCTTTTTAGCTGATCAAAAAAGGATTCGCCATGTTCGCTGCAGAAGAAGGCATCAAGGATCTGAACGATTTGACTCCATTCTATCAGCTGGAAGGACAAGCTCTCTCCACATCGACCGCCACTTTCTTGACCAAGGTAAATGTTGCTCATCATGAGGAATTGAAAGGACAGGGATTAGTGGAAGTTTTCCTTCCGGTGTTAATGATAATTATCAAAAAGATGATGTCAACGGTTCTTTGAAAGAAAATAGGGATTATCAGGTGGGAGAAATGATGGCGGAAGAAGCCGAAAAAACACAGGGATTCTCGAATGACAAAGGGCCAATTGAAATGCCAAATTATGATGATAGATAATATATGAACTAGACATTCTTGTCTAGAATAAAATGGAAATATTTCATGATACGCCGAGGTGGAAGTATTGGTCCTTATATCGGAAAACCTGTAATAGAAGAACCCCCTAACTTTTATTTATAAGCCAATTTTTCTGTCCTTGTCAAAGATATGAAAAAGGTGTCAACGGAAAAATTTGTTTAGCATAACATCAGAAGTGTTTTTTTTCCAGTTAACACCTTGTTGATATATTGCATAGGAATTGAAAAAGTCGAGCTCAAACTTTGCAGTGTGCGAGCCCTACCATTATAGGTTGGACGGTATGAAACATTTTCTAGTTGAACGAATAGTGCAGTAATTTAAGACAATCTGTGCAATATCTCTTTTGCTAGAAAAAAACAGTAAACCAAATGTCAGCCTCTGCTTTTTGCTTCTCTTCTCGAAGTACTACATTTTTACCTTCTATTGAATTCATTTTTCTTCTTTTTGAACATCGAAGAAAATAACAGCGGCGAGCAATAAAATCTCGTCATTTTATCATCTGTTTTGTCTGTGATATTTGAGATTAGGAACGGTTTTTAAGACAAGATTTTTGGCCCCCATGTGGAAGGTTTTCCAAGTTTCCAAGTGATGCTAGTTTCCAATATGTATAAATCTGTAAATTCTTGGAAGAAAATTATGAGATCAATGAGTCAAATATGCGCGTCAAAACTATCATAGAGATGAAGATAAAAAGAAGAAAAAAAAAGGAAAAAGACTTCCAAATTTAGATATTCTCAAATGAGATTTGATCCCCGTTTCTCCTTGATAAGTGCACATCAGTAGCCAATAAAAAGGATTAGGAGTATCTTCATAAGTTCTGGAAAGATTCTTTACATTGAACAAAAATTCAATAGGTCTACATAAAAATGGACTAGATCAAATACATAAAAATGGACTAGATCAAAGGTGCACTATCAATTGTTTAATTTTAGGCTGTCGTCGAATTCATCCTAGCCGGCCGTCATTTCTCCCAAGTCATCAACATCTTCGGCGAAGGAACACCAGAAGAAAAAACACTTCCAAATCAAGCTCATCGTGGAAAAATGCCAAAGATTTTGTACACTGGACGAGCGAGTAGCGAGAAGAAAAAACGTCATCTAGGAGGAAATCATACTCCTCACCAGTCGCAATTACATCTCCCAACGCCAACTACTCTTAACCCTGGAGCTATCACACCAGGAGCCGTGACTCCTGGTCCATTGACATCCCATTCAGGAGGACAAGGACAGGACGAGAGTTGTCGACTTCAATAATCAAAGGTTATTTTTGAATCTTATTCTTCGTCGCCTACGACACATAGCAGAACAAGCAAACGAATAATTGGGCATCTTCCTAGGGATTATCCAGAAAAGATCAGCTTACGGATTATGACGTCCCCAAAGTCGCCACCCCGTGTCTGTTTTATGTGATGCCGCATAGTCAAAAATTTTCCCCCAGACAAAACAAAATTTCAAACAATCTCAATTTCAAATTTCAGGCACGTGACTAGAGTAACGTGTCGACAGAGACTCGTGTCGATTAAAAGAAAAAATAACTGAAAAATCGTCACAGAGTCGACTTTTGTCGATTCCTGTCGACAAAAGTCGACAAATGTTGAGACGAGTCGACACGACACCGGCATAACTTTATGAAGGCCTAACTGCTGCAAATTGAATTTTCTAGGCCACTAAAGTTATGACCTAGAAATGGTCTATCATTATCCCGGTGTGATTTTTAGGCCGTTTACCATTGTGGCCTAGAAAACTCAACTTATAAAAGTTAGGCCACCATCAGATTCCGTATACCGTAAAATTTTCATTTGTCCGTATTCCGGATTCCGAGAAAATTATTTTATTCCGGATTCCGTCACTCAAAAAAGTCATTACGGACATCTATGATTTATAGGCATTAAAAGTTTCGCGTCCTAGAAAATTCGTTTTGAGAAAATTAGGTCACCATATAGTTAGGTGTCGTGTCGACTCGGCTCGACATTTATCGACTTTTGTCGACATTTGTCGACTTTTGTCGACACGATATCGCTCTTGGTGAAGGTCGACTCCTTCAAAACGACGTTTTGACTCAAAATCGATCGACAATCGTGTCGACACGTTACTCTACACGTGACTCATTATCATCTTCTTCATGACCCATCATCATAATCCAGCCATCGTCAACCTTATCTGATAATAAACAGAAAACCATGTAGAGATATATGTAGAAAAGTTCAAAATGTTTTATTTGCGTGCCATATTTCGTGCCTTTTCTAATGCTGCCATATTTTTTTGATTTAAAATAAATGTTACTGTATGTTTCCACCCTCTCCTTGCTTTCATTCATTTTCTCAGGTTCACTAACCTTCCTCTTATTATAACTGATTTTGTAAAACTCGATAACTTTTTTACAAATTTATTGTTTCACACATGGCGATGTCCATAATACCTGGATGCACCGTCTACAACTAGATCCAAATATAAAACATCAGGGGCGATTCATCAAAATAGATGTACAGTCAAAATAGAGAGCGATGGGATAGTAGTTGTAGAGACAGAAAAAGACAAAAATAAGTATTTTTGAGAGAGATTTCCCCATTGGGGAATACAGTTGGTATGTCAGTGACACTGTCATCTGACAGGGAAGAAAAAAAGAACATGAGCGAAAATGCTCAAACGGAGAGAGACGGAGCAGAGAGACCGTTCAAAAAAGCTGGGAACAATACTGGTGGAGCGACGGTAGTTGGTTCGAAGACTTGTGGAGATGGCTGGAGGAGGAACGTGATAAGAGCTGGAGTGACGGCAGTTGGATTTTGAAGGAGTTGATTGATCAATCTGTAAGAGGGAACAGTTAGTTTCCATGACATCTCGGTGCTCAACTTACGATTGTTTGAAGAGACTGGTGACGTCGACACCGGCAGCGCCGAGTGCTTCCATAGTGAGATCCATCTCTCCGTAAGGAGAGAGCAGTGGTGGAGATCCGGAAGGAGTGCTGTCATTGGTGGTGCTCGGTGGGGTAGAGATCACACTATCTCGGTCATCAGTTGTAGTTGTTAGAATTGAACTGCGGCGAGTGGTAGTGGTGTAGGTTTGATGTCCTGAAATATGGATTGTTGTAATTTGGAAACTGTAGTTTTGATTCTTACCATTCTTGTCACTGGTGTAGGTCACCAAGGTTCCATCCGGTTCGACCAAAGTCTCCTCTTCGTTTCTGGCCACTATGCGCAGGCGCATGTTACCATTCTTGGATCGGAGAGCCTTGACCACAGCCGTGGACTGATCCGGTTGACGATGCCGGAACCTTCGGATTAGAGCATTGGCTCGCATGCTCATCACAGATGAACAGGTTCCGCAGTTGCAATCCTTGTACGGACAGACTCCAGCATGCCCCTTCAGGATGGCGTACAGACCGTGTCCTTCACACTTTCGGCAAGTGAGACGTTTCACTGAAAGTGATGTGGGTGGTTTAAATTAATTCCAGAAAGCAGGTGTAACTCACTGGCTTTCTTTTGAGATGAAGACGCAACGTCAACCAAAATGATCTCAGTGGAAGCTTCGACTGGAACGATAACTTGCATTTTTAATGCGCTGGTAGAAGGTGAAGAAGAGGAGAAAATTTAAGAGATTCGAGAACGAGAACACCGGCTGTTTTATGAAATGAGCTCCGAGAGCATGAGTTATATCTCTCTAAAAAAATGAAGGGGCGGAGTCGGAGGTCTGAAAATGCGAAGGCTATATGGGAGGAGCTAGAATCGAGAAGAGAATGAGAAAAACATAGATTTTCGGTCATCCATATCCTCTCTTCACACTCTCTCTCCCTTTTTCAGTGGAGATACATTTTAGGAGGATAACAGGATTAAATGTTAAGTGATAGGATGATGAGGTGGCAAATAGTGAAAAAGATAAAGTGAAGAAAGTTTTAGTTAAAGGCTAATCGAATAATGAGTCAGGAAGCTGAAAAGGTTGCAAATGGCAGAAGAAGAAGGAGAATATGGATTGGATTATAACAGATTTGAAAGACCAATCAAGAGAAAAAAGTGGGAAGAACTTATCAATGAGGGCTTCTTAGACTCCCGGTTCAATGTGACGTATAGGGTTCAATAGTTGAGGATATATCCTAAAAAGATTCCATTATCAATGTGTCGGCTGATAGCTCTGATAGCAGTAAGATTGAAACGAATTATGATGCATCATATCTGAAACTTCTTAGGGCTGGATTGTCATGTACGCTTATGTTTCCCCCATATGGGGGTATATACGAAGATCGTATAGTAGCCTTCCAGTTAAGCACGATCCGCGTACTTCCTTGTTATTCGAAGCTTCTAATTGTTTTCGCAATTATCACATATCCATGAGCGTAGACAAAGACTAACATTTGGCACATATGGGAATATAAAAACGATTATTGTTTTTCACATACCTACAAAATATGTCTGTCTTCTTGGAAAAAACAGTAACTTTAGCCGTACTTTTTAGCCCACCAGAAGCTTTGTCGAGTGGGAAGTCAGTGGATACCGGGAAACTGGAAACGTAGAGCCCTTTTTTCTTCAATCACACTTCCGCCGGCTCTTGATTTTGTCATAGATAATCGTGTCGTTTTTTTCTCACTGCTTTGGCTTGTAGGATAGATTTCGAGACTTATTTCCCTCCCTTCGAAAGCTCATCCTCGGGAATCCTGAGCTTCCTAAAAGTTACGTAAAATCCGATAATACTAGACGAGATTCCTGGAACTGTGATGAGCCGATCACATGAGAGGTGTTTTGGAAATTTTCAGAGACAATAAGAAATCAACATATGAGTCTGATGTGTAATGCGGGTAGAAGTCTTGGAAACTAGTCTTGGATGAGTTACAAGAAAATGTAAAAAGCCTTCTTCGTCCAAAAATGGAACAGTCTCGCATTCGTTAATGGAATCAATCAACTTTAACCAATATATTAGTACAGATAAAGTCTCAAATCAACACTTTCATGTAGTACTTTCCCCCGAAGCTACTGTAAGCTGCTCTCGTTACTCCTTTCCATGCGTTCCAATTGATCTAAATTCGACACGTGTTTTCTTTCCCGCAAATACAGGGCGTTTACCAATGAACAAGGCCATCAAGGTAGTATCTTTCCTCTCATTCTGTTCTCACTCCCGTTTCTTCGGAAGTATGACATGACCACCGACGAGATATCACACTACCTTGAATCGTAGTCGTATATGTTCTTCTCGCACGCATGAAAGTGTTTTGTATGCTGCCGAACTATACACTACACTCCTTTTATTTTTCTCTGAATCCGAGAGCTCAGTGTCTTCTTTTTCTTACAAACAAAAAAAATGAGTAGGAGCTTGGGATACTTATCCCACTATATCTTTTTGGGGGTGAATGGTTGAAAAATTAGATGGTCATTCAGTTAAAAAAGTAGACAGGAATGAAAGAAATCAGAAAATGATGGAAACAGTTTTTTTCTAAATGAAAAAGCAAAAGTTGCTGAAACGAAATATCAGGGAGCCGGCGAGATGATTCACCGTTTTCATATGAAACGAAAAAAAACGCTGTTCTTGTTCTCTTAGTTCACCCCCATTTTCCCCATTTTTTACGGAATCATCTCCATTGTTCAATTGACACACCCCTCTCTGGACACGCGCTCACCGGACCTATTGATACGAATACATTTCACTGTTTGACCAGTTGAAATATGGTATTGAAATTAAAAAGGACGATTTTCAGAAAGAAACTATTTCATACAGTTACTATACTCACCCAGAAATAATCGAGAGTCCCACGAAGACAACTACCGTTATCTAAAAATATGTTTATTTGCCGTATTTGTTTTCTCGATTTACAGTCCATTCTTTCCCAATAACAGAAAACTCAACGAAAAACAGTGAAAATCGAAAAAAAAGGCAAATACTCATTAGCTTGATGATCTTTTGCTAAATGCTCACTTGCTAAATATGCTCATTTGCTAAACTCGCTCATTTGCTAAAATAGTCTCACTTGCTAAATTTCATTTACTAAATTTCGATCATTTGCTGAATAGAGGATTTGTTCAAATTGAAGGCTTAGGCTGAAACTCCTTACCGGAAAACAGGAGTTTAAGCCTAAGCCTAAAATTTAAAGCAAAAACCGGAATATTCTGTAAAAAATTCAGTCAACAAGTACTGAAATTAGAAAATAACAGCAAAATTTCCACTTTTTCATTTTTAGCAAATGATCAAAATTTACTAAATGAAATTTAGCAAGTGAGACTATTTTAGCAAATGAGCGAGTTTAGCAAGTGAGCATATTTAGCAAGTGAGCATTTAGCAAAAGATCATCAAGCTAATGAGTATTTGCCAAAAAAAAACCTGAAATTAAGAATTTTTAGGTTACTGTCGTTGTGGGACCTTCGGCCTTGGCCACCGGCGTTTCTCGCCTAGAATTCAGATGTTTTTTTACCATATTAATATATTGAACAGTCTCAAAAATAATCAGCAATTAATTATCAATTATTATATTCCCTCATGTCTGGTTTTTCAAAGTTGACTCATTCTTGGTAGATGGTTTTTTATGTGAACAACTCATATACCATATATGGTTGAATTTCAAATCAGTTCTTGGCAGAACTTAGTAGCAATCGTAATTCATATATCCAACGGTTTACTTTTTGAAAAATTTCCTTCTTCATCATGCAGATTGCTGCTACTCTCTTTGTGTTTAGTTTTTTGTCCAGGTCCAGGTGGACTTTACCCTTTTCCAATTCATCACACCATTCATCTCCAAACGCAGAACAGAGTCTACTCTTTTTTGATCACACATCGCTATTTTTTTCACCTCATTTTCTTATCACTATCACTCTCTCAATCAGTGTAACATCACGAATAAAACATTTCGGAAATCAGCTCGAAATCGAGTAGTCTTATCGCAACTCAATTTTCCCTTTCTCTCTTTTCCTCTCTTTTGTTCCTCAATTTTGAAATGCTATGAAACAATCTAATAATTTCAGGGTAAACAATGGTCCTATTCTTGATTATTCTAATAGTCATAATAGGTCTTCTTCTCTGGAAGTGGTTGGATATTCGAAGCACCGATGAGCTGACCAATGCACTGAAGCTTGTCAGCAGTGGAAACGGCCAACATGTGTTGTCGAATGCATTCCAGGTGCTTTTACACTTTCTGTCCGCAATTTTTAATTCTGATAAAAGTGTCCCAAATTGGGAGACCATTTCAAAGAAAACTAGAAAAGTGTGTTTCAGTACATGCAACTTTTTTGACTCTCCGGAAGTCTCGCAGTAATTTCCGATGAGACAGGTGTAAATGTTTGAATTTTTAGTTCGCGTAGGATATGAAATTATGATTTCACATTACATATTTCCATATTCAACATTTCGCTTTCTTTTCTGGAAATCAGAAATAGAACAAACAAAATGCTGAAAGGTGAAATAAGAGTCAGATTCAAATTAGATGAAACGTCAGATTAGGAAAAGAGGGAAAAGATTGAATTTGCAGTTGGTCGCTAAAAAGAAAAATGAGAAATGGGGACTTGGTTCTAACAGTATACAAATGTGTACAAAAATAGGTGGACTCTCCAAAAAGAATAACAAAGAATGAAGTTGCTAAACCTGAAATCGATTTATTTCAGGTAGACGAAAAATCAAAGCGACACGGGGGAGAGCTTGTCGCTTCGGTACTCAAGGCTCATGATGTAGAAGAGATTTTCGTTCTCTGTGGAGGACACATCTCTCCAATTCTCGTTGCTGCTGAAAAGCTCGGAATCAAAATTGTGGATACGAGACATGAGGTTATCAAGGTTATCAGAAGGTGTTCGTGAATTTCAATAATTTTAGGTTACCGCTGTTTTTGCTGCGGACGCTGTTGCCCGTCTCCGTCAATCCATTGGAGTTGCTGCCGTGACTGCTGGTCCAGGACTTACCAACACTATCACTGCTGTGAAGAATGCTCAAATGGCCGAGAGTCCATTGCTACTCATCGGAGGAGCTGCGCCAACTCTCTTGAAGGGAAGAGGAGCTCTCCAGGTTCGAATATATTCCATAAACTGGCAAGTATTTCAAAATCTAATTTTCCAGGATATCGACCAAATGGTTCTATTCCGTCCACTCTGCAAATACGTTGCTCGCGTCGAACGTCTTCGAGACATCGTCCCAACACTTCGCCAAGCTATCAAAGCAGCTAAATCTGGATGCCCAGGACCAGTTTTCGTCGAGTTCCCGGTTGATGTTCTCTATCCGTATGAACTGGTTGTAAAGGAAATTGGATTCAATCCAAATGCCAAAGGATTCATCCAAAAGGTTCTTAACTTCTATCTTCGTTGCCACGTTTCTCGCCAGTTCAGCAGTGCCTGGATTCAACAAGACATTACCCCACTTCCAACCAGCATCCCAATGCCAAAAAGTGAACAAATTGAAGAGATTGTTCAACTGGTTAAATCTGCGAAACGACCGGTTCTTCTCATCGGAAGCCAGGCTACTCTTCCACCAGTCAAGCCTACTGATTTAGTAAGAGCAGTTGAAGCTCTTGGATGTCCTGTATTCCTTGGTGGAATGGCACGTGGACTTCTCGGAAAAGATCATCCACTTCAAATGCGCCAAGTTAGAAGAGATGCTCTTAAGGACGCTGATTTGACTATTCTGGCTGGAACAGTTTGTGATTTCCGTTTGAGTTATGGAAGAACCCTTTCAAAGAAAAGTAAAATCGTTGCCCTCAACAGAAACTACAGTCAATTGACAAAGAACGAAAAGGCGTTTTGGAATTCAAATGTTTCAATTCAAGCAGATGTTGCCACATCTCTTGTTCAAGTAGCAAATGCACTCGGATCGAATCACAGTAAACCATCAGAATGGGTGAAGACACTCAGAGAGAAGGATAACGAGAAGGAAGCTGCAAATGCCAAGAAGATGGAGCAAAAACTGACTAATGGATTCCTGAACCCACTTAACTTCCTGAAGACGTTAGACCAATCCCTTCCTGATGATGCTATTCTTGTGGCTGACGGTGGAGACTTTGTTGGATCAGCTGCTTATATTGTTCGTCCACGTGGACCACTTCAATGGCTGGATCCAGGAGCATTCGGAACACTTGGAGTTGGAGGAGGATTCGCTCTCGGAGCAAAGACTGTTTATCCAAAACGACCAGTGTACATCATTTGGGGAGATGGCTCATGCGGATATTCTCTGATGGAATATGACACGTTTGCCAGACACAAGTGAGTTGAAAAAGGAGAGAATAAGAAGATGAAAGCAAAGTCGATGATTATAGGCTCCCCGTCATCGGAATTGTTGGAAATGATGCTTGCTGGACACAAATTGCTCGTGAACAAGTACCAATGTTCCAAAGTTCGGTGGCTGTTGATTTGGCGGTAATAGGATAGATTAGAAACATGGACATCAATTGATTTTTTCAGAGAACTCGTTACGACAACGTTGCCAAATCACTCGGATCCTGGGGAGAGACTATCGATGAGCAAAATGTCGATGAGACTCGTAAAGTTTTGGATGAAGCCCTTGCCGTGTGCCGATCTGGAGAACAATCCGCTCTCGTTAATGTGCTTATTGGAAAAACCGATTTCAGAGAGGGATCTATCTCTGTCTAATTATATATATATATATATATATATACCATTTCTTATGATTCTCTTGTTCTTCTCTCATTCCTTTTTCGTTTGTTTTTGTGTACGGTGTGTGCCAGATGTTTATTCCATAAATTTTGTTTGAAAAATCATGCGTTTCGGATGTTCCGCAGCTTTTCAGTGACCATTGGCGATTAGTCAGTGAATCAGGATTGTGTTTTTACAGGATAATCTTCTTGGATCATTAGACGTCACAATCTTTTATACGAGGTGTCTACTTCCAGGGAGGAATTTATTGAAAGAAACGAAATATACAATGAGACAACTACACCATTTAATTTTCAAACATTTAGAGAAGTAATAGCCAGATATTCTTTACGATGGTCCAAGTGGAATTGAAGAGCAGCAACAAAGTTTCGGAGGATATTTCGAACATCGTCATCTTTCACTGAAAATTTCGTATTATTCTTGTATGGAGGCGGTGAACTGAGATTTGATTCAAAGGCGCATCGTCAGTTCTGAACCGAAAACAGTGAAATTTTTCTGAGAAAATGACTGCGCTGTCGGTACCGTATCTCGAAATTGTTTTATTTTTGCCTATTCCTCTTAGATTTTTACTCTTTTCCTTTGATTTCCCTCCGATCCTCAAGAAGCCAAACTAAATGTGTTTCGAGATACGGTATCAAATGCGCATGCATTTTCTCGAAAAAAAAATCACTGACTTCGCTTCAGTACAGACGATTGAAATACATTTTCGCCCGCAAGGGTCATCGCCGCCGGACCAAAACAATACCTCTAATATGTTTCATTTCTTCTAAAGGAAGCTGCTTCAAAAACTCCTGATAAATATATTCCATTTGAGGTGACAAATTCGTAGAATCTTTGTTTCCAATGATATCGAAAATCTGATTTTCATATTCTTCCTCGGTAGCGAGAATGGAAGATTTCGTCGGTTTTGCTTTTTGTTTTGGCATTGGGCAGAGAGCAAAAAGTGGGCAAATTCCGCCGCCAACTTTTTTGGTCAACATGAAAATGAGCTGGAAAGTTCTTGAGTAATACAAATATGAGCATCCTAAACCAACCTCGAAAATAGCAGCACAAAGCGCATTCGGAAGAATTGGAATCTTTATTGTAGATGATAGACCAATAGAGCACACGGTAATTCCCACATGTTTCAAAAGACCGCCACCGAGTACAAGACCTGTTACTAAACCGAGCACATCCTGCATAATACTGCAAACTGGACACAGAAGATGTAGAGGATTGAGGTCGAGTTGCAGTGGATCAAGTCTTAGAGTTTCGTTCACAGGATACCCATCTTGATAGATAGAATCAGAATACAGTACTCTAGAAACTACGTCGACTGGACTGGCTGCCAGAAAGAGGAGAAAGACTAGAACTGGCCGATGATTTAGAAACATTTCGAATCAAAGATTTGTGGTCGACAGGCTATAATTTTTATGCTCAACGAGGTGATAAGGATGTTTTGAGGTTAAAGTGTTTTTGTTATTAATTCAAAAGTTATTATCAGTCAAAAGAATACAAACTCGACACTGTCTGAATGAAAAATAATGATCAAGGAACAAAACGGTTTACAATCGACTTCCTGGTTTATGAAACAAAGGTCTGAAGCGGAGATCTGCCTGAAATTTATTTTACGGACGTCGTCAAAATGAAAACACAAACTCGCGAATTGGGAACAGGAAAAAACGGTCTTCTATTCAATTAAATTGAAACTTTTCGACGACGGATCTCTCTTCCGCATAATGCATACAAGAATGGTTATTCTTGAATGAAACAAATGAACAGTTGAACTGAGTATCTCTTCTTTTTTTTTGGAATTTGCTTTTCAGATATGAAAACAAAATATAGAGAAACTATCTATAATTGAGATACAGTAAGACCTGTGGCACTGTTTGAACACAGTTGTCTCATTTTCTATAAAAGATATCAAAAAGTGGTCAACTGACAAAATGTTTATTATAATGACTGGGCATGCATAAACATTTCTGGTGATGTAAGTCTCACCAAAAAAGAATGAGAAAAAGTCTTAAGAATATTGTTCGAATATTCGAAAATTTTAAAAAGTTGAATTTTTCCAGATACCGTAAAACCTGTATTAGAAGGGCCGGCCCTTCTATTTTTCGTGGAGTCCCTAAGGGGGCACTTCAATTAGAGGGGCCCTTCAATTAGAGGGGGCACTTGTATTTTTCGTGGGGTCGCTGAGAATGGAACTTTTATTGGAGGGGCATCATTTTTCAGTAAAATTTCGTTTTTCTTCTCAGAATCCATTACAATTTCTCCATAAACACAAAATTTCTAATATTGTCAAATTTTCGAAAACTGGCACCTGAGCGTTGTTCGTACCGATTTACGAGGCCCCGCCCTCAAATCCCATATTATATAGAACGAAATTAATTTTTCTCAATAAAATCCAGGTTTCTTTAATAAAATTCAGGTTTCTTGGTAAAATTCGCTGGAATTTCTAGAAATTTTTCAAATTGAAAATCCAAACGAAAATCGCTCGAACGAGACGAAAATCTGTAATATAGCGACGGCATTCAAATTCTCATGTGACAGTTTTTCAAAAATTAGACAATGATTCAATCAAAACAACGGAAAAAAACGGCTGAAAATCAAAGGGATAGTCAAAGGGGCACTTCAATTAGAGGGGCCCTTCAATTTCAGGGGTCCTTCTAATACAGGTTTTACGGTATCTCCAAAAATTGTTTTTTTGTGTTCGTAAATGAGCAGCTTGTTACAAAATGTCTTATTCTTGTTAAAAACAACAAGAACCGACCAACTGCGTTGTATTTCCAGAACTTTAACCTTTACAAATTTAGACATTCTGCGTCTCCGTTTTCATCTGGTGGACACCTGAACTACGTAAAAAGTATCACTTTTTTCAGTGAATCTAATC
Organism: Caenorhabditis briggsae; assembly: GCF_000004555.2. NCBI lineage: Eukaryota > Metazoa > Nematoda > Chromadorea > Rhabditida > Rhabditidae > Caenorhabditis > Caenorhabditis briggsae. The sequence goes on along the minus strand of NC_013487.2, from coordinate 9,588,145 downwards.
ATGTTTGATCCCATCTGCTGCATCTACCTCAGGATTCTTCTTCATCCGTATATCTAATTTCTTTCTGTCAGAAATCAAAGAAAAAACCTTCGAGAAAATGTTTTTCTTGGTTCTCAGAATATGTGATGTGTGGTGCAGTTTTTTCTTTGAGTTGTGGCAGCTTTACTTCTCTAGAATTCAGTAAACAAATCTGCTCACCACACACAGACAATTTTTCTGATTTGTATTCATTTTTGTAGGTTGTGCCGAAGGTGGGAGGTGAAACTGAATTGTTTTCAGGAAGTTTCAGGAACCGGTACGAAGAAATTTGCTTCATATTTTTGTCTACAAACTGTTTTTACCAAAATTTTGTATATAAAGTCTTCCTCCTTCCAGTAAATTTCTCTTCTGAAGTTTCTCCATTTCTCGTATAAATTTCATGTTCTTCTGATTTCTTATCCGCCGTCGCTGCTCATTTTCGTACTTCCTCTTTCCCAATGACACCTAAATGTGTTTTCGTCAAAAACAGAAGAGAAGCTTGAGTCATTTTGTTTTCGAATGTCTTCAAGATTTGAAAACCCTCATTACATGTCTTTATTCGAGATTTTCCCCATATCTTCACAACGCGGTACACATATTTTTTTGAAACGGATAGAAGTGACATTTTTGATTTTTTGAGGACATTTGGAACCGTAGATGGAGATTTCCTAATTCGGTTCTAACTGAAATAATCTTTAAAAATTTAATAGAATGGCCCCTGACTTTGAACTTTGGGACACTTTATCTCGGTTCCTGTCAAAGATATAAAACAGTTGTCGACTGATATAATGTTTGTGATATAATGATAAACAATTTATGAGTTTACAACTGTTTTTATCTTTTACAGATACCGAGATAAATTGGCTCAAGTCTAAAGTTATGGGCTCTTCTATTACAGGCTTTACGGTATGTGTTACTAAGTTCATAAATGTGTCGATAACTTGTTCCAATGTCCAATATTCATTTAAATCCTTTTTTCTAGAACACCTTGCTTTCTATTTATTCGGCTCTCATTTTTTGTTTTTCATCTCGATTCTTCGCTTTCTTGTTAGTAGCAAAACCGGCAGATGGTGGGAATCAACCACTGCAAATTATTCATGCAGACAATTATTTCCTGCAAATTTTGTATCCAGTCTACAATTATTATTTGATTTTTTGGAAAACACCAAGGTCTTCTCCCAGAAAATGTTCGCTCAGATAATGAGTACAAATCTTGCACCTTGGACATGACTTGTTGGTTTACGGGTGTATATAAGCTCACACATTTTGTACCCGATGTATCATTTATTCTCTGATTTTCTAATGTAGCCTTATTTGTATCCTGGTTGTTCAGTAATCTGAGCGACGTTGATGGAGATATTTAACAGATCATCCACGGTGTGATCATCCACTGTGTGAGACTTCGTGAATTTGTTTATTGATTTTTTGTATGCTTCAATAAATTTCTTGTCGATAGCTGATTCTACTTTCGGTAGTATAGTTATGCCTTGGCTATGCGGGCGGGCCGTTGACTGTCACCGTTTTTTAACGAAATAATGCTAGACACGGTAGCTGTTGACTTAAGTACAAAAATTCTCCCTAGCCTTAGGAAGCTCATACTCAAATTAGTTGTCTGAAGCATTAGATGTCAGTAATTTCTGAGATTTAACCCATATGTATCTACCATAGATATCATCTGCCGGTTCTGAGTACCATAAGATTCCCAGAATGATCATAAGGCATTCTTGACAGCTAGCTCATATTAATCATTCGGAACCGAAAACTGGTTTTGTTAGCTTTCTTCTGCTCGATTCGGAGAACGAAGTATTCAAACTTTTCTGTGGTTTCTTGGTTTTTTTAGGCTAACCCGATGAGTCAAAAGCCAGATTTGCCATGAAATTTTTGAATAATTCGAAGCTGAGTATTACTTTTTTAACACTCACTAAAAAATATTTCCAATAGGTACATGCTCGGAAACACATTTTCTTATGGTACTAAGCATTTATCCTCTTATAGTTAGCTCCATTTTCTACAAACTGATATAGAATAGGTTTCCAAGAGACGCAAACATGTGTGACAAGTACAAGTACAAAACGCATTCTGTGCTTCTCGTTTTCTCTGTGCTCTCCACTAACTCTTCGTAACCTCTCCTTCTCCCGTTTCTATGAATAAGAATGCTTGAATTCTTGAACTCAACATCTATATCAAAAAACATGCGACAACATCCAGAATAGTTCCTAAATTTTCGGATCTTTGCGTTTAGCCGGGGGGGGGGGGGGGGGATTTGTGAGCACTAGCATTATCCTACGTGTGGGATGAGGAGATATAAAGTGGGGAAGAGAGAAAAATAGTAATATGTGATATCTAGTGTGCTCCATAATCTTCTATTGCTTATTTCGTGTGCTTTTCTTCTCATATTCAGTTTAAGACTCAGAATAGAGCACGTTCCGTGTTCTTTCTTCTTTCCTCTTTAATCATTATTATTTTTCCGTTCTGTGGTTTCCGACACATTGCTTTTTTCAGCTGGTTTCCGACACCTACACATTTATATTTTTCAGAATGTTCGACGAATTCGTATCTGCGATGAAAGAACAGAAGAAGGATAAAAAACCAGAAACTAAATGTTAGTGTTATTTTTTTTCTTAAACTACGAAACCTGTAATAAAAAGACCCCTAACTTTCAACTTTTAACACATTTATCTCGGTTCCTTTCAAAGATATGAATAAGTTGTCAACTGAAAAATTTTGTATCATAATATCAGAAATGTTTTGTTAGTTAACCACTTTTTGATATCTTGCACAGGAATTGAGATAATTGAGCTCAAACTTGAAAGTGTGAGGGCCCTTCTACTTTCAGTTTTGTAAGAGTTATAATAGAACTACAAAAAATCAAAAGTTCGGAAAATAAGGTACAAGTTTAGTTCAGATTTTATGTTACTCGAAAGCAGGAGAAGAGATGAACTATCCAAACGTATTTTAAGAATTTTAGGCATTCCCATATTTCAAAACACCTCTGAAAATTCTGTTTTTCAGCCAAACTGAAGCAAATTACTGACGGAAAAATGACTTCGTTTGCTAATCATTCATTCAAAGTCTCCCAAGGAAATAGTTATCGTTTCGTAAGTTCTCATTTTATTTCACACAGCCAATATCTGATTCCAGCCATCAAACCAATTTGGATACAGTTTGTCCACATTCTCACCGTTCTTTCTCCAAAATTGTTGTGATGTGATTCGTCGATTTTTACGGTTGGAAGCGTATTGCGATGCAGTTGATGATCTTTCCGGACCACTCCCAAAGTCTATGTCAGGTTCAGCTGAGTTGGATCTTTTCCAGGCTTTGTTCTTTCCAAGAAGTATTGCTCCACGAACACCGGTATCTTATATACATGCCATAACAAAACTGCAAAATGTTCACAGATGAAACCAGCTGCTGCCACCCAAATGGCAGAACAAACTCTATCTGCAATGTGGTTCCGTCTCGTTGCTCATTACTTCGAATGGCTCGCTGGAATCTCGGAGCTACAGTATCTCGGAGATGAGGATAAACTTCGGTTGGCAGTGTGTCAACTTTGCAAAGTTGTTTGTTTTTCGGTGGTCTACGCGAATTACAATCGAGCATTAGATGGAGATGAAGAGTTGTTGCACTTTGGATCCGGATTCTATTGGGATCCAGCAAGAGGAAATGATCCACTGTAAGTTTGGAAATGAAGAAAGGAGAATCAAAGGATTTTCATTTTCAGAATGGATGATTACTGCCAAGAAATGAAGAGGATCATCAATCACATCATTGAGCCGGTCAAAAAAGTTGGAATGTCAAAAGAAGAGTTTGTTTTGGTCAAACTCATTGTTCTCTTCGATTGCAGTGAGTGTTCACATTGCATGTATCAGAATCCATGATACATTTTTCAGCTAATTTGATGGGACTCTCGCCTGCCGGTCTTGAGTTCACTAGATCGATGTGCAATAAATATCGAGTGACGTTGATGGAGTATGTTGGAATGAAAATGGAAGAGATGGCTGATTCCAAAGGATGGAGTGAAGGCGAAGTCAAAAATCGTACTATGGAAAGAATGAGAAATCTTCTGGACCTTCCAATTGGTGTGGAGGTTTGTATTTTCAGCATATCGTAGGACCTGTATTGGAAAGGGCTGGTCCATCTATTGGGGGGGGGGTCTCTAGGAGGCACTCACTTCAATTAGGGGGGCCCTTTTAATACAGGTTTTTCGGTATATTCTATTGAAAACAATTCTATAAGCAATTGCAAACGTCTAAACGAATTTTCAGAAACTCGGAAAGCTGGACGACGATAGTCTTGCTGCAATGGTGGAGAGCAACTACGGTGGAATGCGTGGAACTCTGCAACAACAAATTCACACTGAATCGAGAAAAGTACGACATCACTGAAACCTTCTCATGCCATCCAATCGAAACATATTTTATTTGTGATGTAAATTTTCGTATAGTATTATATCTTTTGTGTTCTTACTCGACAATGTACATTTCTCACACAATTTTGCACATAATTCTCTATTTTCCAGTCCCCGTTATTCGAATATTTTCAGCTTTTTTTCCATTTTCAGTCTAAAAAATCTCTTCGTTTATTCCGTTTTGCGTGTGAAGTGTGGGGGAAGTCCAAGTGTTTTACTCTTTTTTTCTGAATAGGAAAAGTAACGAAATTCGCAACAATTCTGGAGAGAATGTCTCCCTTTTTTACAACTTTAGGCCTCATGTGGATGCTTCTAATTGAAGAGAAAAAAAAGGAAAAATTGGAGAAGAAAAAGGAGATTGTAAAGTGGGAGAAGCATAAGGTGCCACGTCATTTTCAAGTACCATAATCAGATGAAAGCATGCAAGTGTACGATGCACCAAGTGGACTTAAGTCGAAGGAAGTTCAGAGTTGAAAATTCAGCTTCTACTGTAATCTTATTTAGAAAAGCTTTTGATTGGATTCAATAGTGTAACTGTACTATGAAAGAATTATTTCAGTGGTTTCTTTTGGGACACCGGGTACAGTTAGTATGCTAACTATGCAATATACTAGTATGCAAAAATCGGAGCTGTGAAAGATAAACACCGGTGGCCGCGGCCAAAAGTCCCACAACGACAAATACAGTAACCTAAAAACATGTTTATTTTCCGAAATTATTTTCTCCATTTTCGTGCGTTTTCAGTCAATTTTTCACTATCAAAAAAAGGACCGGACATTTTAGTTTGTCGTGATTTTCGTAATGGGACCTTCGGTTACTGTCACTGGCGTTTCCCTTCCACAGCTCCAATGTTTTGTACCAGAATAATAGCTCATTTTATTTTTTGGTAATTTCTCAAAATTTCGAAAACCTCTGCAAAAAGAGCCACCAAATTACTCTATAAATCCTGTGACAATGTTTTTTTGTACGTCACTTTTTTTTGAAATACACCGGAAAAGGCATCCAGGAAAAAAGTAAATAGATGGGCGGTACCTTGAAACAAAACAAAATTCTCCTTTGTTTTTTTTGTTGCAAAGTAGTGGGCGCGACACGAGGATCAGAGAGTGTCCCGTGATATCCGGTCTCTCGTTCTAGAATATTTTAAAATGATGATGATGAAAGATGTTAACATGGTGATGACGTCAATTTTCAGATGACAGATTCAGACATGATTCAATTTTTCGGGTAAAATGAGAAAAGGGAATACAGAGAATAAATTAAAAATGGAACTGGGAAAATATTATAAAGGTTCCCTTTTGGATTCATAGATGTCATGAGTTCCTTGTGTTTTGAACATTGAATTGTTTGGTTTAGCGTTTTGTTTTTAAACATTTTTGAAATAAATTCAGTTTTCCATTATTTTCCATCTTTCGAATTTTATTGCAAAAAAATCTATCTATTTAATTTTATCTCGGAGTAGGAAACATGTTGCCTTCCCTTAAAAATCTGATTTTAGCAGGAGGTATTGAATATTTAGCAGTTCAAGTTGGCAACATAGAAAAGTTTATCATGTTTGTCTTAATTTTGTTCAAAATGTCCGAAAGTTTATAGCTTCGGTATCTAGAGTTTTAAAATATTACTAGCCTGGCTGGCGCCCCTTGGGCTCGTTTCCGTCGATCCGCTCACTAAAACTTCATACAAGCCTCTTGAGGAGTTGAACTTGTGGGACCAGTATTGAAGATGTGGCGCCAGGAGAACGTTGAAACAAAGTTTGCCCGAAAAAGCATCTAAACTTGCTCAATCTTTGTCCAGAAGTTGCCCACATTTAGCGAGTATGTCCACTTCCAATCTTGCAGTCTTTCCTTCTTCCCATACTAAAAAATACAATTATTTTCTGCAATATCCCAATTTTCCGATCATTCAACTCCAAATGAACATATTTCCTGGGAACACCTGAGTTAGCCTACGATTGACCACTCAAATTGTCAATTATCCTCTGCGTTCTAAACCGAAAAACACCCCGACGGCTTCTCTTGCAACCAAATCGAATAAAAAACGTAATTTGTGTACATGTGTATAGAAGAGAACAATCAAAAATGACCAAATTAGGCCCCGCTGAAATATGATACTGGGTGGGTGGATTTATCTTGTTTATTGTGTATAATTTTTCTCAGGATCGACACGTTTCTGCACACAAGATTCTAAGATCATTGGACACACTGTTTGGGATCTCAATGATCCTTACTCATATTAATCGTTCTAATGCTTTAGGTGTTCGTCATTATTTTCAAACGAATTCTCAGAATTAATACTGTTTTCCACCAGATTTTGCATGATTTAAAATCCGTCACCAGATATGATACTAATCTCAATACGGTTTAAGAATTTTTCTAAGATCATAAATTTCAGTTCTCCTGAAAGTCTGGTTTCTGTTCAATTGTTTTCCAAGTTCACAAGTGGCTAAGAGTTTAAAATAGAACGATAGGTAAGGTCTAGACTCCCACCCTCCATTTCCGGAAATTCTCCTAAATTCGTCATGTTCATTGTCTAGGTAATCGAGTTCCGTCCAGTATTTAAGAATCTGGGGTAGACGTTTGGAAGTTTCAGTTTTCCTGTTTACCTGTTTACTTGTTTTGAAGTTGTAATCTTCCAAAATGTCATGTAGCTGTAATTGAAAATTTCTGAAACCCATTAGGTTTGATTCGTGCAGTAGGAGTCAAACTTTCTGAATTAGAATTCATAAGTGCTTTTAAACTTTTCTTCTTGTTTAAAAGATAGATTTCAAGTTGACTTTTATACCAATACCTTGAATTTCTTAAAACTTCTTGGAGGTATGAAAAATCCTAAAAATTAAAAATCTACTTTTGATTTTAAAAAAAGCCATTCACACTTTCGATTTCGTTTCAAAATGGCTCGGGTAGTCCAAACCTATCATCATCATTTTTCTATCGCCAACCCTCACCGAACCAATTTCTCATTTCCTTTTGTCTAGGAATTCCCCAAACACCCCGGTTGACAATTAGTTTCGTTATCCTTGAAACAAGTGTCGAGAGAAGATATAAAGAGTAGTACTCAACAATATATAGGTTGATGACGTAGAATTGTTTAGATGACGTCGTCAATGGGAATTCTGAAACTGTTTTGGCTACTCGTTCTACAAATGTTTACTCATCCTAAACTAGGCCAAAGTTTCTTTCCTCGATTACCCATCTTAGCCTTGAACCCCTCAATTTTTATTTTTGGTATCTCAAACCATCAAAAAAATGTGCGTCAGTTTATCATCTCCACCCCCCACCTCCACCACCACTCGTTTTCCCTTTTTGAACTCCTCCCTTCCTTTTCGTCACCCACTCGAAATTGGGATTGGCTCCGCCCACTTTTTCACGCGAATCTGGATGTACATAACAACCTTCCAAAAAAGGGAAATGCAAGGTTGGTCTTGTTCCAGTCCTGGTAGATTTCGTTTTTATCGGAGAATCTGGAATTTCAAGTTACCTTCTTTCCTGTTTTAGTCTTTTTTTTTCTGTTTATGAATGTCCCAAACACCCACGTTAACAAATTTGTTCCATGTGGTTCATTCTGAACCAGCTAACTGGTGTGCCTTCGGCGTGATTTAATCTAATTTTTACTGGTTCGTCGCTCCGCTCCTCACTTTTTCCTGAAGGGTCATGTAAATCTATAATTGTTTTTCAACTTTTCAAAAGTCCACAGGCTTAAACCGGGACCAACAGACTTTTTAAATAAAGCGAAGATTTGCAACTGTTACCTGAAGCTAGTTTACATTGTTTACAATCTTATTCCAGTTTTCTGTGTCACATGTGTTTGTCATTCAGATTCTCTAGGAATTCAGAGTCTAGACAAAAATAGGGAAGTCGAATGCCCCTCTGTAGGACTAGATTTTATTCCCTGAGAGATTGTCTCACTTTTCATTCGAAAGTGGGAGAACATGAAAAAATAAATGTCTCGAAATGTTATTGGGCCTCTCGAGGAGTTGAACTTATGGTGCGAATATTGAAGGTGCGGCGCCGCTACCGACTGAGCCACGCGGGCGAAGCTAAAACGGCAGCCCGAAGGCATACGAAAGCGATGGTGAACACTGAGGATTGCACACCATTACATGAGAATACCCTCACTCTAAAAAAATATTCAAAAAATCGCATGTCTCTCATCCTCCAAAAGCTCAATTTCAGATGTTTATGAATCTAACCATCTTCCCAAATGAAAATATGAGTTCTAAAACTTAATTAGTTACCACGACCACTTTCTCCTCCTGTTAGTATGCCAATTCCATTTGCTCCACACAACCTTCATGATTCTCCAAAAATTTTGTGTTTCTGTTTTTGACAGTTCCGTCTTCGTTGGCTCCTGCTCAATCTCTTCCTCTCATCCTTCTTATAAACCTACTACTATTACGTCGTCTACGCGCATAAATTACGTCTTCTGAATTTACATTTTAATGTTTTTTATTTTTCCTCCATCACTTCCACCCACTGTTTTGGTTTTTCTTTGATTCACCAATTCCTTTTATACTTCAGGTAACCACGGTCCATTACCGAAAAATGTTGAAATCAACTCTGTTCTCAGTGCTCCTCATGCTCCTTCTTGCATGCTCATTTGGAAATGTTTCTGGAAACGGTAAGTGGAATCACAAATCTGCCAAATACACAGTACCGTCTTGTGTCTTCTCTGAAATGTCCCGTCTCTAACGACTTGATTGTTTTCGTTGTTGACATCTCCTGATTTCCAAAAACGCACATGTTATGTATGCTTTTGGTTTTCCAGCGATTCGACAGCTTTTCCAAGTTCAACGACGCAGAGATCATTCAGAATTTGAGACATCAGGGGACGGAGATGAAGGTGCTTAGAGTAGAAATAGAGAATTGAAATGAAGCATTCAGATTTATTTGAAAATTTTTTATTATTTCAGAGTTCTTCCTGAGAAGTGCCAAGTGGGTCAGCAAAATGAATCCGTCTGGAGGAACTCTGGTCAGTGGGAGAGGTGGATTTCGTCCAGGTTTTGTATCCAGAGACTGGCGACATGCCATGGCAGAGCCAAATTTTGTCAAGGTAAGCGGGAAATTTGAATTCTGTGAGATCTGAACACATCTGAGATTGGATTTCTGTAACCAGGATATTTTCCATAAAATCGGACTTTGTGGAGAATACACCTTTGAAATTTCGTCATTTCCAAACCTATTCAATTTTCAGAGGTCCTACTACGACTACTGACATCATCAGAATGACATCATCTGAGTCTGAAAATGGACGTTCCCTCCTGCCCTCTTCTCTGATCTCTACCAACTTTCTTCTTGTCTTCTCTATTCCTCGTATTGTCTCTTCTTTTTGTTTTGAACATCTGTCTATTCTGAATATGAAAAGTTCCCGATTCCTCATTATATTTAATTCATCTGGCGGCCGTTTATCTCGTTTCGTTGTTTTTTCACTTACTTCTTCTCTTCAGCTTTTTTATTTTTGTGCTGCGACGGTGATGTTGTCAAATCGTGAGAAAGAAATAAATATTCATTCATGTTGCCAAATATTTTGTCTTTCGTTTTTCATCACATTTGAGATTATTTTCAGGAGTGTGAATGGAATGGGAAGTGTTGGGTGAGATGGATGATGTTAGAATGGATCAAAATATCAAACCGATAGATGTTCCATCTATCATATGTCCCATATCGAGAAATTTTTGATGAAGTTAATATCTTACATTGATAGTTACATAAAAGTGTTCTGAAATGTTTTTTACCCATCTGTTTACTCCACTTTGGGGCTAAACCTCTTGGCGTTTGCTTAGAAACCAGTAATCTAATGAAAAATGTTTTGTTTTTTATATGAGCAACTGTAATGAAGAAGAAAAAACATTCGAAAGAAATTCAGAATTTCGAAATTTCAGAATTTCTCAAATTCGGAAATTGGAAAATACAGAAGTTTGAAAATTGTTAAACTCAAAAGCTGAGAACCTCAGGACTTTAGAACTTCGGAATATTACAAATTCAAAATTTCAGAAATTTGGAAATTCAAAAACTTTTGAATCATCAATTTTTATTTAAAAATTCAAAAAACTGAATAATTAGAAATTTAGCAATTTGGAAAACCGAATATTAAAAGATTCCAAAATTCAGAAACTTAGATATTCCGAATTTAGGGATTCATAAATTCCGATTTAAGAATTCGTAGATTCCCAAATTCTCTAATTCTATGTAATAGGGTTTTTTTCATGAAGAAAAGTTGAAAACCCCATTTTCATGACCAAACTTTTTCTTCTTGAATAACCTCATGAATATGTCTCTGTTGCTAACAAACAGTTAATGTTAACAAACAGTTATGAATGTGCGAAAGCGACCAAAATACACACAAAATGATTTAGAAACATTAGAGAATCAAATGATTTTTTATCAATTTCTTCTTCTTTTTTCTCAATTCTCCTTTTCCTCTTTAATGCAACCGTGTCATTGATTACTTCAGTATTCTGTTCATTCTGCGAAAATCCATACGGTAATATCTATAAGCTCTTCCTTAATAATAATAAAATATTTTCAGATGGAAATTTCAGAAAGCCAAGACAAGGTTCTCGTCTTCATATGATTTGTCAGCATTGTCAAGTTTAACGAAATAGTGCCACCTGTGAAGTATGTAAACGAGAACATGCGTTTCGAGAAGTTCGGTATAATTATGACCTAATCAGGATATTAGAAGAAATGGTTACGACAGATGAAAAGTTTGAAGATCTGCAGAAAAACCCACAGGTTTAGTCAATACCGTAATTAAAAGTTTCAATTCATTTTTGAGAGAAGGGGTATTGGGAGCTGTTCCAATTGCCACTCAGATGAATGTCTTCGTTTCTGTTTGACTTGTGCTGAAACGAGAGGATTTCTTCAGAAGTTATCGAATGGAACAATGATGATTATTGGATCGGATAAATAAATCACTTCAACTCATGGCAATGTGTTTTGTGTGTGCGAACTGTATAGGAAATGAGCATCATGATAGAGATCACGAAACGAAAAGGATTCCGGATGTGCAGATTCTGGAGAATATTTTGAAATTGTGGACCCTTCTAGTTCATGGTCTTCTTTTGGAACGGCAACTGAAAGAAAAGAAATATACTGAAAATCAAGAATATTTGCGAGATTTCATCGATGGATACAAAAAAGATGCAATCGATTATTCCAGTTTTTTTAGTGTCTATAATTTGAAAACAATCGAAGATAACATAAAAAACATCGAGATAGTGGATATCCATCAACTACCAGAACTTTCGGAGGCAAAAGAAAAATCCTTCCAAAATAGCAATAGAGGTTCAGCTGGAAAATCGGAAACTGAAGGAACGAATTTTTAAGTACAGGAGGAAGAGATCAGCCATATCATAAATTGGTATTGAAGAAATGCAGGGAGTCTGGAAACGATGAAGAGTTGGAGGGAATTGGAAAAGAGCTTGCTGCGATGGTTGAAAAGTATCAAAAATAATTATTATTAAATTGAAAGCAGCAGAAGTTGAGAAAATTGATAAAGAAGCAGAAGAGAAATTGGCGGAACTATTGGCTTTTCGCAGAGTTATCGAACCAACAGATGCAGTGGTTGATCCCCAGTTTCTCAAATACAGAGCTATCAAGAAGGAATCTGAAAGATTGGAATTTCAAATGAACGAAGCTCAAAATAATCTGATAGAATCTTATGAGAAGCTTCATGATTTTATGCTGTATAATTCCACTATCGTTCTTGACTTTCTTGGAAAAAATTTTATCAAAAATGGTCCAGTTTCAGCTTTTTCAGCCATTTTTTCAATCAGGCTAGCGTGCCGGCGCGAGAGAGAGGGCGCAGACAGCCAGAGTAAATTTGAAATTTTTTCACTTTCCGGAGGCCGTGCAAGTCTAGGATTTCGAGGGCCGTGGCCTAGGAAACCAAACAAGTGGTCGTCAGAATTTCACCGTGAATTGAACACGGTGAGTTTTTCACTACCGCTGCTTCAACTTTCGAATTTTTTTCTCGAATTCTAGTCCATAACTTTTTTTCTGTTCCATAAATTTTTAGTAAATTTTATGAAGAATATATAGTAAAAAAATGAATCAGACTTTTTTTGTCCGTTGTACTTTAAAACGTCGCAGACTGTTTCGCATTCGGTAGTGAAAAACTCACCGTGAATTGAAAACTGTAGTGAGCGATGGGGCGCACTCGCGTTACTCTGCATGTCTGCGCTCTCTCACTCTCCCTTGTGTCTATCGCTGCGACTTCTTTTTTTGAATTTTCATTTTTCTCATATTTTTTCGAAAACCTGCTATTAATAGCCGATTAGCTACACTTTCAAATGGAAGAAAGAAAACCCGAAAAATACTACAAAACTGAAGACAACGATCCAATCGAATATGAAGAGGTATTTCAAAATTCCACATTGGTAGGCATTAATTTTCATTTTTCACAGGAAGCACCGCCTGATTTGACACCCCCACCTCCGATTGTTCAATTTCATAGCAACATTTCTCACTTTTCTCGGCCTGCAAAGTTAATGAATGCAAGATCTGATTTGTAGGTTTTTATTTCTTTTAAAAATATCGTTTTTAAATATTTATTTGGTACCATTGGCAGATAGCTATTAATAGGGCGAAATGTGCTAGTTACTCTATTTTTAAAACTTATCATAGTAAGAACGTTAGATTAATGTCATTACTATATAAGACTATGGAACGGTGGTAGCCAGCCCTTCTAAAAAACTCCTCATTGACAATATAGAGAAAGTGCGAAGCTCCTTCACTAGAAAATTGAAGAATAGAATAGTGGGTAGAAACTTAACGAGAATTGATAAGGATTACAAAACATCTCTAGACAGATTGTACGAATTCAGCCTAGAATCACTACAATCTAGACGGGAAAAGCTTGATCTGAAATTTTTCAACAAACTCATTCTAGGTAAAATTAATAATAATCATTTATCATATTTAAAAATTAGATCGACAAAAACGCGCAGTCGCCACACCTACCAATGGAAAACTCCAAAGTCTAAACTTAAACAAAACTTCTTCACACATTGGGTTCTTAGTAAAATGATGAGCTCTACAAAACGGATCTAAAAGCCTGCTGCTGTCAGAAGTTCGGAAAAAGATTTGTTATTATCCACCATTATTCATGTCTAGGTTAAGAAATATCATTTTTATGTCACCATGTCCCTTTTTGTCTACTTATTCTCTTTTTCATTCTTTTTATTTTTCCACTTATTTCTTACGTAATAAATACAATACAATACAATACCACACATCAAGTATGTTTTCAGGTACGAACAGAATGCATACAGTTCAGTGGAACGATATAATGAAGAGCTGGCGATGAGATTCTTTTTGGGAAATGGGAGATCGCTAGAAACTATCAACGATCCCCCATTCCTTAAATTTCTCCATCACCTAAATCCCACGAGAAACCCACCGGAACCATCATATATGACAACGAGAGCAATGACTGAAACTAGGGTATGCTTTCCTGTTATTTTAGGGAGAAATTATTACGGAATTGCTTTTAGCCGGATATCAAATACTTGCGAAATCTAGGACCATTGGGTATAACAATTGAAGCTGTGCGGAAAGCTGACGAAATCTATTTGTCCATTTCTTCACACTTTTATAATAGCCACGGAGAACGACAGAATACAGTACATTTTGAAAAAATCATTTTCAGAGAGTGAGTATTATTATTATTATTATTCTGATTGAAACATAGTTTGAAAAGAGAAACTTTGGTGGCCGTGGTCGAAGGTCTCAAAACGAGGACTACCGTAACATAAAAATATTGTTATTTTCCGGATTTTTCTCTCAATTTTCGTATATTCACTGGAAAACCTACAACCACGGCCACCAGCATCTCACAACTCTTTTAGGATCAGTATAATAATATTTAGTGTATTGCAGAAATAAATTGAATATTTTAGTTATGATGGAAGAATCGTTGCTGATCGAATCCGTAAAGTAGTTGATGCTCGTAAAGCGATGAATTATGCTGTCTCGTACATCATGTCTCCGAATTGCCGGATGCTGGAAATGATCACTGCAAATATGCCTGTGAAAAATAAGTGAGTCTTGAAATCCTTTTTCTTAAATTCCTTTATTTTTTAGATTTATCTGCGTCTTTTCTTATCTGACAATGATTGCAAACGAAGTGGTAAAGTTTCCGGAATTTTTAGCAGGTCTCAAAGTGTTGCGAGAGTACGTATCAGCCCTACAGAAGCATCGAGAAGTTTTTACGAAATTCAAAAAGTGAGTATTTCAGCCTGGAAGTAGTTCTATCATTATTCAAAGTTTAGAATGCAAAAAGATGCGAATGATTCTGCCGACATTCCCTGTTTGGATGTTGAAGGCGATTGGTTATCAACTCTCTATTTCCTTGCCAGCTGCAGCCATCTACATGAGACGTTTTCGAATATCCATGAAAACTGGTGTATGCCGAATTATCTGGATGCAACTGAAGAGAATTCATTGGCGAATCTACTAGATTTTCTGTTAGTTCTTTGCCGGGTAACAAGCGAAATCTGCTCGGAAGACAGTTGCATTTCCCAAGCACTTTATTCGATTTCGATGGTCCATAATTCCATTAAAAAATGTGGAATCAAATCAGCTCGAGAACGGATGAGGAAAACGTTCGATAAATACTACAAAAGTATGACAAAAGACAGAAGTGGTGACTATCTCACTGTTTCGTCGCTTTTGGATCCACGATACGCATATTCCACTCTTATTTTTAACGAAGAAAACTGGAATCTAATTGAGAAGAAGTTAATCAAACTCTTTGAACCATCACAACTACAGCAGCAAGGAGTGAAAAATGAGCTGAAAGACTATCGACAGTTGCATGAGAATCTTCCAGTTTTTGATGAAGTGACAACCCCTACGACATGGTGGAATGATCATAGAGATCAACTTCCACTGATGCATCGTCAGTGGATTGAACACTCTGCACTTCCGGCAGTGGCTATAGATGGCAAGCGGTTTTTTGCAAAAGGAGGAAAACTTGCTCATCTGTTTGCGACATTGGATGAAGAGCTACATTACAAAGCTATGCTCCTTGCACAAAGTTCTCAAGATTTCATGTAAGTTTAATTTTGTTTTTATTAAGATTGCATTTTACTGTTTTCAGTGGCCGTGGAAGTATGAGCAGTTCTGTTTTGAATCAAATCACAGAAGGTTGCAAGTTCAAACGTCTTGATCACGAACCAGATTCCCTCGAAGAAGAAACAACGGAACCTGTTGCAGAAGTTAAATTAGAGTGAGTTGATTGTAGCTCATGCCACTGTAACATGAATATTTTCAGACCAACGGACGAAACCAGTGAGAATAGTAAACTTGTGGAAACAGAACTAAAACAAGAGGAACCAAATGATTTTTAATGTTTTGTCATAGTTATGGGTTAATCTCGTTTTTTAGACTTTTTTTCGAATTTGATAATAAAAGTGTACATATTTGTTACGTGAAGACCTCAACACGAGCAGAATGATAAAAAATAGAAATGAATGATGATGATGATGAGGAGTATTGCTCGAAGCTTCTGAAATGGGAACCTCTTCTGAAGAAATTGAGAAATGTGTGAAGCATTTGGAATCTGGACAACACATTCATCGATCGTTGAACCGTCTTCTCCGCCTGGATGCTTCATTATCACAATTTACTTCGTATGGAGTCAAACATTTAGCGATTCGGTATTCAAAAAATTCTGAGTATAAGACTGTTTCCAATGATCTTCTATCCAAGATTCAGAAGTTGGAGGACGACTCCGTTTTTCGGAAACCGTATAGTAAGTTATTCGTTTTGTTGAAATTCCGATAAGATTAAATTATTCTCTGGTACTGAAAAATACAGCTTTGAATATAAACCATCTTACACAGATTAGCAGAAAACATTTCAAATTTAAAAAATTCGAATTTCCAGACACAAGTCATCCTTCACATCAGAATCGACGACGTAATGCTTCGACGAGTTTGAGTTCTTCGAAATCTCATTCAAAACTTCCCAAAATCTGTACTCCAGAAGATGACCTTCCTTCGTTAGAACCCTCATCAAAATCATCATCTGAATCTTGTGTAGTAACTCAAAAGAATGTTATTGAGGTCACTAGTGAGTTTTTATTTGATTTTGAATTTCAATTTTCACTATTTCCTAATTTACAGAACTCAAAAATCTGGAAGAAAGTGACTATGACCGTGTTCGTCCAACACTTGTGACACTTTCAGCAAAACAACTCAAGTCGTTTATGGATCAGAATCCCCGAATCGAATTGATTGGAGATGGATTATTCAGAAGACATTGTCAGATGGATTGTCCAGAAGAAGTTCCGAAGAAGTTGATAACAGAAACATGGAGAACTCTTCATGATGTATTTATCAATTGGAAGTTGTACCAGGAAGCAAAAGTTTGGGAGAAGAAAATCAATGAAGGGCTCGAAAATTATGTAAAAATGAAAACTGATACTCAATAAATTGTTTTTTTTAATGTAATTCCTAACCTAACTTTGAACTTTAAACCAATTTATCTCGATTCGTGTAAAAGATATTGAAATGGGGAACGGAAAAAGTATTGTTAACTTATTGATAAACATTATGGTAATTTAATGGTTTTTGATATCTTCTACAGAAAATGAGATACCGCATTTTCCTCTAATAGAAGCTCACCTCTATTAGAAGAACGCCCTGGCTGTGCATTTTTCTTGTCGCTAAGGGCAGATATACTCTTTTTATTTTCTTTTTCTGATAATTTCCGTTAGTTCTTGTCGTATAAACTATTCCAGTTCAGTTAAAAACCGAAAACCCTATCGTTTTAACTGAGAAAGAGGTTGAAAAATAGAAGCCCATGTGCCTCTAACAGAGGAAACATGGTATATGACCTTGACGGTGACAGTTTGGGAAATTTTTAAGGTTTGGATTTTCCCAAACTGGTTTTCAAATCAAAATATATCAGCTATTTTTAACAGAGAAAAATGCAAATTTTGGTATATTTTCTTTGAGAAAACGACTTTCTTTGAATGAGATTTCACTTTGATTCCGTGTTGCATAAACTAATCTATTATCCTCTTCATTTTAATTGTCCTATATGTTAGGATTATGGATCCAAATTAAAAGTTCGATAAATCTCCTTACAGGGGAAGTTTTTTCAGAAAGGCGTTGAGAATTTTCTCAAACTTTTTTGATTGGTACTTTTAGACACGCTGATTACAGAACTGAAATCAGTTTTCCCACCCCGGTCCTGGGAAAAAAAGTTATGAGCTCTGAAAGTGATTTCAGTGCTAATTTCTCACTTTTGGAGTAAATTTTTGAAGGGATTAATAACAGCTTTTCGGGATTTTTCGAATGTTTATATGTTGTTTTTATATATTGTTCTATAATCTGAGAAAGTTTCCTCATTTTTCAAAAAAATTTTTTTTTGAAAAAATGTCGCTGTGTGGTATCTCCTTTGGAATTTTTTCAAATTTTCGCAAACTTTTAAAACGTGCTAAAACGAAGCCTGAACGTAGAGAAACGATAAAATGAGTCTTTTCGCAAGATTTCGTAGCCCATATTCCTCTAGAAATCACAAAAAAGCGATTTCTGTTCAAACTTCAACTGGTCGTAATTCTTTGATAAATCTCTAGAAGCACTCAAAACTTGTAAAACATAGATTTACATAATTACTCATTTATTTATTTTTTTTTCCAACCGCAAAATAAACCTGTTTAGGGTACATTATTGACTAAATAGGAAATGTATATTGTATGGTTTAGTGGTTGAGGTTCGGACCAGGATTAGAAAAGTCTGGGTTCGATTTTTTACAACCAATTTTTGAGTTTTTGCCGTTTTTTTACTTCGAGGAGGAGTAGTAATCAATTACCAGTGGCAAAGCGTAGATTGAAAAAAAGGGAGAAGGTTTTAGACCTTTCCAAAAACAACAAGAAAATTATAGTGAATTCATTTTTGCATTTTTTTCATCTTCTTGTCGCAGGAAGCGATATAAGAGAAGAAGATATCGTGGGTGATCTATGATGTTAGGGCTTTTTCTGTATTTTTTCTATTTCACTGTTTCTTTTCAATGTATTCGCCCACATCGTTCCCATGAGCCATCATGAGAACGGTTTTCTTTCTCTATCTGTCCGCATAAATAGCGGTTTTGCCGCTGTATTCTTCACTCTTCAATAAATCATCAAGTATTATTTCTTCATCCGGCCTTCTTACAACAACCGACTTCTTCTTCATTTTTCACATGGTGACCCAGGAGTTGTTGTAAAGGATGGCTGGAAAGAGCAGCGGCACATTGCGGCGTGCCATTGGATTGGCCAAATCGTTCCTCGTGGAGAAGTTAGAGGATCAGAAGAAGGATTCAAAAGAAGACGTCACAAAATTCGATGAGGAGGAATTAGTAGAATTCCTCAAGCAAACACATCAAGACCATGAGCAGATCAGGATTCAAGTCGAGAAAATCCAAGGATACGAAGATGAATGGGATCAAATGATATTGAGGGATCCAAGAGAAGTGGAAGTGAAGGCTAACTACATCACGAAGTATGGATCGTACATGGCACAAGTGGAAGCTGGTCACAAGCAGATGCAGGACATGGAAGCAAAGTACCGCGAAGCATGGGACAGACTCAACGCCAAGGATGAGTATGTAAAGCGGAAGAAATATTCACACCCGAAGATATAGTCACAGTCAAGGGAAAGAAGGCAGAAGATCTTCCGAGAAT